>NW_027263976.1:3196427-3835712 GCF_045866475.1 Madurella fahalii
CATCGCCGTGCAGCTGGACAATGTCGAGGTTATACAGCCGCTGCTTCTCAAGCACGTCTTCCAAGGGTTGGTTCATGAAGACGCCCACGAGCAAGGGGCTCTTCTTTCTCAAAAGCTCTCCAGATACGCTGAAGAAGTCTGTCGCCGTCCGAGGGAGCTTCACCGCTCTCGAGGCACTGTCCTTGTTACCATGGACCACTTCAGAAATAGCCATGGCAGTCTCGTGCGAGACACAGCGTTTCGTTCCGGGAACTAAAATCATGCCGACGAGGTCCGCACCGACCTTGATGGCTTCGGCGGCAGCCTCCGCGCTCCGCGTGCCGCAGATTTTGACTAACAGAGGTTCGGACTCGGACTGAGGTGCGGGCGCATGCGGACCAGCGCACAGTTCCCTGATGAACTGGGATGCGTCAGGAGCTCGCATGATGGCCTCCCCAACGAGCACGCCGTTCACACCGTCCCTCTTGCAGTCGAGAACGTCTTGATGGCTGTTGATACCACTCAGCGCGCACAGGAAGGTCTCTTTGGGCACCATGCTCCGGAGCCGGCCGGTAGTGCCCAGGTCGACCTCAAAGTTCTCGAGGTTTCGGTTATTGACACCGATAACTTTAGCCCCTAACTTGATGGCGGTGGCCATTTCTTCAGAGTTCTGCACCTCGACCAGCGGTTCCATACCCAAGGACAGGGAGTACTTGTAGAGCCGCTCCAGGACGTCGACGTCGAGCATCTTGACGATCAAGAGCACAGTGTCGGCACCGGCGAGCCTTGCCTCGAGGATCTGATATTCTTCAAAGATGAATTCCTTCCGCAGTACAGCGGGCCGGTTCGTCATTCCATTGAGAACTTGGCGCACAGCACGCAAGTCCTCAATGCTGCCTTTGAACCACTCCGGCTCCGTGAGGACCGAGATGACGCTGGCACCGGCAAGTGCATACTTCCGGGCCTGGGTGGGCGCGTCAATGTCGAGCGCAAAGATGCCCCTGGACGGCGACCCTCTTTTGATCTCGGCCAAGAGAGCCACGTCGAATGGCGATTGGCGCAGACGCTCAACGAGATCGATCTGAGGCGGCGCTAGATTCAAGTCGTAGGCGGCCTGCAAGTCCGAAAACCTCTGGGAGGGAATCTGCTTCTGGGCGGCGACGGCAGCCCTGCGGTGGGCGTATATCTTCTGGAGAATGTTGTTCTTGGCAGGGGACGCACCCTTGGGCGCCTGGGCAGCCTTCTGCAGTCGCTCATTCTCAGCCCAGGTGCCTCCCTGCATGTAGAGGAAATTCTTGAGCATGGTGCGCCCCTGGGCAGACAGGATACTCTCAGGGTGGAACTGCACACCCTCTATGGTGTACTCCTTGTGGCGCACGCCCATGATGACACCTTTGGAGCCGTCCTCATTGGCGATCCAGGAGGTCACTTCCAGGCTCTCGGGCAGCGTGACGTGCGTGCCAGCGAGCGAGTGGTAGCGAGTGACGGGCAGGCCTTGTTCCAGGCCGGCATAAACACCCTTTGAGTCGTGGCTAAGAGGCGATGTCTTGCCGTGTAAGATCTCACCGGCAAAGCTCACGTCGCCGCCGTAGACATCAAAGATGCATTGTCTTGGACAGGGATGTCAGTGGGGGGGGGGGGGAGGGGAGAGGAGAGGCGTGGGTGAGGGTGGTTCGAGGTGCATTGCACTTACTGGCCCATGCAAACACCAAAAATGGGGATCTTCCCCGCAAAGTGTCTAATGGCATCGCGGCTGATGCCCGAGTCGGTGGACGGATGGCCGGGGCCGGGGCTGATGACCAATTGGGTGGGCTTCTTCGCAATGAGCTCGTCGAGCGTGATCTTGTCATTTCGGAAGACGGTCACCTTGGCGCCCTCGAGCACCAGGTACTGGTAGACGTTCCAGGTGAACGAGTCATAGTTGTCGATGAGAATAAGGTTGGTGGCCGTCGGGACCAGGGGCGACGGATCGGGATGGTGGGGTGAGTGGTCAATAATGTCCAGTGCGGGCATTTTTGTTTTTTTGTCAGCCGAGCTAGGAGGGGCAAAGTAGGGGCAAAGTAGAAAAGAAACAGAAAATATAAAGAAGCTTAAATCCTCGGAGCGGCAATGGGCCAGGGCAATCGACGTCTGGGATACTAGAAGAAGAACCAAGACGATCCAGGTGAGTCACGGCTCCCAGGATTTAGGAGCGTCGTTATTATATGAAAAGCATGAAGCAAAGTAATCGCCCTCCGAAATCTGTAAGTCGCTTCCTGCGTGCTCGGAAGCTCCGGTGGATAATAAAGAACAGTCAGCGCCTTTTCGATCCCCGCTATGCAAACAAGGGTCTCGACGGGTAAGCTGACAAGGGTCACAGTGACAATCTGTTATCGATAAGGACGCAAATGGTGGGACCGGGGAGCTGAAAAATAACGGGCTTGTGCTACCCGGGCCAGCTGCCCAGCCCCCGAGCCCGCCCTGTGAGAGCTTGCGACTCGCGTCTGAGAGCGCGTCAAAGTACAGTACCGTAGGCCGACTCCGAACTTTTTGCAGCTCCGAGCTCTGCCACCACCAACCCGCTTCCCACCACACCACCTGGACCGGCCCCAGGTTGTCGCATTGCACATCCCCTGACCCGGCCAGCTCGGATGCGGATGGAGCCTGTTGCAAATGGCTACTCTGACCGATAGAACACACTATTTTCCTCCATTGGAGGAGTGTTTGACGGGCAAGAAAATCATCCTGTACGTTGCGCTGCACCCGAGGTACAACTTCCCAGACAGTAAAACGCTCTAACACCGTATGCATTCGTCCAGGTCGTGGAGGATCATCGCTTCCGCGCTCGAGGACTCGTCATGCGACCGCCTCACTAGCCCCGCCGTGTCGGGTTTCCTCCAAGACGGCTACATCCATCAGCTGCTGAAGGAACCCGCCAGGACCTTCGAACCCCCGTCGAAGCAGTCCGGTCTCGATTTTGAGACCAAGACCGGCGCTATCAACATCGTCCCGTCGCCGAACGACCCTTACGACCTCGACACGATCAAGGACGACGCTCGATGGCTGAGCAAGAGCGCCAATGTCAACGAGGTGGCCGCCCTCCGCATCGTGCTCGTGGAATACCAGTCGCGGGCTCACAGCCACCTCACCGGGCCGCTGTCTACCCAGGACGTCGCCAACATCCAGGAAGCTGCCGGCGTCAGTGATGCACAGGCCTCCGGCATCCTTGCGCTTCTGAACGTGACCACGGCGGTCGATGCCGAGTCGACATGGGCAGATTTTGAGAGCGAGACCAGGCGCCGCCAGCGTCTCCTAACCACCTACTTGTCCGAGCGCCGGTCATTTTTGAGCGCCGCCGACGCCCTCGTCACCTTTCTGCTCCATTCGCGGTCATCGTCCGCAAACCCGGAAGCCGATGTCATCCGCCGTGTCGTTATGAAGGAGGCTTTCGATTTCGATGTCGAGGTGCCGAACACGGCACGACTTGACGCCCTGGCGCCGACATACATCGGAATACTCGACGACTGCATGATGCGAGCTCAAGACGGCCCGACTGCCGTGGACCAGGATCTTGTGACCGACCAGTTGGAGGTGGACTGGGTCAGGACGGCGCTCACCGAGGCTATTCACGCAATGGCACTCATCTTCCAGATCCTGGACCTCGCGACTCCTTGCTTCAACGCGACCGAGATCGTGACCCAGTGGTTTACCTTTGTCGACACTTACGAGTTCCTTGAATCCGTTGTTGGGGTCCGTATGCTTTCCATCTGCGTACCTGACAGAGCTAACCTCGCGTTAGGGCCATGAGCTTATTGCCGAGCTGGTGATGCCGCTCAGGAGTCTGGTGGCAACTATCTCCTTGAAGCTGCTTAACCTTGAACGGGCACTCTTGTACCTCTCCCAGGACCTCGACCTGCTCGAGTACGAGGATCCGTACCTTGGCTCGAACGAAGCACTAACACAAATCCACACCGTAATCACGGCTGCCGCGAATGCTGGCCTAACGACAGCTGCCCCTGTGGCGTTCGCCTGGTCCATCATCCTCCACCAGATGCATCGCGGCTACCAGGAGCGAGCCGAACGGCGCGATCTGTTGCAAAACCAGCGAGCTCAGGCCGGTTTTGAGCTCGAGTACGAGCCGTCTGGACGACAACGTCGAAACTCGGCTGGGAGCATCGTTTCGATCGAGACGTCGCAGTACGATGCCTTCCTGGTGGCCCAACAATTGGAGCGGGATATCCAGCTAGCCGAAACCATGGCGATGGCGACCACTTCTCGGGGCGGCGTCTACGAAGTCATACCTGAGATGGCAACGTGTCTTGGGAGCGGCCAGATGGCTGCATTCCGGCCTATACTGGGCGTACGGGCGCGCTTGGTCTTACTAGATCTCTTGAAAGGGAGCTCCCATGTTGTGGGCTACCAGTCCGAACCAGTCTCGTGCCTCCTTTCAATCCTGTCAGCCGGCAGCCAGTATTGGGATATGTCGCCTGAGACGGCCAATGCGGCTGTGCAAGCCCTTTACACTCGCATGCTGGAAGACGACACGTTACGGATTCAATATACAGCCCAGTCACAGAACCGCTTCCCCTACGAATTCCTCCCCTTCTCCTCACTTTGTCGGATATTGTCGGCCGGCTTGCTCTCAGACCAAGAGAATTTAGACGTGATAACAGGCTTGCTGCTCCGCACCCCAAGTCTAACCGTCGATTGGAACAATCAGTGGGATAGGTCATATGAGCTGGTATATGAGGAAGAAAACACGAATTCCTTCCGTCTGACCAGGGACATCGACCTCTTTGACTCGTCGCCAAGGTCCAAGCGGAGATTCTCGCCGGACGAGAAGTTCACCATACCAGCTGGAACCTTTGGCCGATTCGTCACCGATGTGGGCAAGGTAGCCAAGCTGGAATTCGAGCATTCCGCCCTGGCACTGTTTGGGAAGCGTCTCGAGGTTAATATAATGGGCGGCATGTACGACAGTGGGCTGGGGTTCCTCACCGTCGATGAGGTGATCGAGGGAATCTCGCTACTTGCGACGGTTTTGCGGGCTGATGTTCTGAGGGCGACGGTGGATCCCGATAGTGGTATAAGGATCCTGAAGGAGGCGAGCCGCTTGCTGCCACGCACCAAAGACATCATTAGTGTCATTTGCGACACTCTTGATAGTTTGGTTGAGGAGGACCTTGTGGACCTCGATGGCCCCAAAATCGCGGCCCTGTCATCCTGCGTCCAATTCCTACATGCTGCACTTGCTGTCTGCCCTGGCCGCGTCTGGGCCTACATGGCACGGTGCGCTCTGATCAACAGCGACACCCGGTCTGGACGCCTGTCCAAGATTACTGGCAACCTCGACATGATTGCCGAACGGTTCGACTTGCTTTCGTCTTCGGTGAAGCTGTTTTCTAGCCTAGTGGAGAGTTCCATGACGAGCGCCGTGCAGCGGAGGATGGGTACGAACCTGAGCTCTCGCGCAAAGGGGGAGGAGAACCCGTGGCTCGGGACTTCGGATAAGATCCTTTCCCGTGTGACGCTCTCCGTAGCCCAGACTGCCATCGACGTGTTTGAGAACTCGGCAACGTGGAGGTTCACGTCTGAAGTCGATCGCAGCGTCCTGGTCCGGGATGTAGTGGGAATCATGCACAAACTGATCTCGTACACGTTTAGCATTGGTTCAACCGACGTGTCCAAGAGCCTGGCCGGCTCCCTAGCCCCTGCGGCCGGTTACATCGTGGAGAGTTTCCTCTCCACGTCATCGAGCTCTCTGCGCTTCCAGCCGCTGCTCTCGACTCTACTGATTGCCTTCCAGCTCCCCGACTCGACGCTCTACCCCCAACGAACTCGGATCGTGTCGGAGAGGCTGACAACAGTCCTAGCGTTCGCCACCACGCTCTTACGGGTTGCCGACTATCTGGATCAACCATCCGCCGTCATCCAGACACAGCTTTTCAAATCAGCTTCCCTTGTTGCTCGGCTGCCGGCCATCAGGCATTCCTTCAAGATGCCAGCAATCTCCCTCTTGAGCGCGCTCGTCGAGAGTGCTGGGAAGGCTAGCGGTGAGCCACCGTCGCTTCTAGGGTACCTTGGGACACAAATATCTCGCTCCTTCATCCAAATCGCGTCCCAGTTGGACAAGCCGTTCAATAGGGTACCGGAAGTTGTCAGCACATGGAAGTTCTTTTCGACAATCATGCGGAATCGGCAGCAATGGATGGCGAACTGTCTTCTCACAGGCAAGACACCCCGTGAAGCGCTGAAGGGTGACGCAAAGATTTCCCAGCTCTCACCCGGTTCCGTGCTGTCGACAGCACTCGAAACGTTACAACACATCAGCACCATTCCTAGCAGAGAGAGGCTTGCTGTTCTCGACTTCTTCACCTCTGCACAAAATTACTGGCCGTGGACCATCTTCGCCATGCAGAAAGATAAGCTCTTCCTAAAGCATCTCCAGACCTACGCCAGCAACCTCGACTCATACACAGCCGGGTCCAGAGCAGATCCGGAAGAGGCTAGCTACCAAGCGCGGATCGCAGCCTACATCGCCGAGACCTTTGCCATGCAGCTGTACCATCTGCGCCAGATGCGGCAAGAGCAGAGCTCTGCGACGGAACTGGTGAGTTCCTTAGACTACTTCCTGAGGAACGGCGTTCATGTGTCGGGATACAACGCCTCGTTGCATGCCAATTTCGCAAGGAATTTTGCCAAGCGTTATTCTGGCTGCTCGGTTGATGACTTCAAGAGGACTCTGCTGGTACCACGAGATCTCGGGTCGGAGTATTATTACGCGATGGATTTTGCAGAGAGCATGCTTAACTATGATGCTGGCTGGGCCGGGGCAAAGCAAAACGGCTTCCGGCGAGAGATGGTGATGGCGAATCTGAACCTCTCCTTAGTGGAGGCACAAATCGTAAGTGACTTGGTGCTCTACGGTGAAAGCTGGGTATTAACTGTTTCTAGGCGCTATTCCGTGCGTGGGAGTATCTGCTGCTGGAGCTCAGCATCTGTTTGTTGCCTCAGAACTCGACTGTCGCAAAGCAGATGCTGCAAGTCGCTGCACAATGCCTGGAATCGAACCAGCGCCCGCAACCGCCAGAGAACATCTTTGTCGCTCTCTCGCACTCGCGGGCGAGCCTCGCTTTGACACTCCTACAACGTCTCGCGGATTGCTCACAGTTGCCCAAGGATATCACCCAGCTGCTCACCCTCATCTCAGCCACCATCAACGGGGTCGACAACCCCTTCAGCAAGGATCAAATACCCTACTTCCGCACTCTCCTCAAGATCCTCTTTGTCATCCTACGAAGCACCCGCCATTCGGCCAACGGCCCGCCGCAAACGAACACCACCACCTCCCCCGAAAGCCCCGCGGCAGTGACCCAGCTAGTACTCACCATCCTCGACCGGGTTGTCGCGCGGTCCTTCCGCGCCCTCGCCACGCTCGTCCACGAGCCCGACGCGCCCACCACGCCCGAAGACCTCGCCCTCATAACCGCCATCCTCCAAGCGTGCCTCAGCGTGCCGGGCATCGACCAATGCCAAATCCAAGTCCTTAACATCATGTCCTCGTACGACATACTCCACGTAGCCACCTCGCTATTCTCGTGGTCCGACAGACTCACGGGGGGGACCAACCCCACAACCAGCAGCAACGGCGGCAGCAGCAAAGGAGGAGGAAGCGACCCGGTATACGGAGAACTCGCCCTGCTCTTGCTCCTCGAGCTGTCCACCCTCCCGGCCATCGCCGAACAGCTCGCCTGCGACGGCCTCCTGGGCCACCTCACGTCGGCCAACCTGTCTACCGCCATCCGCCGCGCCAACGTCTCCCCCTTCGCCGACAACCCCGGCGCAGCCCGGTGCTACGCCATCTGGGCCAAGGGCATCCTGCCGCTGCTGCTGAATATCCTGGGAGCCCTAGGCGCCACCATCGCCCCCGAGATCGCCTTCGTCCTTAACCAGTTCCCCAACCTCCTCCAGTCCTCGGTCGAGCGGCTCGAGGCCCCCGGCCTGAGCCGGACCGCGTCGTCGGAGCAGAACGCGCAGCACTTTGTCGCGCTCGTCGCCATCTCCGAGGTGCACTCGCTGGCGCTGCTGACCAAGGTGCTCGCCATGCTGAGGGTCAACAACAGCCGGGACATCCCCGAGGTCGGCGGGTGGGACGCGGGCGCGGTGCTGGAGAATGTCGAGTTTTGGCTGGCGAGCAGGAAGGTGCTGAGGGAGAGGCTGCTGCCGCTGGGCCAGAGGGAGATGGAGTGGCGGGGGATGCCGCCCGCGAGTGAGGTGAGCGGGTGCGAGAGCCGGCTGGAGGAGAAGGCGGTTGGCTTGTTGGAAGGGGTGAGGGATGTGTTGGCCGAGGAAGGGGAGGAGTGAGCAACCCTTGTTGATGATGACGGGGTTGGCTGTTGTTCAGTTAGTGTTATTTGCTTGTTTAGTAGGTATTGGCGGAGTGGAAAGGAATTGATTCCGTTGCTTGCTTGCTTGCTTGCTTGCTTGCTTGCTTGAGACTGTTTGTTCACTGTATATGGCCACTGCTATTGAGTACAACTAGATGGCTCAGGAGATTTGTGACTAATTTTTTTTTTTTTTCTTTGATTAGATGGGTAACGAAGGAGCGTCTCCTTTGTGAGAACCACCCCGAATCCCCGTGATGGAATTACCCCTTATTATCCCTCTATTGTTACACAGATAGAACGACCATGCCCGGCCTACCCGACCGGCCGACCTTTCCGTTCATGCCAGCCTGAGTGCTCAGTTCACCAGAGAAAACCCCATGAATATCTTTCCTCGGCAGTGTCATTAATATACAACCCATCCCATTCGAGGGGCCCATATTGAGTTGCGATGTGTTCCCCCCTCAAATTTTCTTTCTTGTTGCACCCTACTCCAAAGCGTAATAGAAGGCCACGTCATTGTCATGCCATGCGGGTTTACCGCTTCTGCTGCATCTCGGCCGTCATGGCGGCGTTGAGCTCGCCGAAGCGCTCGCCCAGCCGCTGGTTGGTCGTCATGGTCTTAGTCACGCACCGGCTGATGCAGCCGCTCTCGCGCCCAGAGAGCGCCTTGGACGTGAAGTCGTCGACGCAGGCGTTGAAGCAGTTGTCAACGATGTTGCCAAACATCTGAGCAATGTGTGAGCAGAGTGGGCTTAAGGGTTTTCTGTTTTAAGGGGACTGGGTTTTCCCTGGCCGATAATTGGCGGCGCATACGTTCATAAAGTCCTTGATTTGGCGTTTCTGGAGGCGGGTTTCGAGTTCGCGCGACTCGGCGGATGTCAGGCTGGATTGTTGGAAGGGAGCAAAGGTTAGTCGATTGTTCTGGCTGGTGCCGTTGGAAGTGCGGTCGCGATCCGACTTACCCTGCGTCCATGACTTCTACTGGGGCTTCTCAGGGGTGTGGGATCTTTAGTGGTTGCGTTGGTGATGCTGGGAGTTGGGCAAATATGTTATACGATGGATGGGCGTTCGACCGATGATGCTGATGGATTGCTTTTCTTGGAGCTGTCTGCGATAACAAAATTCATCTGGCCGGGCAGTTGGTCTGTGCACAAGGCCGGAAGCTCAACCGAGCCACCGGATACAACGCTTGTCTCAATGTTAATTTCGCAATCGACTACAATATCAAACAAAACCGGGTAAACAGGCTTCTCAATGACGCTCGGACTTGAAGCGCATTGTTTCCCATTTCGCACGTTATGACATGACATGTGACAGACTCAGACAGGACACCTTTCGATTACGATAAAGCCGGGTAGCATGAGGCGGTGACTGAGAACCATGCCATCCAAGGATTCTCTGTTTGTCCGAGAGCACAAGTCTGGCCATGCGTCACAGCTCTGGTAGCGCAGTGCTCCTGTCAGCTTGCTTCGGTCCAGTTTGTTGCGCTTCGGAATAGTCTCAACCAGGCTTACTCATCGCCGATGTCTTGGACGGCCCGCCAATGGGAAAACCACGCCGGGGCCCCCGAGTGGCCGGAGCGAGGTGGAGTGAGATAAATTGGACTTTTAACCTATGACGTCCTCCAAGAACTCGTATCAGCAAAAGTTAAAGACTGGGGCTCGCTTCCCATATAAGGCTGAACATGAAACAAACCTGCAGCTACCCAGATAATGACATTTCGCTGTGTACTGTAGGCCATAGCTGTCGTGCTTGCTCCATGCACACCTCCGAGTGGCGGGACGGAATTGGTCAATCGTAACCCATGCCTAGCCGTTGCTCAACACGGTGAAAAAGCAATTCGGAGTTTTGACGCATACAGCACCAGCCCCGAGACTCGCAAAGAGCTGAGCACATGACAACTCGGTCTCGCGTTGAGCGGCCCGGGGTATGGACGAGGCCTGCGGCCTTGTGAGCATGTCTCACCGAAGACGTCTAGCTCGCGAATCAAACTCTCCAAAACGAGTGCGCACCAACATTGGCCGTCTGCGCCGCCCAGCTTCCTTGACCAGCGAAACCCCAGACACTGACCAGCGCGAGCCACTTTCAGTGCATATGAGTGGAACCTTGCAGACGGAGCAATTCCTGGTCGATGATCAGAGGCAAGCTTCCAAGATGGCGGCCGTCTCTTGCATCTGGCTGCTCAGCTGATGGAGTAGCTGCATTGCTGCAGAGCTGCAGGGTCGTCAGTTGGGAGGGGCAGCCAACGACAACTCGACGAGTCAGGAAAACCCAAAAAAAAAATAAAAAAAAATAAATAAAAAAATAAATAAATTAAAAATTGGACCACCTCCAACAGTAGCCGTACCATCAATTAATTAAAAATAGGGGCGGGGGAAAGCCAAAAAAAAAAAAAAAAAAATCCAAAGAAAGGAAAATACTGGCCTCTGGTAGGCCAAGGGAGTTGGCCGAGAGCCGTAGCGTCGAGCCGGATGCGGTTAGATATAGTCATACTACCTTGATTTCTCCGGATCGAAGAACCAGAAGCGATCTGTGCGCGTGTCTCGGTTGTCCAGCGACAGGTCCCAGAGCCGCTAGCTAATTGGACTCGAACTAACATCTATATTTGACAACAAAGCCACACTCGCATGTCGAACAAGGGAACATTAGCGTTGCAAATCATTCGAGCTTGGACAACCAGCTCATTGCCTTTTGAGAATAGACGTCGAGCATCGAGAACTGGGCGACACATGGTTCTGCATTATCCAATCTGTCAGCAGAAGCAGGGTTAGATGCATGTCAGCAGCGCCATGTTGGGCAACCAGGCAACCGAGCATTTGGGTGGGCTGCAGGAAAACCCTACATACGTCATTAGGTGCACCGAGCGAGAGCGATCAAGAGCAGCCGCCTTGTCAAGAGCGTGCGGACGTTCCATTGAGCTGCAATCCGAACCCTAGACGGCAAGAAGCCGGAGATCGTGTCGGTTCCTGCTGCAGACACAGAGAGATGCCAACCTGGGAAATGCGCCCCTTGTCCTTGATGTCGCAGGCGGGCTAGCGGGGTTCGGAGCTGCTCAACCTTTCAAGGAGGGAAGGGTCCGGCTCGGTGACCTAGTACACAGCAGGGAGAAGACGCTCCAGCGTAGAGACGGGAAGGCCGCAGTCTTGAGGTACGGTACCGAGCGTGGCCACTTACATCTCCCATGTGGTTGCTAGATGTCACCCCACCTACACAGTTCATGGGGCCGGTTGGAAGTGTATTGATCCTCTTGCTGAGAGTGTCGAGTGCCGCGATCTGCAGCGAAGATCATATGCCCTACTATATGTGTATTGAAGCAAACTCCAAGCTCCGAAAAGTGACCCAGATGGTCAACCAGCCCAGATTGAAACACCCACTTCACCGCGGAACCCTGCTGCACCTTCGACACGGGAGATGCGCGACAGAACTATCTCCTGCAGGCAGCGGTTGCTGCGTAGAAATCCCCCGGACCAGTTTTGATCTCGGTTTAGTGCCACGATGATCTCTCGGTTTGACCCGGAGATCAATACCAGGCCAGCGGATCGATTAAGGCTCTCTCTTGCTGCGAGCTGCTCGTCGTACTGTGTGCACACAGCTAATCTCACAGGGCACGATCGGTGCAGCATCCGAGCCATCCCAATGGATCGAGCACGGTAAATAACGCTCTCTGCCGTCGCTTTTAGCTGCATGCCAAGCTGCAACCAGCTCTTCGCGCCTGGGCTTGTTCATCACTGCCAGCGAGAGATCACCGTACCAATACGGCTGGTGTAGCAAGGGGGACAAGCCGCGAAAGTCAGTGCGGGGGAGGAGGGCGCACAGTGGCTCTTTTTGGGGTCGCAAAAGGCGCCGGCGAGCTTGCACTCACAGGGCCCCCTGTCATCCCGCAGTTTCCCCAGTCTTTCAAAAGCGAGCCCAGCCGTTCCTCCTCGCTGCTGTCGCACACTGGGTTCCATTTAATCAAACTCCCGAGACTCATCGCCAAACACGACGCGGTCTTGAAAGAGCGGACACACCGACGAAATACTGTGCTGCGTCCCGGCCACCCCGAGTCGACCGAGCGCGCCATCTCGCTGCCGGCTAACCTTATAGAAGCTACAGAAGCTCGAGGCTCTGCGATCGGCGGCAAGCACTCTGTAGCCGAGAAACGGGTCCCAGCCGAACCACTGCATCGCGTCGCAGGACGACAATCAGCCCCCGACGGTCTTGCAAACCAGCGCAGCACGCACATCGCGCCCACATCTCCCTGAGACACCACGTGCAATCCGGGGTTCTGCATTTATTCCATCCCCTGTTGCATTTTCCTGTACCCTTCTCGATCCGAATTCCATACCTTGAACCTGGCGACGGCGAAACACACAGCACACGCACCACCCAGCGCGGCGGCATCAAATCAGCCGCCCACCGTCGCGCCGTCGCAACCATGACGTCCGCCGCACCGCCGCCGCCACCGCAGGCGCCCGCTCCGCAGCAGCAGCAGCAGCAACAACAACAACCCCGGGCAGCCGACCCGTATCCTCCTAGCACTCCTGCGGCCTCGCAGATACAATCGACGGTCGCGCCGCCGAGCAGGCGCGATCTGAGATCGTGGTGGAAAGGCTTCAAGCTGCCTTCAAAGCACCAGGAAACACATGGTACAGCAATCCCGTCTACCATGATTGCCTCTTGTTCCAGACCCCGACCCAGACCCCACGGGAAGAGATCCATATTTGTGGAGGCAGTGGACGGCTATCTCGACCAGCAGCCGTCCCGTCGCCTGTGGCCTTGCCCCCGGAGCAAAAACGTTCCGCTCATCGAGCAAGTGCGAATATGAGCGAACCACAGCCGGCAAGGCCGCCAGAAGTGCCCAAGCTGGACGTCCTCGCCCGTATCCTGACTTGGCGCTTTGGGAGGTGCCCTCGTGGATCATGTCCGAAGCCATTTTCTCCAGAGACGAAGCTAATTGTCCCAGGTTACCGCCCCCAGGGCATTTTCGGCGTCCCGCTGCGGCAGAGCATCACGTACGCCAACGTCGCCATCTCGCTCGTTGATGAGGACGGCAAGAGCTACATCTACGGCTATGTTCCGATTGTCGTAGCGAAATGTGGAGTTTTTCTGAAAGAGAGGGGTGCGTACAAACAAACACCAATCCCCATAACTTGCGTTGTACCGAGACACGAGAACAAATACTGACGCACCCAAAGCGACCGAGGTTGAGGGCATCTTCCGCCTCAACGGGTCTGAAAAACGCATCAAGGAGCTAAAGACCTTGTTTGATTCCCCAGATAGGTATGGCAAGGGTCTTGTCTGGGACGGTTACACAGTTCATGATGCCGCCAACGTCCTCCGTCGCTACCTCAACGACCTCCCCGAGCCGGTGGTCCCTCTGGATCTCTATGAGAAGTTCCGAGAACCATTGAAAGGGGCCAGAGCCCAGGCAACCGGCGACGCCCAAGCACCACGCCCGGCCCAAGTGTTTGACGAAGCTTCGGCCATCGCGAGATATCAGCAGCTCATCACGGAACTTCCCCCCTTGAACCGCCAGTTGTTACTGTACATCCTCGATCTGCTCGCGGTATTTGCCGCCAAGTCGGACCAGAATCGAATGACGCCGCAGAATCTAGCCGCCATCTTCCAACCCGGCATGCTCTCTCACCCCAGCCACGCCATGGCGCCGGAGGAGTACCGGCTGAACCAAGACGTCATTATTTTCCTCATCGAGAACCAAGATCATTTCCTCATCGGGATGCAAGGTACGGCCGCGGACCAGAAGACGGTCGAAGAGGTGCAGAAGGGTACCCCTGTGCTCCCGTCGACGCCGAACCCCAAGTCGGGCATCGTTCGGTCCGCATCAACTGCAAGTGCCGGGGCCGAGAGTGTAGCCAGGGACGGTTCGATTCGGAGAAACAAGTCCACGTCGTCAAGGCGGTCGCTGCATTCCAATGGCGCCCCCAGCCCCGGCAGTCCAGCTTTGACCGCAACCCCAACTAGCGGGCTGGCGCGGAGTAACACGGTACCGTCGAAGAAGTCGCCAGCCGTGCAGTCCGGGAGATTTACGTCTCGGAACGATACACCAGTCACCGCTCTAACCCCTGTTGCTCCACCCACTACCACGGTAGTGCCCCCGCCACCAGTCGTGGAGGAGGTTGCCACACCCCCGGCGGATTCATCGGCGCCATCAATACAGGCGTCAACAGCTCCATCCGGATCGCAACTCAACCTGTCTGTTCCCGGTGCAAGGAGCCAGGAGAGGCTCCTCGAGCCTACCACTCCGGAAGCCACCACCCCGTCTAAAGAGCGGAAACTACCCATACTATTTCAGAGACTTTCGACCACTGAGAGTGACGGCCGCCAACCGAACAAGTTGAAGAAGAAGCGGGGACCGGGAAGTGCAAACCCTAGCGCTCATAGCTCAACGGCCTCGCTCCCCCACTCAGCGACAGTCTCCCCCAATACCGAGGCAACCAACCCTCTAGAAGTAATACCGTCTGCTTCAAAGGCCGCAAGCGTTGAACGGCCCGCTGCCGCACCGGCGGCGGAGACACCCTCAGAGCCCACACCGCGGGCCTCTGAGGTCCCTCCCAGCAATGCCAACGCCGACAATCTTCGCCTCCATAATGTTGAGGCGCCTCTGAAAACCAAGAAGTCCCCGTCTACGTCACTAAACAGCTCGTTCAACGAAGGTTCCGATCTCGACCTCGTCGAAGAGACCACTAATGCTACGGTGGAAATCACGAGTCCAGATACGCCCAACGACAAAGAGAAGAAGAAGAGATGGCGGCTATCACGCAAAAGGGATGACGCCACACCGCCACCCCAGCCGTCAATTACCTCTTCACCTCCGGTTTTCGGCTCGAATTCGAACGCGGACGCCAGTAGCGCATCGATAAGCAGCTCGGCACATAAGCCCAGGCACAGCATGACGGGGGACTCGTCGGACCGGGCCATCGCCAACGTCGAATCGGCGACTTCGAGTGAAACGGCGGGCAACGGCAGCAGAGAAAACAAGGACGACTCGAAGAAGTTTGGGAACTGGATCAAGAACAAGTACCGCGAGCACAAGGAGAATGTTGAGCAGCGGAGGAACAAGTCGCCGCCAGGGGATCAACGGACGGTGTCACTCGGATCGAGCTTCCTGCCGTCGCGCGGGAAGAGCCTAGATCTCAAACGTGCAGAAGAGGAAAAAACACCGGCGCAGCAACCGCAAACACCACAGATGCAGCCCCAGCCTCAACCCCAGCCACAAGTGCGGCCGCAGGAGTCGGGAGGTCAGCAATAATCCATCTCCAAAAGTCAGGGAAGGGACTTGCCCAACGACGGCTGCCCGTCGTACGGGACCTCCAAGCTGGCAGGCTTCTGCGGGAGTGAGACTCGGGTTCCTCATCTCTTCTACTGTTTCAACGCCGTTACGAATCTTTTACGATGTACCTTGTTTTCAACTTGATGTTCTGGCATGCCGTGGGCGTGCTGTCGAGGACGGCTTTACTTCGGTGTGTGCTGAGCAAGGTGTCGGGAGCTGTGGGGGCTTGCCTAGAGGTGTTTATTTATTACGAAGATTCCCCACCATGGTTGTGTTTTCCCCATTGGCGGAGAGCAGCGTTTCTATCCATGGGAAGGGCTCGCCCTCCTGTTTATTTATGTTTTCTTCTCCGTCCCTGCCCTTACCCCCCCCCCCCCTTTTTTTCCCCTGGTTTATATGCAATACAAATGCGCGAAAAGAAAACGGGGTGGCAACTGGGATATAAAAGGGATGATTTTTTGTTTATTCATTTTTTATTTTATTTTATTTTTTTTTTTTTTTAAGCGGCAAAGAAGATACGATTTTGATGGACGTGTAGAGTAATCCGGCGACACTGGAGATAGTTGATGGAACCTGATGCCTGATGACGAAATCTGTGAACCTCTCGACGTCCTAGCAGCCTTGGTTTGAGTAGGCTCTGTCCCGGCTACACTAGGCACTTGAAGGCAAACTACGAATAGCTGCACCACATCAGGTCGCCCGGTGCAAGCCGTCTTGTCTGCCCCGCGTCGAACAGCGGTTTGTGGGGGGAGGGGGTTTCTTGGCTTTTGGAGGATTTTTAGTCTGGCCGCATCTTTTCCCCGCAGGCGCGGAATCCGTTGGATGCGGAGTTGGCCGTTCGTCCTCATTTCCCGCCATGACACCCCTGTCCAAGCCACTCCGTCCGGGGAAAAGCTTACCTTGACTGCTCTCAGGTTTGGTCTGCTTGGCTCCTTGTGTGGAGGACTCCTGGTCGGAATTGGAGCTGTCGCTCGGTGGCTTGTGGCTCGTCCCAGCCTTGGTTACTAATGAGATGGGGAATGACATTTTCGTATTTACCTTCCGGCGTTCTCGGAGTGCCGACTGAGCTGTCCATGTATCCGGTGAGACACGCTCACCGCACACGATGGGAGCCTCGGTGGATCTCTCCGCAACCCTCCGGTACATTACTGTACCGGACCCCGCCTATAACTGGGTCGGATGGCCGGAGGCAAGAACGGGCCAGATGCATAGTTTTTCGGTTGGGGGGGGGGGGGGGGGGGGGGGTTAGGTTCTGCACCTTGAGAACAGTTCCCAATCCCCCCATTCTGCTTGAAGCTGCCACACGCTATTGAGCGCGAGAGGAAGCAACACACTCGGATTTAAACAAGTCAAACGAGGATATCGTGGAATTCGTGGATACCTACGGCACGGTATATATACGTAACCATGGCAGGCTTGCATACACGGATGCCGATAGTCGGACAAAGATTCGTCGCTTGGCGATTTGAGGCCACCGGCACTAACACCTTTTGGTAAAAAGTTTCCTCGACACCTGACGTTCTCGAACTTTGTCCAGCGGATCGGCCCCAGTTAGCCACCCAGGGGACAGTCTGCATCAGCCGCCCTTGCAGGGCTTGCTCAGCACGTCTGATCCATGAAGCTGAGTGCCGCAAGTCGCAGTGGCTCGACGGAGCGCTCCACCCAGAATTACCGAGTCCATTGCACAACGTCCCGCACAGGGCGATAACGCGCAATCTACCGAGCCATCGACATGGCACGAGATGGATTAGAGACATACTACGTAGATTGTTCCGGCCTTCGCAGCTGTGGATCGCCCATGCCATGGTTGCATCCCATCCCTGCCGCAACATGGATACTTGCAGCTTAACCTCAGTACGGAAGGTCCTCAGAGCTCCTCCCCGGGAGCCGGACCAAAGGTGGAGGCAAAAAAGCGTCGATCAAGGCCGTCCATCGCCCAGCGCAACCTGCCCGTCGGCGTTACCGGGCGTGCAGGTACATAAGACCCGGCCGGTGCGTTCACGATTGTAGATCTGTCCCTGCGTTACCCTTCTTTTGCTCCCTTCCCGTCGGCCCTGCGGGACTCTTCAGTTTCGTCTCCAGGCTTGGACTCACTTTGATCCCTGCTGGAAGCTTCGACAAGCCTTTACGAAGCAAACAGGACCAGCAGCCATGTCTGAACTCAAGCGCCGTACGACTCAAATTCACGCTCATGCCATGCATGTGGTGCATCCGCGCTGACAAATCCGCAGCTTCAGACGAAGAAGATGGCAAGAGGCAGGAGGCGGCGCCCGCCTACGACTCGGCCTCCGTCACCGGCAGCGAGGTCATCTGCCCGCCCCACACGACGGAGCGCAAGATCACCACCAAGATCGACCTGCACATCATCCCGTTCGTCATCGTGCTGTATCTGTTGGCCTTCCTCGACCGCGTCAACATCGCCAACGCCCGCGCCTTCGGGCTCGAGGACGAGCTCGGCATGAGCGGCGTCCAGTACAACACGGCCCTGACCATCTTCTTCGTGCCCTACATCATCTGCGAGATTCCCTCCAACATCCTGCTCAAGCACTTCTCGCCCCGCATCTGGCTGTCGATATGCTGCCTCGGCTTCGGTGCCGTATCGGTCTTCCAGGGCCTGGTGCAGAACTACGCGGGGCTCCTGACGACGCGCTTCTTCTTGGGGTTGTTTGAATGCGGTATGTAAGGACCTACGGAGAGAATGTCCTTGTAACAAGCTAACACACCCCGTTTGAGGAATGTTCCCGGGGTGCTTCTATCTCCTCGGCGCCTGGTACAGGCGTTCCGAGGCGCAAAAGCGCTTCTCGCTCTTCTTCTCGTCGACGTCGCTGGCGGGCGCGTTTGGCGGTCTCCTGGCCTCGGCCATCGGAAAGATGGACTACGTGAGAGACTACCGCGGCTGGCGCTGGATCTTCATCCTCGAGGGCTGCGTCACCGTGCTCGTGGGCCTCGTCTTTCTCTTCACTTTCCCCTCCTTTCCAGAGCAGTCGGTACGTTAAGCCTTCCCGTCCCTCCCCTCCAGAATCCCATAGCCAGGAGTCGTCACTCATGAGTATCCCCCAGACCTGGCTCCGCGACGATGAGCGGGAATTCGTCAAGGCCCGACTGCGCGCCGACCAGGGCAACAGCGGCGCGGAGCGGCGCATCACGCCCAGGGACGTCATCACCGTCATGTCCGACTACAAGATCTGGCTGGGCGGGCTCATGTACTTTGGCCTCATCGTCCCGGCCTACTCGTACGCCTACTTCGCGCCCACCATCATCCAGAGCTACCGGTACGACCCGATCCAGACGCAGCTGCGGTCGGTGCCGCCTTGGGCGGTGGCCTTTGGCTTCGCCATGGTGGTCGCGACCCTGTCGGACTGGGTCCGCCACCGGTTCGCCTTCTGCGTCGGCGCCATCGCCATCTCCCTCGCCGGCTTCGCCGTCCTCATCAACGTCCACGACAACCTGCCCGTGCAGTACGCCAGCCTGTTCCTGATCTGCATGGGAACCTACTCGGCCATGCCCGTCATCGTGTGCTGGTTCAACATGAACCTAGGCGGCCATCATCGGCGCGCTGTGGGGAGTGCGTGGCAGATTGGTAAAAACCCCTCCCCCCACACCCCCCCCCCCCCCTTTTTTTTTTTTTCCCCTCCCCGATCTTTCAGTTTTGGTTTTACCCTGCAGAAGGCTAACGAGCAACTCCCACCCCCAAATAATAGGGTTCGGAAACATCGGCGGCATCATCTCGACTTACTCATTCGTGACAAGCGACGCGCCGTTCTTCACAAAGGGGTACGCCATCTGTGTCGGCTTCATCTGTCTGAGCCTGGTGTCGTGCGGCGCATATGCGTTTGCCATTATGAGGGAGAACAAGAAGCGGAGTCGGCGGCCGAGGGATATTGGGCTGACGGAGCATGAAAAGACGGAGCTTGGGGTAAGATTTCTGGCTCTTTTTCCTTTCCCTTCTCTCTCTCTCTCTCTCTCTCTCTCTCTCTCTCTCTCTCTCTCTCTCTCTCCCCCTTGAACTCTGTGGGTGGTTGCTAACGGGGATGACTAGGATCTCAATCCGGAGTTTAGGTATATGCTTTGATTTGAAGAGAGTCGGAATTTATATATAAGAAATTGTGGTTGGTTGTTGCTTCTGGATCTGATGATACCATGAGAGAAGAATTAGAATTTCGATTGTTTCCGAGCATATCATCCGGGCCGTGGTCGTGTGTTTACATGCGCTATGCAGAACAAGAGGTTTTTGTCCTGGCGTGGATATTGCTCTCTTTCTAGGGAATCGGCCATGCTCGATTTACCACCGTGATGGATGTGGAGAGCAGAAGGCACCGTTCACTTCGCGGCCCTTATCCACAACCTGGCCCGATTCAGACTCCCAGAACCATCAGGGGTTGCGCTTCAGAACCTGCGTTGACAAAATTGATTCCTCGCGAGAGCAGCGGCGACCAAAATCCTAGAGCACACAACGCGGCCAACCGTCTTTCATGAACGTAGATGATTTGCCAATTTATTCCACTCGCACCACCCGACATATACGTTCTGTCCGCCTCCGTTTCCGTTGTGCCATTCTTCTTTATATGCGGGCAATGGTGTCCATGGTAAAAGAAGACATCAATCAATGCAACCAAGACCGCCTGCAAAAACCGCGCCTATACCTTTCTCCTTCCAGCCCAGCTAGGGAAAAGTTGGTTCGCCCGCCCGGAGGAACTCCCAATCCCATCCCGTTCCATGAAATGATTAACAATACAAAGGCTTCATAGGGTAAAGAGCAAGGTATTCAGAGAGCTTGAGCGGACAACCCAGGTCGCCCAAGACGCCGAGAACCTAGAAAGAATCCAAAAGTAGCACTCATCCCGTTGCCTCCATTGCTGCCGTGTCAGCACCCCCTAATCTCACTCAAAACGCCATGGCAAGCCCGTGAGGATGCTGCTGTCTGCTGCGCTAGTCCCCCAAACCAAGGTCAGCAGCAGCCATGACTCCGTCCCCAAAACCAAAACCGAACGAAGCAAGTAAGCCATGCTATAAAAGGCAAACGGCCGACCAACCAAACTCCAATATATGAATGACTTGGTCCCTTCGAACCCCAACGTCAGTTTGCACAAGCAAAGGAGTCTTCCGTTTTCCACACCGGACTGGCACAGTCGGAGGTCCAGACGCCAGGGAGATACCGAAAAAAAAAATTGTCCAGCCGTGGGGCATGAGCTCCTAGTCGAGCTCTGATATCTTCGTTACTGATCATCAAATCGTCAAACCTTATTCTCGGCTTCACGCGGCAGGTATACTTCGCGGCGTGACATCGCCGCTTCGCCGTCGCGCCATCATCTGCTGTTGTTGCTGCTGTGTCCTCGAAGCCATCGCAATAGCATGCGTTCTCTTCCGGAGAGATGAAAGTCTCGTGTTGACCATTTGGATCACTGGAGCCACATGTCAGCAACAAGGTTCATTACATGGTATGACGGGATACACGGTTGGGGTAGCTTTACTCTTCTGCACAGTCTGCTTGTCGTCGCTGCTAATATCGCTGGAGGCTTCCTCCCGAGCAGCGACAGGCTTTTCGTCCTTTGACGACGTCGAGACGCGGCGTTTAGGGAGGTGATCGTCATCGTTATCCAGTACGGCCTCCAGCATACGGATGGCTGTAACGTACGAGATCTCACAACCGGGCAGGTCTTCGCTGGCAATCTCATTGATAGCCGCGGTCCGGCTCATCTCGACGGCACGGTCGTACATCAGCTTCTCGGCGGTTATGCCGTTGGAGAGGAAGACGCCCTCAGTTCCCGAGCCGCTAATAGAACCCGACTCCGGCGGATGGTTACTAGGGTGGCAGGGATGTTCCTCGGGCAGCTGCTTCTGTCCCTCGATCAGTTTTAACCGCACCACCTCGGCCTTCTCTAGCACCTCGTTGAATCGAGCTCGAATCCACTGAACGGCCGCGTTGATTTTCAGCGCCAATGCTTGGCTGTTGACAGAGTCCCGCGCGGCCGAGTGGATGCTATTGCTCGACTCTGTCCGGCTCTTGCGCGACCACCACAGGCTGGCAATGTCCATCGACTTGGCGAGGAGTGAGAGCGCTTTGACGTATAGAACCAACGCTTCTTCCGACAGCGCGACTATCGCCTCCGCCGTAAGCCCCTCGTCGTCCTCGGCCATCTTATCAGCGGGGACACCGCCGAGACCGTGCTCCATGGACGGAGCTAGAGGAATGAGCTGCTTGTACTTGACCTCGGCAAAACTGTACACCACGTCGCTTCGCGTTGCGTATTCCTCGATGCACTGGGCGACACGAGAATCTTCGTCCACTGGCGTGCTCTGCTTCCCGTCCGAGATTAACCCAGCAGGTATACTGGGTGTCGGGTAGGCTGGGAATGGACTGTAGATCTGTGGCGGTGATTGTCCCTTGCTGAGCAGGTGTGGTGCATACTTGAAACCGAATAACCTGAGGCTGGCGTCCTGAATCGCCTTGGAGATGACCGACGTCGTGGAACCGGGGCTGCTGGACAACGTCTTGTCATACGAACCTTGTCGGTAATGGTCGTTCCGATTTTGGTGGTTCCTGGACGAGTGGCTAGGCACAGCACCGGTGGTTGAAGTCGGGTTCCCTTGCTGGGTGGCGCGCCTAACGATCTGGCCAGACTTTGGCGACTGTGATTGATGCGGGTACATGGAGATTTGGTCAGCAAGTGCATTGACCTCGACAGCCGTCTTGTCGATGAAGATGTAATCGCGTTCAAATGCGACGTCTTGGGCGGCCTTCTCTTCTTCCGTAAGGGGTTTACTCGGGGATTGAGGTTCGCGGATGTTGGCCCTCAGCGAGGCATTCGAGTACCGCCGGCTCCGGTCAACGTACGAAATGGGCCGAGTAGGCGCTGACGTAGATGGCTGGATGGCTGGGCGGCGGATGCCGAGTCCTTCACCAGATTCCTGTCGCGGGGAGTAGCTCATAGGCTCGCGGGGGCCGGGTACCTGCTCCAGCGGATTCGGTTTGGGCTCAGTTGGGGTCGCGAGTGGCGACGACCTGCGCGGCTTTGGTGAGAGAGGAGCGCCCTCCTGTTCCACCGGGCTTCTCCGGAGAGACGGTTTACGCGACGGTGTCGATACCTCATCCGACTTGCCGCTGTTCTTGCTCGTAGGCGAGAACTGTCTCTCCTGCTCCAGAATATCGTCCTCAACGACGCCTGGGATAGGGCCAGTGATGACGGGATGCTCGAAGAAGTCGTTAAAGCTAAGCCGCTGCACGGGACTCCGTTTGAGCAAAGCCCGAATCAACCCCTTCAGCTCAGAGCTGACAATGGAATCTCGGGGAAACTTGATGACGTCGTCAGCAGCCTCGATCTTCCTGACAAGTTCCACGTGGTTCGCGGCGCGGAAAGGCGGTTTTCCCGTTGCCATCTCGTACAGCACGGTGCCCACGGACCACAGGTCCGCCTTTGCATCGTACCGCTCGTAGCGCAGAATCTCGGGAGCCATGTACAGCGGCGAGCCACAGAGAGTCTCGGCGAGCGAGGTCGAGGGCAGCACACGGGCGAAGCCGAAATCGGCCAGCTTGAGCATGGGGAGCGAGGGTAGGCCAACGGCTGGTGTAAGAGAGTCATGACTAGCGCTTAGTATCTGCTTCACCATCTTGTTGGCCTCCCGCCATTGAGGCGAAGGCAGTAGCAGCAGGTTTTGAGGCTTGACGTCGCGGTGAACGAAGTTCCCCTCCCGTAGGAACTTGATAGCGCTAGCAAGCTGCTTTAGGAAATGCCGGGTGACGACCTCGTGCAAGCCCGAGTTCGGGGCAACGGGGTATTTACGGGCGAGCTCGTGCGTGGCCGAGTTCGTAATCAGTTTGTCCCGCTTCCTGATGAATAATGACAAGTCGCCGAGCTCGCAGTACTCCATGACGAGGTTGATATGCGTATCCGACTCGACGCAGTCATGGAGGGCGACAATATGCGGATGCCGCAGCTTCTTGAGAATCTTGATCTCCCCGTAGAGGTTCTCTTTTAACTTCTTGTTTAGACGAGCAAGCTCGACAGACTTGATGGCAACCAGGGCGCCCGTAACCTACAGAAACAAGTTAGCAGGTGGCAGAGAAGGAAGCGGCTGGAGTTGAACGACGGCACCGGCCCGCGAGGGAATCCTCTCCACCCCGGGCATGCCGTGGCCACAGCCGGCGCGATCAAACTAACCTTGTGCCGACCAGAGTACACCTGGGCGAAGCTTCCTTTGCCTATCTCCTTATCTATGACGAAGTGCCCGATGGCACCATCGCTGCTTGGCTTTGTCCGCCTCGACGAGGCGGAAGACGGTCGTTCCGCCATGACTCCCTGCAGGTGTTGACGAGGACAGGAAGCTGGCTGGGGGGAAAGTGAGCCCGAGGGCCTATGATATTCGAAAGACGTCGGCGGCCGACCTGATCGTCATGTATATGTGCGGGCAACTCCGATGATGTACACGTTGTGACCGGGAACGAGAGGAGGGGAGGAAACGGCGGCGGGAAGAGGAGACGGGGGGAGCCTAGGGTCGACCACGGGGACTGCTGGCGTCGTGTGTGGTGCAGGGGGCCAGATGGGGGCGTGCTGCCTATGACAAACCAGACGGGAGCGGTAGAGATCCGATAGGCCGGGTGCGGGTGATTGGAGGCTCTCTTGACTGCCCAGAGGTGCCGTCGGCGAAAGAAGAGACGGCAAAGAGATCCCTTGGCGGGGACGTTAGGTGTGCTCCGATCCCGATGTCGATGGGGGTCCGATGGACGGCCGCCTGCGCGGGTGTTGAACAAGGCAAGCCCCGAGAACTCGGGTACCAAGGTAAGGCACCTAGGTGTGTGCGTGGTGTAGGTGTGTGTGTGTGTGTGTGTTGACGCAGCCTGACGTCGAGCAGGAGCGGCGGGCCCACGGAGATCACTTGTTGAAAGTAGTGCTTTTGAGAGGACCGGAGAGAGACGCCGCGAGAGCGACTCTATATTTTTGCGTCTAGCGTAGGTAGGGTAGCAGCAGCGGGTGGGCGTCGTGAGGCGCGGCGAAGGGGGACATCCAAAGCTCAGATGGCCGATTGTGCCTGGGGGGAGCAGCGAGAGCTATCAGCAGGCAAAGCTCCACACGGCACACTGACGTCCAGGTCAACTGAATGACTCAGACTCGACCAGCTGCAGAACGGACGGCGCTAATCCCCCAGCTTCCCAACAATGCGAAATCGGGGAGAGACGTAGAGCGGGCGGCGCAATGCGGACACGAAGGTGATGTGCGATGGCGAAAGAATGTTGTGGTGGAAAGGAGATGGGAAGAGAGAGAAGGAACCTGGGAGCGACTTTGAAAGGATGCAGGTGACGACGATACCTGGGCTTGGGTCTGGGGGTCTGGGTCTGGGGGGCCTGTTCCTGTTGCCGGGCGCCCGCTGAGCGATGCTGTAGAGCAGGGGACCTGCTAGGGGATCCGGGGGCTGCTGAGAGCGGAAAGCACGGGACCTCGGCGCCGCTCTTCACTGGGCCACAGCGTGCCGTTGGGAGGGATACGTGCGAGTGACGCCCCCAGTACGGTGCTCGTGACGAGTGCGCGACCCCATCAAGCCAAGAGCTGTGCACTTAAAAGCCGGGTACTCCCAAGTACCTCTCCCTGGCTGGCGCGCACAGCTGCCGGCTGAAGTCAGCGATCGGCAGGCCCACAGCGACAAGGAGGTACATACAAGGCGCTCTTACGTAGCTTTGGCCTCTGAGACGCGCTAAAACGGCAGTTTTGCGATAAGGCTCCGCGATAACACCATCCGCCTTTCACTGCCCCAAGCCGAAGCCGCTGACCGGCACCAACAGGTTTCGGACCTCAGATGCTGCCCTCATCGCCATCCTCATCATTTCCCGCTTCCCTTGCGTCTTCGGAGGCGGATGCTGAAATAAGCATCGGCTTGCCGATGGCAGCGGTTTCACCTGTCGAGCCCTCCTATCTTGCCTCTTCAGCCCGTCTCCCCGACTGTCCGCCCCCCATGCCTGCTCCTGTGGGTCGGCTCAATGCTGCTGCCGTCACGACAGATGGACAACGGCTCCACCAACCGGAGCCGGCGGTTCGCACTTGTGGATACCCTCTTAGTGTCTCTGCTGAATCGAGACGTGTCGGTTCTGGCACTGTCACGCAAGAGATGCAACGGCAGCCAAAGACGGGGCAAGATCAAGACACTTCTCAAAGAGCACAGGTCACACAAAACGCCACCGGCTTCTGTGCCACGGCCGAGCGGGAGCTTGGAGCAAGCCCACGGTGACTTTGCCAGCGAGCGCTGAGAAGGCTACGAGAAGACTGCATCCGATCGACAAAGTGTCGTTTTGTTGATGGATCGAGGGCATGGGGGTCCAGTCAGGTGGACGGGCTATCCACGCCGTCGCTGCATCGCTGTCAGGAACGACTCCCAGAATGGTCTTAATCTCCACTAGAGCCAAGTGCATGTCGTGTCGGTAGGTCCCTGATGTCCTACATACATACAATGGCAGTCTGCCGGAAGTGGAACCGTACAGTTCCGCCATTTTGCTCTGCCGGTTACCCGCCGCAGCACTTATATGAAGAGGTGGACCAAGGGAGAGGCGAGACCAAAGCCCGAGCAACCGGGTGCCGCTTCCACGGAAGGGAAGTGAGAGCTGCAGACAACAGCGGGTCATGGTTGTAATCGGCGCTCGGCGCTCTCTGAAAGTGAGGCTGTTTCTGCCACCCATTGCACGGTTATCGCAGCCCCTGTCCGCTTATCGATGGCCACAGAGGTTCTCTCGACTTATCGGAACTGCCTATCTGTAAGCGTGTAGCAGCACCTCCTTCTTTCGTGTTTTCGAACACTCGATTGCATGACCCATCAAGCAACTAGTGAGATTTCGTATCCATGGCGCCAGCCAAGCTCCCGGTTGGATGTTGTCCGCCCGCTCTGTCTGCCCACGAGGCCATGACTCCATCGCGCCCTCACGCACTGTGCTGGAGGGCGGTCAATTCATGCATCTCAGATCCAGCCAGTGCCAAGCACCAAACAGGCGGTCTCGACAAGCCAATGTCTCCTGGGGAACACCATCCCCGGACGACCGCAAGCCAGGGCCTGGACCAGAACTGCAGCTAATCGGGGGCTCCGGTGCAGAAGGCTGGCAGAAAGACGCCACGTCTTAGCCGAAAGGCGGTCGGGTGCCTTGGTCACCGGACACATTGAAGCGAACGAAGCTGTCCGCTGTCTTCTTTGTCCACCGATGTCGACATTGTCTGGCCGGCGTCATCGCCAGTTTCCATCTGCCGATCGGGGTAGTGCCATTGACTTCATCGACCTGCCCTCCCTTTCCAGCCTTTGAGCGAGAACCCTGCAGACCCCCGCGCTTGCTCCCGTGCGACAGGCACCACCAGCCTTGTCTCGGAACCGGCGAATCCCAAAAGAGAAGGGGTGGACAAACAGGGCCGGCCGGCCAAACCGAGTCAACCTCGCGAGCATGGCGTCGCCAATCCCATACCCGTCAAGTGCTAGGGAAAGGTGCCTCGAGCAAGAAACAAGGCACGGCCCCAAGTCATCGATAGGCCCCAGGTTGGATGACCATCATCAGTGCTGCACGTCCTGGCCCATTGGGGCATCTCAGAGGACAATTGACATCTGCAGCAATCTAACCGACATCAGGGCAAGCCGATGACTAAACGAGCACCGCAGATGTCAGCACCACCTCACGTGTCCGCATCGACAGCGGACGGGATGCAAGTGTGCAGCATCGATCAGTAACCGGAGAAGGAATGTGTCATTCCATCATTCGAGAAAAGAGTCTGGTTCCCGGGAAGAGGGCCCGTCGGCTGCAGAACAGATCTGTACAGTACGGATTCAAAAACGTCGAGTCCTAGGAAAGAAACGGGCTGGTTTCATGGGAGGACATTCACTAACCCCAGCCGGACCAACAAGGAGGTGCAATTGGCTGCCACACCCCGGTATTTCCCACCCGTCCACTCACCCTCCATCTGGTATATCAACAATATCAACACTTTGCTGTCCATGCATTTCCTGTTTGAGGTTAAGCTATCCGCGGGATCTGAAAGGATCTCTGGGAGAGTGGGGCCTCTCCGAATGGTAACATCTCAAACTGGGGGTATTTAGCCATCGCCATTGAACCACGGATAGGCCCAGGTGTGATGGATGATGGGCAGCCTACAAGGCAACCATTCCACACTACGGACCGTGCTGGGGAGAGCGACTGAGGTAAAACCTGCTCACGGCAACACGTATTGGACGACGGTTATTGCTTGTTTCGCACTCTTTACCCCTCTATTGACTAAGCTGCGCGCGTGTGGAAGTGGAAGGCTGGCAACGCATGTCATTCGGCCAAAGCCTAGTAAAGTAGTCCTATGATACGGCGAGCAGAGAGAATATGATGATACCATCACCCAGCCGATAAAATTAGCATGCGCGCATGGATTGATTCTGATGGAATCCAAAGGGTCCTCTGTACGTCATATACAGTTTTTCGGTGCTGCAGCAACTTGGGCTCTCCCACCACTTAGCCGCCATTCTTACCACGACTGGTTGTAGCACCACGGACTTAGGTTGGAAACAACACTCATAATTAAAAACGCCTCTTAATCCCTCTGCCACGAGATACACAAATTGGATCTAGATCTGCGGGGACAATACCCCATCTATCTGTCGATACGGGATCCTCTTAGACTAAAACGAGCCGCCACGCACACAATTCGCGGAACACGACTGTAATTGCACCCGCGCCGTCCTCATGCACCCGCCCGCCCGCTGGTCAATGATTGACCAGGATCTCCTTCTGAGATTGGACGACGACGCGGACGGTTCCTTCCAGGCAGGACAACTCCGACTACGCATCTTTGACCAGACGAAATCCCATCACATGCCTCGGCAGTCAAGCGGCCATGGATGCAGACGACGATTCAAGGCCACTCTGCTTGGCTTTAGCTGTCACAAGCGCCTGGCATCCATGCAACTCCCGGTCCTTTCCCGTCTGTCGATGCAGCAAGAACCAGATAGGTATCGCTATATCACTCACTCCCGCAGCTGCCTGCTCGGACAAAAGAGGAGGCGTACGAACAGACAGTCTAGGCATCACCCTGAAACCCCGAGATCATACCCAATGCAGTCCGAACATGCGAATCCAATCCACCCAAGGCCTCTCCCGTCTCGTTTCTCGTACTTTCCTAGGCATCACCCTGCAGTCCCCCTCCGGTTCGGTCCAGTCCAGTCCGGTCCGGGCATGCTAATCCAATCCGATGTGGTATCACAGAGTGTAAAAAGAAATGCAATATGCACCACCGGCGGTAACGCGATCCGCCTGCCTTGTTTCCCCAACCCAGAAACGCAATCCCATCAATGCCCCTCCGTCACCTTCGCCGTAGGCAACTCCGCCAACGCCTCCCCAATGATCTTGATAGCCCCGCGAAGCTCCTCCTCAGTAATGACCAAAGGCGGCGCAAATCGGATAATGTTGCCGTGCGTCGGTTTAGCCTAGTCATGGTCAGCCAGCCAATCTCCCTTCTGCTAGGTCGGGGTCGGACTCACCAGAACCCCCTTCTCCTTCAACAGCATGCACAAGTCCCACGCCGTCCTGCCCCCTGTAGCGCTCTCGTCGATCACCACGGCATTCAACAACCCCTTGCCCCTCACCGTCTGCACCACCTTGCTGCCAAACGCCTCGACCCCCTCCCTAAAGATCCTCCCGAGCCTCTCCGCCTTCTCCACCAGCCCCTCCTCCTCCACCAGCTCCAGCGCCCGTATCGAGACGGCGCACCCCAGCGGGTTGCCGCCGTACGTCGAGCCGTGCGTCCCCGGCTCGACCACCAGCATCACGTCGCGGCGGGCCAGCACGCAGCTGACGGGGTACATGCCGCCCGAGATGGCCTTGCCCAGCGTGACCATGTCGGGCTTGATCCCGGACCACTCGGAGCAGAGCATCTTGCCGGTGCGGGCGATGCCCGTCTGGATCTCGTCGCAGATGAGGAGCACGTTGTGCTTCTTACAAAGCGCCGACACCTGGGCCAGGTACGTGTCCGACGGCACCACAACGCCCGCCTCGCCCTGGATGGGCTCGACGATGAAGGCCGCCGTGTCCCGGCCGTGGGTGTCGAAGAGGGCTTCGAGGTCGGGGATGTTGTCGTAGCGGATGAGCGCGCCCGTGCTGGGGTTGACGGCGCCCACGTTGGGCAGGTAGGGGCCGTAGTTGTCGCGGGATTCGGGGTCGACCGAGAGGGAGATGGCCGTCATCTATTTCCCGGGGTACCGGTTAATAGGTGAGGTCTCAGAGGGAGGGTCTGTAATAGAAGGGGTTCGGGAAAATGGCTTACTGTCCGTCCGTGGAAGTTGTCGGCGGCGCTAAAGACGAGGGCGCGCCCCGGCGCAACGCCCTTGACCTTGTAGGCCCATTTCCGGGCAATCTTGATGGCCGTCTCGACCGCCTCGGCACCCGTGTTCATGGGCAATACCATGTCGAAGCCGAACAGGTTGCGCACCTTCTCGGCCCACACGGGGAACACATCGTTGTGGAAGGCGCGCGAGCTCAGCGTCAGGCGGCCGGCCTGCTCGGTGAGCGCCTTGACCAGCTCCGGGTGGCAGTGGCCCTGGTTGACGGCGCTGTAGGCCGAGAGGAAGTCGAGGTAGTGCTTGCCCTCGGGATCCCACACGTGGACGCCCTGGGCGCGCGCAAACACAACGGGGAGCGGGTGGTAGTTGTGGGCGGCGAACTCGTTCTCGGCGGCAATGGCGCCCTTGGTTGACGAGGCGTGGTATCGGTCCCTGGGGTGGCCGTTGGCCCGGACTGGGGAGTTGTCCTTGTCCGCGTGCGGTGCCATTGTGCTTCGCTTTGACTGTGTAGCGTTACGTTGTGATGGGCTCCAGCCGCGTATGACAGGTATGACGACAGACGAATACTATGACAAGGTTGGTTGACAGCACGTAGGGAACTGTTGGTGGTGGTGCAGATGGTTACCCCACTATCACTATCGAACCGATAAAGAAGAATGGGACCAAGATCCGACCAGGCGGTTTAGGTCGCTAGCGCAATCTTTGACGAGAGACCCCGGGGGGTAATCTAGAAGCAATTCGGATGTGAGCGAAGCAATCCCGCGAATCCTCACAACTCAATTGGTGACTGCGGAAGAGAAAAGGAACTGTTCAATATACAAGGCGGGAGAAAGGGAGGATTATAAACGGCACGGCTCGCCCGGCACTACCCAACACTTCCCTTTGCCAATGCAAGTGGAAAATCAGTTTCTGTGGACTCAGTGAAACGCCACCATACCCCTAAGTGCAAGTGCAAGCGGCGTCAATGACAACATGACAACACCGAACCACCTCACGTGGGGCTCGGATCCCTGGCCGGTCCTGGGATTGCCGATGCTGAGCGCGCCGCCGTTGTGAAACCCGCCCGCCGCGGCCCACCTCGTTCCCAGGCTCTTTTTCCCAAGTCTCCAGGTGATCCGAGTGCGCGGCCCTTGGCCTTCCGTTTTAGCAGTCCGCGGTAAAGCAATTTCCGGTGGCGAGACCAGCCAGTGACGTCTCTCCCTTGAGCCAATCATCCCGAAGCTCCGGGCTGCGGTGAGGTCGACTGTCTTGAAGCGACGCCGGAGACGGAGAAGTTGGGGCGTTGGGCTCGGCCCCGGTGTTACAGGGGTCTGGTCCGTCTGACTGGCCAACCGATTGCTCAGGTGATTCGCCCGCAGCAGCTGTAGGGCTGGCACGAGCCAATCACCAACGGCCGTTATCTAATTAGCGTGATGCGGGAGGTGCACCCTGAGCGTTGTATCTACCACCTGGCAGCAGTCGGCGACGCCACTGTCAGATATTTCCCAGAATCGTAATTAGTTAGACGACTCCTGGACGCAGCCAGGACAGGAAACGACTGTCAACAACCGGAACTGGCCGTCGCACGCCTGATGCCGAGTCAGGCAATGAGCTCCAATCCGGGCACCGAAGGGCTGCGAGTGCGGCGGAAGACAGTTCCCGACGCAGCAGCCACGGCGGATGCGGCAGATGCGGCAGATGCGACAAGAGAGAGGGTGCAGCATGTACATGCTCAAGTCGCTGCTGCTCAGGTCCGAGATGTGCTCAGCCTGCTTCTCCTGTTCCGCTTCATCAACGCCCTGTGCGTGCGCACCTTTTTCCAGCCAGACGAGTACTTCCAGGCGCTGGAGCCGGCATGGAGGATCGCATTCGGCGGCGACAGTGGCGCTTGGCTGACCTGGGTACACTCACTGTCTCATTTTCATGGTTTGGATGCATATGCCGTATCTGCTTACTGACGTCGAACACCGAACCCGTAGGAATGGCAACATCAGCTCAGGTCATCACTCCATCCCGCCATTTTTGGCCTGGCATACAAGGCTGCCGATAGCCTGATGGGCTTGTTGCACTTGTTCGTGCCTTTTAGGGCCTTTATCCTCGTGGCCTTGCCCGGGGCGCTGCAGTCAGTGTTTGCCGCGCTGGGTGATTTTTACACGTGGAAGCTGGCAATGGACTTGTACGGCAGAGAGAGCAATGCTCCGTGGGCTGCAGTCAGTTCTGGTTCCGATGTGTTCTGACCCGAGTGCTGACCCGATTCAGCTGTGGATGACGGCGCTCAACCCCTGGCAGTGGTACTGCTCCACCAGGACATTCTCCAACTCGCTGGAAACGACCCTCACTATAGCCGCCCTCTCCTACTGGCCGTGGGAGCTTCTCGAGAGTGCAAACGCGGGCAAACATGTGCCTCTACACCAGCCAGGCAGAGTGATGAGGTAGGTCTTATCGCGGTCAGTGATGCCCAGTCCGTACTGAAACTGTGGTAGCCTCCGGATATCACTTGTACTTGCGGCCATTGCCGTCCTGCTGCGGCCAACCAATTTGTTCATATGGCTCGGCGTTCTGGGCGTGTCGCTCATGGGATTGACTCGTCACGGTAAATCAGCCCTAGGCTCATCGTCTCTGATAGTGCTCTTCCGAGAGATAATTATTTGCGGCACGGCGGTCCTAGCGCTGTCTCTCGTATCAGACCGTCTTTACTTCGGCTTCTGGACCTTCCCGCCGTACCAGTGGCTCTACTTCAACCTCTCGCAGTCTCTTGCCGTCTTTTACGGCCACATGCCCTGGCATTATTACCTCCTCCAGGGTGTTCCGCTTCTAACCACTACCTTTCTGCCGTTTTGTCTTGTTGGCCTGTGGAAGACATTCTTCTCCGCCACGAAGCTCCCTAACCGCCAATCCAACATACTCCAGACTCTTTCCTTGACTTCAACGGCCATGATAATTCTCCTATCCACCATTTCTCATAAAGAAGTCCGCTTCATTTACCCGCTTCTTCCCATCCTACACATAATCGGGGCACCCTACATCACAGCCTTTTTCACCAAGGCGCCCGCCGCCGCGGCATCATCATCGTCCTCACCACGTCCCACCGCCGTCTCCCTCCGCCACAAACTCACGCTCGCCTACATCCTCTCCCTCAACCTTCTCATAGCGGGGTATCTCTCCCTCTACCACCAGTCCGCGGTCCTCTCAGTCGTCAACTTCCTCCGCACCGACTTTGAGCGGCTCCACCCGGATGCCCTGTTCATCGGCAACAGCGATACCGGAAACAACAGCGATAAGAGCACCGAGCTCTTCGCCCTGTTCCTGATGCCCTGCCACTCAACCCCCTGGCGCTCCCACCTCGTCTACCCCGCCTTGCGCGCCCGCGCCCTAACCTGCGAACCGCCACTGCATACCGCCCCCGGGAGCGTCGAGAGAGAGGGGTATCTTGACGAGGCGGACAGGTTTTATCGGAGGGGTGCTGATGGAGGGTATGGCGTCGGGTTCTTGACCGGGGAGATGTGGCCTGCGAGCAAGGAGGCCGGCGGGAGAGGGGGAGAGATGCCGAGGTACATCGTTGGTTTTGAGGGAATTGAGGGGCTGTTGAGGGAGTTTTTTGAAGGGGAGGATGCCCCTGGAAAGGAGATGGGGGTAAAGCTTAGGAAGGCGTGGTCGGCCTCGAACGGGGCGTTTAATGAGGACTGGAGGAGGAGGGGGAGGTTGGTGGTTTGGGACACCGGGGTTTATGAGGCCGGTTATGAGCGGGGAAGATGGGTGGATGACTCGTGAGTCATGGAGTGGATAGGCGGTATATTGTGATGCCATCCTTGGAGGATGTGTTATTAGTTGTATGATACTGATTTGCTGTTATGTATGTGAGCGTGGGTAAAGAGACAGACGTTCAACACAGTTCCTCTGTGCGACTGGTATCTATCAGTTGATCATATCACTAGTACCTTTCACGTATGATTCGTTTTCAGCATCTTGCTCGATATTATACGCCTTTGTCATACGCCTTCCCACCCATCTCCTTATCAAACTCTGCGCACCTCCTCAACCCGCAGAGCTCAAATAACTCGCGAACCCCGCCGTCCACCGTCTTGCCGTCGTCCTTGAGCCTCTCCTTAATCGCACCCGTCGTCTTTAACTCCTCGGCAGCCTGCCGGTACGCAAGATACGCCGCCGTCATGGCAAAGCACGGCCAAATGACAATCTTGTAACCCATCTCTTTAGCTGTGGCCGCATCCACTAAAGGCGTAACTCCGCCGGCGACCATGTTGAGGAGACATGGCGTCGGTGCCTGCGCCAGTCAGTCACCTGCCTTTCTTTTTATACTAACCACGGTAGATAGAAAAATCGAGGAGACGAGAAAGAAAAACGGAGACGAACCATAGCCTCGACCACTCTCCTCATCTCATTGAGATTCCTGATCCCCTCTAGGAACGCCACGTCCGCCCCGGCCGCGACGGCCGCCTGGAGCCGCGCCACGGCCTCGTCGAACCCGAGGCTCTGCAGCGCGTCGGTCCGCGCAATGAGCACAACGTCCGATCCGAGCGCCTTGCGCGCCGCGTCGGCCGCGCGGATGTGCGCGACATACGTCGTTGTGCCAACGAGCTCCTCGCCGAGGAGATGCCCGCACCGCTTTGCCAGAACTTGGTCTTCTATGTGCAGGGCTGCGACGCCTGAGAGAATATAGCGCTCTACCTTTTTTTTTTTTTCTGTTACTATTATTCTTTGAAATATTGAGGATTCTGAGGGTGGACACCTAAGGGAGTAAAAAGGAGAGAGGAAGAAAAGGGGGGGCCATACTGTCCGCGCAACCATGACCGGCCCGCCAAACCCGGTGTCTGCGTCGGCGATCACAGGGATCGAACGGTCAAGCGAGGCGATCATGCCCGCGTTGCGCACCATGTCGTCTGCTGTTGTTAGGCCTAGGTCGGGGGCGCCCAGGGTGGAGATGGCAGTGCCTGCGCCCGTCTGTGATGAGGTTCATGAATATGGGAGCAGAGAAATCAGTAGGGTGGAAAGGGACGTACCATGTACAGGGCTTCAAAACCTTGCTCGAGGCATACGCGTGCCGAGAGACCATCTTGCACACCGGGGCAGACGAGGGTTTTCGAGGGGTCCAAGAGGTAGGAGCGGAGGGTGGTGGCTGCGCGGTTTATCATTGTGGGTGTTTGGGTAGTTGGGTGGCTGAGTGATAACGAGAGGGCAAAGAAAAGGGGGTAGAGATACTTTTATTGTTCATCAGATGAGATGTCTACGACCGAAGGAAACTTCGGCCTCACCGGAGCGTGTATCGGAGCACGGTGGGACCGTCTGCCAAGGGAGCCCGAACGGGCCCGACTTTGTGGAGCCCGTGGTCCTGACTCGGCATTCGGGCTGCACCCGGGAATAACACACTCGGCCGGGGCATACGGCGGACGGTCTCCACGGACGGGGAGCACCTCTCGAGATATCTCGAAAGTATCTCACAGATGAACTTAGCCAAGGGATACTAATGGGCAGGAGTGTACAGACATACTGTGCACTGCAAGCTCGGTACCAAAACTGGCGCCATCCGGACGGAGTGCAACCCAGCTTTGCTGCGTATTGGCGTCCCTGGCAGGCCGCAAGTGTTCATGTTACATTCCGCGCATACGCACACCGAGCCGGGCTGCCCACCCGCGCCCGCCATGGCCATCCCGCGTCCCATATGTCAACTTACGTAACGGTGCTCACCTCCAGAGCGCTAGTAGGGATGCGCTATCAATGTAACCTCCATGATACCTCCATCTTCGCTCCAGACAATGCCAGGGTGGTCGAGCTTCAACTATAAATGTACAACGCCAAGGCTCATAACCCAATGTTTGAAACCAGAATCTCAAGCTCCGTAGGCGTTGCCCAGACTCGGCTCAATAACCTTGGATACCTTGGTTCTATCTAAACCAGATCCTCCTATCCTCGGAGTATACATCCGTCAGCCGGCAGATACCTCGACGCCAGATAATCTCCGGGGTTTGCGCTCAACCCACTAGAATAGCGGGAGAATGGCAGACCCTCAAGAATCTGTCCTCGACGGATCCACGCAAGCCGCGTCTCGTCCACCAGCATCCAACAACCACCACCCCAACCCGCAGGATACACACCCTTCCACAATCGCAACCACTAACCCAGACATCCCGGCCCTCCTGGCCTCCTGGAAACTAACCCCCTCCCAACACGAGCACATCCTCCACACACAAATCCTCCCCCGCGAGCTGTACCCCTTCCTCCCTAGCCGCTCCCCTTCCCAACCGCAAACCCAGCGCCGCCGGCGGCCCCTAGCAATCCTCATCCTAGGCCAGACGGGGGCCGGCAAGACGCGCCTGGCGCCTCTCCTTCTCAACACCCTCCAACGGCACCAGCAGCAGCAGGACAACCCCACCCAGCCGGCCGTAGTCCACCTCATCGCCGACACGTACAAAACCTACCACCCGCACTACCACACCTGCCTCGCCGCCCTCCCGGGGCCGCACGCCTCGCGCCTCGCCGGCGCCGACGCGGCCGCCTGGCTGCGCGGGGTGTGCGCGCACGCGGCGCGGGCGGGCGCCGACGTGCTGGTGGAGAGCGCGTGCCGGCGCAGCGGCGAGTTTGAGAGGCTCGTGGGCGTGTTTGCCAACCAGGCGGGCAGCGGCAGCGGCAACGGCAATGGCAACGGCAACGGCAACGGCGAGGGGGATGGGGATGGGGGTGGGGGTGGGTACGACGTGCGGGTCGCGGTGCTAGCCGTCCCCGAGGGCCTGAGCCGGCTCGGGGTGCTGGCGCGGTATCATCGGCGGCTGCCTGAGGCCGGGTCGCGCGGCCTGCCTGTGCGGCTTACCCCTCGGGCGGTGCACGACGAGAGTTACCGGGGGTTGGCGGAGGCGGTGGGGTGGGTGGATCGCGGGGAGGAGGTGGGGAGGGTTGTGGTGGTGAGGAGGAATGGGTTGGTTGTGTATGCGAATGAGAGGGGGGAAGGCGGGCAGTGGAGGGATAAGGCTGGGGCGCTGGAGGCGTTGGAGTTGGAGAGGGCCAGAGGGCTGTCTGTCGAGGAGAAGAAGGCGGCAGAGGAGGATCTGGATATGCTGAGAGCGATTGGGGACCCCAAGATCGATAGGGAGGTTGAGGAGATTGAGAAGTTGATGGCTGGGTTAGGGACGGGGTTTGATAGAGTGTTTCCAGATCTGAAGCCGTTGGATGTGCAGGATTTCGTCTCAACCAGAGTGGAGGACGGATCTTGAGACGAAATGTATGCGATACTCGTTCCGCGAGACGTGTATATAGATATTCGAGGGGCTGACGCTGTTCAGCTCGCTAGACCACCCAAAGTAGATGACAGGCATTACTTTCTGTCCACAACTAGAACGGAGCACAATTTGTCAGGCTGGTATACTACAGTTAACGCTCTCTACCGTCCTGGACTCCGGGTCATTTGTGATATCGACGTGGATGATGCCACGCCGGAATAAGTTCGTCATACCCGTTGAAACCAACGGACCAAGGGCAGTGGCCCAACTCGTAAACGGCTCAGCAAGTTGATCTTGGTTTGTTCTGCTGCCTGTCCAGTGAAGTGCCACGACGAACGAGAGCTTTTCCCCGACCGCTAGCCCAATTGCAACACGCGGGTTGTACTCCAAAGAGCCCCTGAAACGCCCGTCCATTGCTCATAAACATCTTGATCGTAGCCAGACCATCCACCGTCTGCCGTCTTTCCAAACTCGCCAGTAATTACAGCTGCCGACTCTCACGACCTCGCCTCTTCCAGCTCCAACTCCAGCTGCCGGATACGCTCGCTCTGGTCCTGCGAGCCCGCGCCGACCTTCTTCTTGAGCATATCCACCTCGGTGGTTAGGCGGACAATGAGCTGGGTCTGGGCTGTGATCTTCTCGCTCTGATCCGTGATAACCTTGCCCTGGTGCTCGATGAGCTTCACGATCTGCTCCAGCGATGCCTCAACTGCCGAGGTCGAGGGTGCGGGGCTCGCAGCGGCGGCGCGGGAGACGGGTGCCGCAGTAGCCTGGGGAGACCTGACCGGGGAGACCGACTTCGTTTGGGTAACAGGAGCAGCTGTCGTGACTGGCTGCGGCTTGCTGGGAGACCGGGTCGGCACGGCGGAGCGGGGAGGAGGTCGCGTAATCTCCTCGAAGCTCGATGTCTCGGCGTCGTCGTTCCCGCCTTCCTCCTCCTCATCGTCCTGGAATTTGTTCGCCATCGCTGAGATAGAGCTCTTCTGATCAGCCACCGTGGCCGGGGCGCGCACAGGGGCCGGCGCTGGCTCAGGCTCCTTCTTCGGGACGGGGGCGGGAGCGGGAGCAGGAGCTGACGCAGCGGCAGGCGGCTTGTAATCGGCGGGAACCTCGACAGGGGCGTTGCCATCGTAGACGCTCTCCAGGTCAATCTTGGGCGGAACGCCCGTCTTGCCGTCGAGCCATTCCTTGGCAGACATGGCGGGCCTGAGGCCGGTGGCCGGGGGATAGAGGTCTGACTGGAACGTCTCGGCGCGGCGGGGCACGGTGAAGGAGATAGGCTCAATATACGCATCGTTGACCGTCTTGTAAGCCCGCATAACCTCGTTTTCGTGAACGTTAATGCCGCGCCGCGGTACGAATGCGATTCCACGCTGGGGATCGGCCGACTTGTACTCGGACAAGAACTCGAACTTGTCATTTTCGTATTCGAAATAGCGAATGTTACCATCGCTGGAGAGTGTGAGTAGGTACGACAAATGCACTGTCGAAAAGTCAAACTTACCCCTTTCCGGCCAGGTAGAGACAGTTTGAGCCCTCGTCTGTGCCTGTTAGGAATGCCTCCACGGACCAGAGAGTATAGAGGTAAACTCACCCCAGAACGGCATGCAAACACCCGAGATCGAGTCGAGCGACGTGAAGCCGCCGATGGGCTCTTTCCGGCCCGGCTCCCACAGACCAATCTGCCTCTCGCTCATCCTTGAGAAACCAGTCGTGGCGATGCGGTTGTGCTCGCCCATCCACACTGCGCGGCTGTTCTTGGCGCCCTCATGGCCGGCATATTCGTGCACCGGCGTCTCCTGACGAACATCCCACACGCGCAACTTCTTATCCCGGGACGTGGTAACCAGCATGGAGCCGTTGGCGCTCCACGACAGACTCTGCACAATCTCTGGGTTTTTGAGGGTAATAGCCGCCTGGCCGGTGCTGATGTCCCACAGCTTGATGGCTAAGTCGCCTGACGAGGAAGCGAGGATGTTCTCGGCGGCGGGATTGAAGAGGACATGCCCGACTTTTCTATAAGAATAGTTAGTGCACCGGGTCGCGGAGGTAAGCGGCAGTCGCACCTCGAGTGGCCAGGCAGCCTGCTGACGGGGGCGACATCGGGGACCTCCTCGGCGTCTGTGTAGAGCGTAAATCCCTGGGGCACCTCCCACACGAAGACCTTGCCATCGTCGGAGGCCGAGGCGATGATGCGGTCGTTGAAAGGGTTCCTATGCCCAGATCAGGTCGATGTCCCCTCACCGAAGCAACGGGCAGGGACGGCCACGCACCAGTCTGTGTCCAGCACGGCAGCAGTATGGCCTCGGAATAGGGGTATTTGGTCGGGGAGTTTCCCACGTTCGTTCAGGGGAATTACGGCAAACGCGCCGCCACCGCTTGCTTCCCAATTGACCGACAGGTACTCGGGGTTCACCTGGAAGGGTCAGGGGGTCAGCGGTCGGGCTGCGATGCGACACGGCGGAGCGACGCGGCTACAAGGCAGCACAGTACCTTGATCAAGTTGGTATCCCAGGCATTGCGGCTGATATGGAGGTTGTCGTAGCAAAACTCCTTTTTGGTGGGCTTGCCAAAGACGTGTCCTGCGACAGCATCAGTCAACAGCTGCCGCATGCGATGCCACTCCCACTTCGCGGTTGAGCACGCGAGCAGAGCCGGGGCCGCCTACGGTATTTCGACGCGCGAACAAATCGGCCAGCCATTTGGAAGACGGGTTATCAAGCAGAACCTTGGGGATGCTCTTGTCAAAAAGTAAAAGGCGGTTGAGGCAGCTGCTCGTCTAGCAGCTGCAAGAAAGTGGAAAGTAAGTAGGTAGCGAGTTAGAGACAAAGGTAGCTTTTGACGGGGGAGAGATTGGCCTCCTTAGCGCATGGTCCGTCCGCTCCAGCCCCTGTCCCTGGGCCAGCGATTGGCGTTTCCTAGGATGCCCCTCTATGATCTTCAGTGATTCTCAGTGGTCCGTTATCCAAGACCCCCTCCCAACATGCAGTTTTATGCTTGCTCGAGGAGGGCTGTCGAGCAAGATAGTTAGCGGGGTTCTTCCACTGTTGCATGATTAGCTCGGTCCACACGCGGCCCTTCTACCACTTGCCCCTCCAATGGCAACCCTGGATAGCACTGTTATTCGGCTCCTTCTGTCATCGCGGCCGACTGGTGTAGTGGTTATCACGTCTCGTTCACAAAGTTGAATAAACTGGAGTAATTCCACCGAGAAGGTGCCAGGTTCGATCCCTGGGTCGGTCATTTTTGCCCTTCCTGTCCGCTGCCAGGTGAAGGTCTTATATTTCTACCCCGATGCTAAATGAGAGGAGATATGGTTCTTTGTTATGTTATAGGACGCACAGTTGAGGGTTGTGGGCGCTCGCGGCTCCAACTTGAGAAATCATTGTACTTAGCCTCGCGGGCTTTACTGTAGAACAAGCGCCCATGGCTACGGTATATTTAGCTACTAGCAATCTGTTACTGGGAGGTTATTTCTGAAATGCTGAAAGGCACCTTGTTATTACCTGTGTTAGCTGTAGAAAATATAAGCTTTGACCAACCAGGAAACCTCCAAAAACAAACTGGGATCGCTTGCCCCAGCAATCGCATCCAAAACTCCAGAGATGTCTACAGACCGTCCAACCGCCCGCCGCCACAGACGGCGTCGCGAATTCCGACTCTTTGCGCGGCAGTGGTAAAGCGGTTTCTGCCTACCCATACACTCTGTGTGCGCCCGCGAACTATCTCCTCTCTGAAGGGATGGCGAGCAAACCCAAGTCCCGCTGGGCAGACGAGGAGGCGGATGCGGCGCTCGAGGCGCAGTTGAAGAAGGAGAAGGAGGAAAAGAAGCGCCTCAAAGCCGAAAAGGCGCGCAAGCTTGAAGCTGAGAAGCAAGCCCGGGAAGCCGCCGCCGCCGCAGTCGCCGCAGAAACTCAACAGGACGGCGACAGCGCAAACGGACCCCCTACGAAGCGTCGGAGGATATCGCCGGAGCGTGAGACGTTACAGCTCGCTGGCGCGCTAAAGCTACTGCGCTTTGATGGCGGCGCATTTGGCAGGTGCCGCAGCGTGGAGAATTATGACAAACTCAACGATATTGAGGAGGGCGCGTACGGCTGGGTGTCGCGGGCCCGCGAGCTCGCGACGGGCAAAGTGGTGGCTCTGAAGAGACTCAAGATAGATCCCAAGGACCGCAGCGGCCTACCAGTCACGGGCCTGCGGGAGATACAGATCCTCAAGGACTGCGACCACCGGAATGTGGTCAAGTTGCAGGAAGTGGTCGTCGGGGAGGACACGAGCAAGATTGAGAAGTACAGCTGCCTCGCTGAACAACCCTCCACAAAATACCTTGTACACTGACCCGTTGTCTTTTTTCGGCACAGCATCTTCCTCGTCCTCGAATTCGTTGAACACGACCTCAAGTCCATCCTCGAGGACATGCCCGAGCCCTTCCTCGCCTCCGAAGTCAAGACGCTGCTTCTCCAGCTCGCCTCGGGGGTCTCGTACCTCCACGATAACTGGATCCTCCACCGCGACCTCAAAACCTCCAATCTCCTGCTCAACAACCGCGGCCAGCTCAAGATCGCCGACTTTGGCATGGCCCGCTACGTGGGCGATCCCCCGCCCAAACTGACACAACTCGTCGTCACCCTCTGGTACCGCGCGCCCGAGCTCCTCCTCGGCGCAACCCGCTACACCTCGGCCATCGACATGTGGAGCATGGGGTGCATCTTCGGCGAGCTGCTGACGCGCGAGCCCCTCCTGCAGGGGCGCAACGAGGTCGACGAGCTCACCAAGATCTTTGAGCTGTGCGGCGTCCCCACCGAGGAGTCCTGGCCCTCGTTCCGCAGGCTGCCCAACGCCCGGGGGTTGCGGCTCCCCAGCAAAGCGTCCGCGGCCATGACGGGGTCTGTCATCCGCGCCAAGTTCCCCCTGCTCACCGTGGCCGGCGTCTCCCTCCTCAACGGCCTCCTCGCGCTAGACCCGGAGAAGCGGCCCGGCGCGAGGGAGGTGCTCGCGCACGAGTATTTCAAACAGGATCCCAAGCCCAAACAGGAGGCCATGTTCCCCACCTTCCCGAGCAAGGCGGGGCAGGAAAGGAGGAGGAGACGAGAGACGCCCAACGCACCCGCGCGGGGAGCGCAAGCGGCGACGCTAGGGGCGGTCGATTTTAGCGGGATATTTTCCGGGAGGGAGAGGGAGGAGAGGGGAGGGGGGTTCTCACTCAGGATGGTCTAGCTCCAGGACGTGGCGTGGCTACTAGAACATGCATCAACACTAGCCCCTAGGTTACTGCTAATTCACAAGGTAGTGAGCTGTGGCTATGTATTTCGTAGGCGCCTTATGACCAAGTTCCGGGTAGGTTCCGTCATAGCCGACAGAATATGATTGACCCGGGCCATGTGGCACGCAATTATAAGATGAACAAGATATGGTTCGTTAAGCTACCTACTATACCTATATGCAAAATGTTCTCAAGTATAGGAAATCCACAATATGCGACCGACAGTTAATCACCTTCTCTCACACCCCCTTTTCAGACCTCTGCCAAACCAGAACCAATGGATTCAGAATCTGTGTTGATGATGACTATGTCTTTAGAAAAAGAGAAACCAACGCCCATCCCAACTCTTTGCACTGCCTCATTAGGTAGCGTAATAGACCAGACGGAGCCCTAGAAAAAAACATTACAAGACAATATTTCGTCACCCGGCGCTCCCCCCTCCACCCCCCCATCGCCCTTTCTCCTTATTTCCTATCACTCTCATAGTCACCAAAATCAGAGATACGCTCCAAAGCCGGCCACAAACCACGTAAAGCTGAGCACGGTAACAGCGCTCATCACCACGGCGGCGCCCACAGCCCTATCGTTCATGCCCCCCATGGCGCCGCTGCACGAAGCGCACTGCCAGCCATCGTTGGTATCCTCGTACGGCTGGCCCTCGTACAGGCCAAAGATGAAGCCGGAGAAGGGGGCGAGGTAGCCGGGCTCGGGGGCGTCGCTGGGCCCGCCGTCCGAGTCGTGGATGATGAGCGTGTACTGGTCCGTGAGCAGCGGCGTCTGGACCACCTCGGGCCTCTGCGTGTACTCGTTCGTGTCCCACGTGTAGCTGCCCACCTCCTCGAACGACATGTTCTGCGTCAGCGTCCACGGCTGCGGCACGTTGCTGTTCCTGATGAGCACGTCGATGGCCGTCGGCGTGCCCTGCAGGTTCGTGTAGTTCCACCCCCACGTCACAAAGTCGCCGAACTTGTAGAGCTGGTAGCCGGCCGTCACGGCGGGCGTCACCATGACGACGCCCGCCGCCGGGTCCTGCGGGTTGAACGTGGTGCGCCGCGGCGGGTCGGTGCGCGTGGCGTTGCCCGTGGGGCGGCCGGTCGCCGTGCCCGTCTGCGTGATGCCGCCCGTGTTGAGGTTCGTTGTGATGGGCGTCATGCGTCCCCCTGACGTGCTGCTCTCCGAGTCTTCTTCATTATTGCTGTCGGTCCCGCCGGTCGGTGTCGGTGTGGGCGAGGGCGAGTCTAGCGTGTGCTGCATGTTAGCACGTTGTCTAAAAGTTATGACGGGAGCTAGGTAATTAAACGGTCATCCGTACCGGAATCGCCCTCCTGCCGGACAACTAGTGTGTCAAGTTCCGGAAGCCACCCCGGCCAACTCAGGCCAGAGACTGCGGGTGCCAATGACAGAAGTGCAACGGCCAGATGGCCTGCGGATACGGGGGCCTTCATGACGGCTATCCGGTGTTTCTTTGGGGGGGGAAAATCGTGGAGGGGAAGTCAAAGAGAATGACGCCCTGGGATTTTAATTTCCCCCACGGATCACCAATATCCCCCGAAAAATTAGCTTAGTCGACTGTCGGAAAAACGTGTTTGCTGTAGTCCGTCACTTTTTCGGCGGATAGAGGGATGTGCCACGGAGCTCGCTGGGGTTGGCGGCGTAGCCCCTATTACTGGTCTGACCGTAAATAAGACCCGCGTGAAACGGCGTCGAGACAAAAAACCCAACGCTGAACGAAGCCGACTGGTTTGGCTAGGTTGGCTATGCTATCGGGATAATACCTAAGACAGGTATTTGCAGGGGAGTTGAGCAAATGAAGCGAGCGATCGGACACAAGAAAGCGAGTGTAGGTGGTTGCTGAAGAAACAGGAAGACGAGGGCTAAACGACGGGAGCCGAAAAGCAGGTGTTCGGAAGACGGCCTGGAATGCACCAGAGTCCACAGCTCAGCTTTCGACGGGATTCGTGCAGCGAGTGCAATGCTTGGCCATCGGCGGATGCCAGGAGCCCTTTAACCAATCAGAAACAGGGCGGGTACCTGGCTCAGCCCGAGCCTCTGCTGTCCGGGTGGCGCTGTGAGGAGCCGGGAAACCGCGTTGCCCACCCAAAGCCAGCAACTGGCGGCATTCGTATTAAGCGGGGCCACTGAAGGAAGAAGGCATTGTGTTCTCGTGTTCGAGAGCCGGCTAAAAATAATGCACCAAGCGGCGAACCCCGGCGCAATTCACGCTTTGTTTCCCAAGGGCATAAAAATCAAGATCTGTTTCCCTTTTTCCATCTTGCTACGCTTCGTACTGCCAGATGATCGCCCGGCCGCGTGGGGCTCACTACTACCTACCGCGCTGGGTAAACCATGGATGTTTTTTTGCGCTGTAATGGAGAGCATTCCGGCCCCTCTGACTGCGTGTCGTCGGTTGACCTTCCAACGCCGGCCGAAACCCGTGGAGATCTCCGCCGCCGTGAAACCTTTGCCGCAAATCCATCATTCCAACTTCGCACTCGCGGTGGCTCGTTCCATCCGCTGCCTGCAACGATGGGGCTCGGGCATGTGCCCTTGACGCAATGCTGGCAAAAAGAGGCGGCATGCTGCTGCCATCTGTTGCTGAATTGTTTACCGTCCTGTCATCTCAACCTTTGGCTGACAAGGAAAAGCGGTACGTTGCTGAGCTAGGAAGGTCTCATTGATTGATTGTTGGATCCCCCTGAACCTCTACATCGACCGTCAGATTGTATCGACAGCGTTGCATGTCGCAGGTTGATGGTCTCCTCGGCACCCTTATTAGTGATCGGCGAGACAGTTCGTTACAAGGCGAGGCAGCGATGTTGTCCCGTGACGGCAGCGGCCCGTTGTTGCTCATTCGGTAATCAGCAGCGTCTCTCCCAGACGAGTAATACGCGATGGCTGTTTGAACAGTCTCTGACGAATGCCGATATCTCGGTAGTTGCCCGCAGCAAACTGGGATGGAGACAAGCTTGCTCATCCTGGCCTCTGATGGCACAATTAGTCCACGCTTTGAAGCCCGGCGGGTGAAACGAGATGAGCCGGCTCTGTCAGCAGGCCTAGCTTTGCCCGGTATTGAATCAGGTGCCAGGGACGAAGTCTTCTTCTTCATCGGACCACCTTCGCGATGAGTCTTGGAAATTGGAGTCCCATGTTCCTGGTTCGAAAGTGCTGTTGGTTCCCATGGCTCAATAATGAGGGTGGGTTTGGGTAAAGCGGCCTACCACAGTAAGGAAGTCCAGGTAGCTCCAGGTGCCCGCCAATGCGCGCAGCTGCAGCGTGTCACACGTGGGGATAGTGCAATCGCGGCCCAGTGATAGGCGGGTTAGTGCGGCCCTGGTCACTGCAGCTCGATCTCCCGTGATACCTTCCCAGCCGACCGCTGCTATTATCTCTGGGACGGCGGCCACTATTTCGGGCGAGCCCTTCGCCAACGGGTAGTCTCACCCAATTCCTACTTGCCTTCTCCACTGCTTTCTATCTGGGGGCGTGGCCATCATGTCGTCGCCAAGCGGCGCCAATGTGACCATTGACCGCGAGTATTTCGATACACTCGTGCGGAGGTGAGCTATCCCTGCACTTGACCAGGAACACCACTTACATGCCCTCATTTGCCGCAATCGCCGGTGCCTGAAGCTGACTTGTACCGTCCCAATGCGCAGGGCCCGATTTGTACGTCCGGAATCGTCATTGAAAATCCCAGACCCAAAGTTCTAACCATCTTCGAGAATACCGAATCGTCCGAAGCGAATGAACGCCTGTCTTCCATAGTCATTTCGCGGGCCGAATATGACAGCCTCATGTCTACTGCTAAGCGATATGGTATTTCTCCCGCACACATTAGACTGTGTTCCTTGCAGCTAACACAAGATCTAGGAAACCTTAGGCGTAATTTGCTCCGCGGCGGTGTAGGAGAGGAGACGGTGGATGTATGTTGCATGCCCCGTGGTGGACGGCACGATGGTTGCGGTGGTTAACGGAGGGCAGCTTCTCAGTCAAGATGACGATACAATCCAGGCGGGGAATAGCGAGTCGACACCGCAGCGCAATGTCAACCCGACCGACGAGGGGGGTGCCCCCCTCTACTCATCCACACCGCAACCATCCAGCCGGCAGAACGGAGCGTCGCACGGCAGCCTCCACGGCCGGTATCACGAACGACCCACCTGTGCGGATGATGGTGATGATGGCGGCAATGACGACGAGGATACCACGAGCGAGATCTACTCGCCAGCCGAAGGCCCCCCTGGCGCAAACCACGTCAAACCCCAAGCTCAACGGCAGCAGTTCGAGCGTCAATGTACTCGCACCGTCCAGCTTGCGAACCTTGCCGAGGGCACGACGCACGCCGATATCACGAATGCGGTGCGGGGCGGTATGCTGTTAGACGTGTTCCTGCGTAGCCACGAACGTTGTGCTGCAGTTTCATTTCTTCACTCGGCCGATGCAAGAAAGTTCCACGACCACGTCCGCCGCCATGACCTTTACATCAGGAACAAGCGGGTGGGTAGCCTTCCGTGTTGCGCGCAGTAGTCCCTGACTTGTGAGCAGATCGAAGTCAAGTGGAACGATCGCCAGTTCGTCTTACCGGGACACGTCGCGGGCAAGATCGCGATGGGTGCCACCCGCAACCTGGTCATCCAGGGGTATGATAGCCGACATACCGAGGAGACTATCCGCGAGGATTTGGACCATATCCACAACCTGGTGGTGGTCAAGGTGGAATTCATTGGCGGCAACTGCTACATCAGTCTGAACTCGGTGCACAATGCCATTTACGCGCGTCAATGCATGCAGAGTCGCTTGTATGCATCACTTCAAGTCGGTAGCCGATCTCAAAACTAACGAGGCCAATAGGCGGTACAAACACAAGAAGCTCGACTACGACATTGACGAATGCGCCCAGCCATATCCGCCGCAGCCGTCGAAACTTCGGAAGGAGGTTCCGCCGCCCAAGAAGACGTTAGCAGCGGTGCCCAATCGTTTCCAGCTACTGAACCTTGATGATGGGAAGGAGGATGAGATTACGGCGGCCTTTACGCCCAAGAAGTCTGTGGGAATCACCGCCTAGGATGCTGACGTCGCGGCTTGGCCTGATGTTCTGGTGGTGAAAACTCGGGCGAGGGGTGGCCGCATCTGGCCTCGATAACGAAGAGCCCGGCGTCCGCGGTGCTTATGACTACGACGGTAAGACAGAAGCAGCTGGCATATTTCTGCCTGTGGCGGGCGTTACGGATACGCTATCGCTACCCCGATGTTATGGCAGAATGCTTACAGTATAAGGGGGTATTACTACATAATTGAGGGGTATTAGAGAGAGACTACACGGACCGTTGCCTTTGGGTCGTCTAGACATTGTATTCGTACGGTGAGCGTTGTGCTACGTTTTCTCTGATATCTCGCTTGCTCATAGGGGTCGCCCCTTTTAACGAGGAGTCACCGTTAAGACGGCCCCGCTTTCTGCATATGTACGACATGTCGGCACTCACAACGGGGTCGATTGAATAGCCTCAGCTGGAATATAAAGCGAATGAGTTGATGGTCCCTTAGCCACGTGATACCCGAGGCGGGGCACAGCCTCGTTAGACATCAAGAATACTGCGCTGCCAGTTCTCTTCTGTGAGGACCCTGTTAGGATTGTCGACCGAAGTAACTCCCTCTATTTGCTAAAGTCATCCGTTTCCTTACCGACCTCATCCCCGGCGATTCTGCTGCGGCACACCGTCGGGACCATGGACGGGCTCTCGGCAGCTGCGAGCGTTATCGCCGTCGTCCAACTCCTAGACCGTATCGTGACGCTTTGCTACCAATACGGCAAGGCGGTCAAAAATGCGAGATCCGACATCGAGCGCCTGTCTGGGGAGCTTGACAGCCTGAAGACCATTCTCGGAGACACAGAGAAACTTCTCCAAGGCCCGAACCGCGCAAGGCTCGAGACATCGCAGGCCTTTTGCGACACGCTCCAAGAGTGCTTATCGCAGCTTGGTGACTGGGAGAATAAACTAGTAAAGAAACTGGGAACGGGGAAACGGACCAAGTTGAAGGCTCGCCTTGGGCTGCTCGACCTGAAGTGGCCGTTTGAGAGCGGAGATGTCGACCACATTATCCAGATCCAAAACAAATTCCGAGATACGCTTTCCGTGGCCCTCAACATCGACCAGACGTACGTTGCAGTATTTTTGCTAGGAGGCTGGTTGGTTGCTGATATTCCATCGAGCAGACGACTTCTTCTCGACAACTTTGAACGGGTAGACAACGAGGAGCGACGTAGGATTCTGGAATGGGTATCGCCGATACTATACGGGAAGCACCACAATACGGTGAAAGAGGCTCGAACAGCCGGTACATGCGAGTGGTTGTTGCGGCACAAGAAATTCCAGGAATGGGAGCGCACTAGTTCGTCGGTGGTCCTGTGGCTTCAAGGTTCTCGTTAGTATTCTATCTCCGGCTCACTCACTCTGCTCTTGAAATATCTCGGCTAACAGTTTCAGCTGGCGCTGGTAAAACCTTTCTCACATCCAAGGTCATCGACCACATTCGGAGCCTGCTTGAACGATCCCCGAACCAAGAGGGCTTTGCATTCTTCTACTGCAATCGGAACGAGGAAGAACGTCGAAAACCCCTTTCTGTCCTTCGAAGCTATGTCCGCCAACTGTCAACCGCTGCTAGCCACCCCCGAGAGATGCGCAAGAAGCTCCGAGAGCTATGGCATAAAATGACTCTCGAGGGATCGGAGCTCGGCTTCGGAGCCTGCCGAGAGCAGTTGCTGGAGTCGGTAAATCTCTACCAAAGCACCACGCTTGTACTTGACGCGTTGGATGAATGCGACCCGGACTCGCGTCGCGAACTGGTGGACACGATAGAGTTCCTGCTGTCCAAATCCGAGAAGCCACTCAGGATCTTGATCTCCAGCCGCCCGGACCGGGATATCCGAAGCCGATTCCTCGACAAGCCCAACATCGAAATTCGAGCGGGACACAATGAAAACGACATACGGAAATTTGTTGACGAGGAGATTGTCAAGCACGAGGGCTGGGCAGACATGTCTCCGTCGTTGCGGGATGAGATTGTTAAGGCCCTTCTCGACCGCAGTGATGGAATGTAAGTTGCATTGAGAGAATAGTGAGGAACATCGACTAATATGGACTAGGTTTCAGTGGGTATATCTGCAAATCAAGCAGATACTTGAGCTCGAGACGGAGGCCGCTGTACGGGATCGGCTAGGAAAGCTTCCAGCCGATCTTGCGGCCGCCTACGACGAGATATACGGGAAGATCGGAGTTCGAAATAAGCACGACAGGGCCCTCGCGGACCGTGCTTTCAAGTGGGTGATGTGTGCTAGCTACCCACTGGACAGCGAGGAGCTCTTATCCGCGGTACGGCTGGGATCGGATCCAGACGCCTTCGAGTTGTCTTCTGAGATTACGGAGTCCCAGCTGCTTCATCTCTGCAACAATCTGCTCCTCCTCGACTCACAGCGGAAAATTTGGAGGTTCTCCCATCTCTCGGTGGTGGAATACTTCGAACAGAACCACTGGGACCGGCTGCAGGCGCACTGTCACGCAGCCAAAGTATGCCTCAAGATACTCACTGGGTCATATGAGGAGCCGAAAACCCACGGGCCTGACGGGCTCGGTAACAATACGGGCGGCATTTCGGGCGGCGACTTGAGCAAGACGCCTGGCCTGTTTGACCCACATCACCCGCTTCAGATGTATATCCAGCATTACTGGATAATGCACGTACAGGCCTTAGAGGGGCAAGAGCCGGACCCCGTGTTAGCCAACCTGTTAAAAGACTTTCTCGGATCTTTCGAGAAGAGCAGTTTTCAATACCGGCAATGGCATCACCGCGTTTTCTCGGACAAAATCTTTACGCACAAGCTATCCAATTCCCCTTGCCGTTCTGTGGGCGAAAGGGGAAACATATCTCCAACAGAAGCTAGCGTCCTTCTGGCCTGCCGTTTCTCGCTTTATACATTGCTATCAGACTGGTGGGCTGACGCAGAAATCCCTTTGTCGCAAACGAACAACAATGGTGAGAACCTCTTGGTCCTTACTATTAGAGGAGGTTCCCGACCTATCTGTGAGAAACTAGTCAGGCGGGGAATGCAAGTCAACATGCCGCTTCGAACTGGACGTTACGGCAGTGCCCTAATAGCAGCAGCATTCTGGGGGCAGATCGAGATCATCGAGTTCCTAGTCCGGGAGGGTGCAGATATAAATATGCCGGCTCAGGTTGGATACTACGGCAGTGCCCTAATAGCAGCAGCATTCTGGGGGCGGCACGAGATCATCAAGTTCCTAGTCCAGGAGGGTGCAGATATAAATATGCCGGCTCAGGTTGGAAACGACGGCAGTGCCCTAATAGCAGCAGCAGACAGGGGGCAGATCGAGATCATCAAGTTCCTAGTCCAGGAGGGTGCAGATATAAATATGCCGGCTCAGGTTGGAAACGACGGCAGTGCCCTAATAGCAGCAGCACACAGGGGGCAGCTCGAGATCATCGAGTTCCTAGTCCGGGAGGGTGCAGATATAAATATGCCGGCTCAGGTTGGAAACTACGGCAGTGCCCTAATAGCAGCAGCATTCTGGGGGCGGCACGAGATCATCAAGTTCCTAGTCCAGGAGGGTGCAGATATAAATATGCCGGCTCAGGTTGGATACTACGGCAGTGCCCTAATAGCAGCAGCATTCTGGGGGCGGCACGAGATCATCAAGTTCCTAGTCCAGGAAGGTGCAGATATAAATATGCCGGCTCAGGTTGGAAACTACGGCAGTGCCCTAATAGCAGCAGCATTCAGGGGGGAGGTCGAGATCATCGAGTTCCTAGTCCGACAAGGCGCAGATGTCAATATGGTGCTTCAGGTTGGGAGGTACGGTAGCGCCCTTGCTGCTGCTGCTGCGGGGGGCGAGACGGAGATAGTTGAGCACCTGGTCCGGGAAGGTGCGGATATCAATATGCTGCTTCAGGGTGGGAAGTACGGTAGCGCCCTTGTGGCTGCTGCTTATTGGGGAGAGGTACTGTGTGTGGAAAGGTTGATAGAAGCTGGAGCAGAGGTGGATCTCATACTGGAAAACCGACCTTATAGGACTGCTCTACAGGCTTCGCAGATGGACATCACTCAAGATGATATAGACAGCGGAGACTTGAGTCGGGAGAAGGTGGAAATGTTGGACCGGAACAAAGTCATGGTGGCGGAACTGCTACAACACCATGGCGCTATAGATGAGGATTGAGATAGAACCGCTGACGTTGAACACCCGCATTATACTGCATCCCTTCTGCCCCTGATCGCCCGATCCGTAAAGGTTTGATACCAACTTCAGTCACCCTAAGCTCGCGCAAGAGTCACCATGACCGTCCTCGATCATGAGCCCGTCAGAATCTCGCCGGAATCCCAACATGTCCTTCATTCCGTCTCCAGATCCGAGGCTGATTGGGTCGGTAATAACACTTAGGGGCTACTAGCCGCAGTCTCAGCAGCAAAACTAGCTTAGTCATAAGCATTCCGGAGCAAGAGGCGCATACTTAGGCGCCCGACAGCTCTACAGCCAGGACCACAGTTCTCGCTGGACCCTATTACACTAGCCCCAGATCATAGGCCCCAAGGATCCACTAAAACATACCACTACTTCTTAGTTCTAACACTTCTATGCCAATGATGCTTCGCAGCACCCTCAGTTTTGACCTAGTTGGCTAGCAATCTGCGATCGATCTCTATCCTACTCACACATATTCCAAAGTCGTCGCTCATGCAGAGGCAACTGAGCCGCCTGGCCGACCTGGCCGCGCCGTCTGCTCCGTAATCCGTTGTCGATGTTAGAGTTGCTGTTGACTCTCGGCATTTTTGGGATGGTCGTCGCTGTTACTAGTGTTAGAGAAAGAATCACTCTCCCGTCGCTCGACATAACACTTCCTCCCGTCCCGGTATATTTGGGTAGTGCAACTGTACGTTAAAGCAGGATAGTCTTGTTACCTCCTTGCCCTAACTACTTCCCGCCTGTGGTTACGGATTTATCCGGGTTCACCTCGACGACATCAGGCCAGTGTAAGGTTGCGAATTGCCCAGAGGTATGCGTCCGCACGATGCATATCTAGGCGAACAAGCTATCCCAGATGATATTGGCTCGAGTCTGCTATAGTAATGACCTAGGAATCAGATTCTGCGGCGCAATGTTGCAGCGCTGCATGTTGGATCCATCATATCACGGTTGCATCTTCCGTTGCTGAGCTTTGCCGACCCCGCTCAAATCCAGTATCCCACTTGGCTTCTGAGATAAATATCACCTAGTTCATTCAAGATAGATACCGTGGCATCCCAATGATACAAACTATAACCCCAAAGCTTCAGACGTAAACCTCCCATTGACGCCATGCCTACCGTGCAGAATTCGAAACGGATTCCAGGTACGAGAGCAGGAAGTTGCGGTCAGCCGGCGAGATCGGGGTCTGGCTCCCCCGCCGCGACGTCGGCGAGCTGCTCGTTACATTCTCGCCGCGGCCAACAGAAGCGATGGATGCTACGCGGGAGCGAGGAGTGGTCGACTGCGCCTGGTCAAACGGCAGCTCCCTCGCCTTGCCCTTGTCGTCGGCCGTGAACCCCGTCGGCGAAGCATGCTCCCTACCGAACAGCGACAGTAGCTTCTGCCGCTGCTCGGGATTCGAGTCCTGTCGGCGTCGGAGCACGCCCGCCGGCTGCTGTTGATGGAACGGCAGAACGGCATGCCCGCTGGTTGGAGAATGCTGCAAGGGTTGCGTGTATGGGAGCCCAGCCGCTTGGGCAGCCACCTGACCGGCGTAGTTGAGCTGGGGCGATCTCTTGGCGTCTTGTTCCATCTGGTGCAGAAATGAGCGGTCACGGGGAGAGGGCAAGCTAGGGCGGCCTGAGTTCCGGGCGTCATGCCTGGCTGACCCCAAGGGGCTGAGGCGTTGTTGCAAATGATGCATCTGTGTCTGTGCTCCTGTGAAATCTTGGACTTTGCCGGCCTCCGGCTGCTTCGGGCGACTCAAGATCTGGACGGCCCGATACGGGAGTGTGGTTTCGGGGTTCGTCTGTACTGGTACACCGTTGACTTCCGGTGCCGACGCCATCGCGTTGGCCGTGGACGATGTTTTGTAGCCGGGACTGCCAGGCTGCGCACTCCTTGCGAAACCCGGGCCGTCTTGTGCGTTTCGGGGCTTCATAGTGATCTCATTGCTCAATGGAGATCTGGGGCCCGATCGTTTGAACATGTCCAGCAATGCCGATCGGTGCGAATCTGGCAGCTGCGTATGCCTAGGTATGGTGTTGGATACCTCTGGATGCTGCATGGCACGGGGTGATGTCCTCGGCTGCGCGACAGGCGCCATGTGATGTGGCAGAAATTGCGCTGCAGGGTTTGATGATTGTGTGGCCGGCAGGTTAGTCCAAGGAATGTGGTGCTGCTGATGCTGGTTATTCGCCTGTAGAGCCGCACCGTCCTGGCTAGGTTGGCTAGTAGGTTTGCTTTCGTTGTTTGCATTATTCTTGAAAGTATTGAGCAGCGCCATAGCGTGGCCGGTCAATGGAACCGACTTTGCGCTTTGCTGTTGAGGCGCGTAGGCGTCATACCTGTTGCCCGTGAATGTATTTGCACCTCCCTGTTGGGTTTGCGGACCACCTTGACCGGCTTGACCGGCAGTCTCTGGAACAGCTGGAGTGGAGAGTATGCCCCTGGTGAGGCGGGATTGCTGCACCTGCGGCGGCAGCGGCTGAGGGTGTACAAGGACGGGCTCCTTCCGCGGTTGCTGCGCCGCGTTCATGAACGGATTGGGGCCGTAGACCTGAGGCTGCACCTGCGCAGGTACTCGAGTTTGGTTGAAATACCTAGGGGAGACGCTATGCGCCGTGCTGGTTGGAAGGGTAAAGGTTGGGGGCGGTTGAGGGTTGGGATCGGGTAGCCGATGGGTCGAATGGTGATGATGCGGACTCTGAGGTTCAGGAGCGCTGCTGTACGTATGATCAAACGGTGTGTGTGGGAGACGGGTGTCGGGTTGATGGGCCTGCTCAGACGGCGTCAGGGTGGCCTTCTTTTGCAAAATTGCCATCAGTGCTTCTCCCTTGTCCGGGTGTAGCGCAGCGGACGGTGTCATCTGTACGCCCTGTGTCGGCGGCTGGACCTTGAGAAGGCGCTGAAGTTCGAGTGTAGCTCCTTCTAGCGTCTCGATCGCTGGCGTGTCGTTCGAAGGAGCGGCGACGGGTTCTGTCTGGGCCCCAATGTCGTCCTCGGTGAGGGGCTCCTCGACGGGGATCTCGGGCTGGATAGCCGGTTGAGAGTTATTCGCTGCCGCCGCTCGGGCAGCATCTTTCTTCTTCTGCTGGACTACCCATTTCTTCAGTGGCACCAAGAACGGAGCCACCATGTAAAACTTGTTTGCGTTTGATGCGGCGGCGGCGTCATCGTAATTGTTGCTCTTCTTCCGGAAGGCGGGCAGCTCTGAGAGTTTATACCACTGGATCTTGCTAATCTCCTTCCGCGTTTTCGGCTGGAAGACAGTGTCCATCGGGACGTTGCGGAAAACGTATAGTCGAATTTGTTGTTCCCTCATGGAGATCTGAATGTACTTGACTTCGTCGTCCTTGGGCACCAAGCCGGCCGCCCTGATGTCAAAACCAGTCTCTTCATACACTTCGCGAATGGCGCAATCCAGGTGATCCTCGTCCTTATTTATCTTGCCTCGCGGGAAGCTCCAGTTGGCCCCTTTCTTCCAGCCCTTGACGAGCACGGTCGAGTCCATGGCCTCGTTGAGGAGAATGGCGCCTCTGACGGGGACTCGTGTCTTGTACTGGAGGAACTCTTCGAATGCGCGCATGTGGTTCTCGACTGAGAAGGATGCTAGCAGCGGGCAGTGCTGGAATATGCGAAGGCAGAAGCTCCGGAGAGACATGGAGGGCAGCGTAGGGTCCAGAGGACGGATGAAGTCTTCGTAGAACCATTGCGCCTCCTCAACCTGGAAGCAAATACGCGAGACTGTTGAGAGGTCTTCCTTTGGGAGGTTGATGATGAAGCGGACGCAGAGGTCGTCCAACCCTGTGTGCAAGTCAGCGGGCGGCCAAGCAGAGGAATAGCGCGGACTAAGCGGAGGTGTCGAGCAAACATACAATCCTCGAGTGTCATCTTGTGTTCGGCCATGGCGATGCGTTGTATCGAGCATATCCACGTCGTTGGATAATATTGTGATGATTTTATCTCGTTTCTTTTCGTTGCTCCGACTTGCCGGGTTGCTGAGCCGTCGTTCTCGGTCGTTGTCGGTCGCGGTCGGTGGTCCAAGGGCGGGGATCAGCTGCAACGACTTCCCCCACCAGCTTGCGCAAAGACAGCGGTGCTCCGTCAAAGCCCTGTGATAAACAGTTCAATTCGGTGATTTGAGAGAAATGTGAGTGATTTTGGGCAGAGCTGTTTGGGCGCTATCGATGTTCTCTTGCAGGGCAGGGACCGACAGCGACGTGTGCAGACGTGGAAGGTATTCATTTGCCCCACACTCACGGGCTCACGATAACTGCTAGTGGGACGGTTGCACGTGTGGCGCGCCAACTCAACAACCCAAGCATATGGCCCAAGTAAGCTAGGCCTATTTCGGCAATGTTTTGTGGCGCTCTCAGACTTCCTGTTTGGGTCCTAATTGTACCCCCACTACCACGCTCGGGTTGCCATCGGCCAGCTTAGAACGAGAAACAGATACTGCCTTCTCACATTGGCACGTTTCTGTTTTAGTTTGGCTGTTCAACCATTTCCGAGCAAGTGAGGCTATTCTCACATCCGCAACAGGTATGGACGCAAAACCGTCTGATGCATTGTGTATTAGGGGAAACATCGGCATGATCTCCATAAAACAGGAGCGGGCAGGGGAATAATATGCCATCCGCCCGAGGTTCTTCGGGCAATGGCAGGGGGGTGAATGCTCCTCTAGATAACGTGTATATCTTTTGTATCCCCACCACTTGTGTACTTTGTTTCGCTCGCGATGAGGTGTAAGCCTTCTTCGCTGTCCCTAAATAGAGCCGCCCTTCTAAGAAGTGGGCTATCTGAGTATCTGATCTACCGTTCTATACCCGAAAAACGCCGGGTCCCATCCGTGCCCGATGCAATGAACAATGTCTGAATGATCAAGCAGAACTCCGCTCTCCCAATTGTCTGCCTTCGTAATTGTCTGCCTTCGTGATTGGGACGTGGCCGAAACCGACGCACCACAAGAAATCCAATACGCCCCTGCGCAACCACTGAGTCGTTTGCGCCTCTCTCGACAAACTCGTAGACAATAGCAGTATAGAGCACGTCTTTATCAATAGAACGTATAACCCTGTTCACCTCGCTGGACCGCGGGAGCAGCCTCATGGGCACCCGATGGAGTAGCTCCTCGCCAGTAAAGCGCATCCAGCCGAAGCACTGCCGTATACGCGGCATCTGTGTATTCTGCATCAAGCCCGCGGTGCTTTCCAAGGTTGCATTGCGTGCCCGGGCCTCGTTAGAAAAGGCGAACAGGTTGGCCTCGGCCACTTCCCGAGTCTCCGGTGATGGGTCAACTAAAATCGGGCCGAGCGCCGCATTCGCCTCCGACACGGCTGCCTGCATCATCTGGAACAGCGCGGTATTCTGGCACTCCCGCTGTGTGGCGAAGTAGTGTGGAGGCTCGGGAGCTTGAGCATCCCAGAACTAGTGAAGAAAGAGGGCGGTTAGCGTGAGAGAGGCGGGACCCAGGGGATAGGAGAGAGAGAGAGAGAGAGAGAGAGAGCACAAGCGAGAAGGCGAAAACAGAGTCTGCCTGGTAGGAAAGAGGAAGCTTTGTGCGCGACCCACCAGCTTCAAGACAAAAGGTGGACCGCCCTTCTCGAAGCGGATCCTCCAGTTGTACCCGTCTAGCCCGCCGTCAAGCTCACTAATGCTTAAGAAAGGTTTAGGGTCCGAGTTGACGCGCTCAATGAACGTCACAGAGCTTAGATCGTAGGGGCTCGTCGAAGGCGTGGTCTCTGAAAATTTTCCAGGGAGCAGCCGGGATGTGTGCCGTCCATAATGTTGTTATCAAGGAAGGGCTCGCTCATCATCGCAAGGCCTCTCTCCCTAGCGATGGCCCTGGCGTTGCGAGGCAGGCGGCTGGGCTTGTGCGAGCGACGACTAGTGTCTTTGTGTTTCGGCATAGTCAAGGAAGTGGCGATACAAGGAACGATAGAAATAGATAGGGTGATGTGCAATGTTCTGATTGCAAGTAGTGTTTGAGTCCCGAGTGCGTGAGTAGCTTGGGATAATCGGCGCCTTTTGTCTCTGAGACTAATACCGCCCTTGCCCACACGAGCGCGCTTCCGTCTTGGCAAAAGTTCGGCGTTTCTGACCGGCCCCACATGCAACTCAAGAATAAGCCGTGGCTGGATTCCGATGTCCGGGGTCGGTATCCGGGGATCGGCAGTGGCTTCCAGGCCGACTGGTCCTGCGTCTCGGATGCAGCAATAGATGAGGAAAGCGGGTCGTATCTCAACCTCGTCCCAGGCGACACCAAGATCAGCGCCAAATGGTGGCCTGAGCTACATGACGATCCGGCAAGGTTCCACGAATGGCAAAACGCCATTGTCCAAACCGTGTCATACTCGGCGGAGTGGCAAGTCCGGGACGGATTCATCGTTACACACACCGTCCTTGTCGTTTCCTGATTGCGCGCCAGTACACTGGAGCAGGTCTGGCCGCAGGCCGTTCTTCGCGCGACGATGCCGCCGGCAGTAGCCAGTCTTCTTCGGATGTGTCTATGTGGAGCGGCAGTGGCTACCTCAGCCAACCGTTGAGCAGGTTTTATTCGGATAACAATCCGTTGAACTGGGATTTCAACGTGCAGCACAAGATTATTCCTTGGATCGCGCATGGACACCGTCTCACAGCCAATCTTGCCCTGTGGGCCTTGGCCATGATGTCCTTGAATGGCGACAACAATATCGACTACTCGTATCCAGCCCTGAACACCTGGCGCACTGCGTTTCATCAAAGACGTGGCATAAGGCACAACACATCGGGCGCAACCAGGCCGCACGCGACGAACGACACTACGATGCAAGAGCGCACTCCTCAAGCGGCTGCGATCCTTGCGGGGTTTGACGAGGAAAGTGACGATGAGGGCGGCGAGACTGATGGGGATGAAGACGATGGAGAAGATTGGGAAACGGCCTACTTCAGTAGGGCCGGGTCTGCCTTCGGTGGCGACCTGCGTGCCCCACGAGTAGCTCCTTCCGCATCTTCCGCGGGCCCGAAAGATCCTGAGGAGAAGACTGTCAAACTGACGAAGAAGCATGGGAAATATTATTATAAGGACTACAAAGGCAACACGAGGTCCTCGGTCAAAAAGGACTGGGCGAAGGTGGATGGCGGATACTTACTGCGCCGGAAGAAGCACAACTATTTCACGGCGAATCTCCCTTAGACATATGCCATCTCGTCTTGCTCTTTTCCTTCCTTCCCCGGCCCCCACGTCTTGTCCCAACGCTAACCGTATCTTCCTTTGTAGCGCCTCCGTCTTTCCTACTGCTTCTTTCACTTGATCTTTATCTCTGCCTGTTTCCCTCCACCCCTTTCTCGTTACTCCGGCTGCTTCTCTCTCGAAACCTGAGAGGTAGAAAATATTGGCCTAGTTGCTCATTAAATATACTTCCGGCTTACACAATTTTCTTTTTTTTTTTTTTTTTTTCCTCCCTCCGTTTCATCATCGTCGGCTTCGGGATACTCGATCGTTAGTAACTGTCATAAGCCAAATATTGGCGCTAGGCCCCTTTTGGCCATCCAAGATGGCTGCCAGCGCTAAATTTGTGGCGGTGCTGCACAGTACGCCACTAAGCTAGCGAAACAAAGCGGGAGGCCAACCACGTGCGGACGATGGACGACACGTCGCAGTGGCACATTCCAGGGCTTGCAGGGGTGTTTGCTGTGCATGTACGGGAGGTCTCCACGGACGTCATCGCCCAGAAACAGGAATCGGATGGCCAGGCGTCGTGGTTTGGTGAACGGGCTAGACACAGGCATGAGACCGAAACCACACATAAATGAAAACCAGGGCTGCCCAGTGGGCCACGGGCGGCTCTTAACTTTTCTTCTCACCCCGTAACCCCAGAGCGACCAGGTGGCCGGGTTGGCGTTTATCGAGCCAGCGCCAAAAGTGTTTCTAAGTCAGGCCTCCAAGCGCGGACCTGAAACGCACAAAGCAAGCCCGCGTGGCCAATACCGCCGCAAGTCGCCCTCATCGCCAGATCTGCAGCGCCAAACGCCGCAACAAAGCGACAGTTTATTATCTCGGCCGACACCCTGCCCGAGTTTCTCTGTTTCTCCGTGCAGCCACTGAACTCTGCAAACACCGACCTAGCCAAAAAGTCATCATGAACCCGGCACTCAAGATACTTGAGAAAAAGGCCCTCGGGAGACTCCGCAAGGACAAGAGAAACACTAACGCGGAAGTGCGTAACATCTCCTCCGCTCGGGCAATGCAAGCTTGAATACCTGGGTCGACTAACACAGACAACCAGAACCCCTATCTTGAAAGGGTGCCGGTCGTGAAAAATGGCAAGATCGTCAAGTACAAGTCACAGGAGAGGCCCCTGCCGCAGGGTCTAACGGACGAGGAGGGGAAGATCCTCAGGCGCGTCCGCAAGAGGGCCTACCGGTGGGACATGGGATTTACCTGCTGTTGCTTTGGACTCAAGTTCGGTTGGTCATCCATCATCGGCCTCTTGCCTGTGTAAGTGCTGCACCCCACTTGATCGTCGGTCTAGCTTTACTGATTGCCGCCAGGATCGGTGACTTTGCCGACTTCTTCATGGCCTTGGCCCTGATCAAGACGGCTGCTGGGATTAAGGGCGGCCTGCCGAAGCGACTGTACAGCCAGATGTTCACCAACATCCTGATTGACTTTGCCGCCGGCTTCGTCCCCATCATTGGCGATGTTATCGACGTATTCTACCGGGCCAACACGCGCAATGCTTGGCTGCTTGACGCATACTTGACCGAGGTCGCGAAAGCTCGCAGAGAGGGCCTGACCGACCCAGACACCGAGACAAAGGTTAATCTCCCCGACGAACTAAGGATGGGTCCAGGAGACCGGGATGTCGAGGCAGGCGTCGAGCCAAGCAGGGTTGTCGAGCCAGCACCGACGGTGCCCGCGCCTGTCGCTCACGCGCAACGCACACCATCTCGGCCGACACCGCCTCCGACAGGGAACATAGGCGGTCCCCGGCCATCAATAGTACCTGTGCGGAGTCTGACAAGCCAGAGGACAATCGGCCTTCCAGGACGACAGATACGACAGGTGCAAGACCCCAGGGACGGTCGGAGGGGTTAACGTTGCCTATGGGAGGTGTGCTAGAGCGAGGACATTGCTGCGTCCTGAGCAGACTGAAAATTTGAGTGTCTGTTTGGTCATGGCGTACAGATTGCGAACTGGGTACTAGCATCAGATATCATCGGGGCATTGTGTCGGCGTCAAGGAGTTTGCTTATGGTGGTTTATGCGGGTGCAAAATCGGAGATCGGCTAGTGGGTTAGAAAAGAAGACGTCAGTCATTAGGAATAGCAATGAACTCCATTCCCAAAAACCATGAACGAGTCGGTGTGCGCGACAGCAGGAGGGCTAGCTCGATGGGATCTTTCGGGTCGTTGGCACGCGTATGAAGGGCGGCGATTGCCGAGATAAAAGATGGTGGGCCGTCACTGTTTGTAAGTCATCATCTGTAATCAGGAATCGGCAAGGATCTCCCGATGCTTGCCTGCAGCGGATGGAGAAATCGATTTGTAAAGCAGAGTGGTTCCCCACCACTAACACCCCAGACGTGGTTGAGCTCTGATGTTCCGACGGTGAGGACTACAGGGAAATATATCGCTCCATTGGCGAGTAGTTGGATCCAAATCATTCTTCAACCCCCCCAAAAACAAAAGAGAACAAAAGACGGAAGGAAAAGGGAGCGTGACAAAGCTCCAAGCGCCGTCAAGGACGAGTGTGTCATAGTGGAGATGCGGATGGGTTTTGGGAACCTCAAGCAGGGCTTTTGACAAGGAAGCGGGATCTTGGGCGCGCTGGGCGCCGTGCCTCAGCTGGCCCGGCTCGAAGATCTGATAAGAGCGAGAAAGGCCGACCAGGCTTCCAGCGCCAAAGTGGATCATTTTGGCAAGTGAATGGCGAGTGAATGGGGTGGTTGGGTGTTGACGCCGCAGAGTGCTGGGTCCAAAGTCGCGTCGACGCGCATCCCTGCTCCCTGACGCGCAGACTTAGAAGGGTGGGACCACGTGCGGACGTGCAGCATTTAAGGATCGCGCTCCCGTTTCCCTCTCTTCTCCCATCCATCTTCGTCTGCACAGCTTCCAAACCCGCCACCATCGTCTCCCAGCAATTGGCCTCTTGATTATTTTGGCAATCGGACGGCACTTTGTCGGCTCTACACCAAACTCACTTCTTCATCTTCAACAATGACCGCACAGATCACGCCCTCTAAGCAGGTTAGTGAACTGCCCCGCGTCCCGCCGTCGACGCGTCTTGCCGCGTTTCGAAAGCTAACACGCATCACTATGCAGGCTGCCTCTGCCATTGAGGCTTTCAAGATGGCGTCGCCCGTGAAGAAGCTCGACTTTTCTGCCGCGAATAAGGAGAACGCCCCCTTCGATGCCGACCTTGCCACCTTAGAGGCGGAGATTGACGCCAACCACAAGAAGTCTACAATGGAGTCGGCCAAGGAGGTCACAAAGCCTGCTGTAGCTGCCACCATCAAGCCCGACGAGGCCGATGAGCCCCTCCTGCAGGAGAACCCTCAGCGCTTCGTGCTGTTCCCCATCAAGTACCACGAGGTACGTGCGACGCGTCCGGACGCGTAAAGTGGAACGCGTGCTAACAGATCCCACAGATTTGGCAGATGTACAAGAAGGCAGAGGCATCCTTCTGGACCGCCGAGGAGATTGATCTGTCCAAGGACCTCCACGATTGGAACAACAAGCTGAACGACGATGAGAAGTACTTCATCTCGCACATTCTCGCCTTCTTCGCCGCCTCGGACGGCATCGTCAATGAGAACCTAGTCGAGCGCTTCAGCGGTGAAGTCCAAGTCCCTGAAGCCCGTTGCTTCTACGGCTTCCAGATCATGATGGAGAACATCCACTCCGAGACCTACTCTCTCCTCATTGACACATACATCAAGGAGCCTGCCCAGCGCACCCACCTGTTCAATGCTATTGACACCATCCCCTGCATCCGCAAGAAGGCCGACTGGGCCCTCCGGTGGATCAACGACACGAAGTCGACCTTCGCCCAGCGTCTCGTTGCCTTCGCTGCCGTCGAGGGTATCTTCTTCAGTGGTGCCTTCGCATCCATCTTCTGGCTCAAGAAGCGCGGTCTCATGCCCGGCCTGACCTTCTCCAACGAGCTCATCTCCCGCGACGAGGGCCTTCACACGGACTTTGCCTGCCTTCTCTACTCGCACCTCAACAACCGGCCCAGCAAGCAGGTCATCGAGGACATCATCGTCGATGCGGTCAAGATTGAGCAGGAGTTCCTCACCGAGGCCCTGCCGTGCGCTCTGCTCGGCATGAACGCCAATCTCATGAAGCAGTACATTGAGTTCGTGGCCGACCGCCTCCTTGTCGCCCTCGGCAACGAGAAGGTGTACCGCTCCACGAACCCCTTCGACTTTATGGAGAACATTTCTCTCGGTGGCAAGACCAACTTCTTCGAGAAGCGTGTCGGCGAGTACCAGAAGGCCGGCGTCATGGCCAGCACCAAGAAGCTCGCCGCTCAGGACGAGCAGGACGAGGCCAAGGGCGAGAACGGCAGTGACTTCACCTTTGACGAGGACTTCTAAAGTGCTTGCCGCCTGTTTCTCATGTCCTTTGTCACGACTCGTCCACTAATACCCCATCTGTACTCGGCATTTGCTTTTTTTTTTTCTTTTTTTTTTCCCCCTCTTTCCGGCATGCTTCTGGTAGAGAAGACGGCGGGAATTTTCAGTTTACGTCTCTCACTATGAGACGTTGGATATCACATGTACAAAATGCAGCGCGGGCCGGTCGTTGCTTGTGTTGGCGGCGTTTGGCGTTAGAGGCAAGGATGACACCCGCTAGGGCCTGGTTATGGTTACGTACGGGGGTGGTGGACGGGAGAAAGCATCATGATTGAGGATGTATGAGTAGATTCTCATAATTAGGAATCGATGTTTACGGCCAAAGCACGTTCTCGTATGGTAATCGCTCCTTTTTCTTACCCCAACATCCTCAGCACAGAAATTCGATTTTGATGCTAGTTCCTCGTCACATCTATGATCTTGCTCATTTTAGGTCCCTTCCCCATCGCACACCTGTAATATTTTCCCGACCCCGGTCGCCATTCCCACACCCATACAGACCATACCCTCCTCAACCGTCTTTCCCCCCCCAACTTAACCTAGTCAATGATAACCCGGCTCACTTCTTGCCCTTCTTCTTCTTTCCCTTGCCTCCGCCCGCACCACCTCCCCCTCCCTGCGCCTGCGCTTGCCCCTGCCCCTGCCCCGCCGTAGTCGTAGCCGTAGCCGTAGGCGTCTGCACCCCGCTCCCACTGGGCCCCTCACCGCCACCCGCCTCCACCACCGCCGGCCCGGCGTCCCCCATCACCGCATCCTCCTGTGCCGCCCCCGACGGCTCGTGCGCAGGCGCCGGCGCCACCCCCGCCATCCGTCTCCCCATGCTCCCCAGCATCTGCACCAGCCGCCCCACCTCGGCCGCCTTGGACGTCTTGTACTTCAGCGTGGCGCCCGTGGCGGCGTCGTAGGTTTTCAGGACGAGGTGGCCGCGGGGCGGTTTGGGAGGATTGCTCTGCTGCTGCTGTTGTTGTTGCTGTTGCTGTTGTGCTGCGGGTTGTTGGGGGGTGCGGGCTGAAGCTCCTCCTTTCGAGGCGGCTGCGGCGGCCTTCTTTTCGGCTTTGGTCGGGCGGCGGGCGGGTTTGAGGTGGTAGCGTGTTGTTATGCGCGTCTGTGTGGTTTTGATGGGCGATGGTTAGTGAAGGAACCCTAAAGGATTCAAGACAAAGGGCTCCTGCGGGGTACGTACCGTTGCCGGGCGTGCTTGGAGGAGGAGGGAGGACTGGTGTAGCCAGTCTTCGGATTTTTCGTAGTAAGGCATGTTGATTTTGTGTATGGTTGATTGTCCCCAGTTGTTGGGGCGTCGAGGTGTTGGCAATGGATGAGCAGAGGATGGATGCCAGGGAGCTCGCGTGCTTCTTGCTCGCTGGTCTGCTTATGCGTCAGAAGAAAAGATGGCTATTTGCAAAACATGTGCGGTAGGGGTCGCATTTCTATTTTGGGGGGGGAAGAGACCAGATGAGACGGCCGAAGTATGGTGGGCCGGGTCTGTCAGTGGTTGCGCATGCGATCGATTGAGGTTGGAGTTTTGGGTGCTATCGGTGAGATCCATATTTTGGTGGGGTTAGCCGAGTGCGGGGAGCTTGTCGCTCCATGTCCCTTGCCCACATCTCCGGAACCGTCACAGAACAAGCTTTTATTAACCCTCATCTCTTTCCATTTTTATGTTACAGTACATTAGAAACACAATACCGCCAGTCTGCGCCCGTACGCCTTTAACATGCAAATTGGGTATCTCACAGTCCGCACTCAATGCCGCACGCCAGTATATCATAGATCCAATCATCCCAGCAACCTCTCCATCCCGCCCTACACATGGGGGTCAGGCAACCAGAACATGAGCTCCTGGTCCGCTGTGGCAATCATATTGAACCGCGGGTTGTACGCGACCACGGCCGTCTCCCGTTTCTCCTCCAGAACGTGCGCGGTATCTAGAACTTTGTCGCTTCCCGGCGTCATCATCGTGTCCCAGACGAGGAGGTCTGACCTAGCGCCGCTCAAGACGTAGCGGCCATCCGGAGAGAAGCAGCATTCGCCGCTGCTCTCTACATTTCCTCCCTCTGTCTCTCCCACGCCAAGCCGCCGTGTGCTCGCACCCGGCTTCTTCAGATAAGCCTTGAGATTCCCGTCAAATGAATCTAGGAGGAAGTGGCCGTCGCCGCGCGATCCAAGAAGCAGGTGTTTCCCATCGTTTGAAAACTCGAGCTTCGTCCAACCTCTGAATGCAGCCTCGGGGTCTGCTGGGCCACGGGCTTTCAGCACGTCGAAAACCGAAAATGGCCCCTTCTCGTAGCTGCGATAGTCGTAGAGTAGGATGCTCCCGCTAATGAGTGATGCCACAGCAAAGACGTTGCCCGAAGGGTCCCATGCCGAGAGATAGGGCGAGTTCAAGAAGAGCCTGCCAGTCCACTGCTTCGTCCCAATGTTCCATATCCTCGCAGTGTTGTCGACGCTGCAGGAGATGAAGTTGTCGGAACCAGGGTGCAGGGCGAGGTCGGTAACGGCACCTTCGTGCCCTTCGAAGTATCGAATGAAGGAGTTGTCGTGGGTAGCAAGATACCGGATCGCGTCTACACACAGAGGTTAGCTCACTGCGCGAGCCAAACTACCGCGAAACCGTACCATTCTGCTTAGTGCTAGCGTAAATGATGCTTGAGCTTGTGTGTGTGAACTTGGCCAGCTTCACGCCGTATTTCTTGCTGAGCAGGGTCTTATCGTGTCTCCCTTCCTTCACGTTGTAGATTTGGATCGTTTCATCGCTCTCCGAGGTCATGCACAGCTCGCCTGGGTCGTCAAAGTCAATTGACAAAACGTATGGCTGCGGCTTTCCCTCCTTGATGTCGTCGCGTTGAAACAGCTAGAAATAGATAAGTATGGAAACCAGAAACGGAGCCAATCCAGCCTATACCTTTGTCGGCCGAAACATGGATATCACATCGCTCACAGCCGTCGTGCTGGGCACGTTAGTTCCCAGCGTCCGGGTGATGTTGAGCGACGGAGTTGCTGCCGCCGAGGACGCATCATCAATATCCATTGGGGTCGAGGCCATTTCGGATGCGCCGCCGTTCGCAACGCCAATGGCTCTGCTCGATGGAGGTGCAAGGGAGGAAGATGTGGAAAGTTGAAGCCCGGCAGGAGCTCAAGCTCGATGGGTTTCTGCCGGGCGGTGAACCTTGCTGCCCCACCTTGACCAAATCCAGGGTTCCTCGGATACGGTCCCCGAAAGCCGGAAGGACTGGAGAGCGTGGTCCGTGCCAGAACCCTGGAAACCGGACCTGCATCCCCCAACAGCATTTGCGCAGCCACTCCGGCAGCACGAATCTCGCTGACGTCCCTTCGCATAGGTCCGATCTCCGCAGCGGCCCTGCTGCTCAAGGCACATTTACCACTTTTCTACGGCTCCGAGAGCGGGTAACTCATCAGTCGGTATTACAGATTGAAATCATGCTTTGCCGTCCTGAGCCCCAGCCCGCTCTTTTCGGCACCCTCCTACCCTCCAGAGGGACCCAGAGCTCGGACCACCGAGCACCTGCCAAAAGTCACTTCACAGCTCAGGAACCCCAAAAGGCACCCCGATTTACGGTTATATACCATAATCTTAGAGCCAGAACCCCGGAGCATGGTGCTCAAGAGATTTAAATTTGGGATACTGTCCCATCGCGATCATATTTAGGAAATTCTAAGAATAAAAGTCAGTTTTACTGCGATTTCTGAAGTGACTGCGTGCGCAGTAGTAAAAATCACTGCAATTTTGGCCCTCAGGGGCGGGTTGATATCATCTGCTGTAAGTGGACTTGCCTAAGCGGTACTGTACCATCATCCAACATTACGCCGCTCGAGCCTCTCAGTGCAATTTTTGCCCCGAGGAGGCGGTTTACACCGCACACTACCTTCCGACATTAGGGGTATCTGTTTCCAATGCTATCCGTCTAGGTCGCTCACAAGCATGCGCTCTGCGTCGACTCGTCCAACGAACATAAACTCCCAATCTGTTGCGACAGAACTGCTGGGTCATCTTCCCGTTGAAACTGGTATCTAACTAATCTTTGAGTGGATTTTTCCATCTCAAAATCGTATCTCTCCCAGAAACTGTCTCTCCACGCTACAATGAGGGCAGGAGCGTTCACCAGGTTTTCCCAGCATCATTATAATTGTGATCTCTGATTACACATTTCCAACTCGGCGTGGGTTTATATCTATCCGATTTGTGTGATTACCCAGATATTTTTCGGTATCATTTCCAGCGCGGGATCTCTCCTCATACAATCTATTACATTTTTTTTCGATTTTACAAGATATGTTGAAAATCACGACTCCACTCCTTGAGAGGACGACGCCTGTCTCGCCGCTGCCCGCCGGTTCCTCGCCCCGACCTGGAACCGCATGGTCATCTGCGGTGGCCTAGAACCAGGCTGGCCGGTATTAGTTGCGGCTGGCAAAAGCGGTCCAGAAACGTCCGGCTCGGTTGCCGGTGGTGTTGGGGGGCTGACAGCCTGGGATGGCGGATTGTCCGGCTGACTGGTAGGTGGGACGCCCGGTATAGAGAGTCCTTGTTCGTAGTGGGTTTGTTCTGGAGTTGCAGTATAGTGACGGTTCACCGGCACACGAGGCGTGGCCTGCTGCAAGTACGGCGTTGCAGGCAGCCCTGTTTCCACCGGCGTTCTTTGCCGACGGAGGCTGCGTCTCGTGACGGCGTAGGGGTTTATTGGGCCATTATTGGACGGGGCAGCGGTTGCCTGAGGGTGGTACGGCCGGTAAGGCTGCTCCGGCTCGAATCCTCCATCCGGACGCTGGTCTCGGTATGACGCCATGGACTCACGCTGGCGCCGCATTCGGGGTGGGCTCCTGTCCTGGTAAGGCGGATACCCAGGTCGACGGGCTTGTTCAGGTCCCAGTTCCCGAGGGCTGGGTGGCTCCGTGGCGGCGAGCTCCCAGCGCCCCTGCACTGAGCTGAGGGCTGTCGGGTCTGTGACGATACGAGAATCGCGGGTTCGGCCAAAACCGTTTACCGCACCCATCTCGAACTGCGATTCCATATGTGTCGCCAAGGGCCTGCTCGGTGCAGAGGAGTTGCGGTGCGACCTCGCGACCGAGCCTCGTCGTGATATGTACTCGGTCCGGGTCCATTCGGATATCGTGGCTGTATCGAACGGATCGAATCTGCCGATGTTGGCAGTCCGTTCCTCATCATGGGCATCATGACGACCTGGCGTTGTCGGCGGTGCCGACTGGCGGCCACTACCTTGGAAAACATCCAGCAGACTCCGATTCCACATTCCCCTGAAGGTGCCACGCATGTCGGGGTCAGATGCGGCACCAAGTATTCTATTCCCAATGGTGGATAGGAGAGACGTCGTGGATTGGTAAGGGCTTGCCACCGCTGGTTCGGGGTCATCTGAGCCTAGATGGCCGTAGTTGCTTCGGAGCATAACGAAGTACTGCTCGATGGTTTTCTTGTTGACTTCATCCGAGAGGGTGGAACCTGCGTAAAACCTGGCCCTGAGGCCGTCCGTGTTGTTTTCAAAGGCCTCTTCGATCTCTTCCATGATATCGAGAAAGGGGCGCGCTTCCTTTCTTTCCCCCTCGGTCTCTCTGCTCAGCTTATCATCGATGTAGCGACGGACATTGGCTCGGATATCTTGCGTGTCTGCTCTTCCCATGTCGTCAGGGGAAGAGACCTTGGAAGCATAAGAGGTGATGGCAAGCAGGTAAAAGAACGACAGGAGGCCATATGAGACATCGCGGGCGAGGGTCAAGCTTCCTCGTGTCGCCTCCGGGTGTAGAACACGGAGAAGAAGCGCAAACTCGATCAGGGATCTCATGAAGAATAGCAGCGTCGCAGCGAGTATCAACCAGCGGTTCTAAACCGGTATATGTCAGCAGCGATACTCGTTCGAAAAGGAACAAAACCACAAAGCTCACTTTCAATGCATTATTGCCCTTCCCGTCCACCTTCCGAGACTGGTACCGGACGGCATAGTAAGCCGATCCGAACGCCAGCAGGGCAAACACGGTCAACAGAGCCGCCGTGGCAACTTCAAATGACGTCCTCTTCGTAGCAATATCGGCAATCGAGTTCAGACTGAGAAAATCCAGCCATGCCCCTGCCAAGGCCACGTACAAGACAGCATAGAAGATGGAGACAAGGGACACCACGAACAAGGCGAGCTTGGCAGCAGTCCACAAGCGCCCTTGCCAGATCTCGTCGAAGCGTGTCTCAACCTCAACCCACACCACCTTATAGTTGCCCCAAGCAAAGATGATGGCTGACAGAACTCGCAGGCTCTCAATCAGCGTGACGAAGACGATGTAGCTGTAGGCAACCGAGGCTCTTTGGTCGAAGCGAATCCATCGATCGATCATCAGGAAGAAGTACCAACTGCAGAGCACCAAATATTAGCATCATCTCCCAAAGTCGATCAGTCAAGCAAAAACTCACAAAGCAAGAATCCCCGTAGCCAAACATATACTCCTGAATATATCCCACGTCGCCCTCCGTCTTGGAAATAGCCAATTCAACGGCGCCCCAGCATACGGGGTACGCAACTGCCAGCTGAGAATGAGGGCGAAGCACGCCGAGGAAAACCACCAGATGGTGACGAAGACGCTGTCGACAAGATCCCCCTTGGGAAGGGGCTGCGGGGGCAGGCTGGAGAGAGTTCCTCTCGTCGCCATGATTTCTATCGATTGCCGTGGCCGGCCTGCGTCAACTGACGTGAACTCCGCGTGGTGTGGTGTGTCCCAACTTGCAAACAACTGGCAGACAAAACAAAACAACACAAAAAGAAAGGCGATTAGCCAAGCCACGATCAAGGACGTCAGTCCGGTTCATCCGATCCCCCCCTCCAAAAAAAAACTGAGCTGAGGAAGCACCACTAGAGTGGATAAAGCGGCCGTTTGCTCTCATGCCTCCCCTAGGTCCTTCCGTATTCCACGACCGATCCATGACCCATCCATGCCGTCCAAGCCAATCCAGACGCACGCCACCTGCAATAGTTACTCAGCCCCCCCAGCCCCTAGGCCAGGCAGGCAGGCATTTATTCTCTCAATCATCTTGGCTTGCGTGCTCTATGTTCTGCGGATGGATGTTCTGAGTAGGGAGGTTGACGAGGCTCCGAAACGGTGAAAACGGCGGTCCGTAGTTGGATCCGATGACATCCGGCGAGGCTCTGAGTGGTCGCCTTCTTTGGATTTTACTGCATATGTACCTTGTAGGTCGTATTCACTGCAGTGCCTCGACTATTGCTTCTGGCTGGCGCCACCCGCATCCCGAAGCGACCGTTTGTTTGGCGGGTCGAGATCTGCATGCACTCTTCGGAGACCTGAGTGACGGTCTGCCCAACCGAGAACATAGCGCCAATGGCTGGAAATATGGGCTTCTACACCTTCCGAAAAACAGTGATCTGATTTGGCTTTGACCACCTCAGATGGAATCTCGGAGAAGATCCCCTATATGGATGCTATAAAAACCAGAAGTAGAGTTGATCGGAGCTAAATTGGATACTAATTTCTAAGGCCTCTGGAAGCCATTATTCCAGTCATTGGCGCCGTGGAAACTTTGAGAAACCTTCTGTGATTTTGCTGCAAAGCCGTCCGGCTCAAAACGGAATGTACTGGGTCTTGGACAACGGCCACCCCCCATGGTCGCCTGTTCTTCCCCAGATGAGCCGAACCTCGGCCTGAGACGACCTCTGGCTGACTTGAATCTCCAATTCAAGCTGCACCTGGCAGTAGGATGGACCAGACTCATTGTGGACCTCCACGTAGGCTGACGGGCATCGCCTGCGCTTGTCTGGTGTAATGCTCGCAAGAGTGTAGTTCAGCGAGTAGGTGGTGCGTGACTCTGTAACCAACTGTCAGTAATTGCTCTGGCCAAAACATCTTATATCTCGCAGTGTGAGATATATGTTTCCGTGCTCACCATCATCATTGACCGTGAACTTGCTGGGCGGATTTTGTGGCCCCTCGTACCGAGATACAACCACGTTGATCTGCCCATTCAAGCTTCCATGTGGGCTGAACTTCCTGGTGATCTTGACTCTCTCCTTGATGCCTTCCATGGTCACCAAGTCTCCTCTTGCCACCACCCACTGGATGTGATCTTTGGCGCGGTTAACTCCGTCGAACGTATCCGTGTACTTTTGCCGCAGATCGTGATCATACGATGTGTACCTCGTCGACAAAACGACGCCGATATGGAAAGGGCATGGGATGTTCGGTTGCAAGAGTGGTCCACAGCCGACATCCATTGCCATCAAAGCAGCCCCCTTAGCCACAGCTGTCCAGCTGTCCGAACCGGAGAAGGGGTCGAGACCGAGGACACCGGCGAGGGCCGTAAGCTCCTTCAAGGCGTATTTGTTCCTTGAAAGGCCACCAGAGAAGAAAATGGCTCGCGCCGGAAGTTGAAGCCCATCGAGCATCCTGACCTGGCCCTCGATCAGTTCTCTGGTCCCACGTAGCGAGACCTCGAACATGTCCATCATATTCTGGCTACGGTGGACTGTCAGCAAAATGCTTATAGGAAACGCCAGGTGATTCTCATACCAAGTTATGCCTAGCTGCCCAGCTCTAATGAGCATTCTCTCATCAGGGGTCCCGACGCCTCGCGGGAGATTGATCCAGCTTGGTCCCGGGTGGTTTCCATTGTCCAACGGCCCCTCAAAAGTGTGCTTGAGATGGATGAACTCTGACAGAACCTGCTCTTGGCCACGGCGGAGCGATTTGTGTGCGGCGCCTCCGAATCGATCATCGGACCCCCCTGAGAACCTGAGCTGCTCAATTTCGGCGACGCTGAGACGACAAGGAAGAAAGCCATTCATAAATTCGTCATCAATGAGGGCAGCCCCGCATCGTCGGCCTTCTTTTCCGTCAGTGGGTTTCCGCGCAATTCCTATCGGGGGTTCAAGTAGACGGAAAGGGGCTCACCAGTGGGATTTGTCGCCAGTTTCACACGAAACGGCTCGACCTCTTTCACTAGGTAAGCTGCTAAGTCTACTGTTCCACCACCGGCATCGACCACGATGAAGCAATCGCCCTTTGCAAGACTCCCAATGGCCGCCTCCTGGGAGTCCCGCATCGTGTACTGTGCGCATGCCTCCGACTCCGACGCCATGTAGATTTTCCCATTCGTCTGAGCAATCTCGGGAAACTCCTTGCCAAAAGAACTCATGACGGCTCGAAAAGTGAGGTTCATTCCCTGCTTGTCCCATTCAACTGGGTGGGTAAAGATGAGATCGACGGGAAACTGTCCTAGTCCATGAGCTGGCCCAGCGAGGATGTTCCGCCGAACGGCTGCGGCAATGTGGCAGAGGTAATCAGTGACAATTTCGAGCGGAGTTTTCGTGACATGTCTCGGGATGTCCTCGGCGAGAACGTTGTGTTCGCGAACACTCATGTAGTCGAGGACTGCGATAGTCCGCAGTAGATCTTCCAGCGCTTCTATACGTCGTGGCTTTTCGAGGTCGAGTTTGGTTTCCTTGAGGACGTAGGGGCTATCGCCAACGCCGTAGCCCCATCGCTCCGTGCGGCCCTGGATGGCGGTATAGGTGATCTTGGAAGGAACCTTGGGCTCGTTACGGCCACCCCAATTCTCAATTGTGTGAATTTGCTCAATACCTGAGGGATTATTGGCATCTCCACTCGTCAGTATCCAAGCAACACCTAAATGGCATCAGTGGTCGAGCGACGGAACAACAGGCCATGGCGCTACTTGCCCGTGTAGGTAGTGCCATAATCGACACTGAGAATGTGGCGGGGACCACTGCCACTTTCAGTTCGCATGGCCGACGTCCTCTGCGAAGAGTCATCAGCACGGACGGATGTGCCTCGATGGGTTGCTGAAAGTTGAGGAGAACTTACCGTCAGCTGCGAGACCTCGTCGGGATCTGCCATGATTGCTCTCGCCCATCAACGCAACCGAAACAATTGAAAGAGAACATTCTGAACGAGTATAAAGGCTAAAACTCGCTGGCCGGCAAGGTTCAGACCTGCATATTTGAGGTACCCTGTCAGAGCAGAGCAAGTTGTGAGCATCCTCCGAGAAGGCAGTGAAACGGGCGCTCTGTGGTGCGGCTGACCCCCTGTGTGGGCGCTGGTGAGGGCCGCGTACAGCGGCGAGGCAAACACTGCGGCCCACCAGCCGGGGTGCGCCTTTTTCAAATCAGTGGTGACGCTGTTTGCCGCCGACATGAGCTGAAAAGACGCAGAGTACATCCAAGGTACTTTCTTCCGTTTTGAAAAGCCATTGTTCAATCAGAGCTCTCGTCATATGTCCCAGAGCCTGGCCGAGTCCATCAGGCTCGCAATGGGCGCTTTCATTTTGGAAAGCCGCATTCGGCCTCTTCCTACTCCCCAAACGAAGCAGCCCAGAAGTCTCCAACACATCATTCATGTCTTTTGGTGGACTCTCAGATCGTCGCCAGAATGGGAATCTCGAGCCTCCTTCCGGGCTCACGAAGCCAAAAACGACAATCTCCAGCTAAGACCCAAAAGCCACAGTCGAAACGCGGCTTGTTTGATACCACGGTTCCTAGTTCATCAACCGCAGAGACCTCCCAAGACCTGAAGACGGTGTCGAGACAACACCACGGCTCTTCTGGGTACCCAGATCCGGGCAGACGCACACCACAGAACCTTTTACCCCCATTGCCCTTTCAGAGACCGCTAACGGCCTCTACTTCGCACCCAGGTCGTCAATCACGATGGTTCCAAAACAATCCCGGAAATCCCGTCAAAACAGACATCGAGTTGCCTGCAGATCCTATCCAAGACAGAAACGGAGTGGATACAGGACCCTACCAAGACGCTTCAACTGCTTCCTCTACCAGAACTCCTCTGAGGCCATCTAGGCCCTCAGCAACCTCTTCCAGTGCGAGCCCGGGAAAGCATCCTCATTCAGCTGGACAGACTTCTCAGTCATCTGTCACGGGCACATCTGTGATTGCGGCTCGGCTGGCCGTGAAGACATCCGGTCAACCCACCCCACTATGCTCAGTGCCACTGACAAGGCAACTCACAAATGTCTCTGCCACTCGGGGTCCTCCCTTGAGACATAGCTGTGACGCTCCTGTTCAAAATCAATCGCAAAATGCCCCCCTCCCAAGGGAAGCAGGGGAAATTAAAGAAGGCGGTGATGTCGAGGGTCGGCCTGAAGATGCCGAAGTTCAGCGATCGGGGAAGTATGAGAATCGAGTTTCAGGCGAGCAAACCAATGTGGCCTTGGAACACTCTCCATTGCAGGATGAGATAGGCGTCAACGGAAGGCAGCAGAGTCCGGCTTCGTCTCAGCTCGTCCCGGCAGGCCCACCCATCGGGGAGGATGGATTGCAGGCTACTGCTCCAGATGGGCATGACTCGGACGCCCAGATTCAACAGGATACCGGCAGAGAAAAAGAGAGGCCCGCTGATGCTGAACACCAATCTCAACGCAAAGGTGCAGACCAAGAACAGGTATCCCAAAGTGGTTCGGAACTTTCCAGCGAACTCCGTCAAGTTCAAGAGAACGCCATTGCCACAGTTCTTCATGACTGCTCTACGCTGACTATTTCGAGTGTCGGGGACGCTGAAAGCATACACTCAAGAAAGTCCAGTGATGGAGAAGACAGGCTTGCGATGGTTGTCTACCAGGGGGTTGATGCATTGGACAGTGTCGAGGCTGCGGATACTGTACCCCAACCAAACCCCATGAACGATCTCGATCCGGACCGGTGCCGAACACCAGCCACCTTGAATGGTGGTAGGATCGTCTTCCAAGACGCGTCAAACATCTACGGGCTGATCGAGGAGTTTTTGACTGAGCATAAAATTTCGAAGAAAGCTGGATACGATTGGTTTACGACCCTCTTGGATTGGACATCTGAGCTGAAGGGACGGCGAGACGCCGAGCTTGCTGACCTGGGAAGAGGGAATGCAAAACTGCGGGAGAAGCTGAGAGAAGATGCCGGGGAGAAGAAGCGGCTTCTGAACGAGGTCAAGCTTATGACAGATGTTGCGAGTAAGCGCGATCAAGAACTGGCACAGGCCAATCTGAAGTTGGAATACTACTCGAGAGATCTCAACATCTCTAAACAGAAGCTCCGTGGGATGGAGGAGAGCAAGCACGCTATCGAGAAAACGCTCAACCAATGCCAGATCGAGCTCTCTGCCACTGCTGGCCAATCCGTGGTTTACAAGGACGAGCTCGAGAAGTCGAAGAAGGAATTGGAGGTGAATAGAAAAGTGCTTCAAGACGTGAGGGTAGAACTCGAAACGGGACAAAGACACAACAACGATCTCAACTCACACATTAAAACCCTTTCAAAGAATCTTGAGAACGAGAGGCGGAAGCACCGCGAAGAGATCACTCAGTACTCTCAGCTTATCGAGTCAATCGAGCAAGAGAGGAGAGACGCGGAGGATGCAGCGGCCAAGGAGGAAGTGGAGCTGAACAATGTCATTCAGTCCACTAAACGGGAACTGGCAACGCTGAATGCAGCATACGAACGTCAGAAAGTTGAGCATGCTGAAGCCATCCAAACACTTCAGGCAAAACACGGTGGCCAAATCCAGGAACTGAGAAAAGAACACGCCGAAATCATCCGAATGCTTCAGTTGGAACATGACGGTCTTACCCGGGATCTTAAGGGAGAGCACGCTGAGGAGATGAGGAGGCTTCGGTCACAGCATAGCTGCCAAACACAGGACCTCAGGGAGGAGCACAGCCGAAAGGTTGAGGGGTTAGAACTTCAGGTCACCGAACTCAAAACCTCGCGAGACGAAGAGGTCAAAAGGCTCAATGATCAAATTCTGCAAGAAAACAAAGCACACCGTGAGCAGCTCGACAAGTTGCAAGCAGAGGGCGATCGCAAGGTCAAAACTGAGGTCGAAAAAGCAATGAAGAAGCAACAACAGCGCATCGAAGCTCTGCAGGGAACCATCGTCGGATCTCAGGACAGATACTACGTGCAGATATCGGATAGTGCGTTTGTCCAGCTCCTGGAATCCATCTCGCAACAGATCACCAACCTGAGCGCCGGTGTAGGAAGACCCAGCACACACTTATTCGACAAATCGCTGGACCCAACAAACTATCTCGACCAGAACCCACATGAGCGAGACCGCAGCTGGACGATATTTGTTCGAAGTGTATGCTGGAGTGTTATCTTAGCTGGCTTCTTCGAGTTCCCTCTAGGCTTTGGCTGTCTCGGAAGCCTTGGAGAGGGATTCGAGAGGCTTTACCATCTTTACCTCCTTTTCTCTCGGCCCACATCCGACGGTTCGTGGAAGCTTCCCTCATCTTTGGTGGTCTTCGCTAATTTCTTGACAGGCACATCTCTCGAATTTCCTGGCGACAAAGCGACCAATGTCTGGAGAGCATCTTTTTTTGATGCCTTTTTGAAGGCAGTGAAGGCTAACCCAAATCCGATGCAGCAACACGAGGGCTCTCATACCTATCCGGGCATGTTCAAGGCCAACGTGGACCGCGTAGTGAAAGCGTTGACGGACAAGCTCTTGCGGTTAAGTAACAGGCAGTTGGACTCTAGAGTCCCGGCACAGATCTTCAAGGTTGTCTATGATATGGGCATCTTGTCGTTGCAGATGGGCTCACAACGTGCCCATGTCATGCTCGAGCCATGCGAGTCTGGGGATCTCGTTCGGGCGGGCGATCGGTTTGCCGACGAAGGCGGATTGACAGGTGTCGACACGGCAGTTGGACTAATGATGCAGCCGTGTATGGTGAGGATTGGGGACGGCAGCAATGACACAACTTCTGAACACATCATTGTGAAGGGTCGGTTTATTTCATCCTGATATTAGCCTCGGTTTGTCACGAGAACGAACATGCCAGATTCTGAATCTGCTTCTCAAAATTGGGTAGATAGGATTGAACATCGCACCATTCCCATCGAATTCTCTTCCCGTCGAGATGGAAACGGAGCAGGTGACGGATTGGGGCTGTCCGTTTTGCGCAGGATAGCCCGGGAAGTACCAAGTACGTACCCCCGTAGCCATCTGGCGAAAAGAAGAAATAAAATTGCAAGAATTTCCTGCCCGCCGTCAATCCCGGACGCCATGGCCCCCTGGGCGCCTGCTTCAACGCGGCGAGGGGGTTTCCTAGAAGGGGCTAAAGAAGGCTGTGTCGGCTAGGCCATGAAATTAGCTGGCCTGTCTGGAGGGCCTTGCCGGACATTGCATGCTGGGAACGCGTGTCTGGTGGAGGCAATGCGATGCTATCAGCCCATCATGTCTCGCAGCTCTGCAGCCTTGTCAGTTCCTCACCTCACTCACCCCTCCCAGTCTAGTTCGGTCTCGACCCAGATCTCGACACCATCTCAACTCCAGCTCCAGTCCTCTCTAGTCCTCTCCAGTCCTCTCTCCAGGCTCGGCTGGGGAGAAATCAACAAACCACCCCAGCCCGCTCAACCCGACTGGACCAAAACCTGAACCAATCCCCAAATATGGAGTCCTGGGAAGGCCACAACTACCTCACCTCCCTCCCGACCAAATGGGTCGAGCTAATGAACCTCTCCACGGCGGAATGGAATCTCGGGTGGCTACCGCCCAACGTCGTCGCCATCCCGGGCGCCCTCAACGACACGCACAATTTTCCGTCTGGAACCTTCGTCATCGAAAACGCCGCCCGAACTGACCTCGGCTCCCGCAACGCCGAGGCCGTTGTGTTCGGTCTTTGCAGCGCCGTGGCCCTGGTCTGGGGCGTCGGCTGGCTATTCTGGAGCATCAAGGATGGAACGCTGTTGAAGCCGCGGCCGGGGGCGGCGCGGTTGCTGTCTAGGGGGAGGCATTCGGGGGAGACGCTTGCGGCTGGTCATGAGGACGGTAGTGAAGAGGGGATGGGAGGAGCCGGATGGGGGGGGTTCCACGCGGCGGAGTTTGAGAAGCGGCTGGATAAGTACTACCCGCGGTTTGCGAGCCACGCGGAGGTGTACGAGAGGGACGGGAGGGGGGCGTTGGAGGCGGGGGAAGTCGTGGGGGTGTCGGAGCTGTTGGTGAGGATATTTCGGAACGATACGCAGCTCAAGGCGCTGCAAAGTGCGCCGGGGGTGGGGAGTGATGAGATGGAGAGGTTAAGGGCGCAGAGCGATGCCATGTTAGCCGAGGTGCACAGGCGGGTGAATACGTGGACAGTGCAGGGGTTGAGCGAGGATGAGAGAAGGGAGGTGAGGGCGGTGAAGACGGCGCTGGCGAGGCATCAGCCGCCGAGGTATAGGCATCGAGAGGGGTGGACGCAGATGGAGGTGTAAAAAAAAAGTGATCCGTTTCGACTAGAACTTGAGAGCTCGAGCGCGAAAAAAACAACAACAAAAACGTAAGCGTCCACGAAGGCCCGGCAGTTGTCCGAAGACTTAAGGGCGTAGCCGCATCCTTCGCCATAAAGCTTAGGACGTGAGTGTGAATCAGTGATTCCATGGCCCCCGGCTTGAACCGGAAAAGGCGGTCCTGAGCAGAGCCAAATAAGGTTTTCTCAGGTGCACATCTTTTGGTAATACGTTATCCAGAAGGGCAAAAGCTGAGAGGAGATGGTCTGGGTCAAGGCTGAAGGGGGAGGGGGATCTAACGATGTTGCCTGATCTGTATCGTGGAAGGACTGGAAGGATGACAAGAGGTGTCCACGTATGAACGTCAATTGCGGTGATTAAAAAAGAGCTCTTCAAAGAGAATCTTATCTCGCTCTATCTGTAGAAAGAAAATAAGGAAATCCAAGAATCTTAATTGAAAATCCATTTCAAGTCCCAAAGTTCCTCTGATATCACATGGGGCGTGGATCTCTTCGGGGAGGATATGTTTCTCTCCGTTTGTAGGTTACCAGTCCCCAAAATGCCAAATACAATTAAATCTGCGCTTGTACTATCATCCTACTACATTTTCCGTCTTGACCCGTGTAATCTCACGTACCTTCTCTGCCGTAAAACCCATCTGGCCTTGAGGATCCATATGCCCACCACCAAACAACCTACGCATATCCGCCTCCCATGCTAGCCACTTGGCCAGATCCATGGGAGCCGCCGCGCGCTGTAGCATTCCAGGCGGTCGCTGCCGCATCATGTGTAGGAGCAGAGCCTTCCAGCACTCGTCGACCTGGAAGCGGGCGTGCTTGGTGCGTGCGCCGAGAAAGTTGGCGAGATTGACGCAGACCGTGTCCGTGTATCCGAGGAGGATACCGTCGAGAGCGTGGATGAAGGTGCTGTCTTCTTCTCGTGAGCGTTTGACGCAGGTAGTTGCCAGGGTTGGAGACACCCCCGGCATGGTTCTTATAAACTCGCGAAGGCGGGCACGGTCGGGGTCCAGGGGCTCGTACCAGACTTGATCCTGTGAGAGGAGGAGAACAAGGTTTGTGTCTGGGACGAGGACGGATTGGGTATTGCGACGGGAGCGGTTTCCTAGCTTTGTACCGAGGTGGTCAATCAGGGCTTCGCGTGTAGACGTGTTGTTCTGCGTGATGGCAGTACGGAGCTCGCGCAAGGTTGCTTCTACCTCTCCGTGAGAGGGAATTTGCCTGAGCGTAGCGAGGTACCAAGGATGCCATTCTGGGTGCAACCAGACTGCCTCGAGCATGGCGTGACCGAGGGCAACAATGCCGTAGGCGAGGGCCTCGTTGGGGGTGAAGCCCTCAAGGGAGTCGCAGAACCTAGACTGGGCGAACGAGAGAGAATCAACAGCGGTACGCTTGATGTCGAGATCGGTACCGAAGGTAGCTTGGAGTTTTGGCATACAGGTCATGACTGTGAGGGCTTGGCTGAGGGAGGGCAGGCGCATATCTGGTAATGCGTTCAAGCCCGCGAGGTAATCCTTCACGACCTTGGATATCCAGTCACCCTCGCCCCAACCCCGGGCTGCCTCTAGCACCGGTGTAAGCTGGGCAAGGGCCGCAGGCGTCGGCGGGCCGCCCTTGATGCACTTGTGGATGAGCAAATCGATCGAGTGCGGTCCCACTGATGCGGCGATGTCGAGGAGCTCCAGAACCCGTACAAGCACTGGGGGTTCGGCGCAAAGACGGATGAATCCGGGCGGATTGGTGACGGGGTATCTGGGTGACTCGCGTAGGGTATGGCACTGTTGACCTGTGACATCCGGGCCCTCGAGGTCAAAGATGGGGGCAAGATCTGACCAATGTGTCGATGGGATGCGATCCTTCCATAGCTCAACGCGTGTCCGGCTCGGTTTCCACGCTGCCCAGAAGGTATAGTATGGGATGAACTTCTGCATGAGAGCACTCGCCCTGTCTCGTTGATGTCGCTGCTCTTGATTTAGCAGCGGGTTGAGGGCCTTGACGAGCGCGTAGGCTTCATACCACCGACGCCCAGCCCTCAAGCGGTCGAGCTCCTTCCCGATCGTGTTCTCGAATCTCGCTCGGTCAAGCACCGCCCCGATGAAGTTGTCGGGAAGCACCTCGGTGTATCCAGCATCAGGGCCTACGGTTCCGAACAATTTGGCAAGTGATATCGTTGGAAAGCTGCTCGGGTTGGGCCCAGCCATTGCAATCCGCAAAAGCTGCTTCGAGGCCAGGGCTTCTTGTGACGAGTAAAGATGAGGACGGGCGTGGTGGGCGATAATCAGGCATTGGAGATAGAGCGCTACTTTCTCGTCGAACAGCTCGTCCCAGACCGAGTTGCCTCCCGTGAAATCGGGCATGAGAGAGCTGAGTTGAGCGATGGCACTGGTAGTTGACAGGAGGTGAATACAGGCGAGCACACCAGCATGGACAATTCCAAGCTGCGAATCAGCTCCCTGCCCCAAACCCAAGAGCTCATGATCAAAGAGCTGATCGCAGTCGACTGAGAAGGGGGTTATCGTGCGTTGAGTCCGACCGAGGGACCAGCGTGACGACGTCGCCGCTTGGATGAAGCCATTGGTGAGTCCCTGCAGTTGAGTGAGAGGGAATTGTTCAATCTGGCGATTGCGGAGCCGCTTGACAGCCGACGATTCTCGAAGTTGTTGCTGCCACCTGGATTTATGTATCAGGGCCTGCATTTGCCTAGCTCATCGAAGACGCTCGTCTGTTGCGCACAGCAGTCCACGATCGCTCGCCTTTGCGTTCCAGATCGACCGACATTCCGAGAGCTGGCGCTTGAGAACCCCCGACAGTCGACACAATTCCGCCATTCTCCTTTCGACCCTCTCAAGGCTGCGAAGCGACTGCGCGGGACTCATCAGCGAGGACGTAGGCGGGCGCAAAGGCTGGCGCAGGGCTGTGCCTTGCAAACACCACGGCAGCCCCACTTTTTCGGGCTCCCCCCAACCCCCCCTTTGCCAGACCAGACCGCTAATCTGGCAGGATAGTTGAATCTGTAGATACTGAGCAAAGCGGCCTAAAAACGCGGTTTCTGAGGTTTTCGTCCAAGTAAAGCGATTTTGGGGCATCTGGAGCCTTTACTTGCCCTCTCACGTGTCTGCTAGTCTCAAATGCTCAGACCTACTGGGCGTGAGGTATCGCTTGTACCTGTTGACCCACTTTTGTAGGCCCACTTCAACAAGCCAATCAAATGGCATTGACAAAACTCACGCCGGCAGGTCGGAGGCCGTTGCGAACAAAATCAGCCCTCATGTCACAGCAAAATAAAATATATTAAGTAGGATAGATGATATTGATACCGTTAGATAGCTCTCTTTACGGCCTTTTTATTAGTAATAGCCCATCAAACTCCCCTATCTTGCTGTCTATCCGCAGCTAATATGCCTGGGGCCGCAGGAAACTCGTTGAAGTTCTGGCGGCTAGCGAAAATACATGATAGGTTACAGAACCGCTATCAGGCCCGACCACAGGTCGCCCTGTTTCTAGCACCCTTGTGCACAACCCTTGTGTCCATCCGTGTACGACACATGGGATGGGAATAAACCTATCCGGGGCTCCGGTTGTGTAGTTTTCCCTCCCGCAGTCCGGGGAAGCTGCCTTACTATTATCGACGGCGGCCTTGTCCATTACGGGGTTCATCGAGGATCACCGCGGAGTTCTTTTGATGCTGTCTACGTTCCGAAGAAAAGCTACTATCATAACGATTTTCTTTGGCAGTGTGACGATGTCCGTAAGTTGTGCTCGTTCTCTTGAGCACCCTGCATAAATTAATATTAACACTGTTATAGAGCAGCAAGAATGTCAATGTCGATAATGAAGACGATGCGGCTGCCCAGATTAAGACGGAAGCAGATGACTGCTTCAAGGGAAGCCGTTCGGAGCATGTCTGTGAAGGCGTCACGATCGACATGATAAACTACTGCTTGGAAAATGCAGAACCTATGGTGACTGACTTCGCAGCGGCTAACCGAGGCGGGGCTGTGCAAAGGACCGTTGTGGTCGAGAAGATGGTCCAGGACGGCGGCGGCAATTGGGTAAAAGGAGTGCCAGATGTCAGCGGAGATAGACACGGACGCGCCAAGCACTAGTACAGGGCAAAGAGGTCATTATGGATGCGAAATCTACTTCCGCAAGCAAGGAAGCCTGCATTGGCAAATCTATGTCGGACGACAGAGCTGGCAGCAGGATATTCAAGATGCATGCCTATCTGCCAGCTGGTAAAAATCCGCCGCATTGTCGTCATGAGCAGGGAGATTCCGAACATACCACTGTATCGCACTTAGGTTCAAAGCTGGCTAAGCGCGGCAAGGATTTGAAGGTTCTTTATCGATGCAGAATTATCACTACATGGCCTGATAAGGCTCAATGAGCGGAGGCGTTTGAAGAAAGGAAATTGTCGGTGAATCTCATTTGTGTACCTTGGAATAGTTTGGCTTGGACGATGTGGAGTACACTGTTGAGAGTTGGTTTATCCTTTCAAATTCATCCCCCCAAATATCCTAAATTAAACCTTCCTTTTCCTTGGATATGATGCAAAAAGCAGCGCAAGCCCGCATAAGTGCTGTGATCCAAACTCTGTGGCATCTGGCTCGGGTGTTGTTGGGGCGGTTCTAGAAGGTTTTGTCACTTGATGCTCGCCCATAGCAATTACAAGTCCGGCGCAGATAAGTGACTTCTGCTCTTCCGGAGCTTGGCCAACTTTCTCAGGATCTGGCCATGGAGCCGAATCAGGACCCGGCTGAGTGCCAATTTCAGAGGCAGAGGCTTGCACACAGGCGTTCGATGCGTCGAGGGCCGTTGGCTAATGGTGGGGATTCTCGAAGCCTGGGAGTTCACCAAGGAGCGAGTCGGAGAGATCTGAAGGTGGAAGCAGGTCTAAAGGTCTGCCTGGTCCAGGTTCTGAAAAAATCGAGGAGATCAACTTCGCCAGTCTGCCCACTCTGCTGACCAGTTACTAGCGCACTTGAACTGGTAGAGATGTTTTCTGGTCCTCCCGAAACGTCGAGCGCCGTCTCTTCTGTTCGGAGAGACCTCCAACTTGGGCGCGTATCATGGTAGGCGGTATCGGCCGTCTTTTTCTTCTGTGCTAGATGTGATGCCGATTAAACCAGATCTGATCTCCCGTCGTCCTTGCTAGTGCTGTTTTGGAATTTTAGCGCAAATATCCCTGAATTTACTACGCCATCCTGACTCGGGACAGATTAACACCCCTCCAGCTTGCGGCTTGCGAGAGGAGCGTGCGCCAGCATTGAGAATTTCGAGGGCCAGGGCGTTAGCAACCCCCCACGCTTTCGCACAGAAAACACAGACAGTTTGTTTGAACTATATCACAGTTAGCCAGGAACCGAGGAGTGTGTTTTCCAACTAACCTGTGATTGTTTGGAATGTCTTCAAGATCTGAAAGCGAACGAACAAATTCGTCGAATAAAAGAAGAGACTACACAGTGTTAGACGTATCCCAAGAATATACCTTGCAACGTACATTAGAAGCCCCTCCTGAGATGGCAGGACAGCTCTGGAAATCGCCCATGCTGGTGAATGTAATGGGACATTAGTGTTGACGAGTGACGTGAGAGCCTAAGGTTCGTTAGGGTCGTTGTCTTAAAGAAGCACACGTGTTTGGTGTAGAGAGGAGGTGAGGAAACAACTGGCATGGCAAGGCCACCTATTTCACTTTCCTGGGAAAGCAAAAGCTAACCGCCCTCACTTCCCAAGACAGCCTACATGGTCAACCAGGCCCGGCCGCAGAGGGATAATATATCGTCCGGGGGGTTCTGACCTCCGGTCTTTGGACAAAGTTTGCATGAAGCCTCTGACAAGTGGAAGCGGTCTCCCAAAGGGTTTATGCCAATAGCTGCGCTGTGAAGCCAAAAATAAGCCGAGGACAGACTGTCCGAGCCAACAGACGAGATGTGACACGGCTACAGTTGAGGTCCTGGCTGGATCGCGTTCCAAGGGTGACTTTCTATTCGAGGCCAAGAGTGCCTGATCCCTGCCAACAGGTGCAATTGATCCCAAGGCAGATCGGCTTCACTGCCAATAAGCTCTTAAATCATTCGTCTCGCCAAATATATCTGTTCCCTTTCCTTGGGGGGTGTGATTCCCCTAAGCGCCGAGTGATACATGTTGAGGCACTATTTCCCTCAGCACGGTGCCCGAGTCCCCCGGATCTCATCCCTGGTCATCATTCTGGGTTTGACAACGTGGTCGAGGCAAACCTCCTCCCCTTTCCTCTCATTGACTTTCCCAGGGCCTACCCGTCAAGGAAGCAGCGTGAGGAACTGGTTCCCCCGGGGTAGACCGGCGTTGCCTGGCACCCAGATCTACTGAACCGAAGCAAGTGACCAAAAGCGCCAACCTCGCTCAAGGTCGGCGGCCTGCCAAGACTCTCCCCCTCTCGATAACTCCTCGGTGTTCCAATCTGGCACGGCCGAGGCACACCGTTCCGTCCCAGAGATGGTGTTCTACTGATCGAGGCCGCACCATCGTACCGTCGGTGATCTGTAAGAGTCAGGTTTTGCCATTGGTTAGGATACTCGAAATCAGAGGAAACGAAAGGGAGCGGGATGAAAGGCAGAATCTTGGCAGAGGGACTGAGGGCATAAAAGTATTTATCGTCAGAAGTTGTTGACCTCGCGATCCAGGAATAGGGACAAAATTTGGGTCCGTGCGCTGAACTGTGATTGGCGGATGCCGCGCTCCGAAAACGGAAGCCTCGACAGGCAACACATGGATTACAGCAACGAAGCCGAAACAGCGCGAATGATTAATCGGATACAAGCGGCCTTTGGCAGTTGGCATCGCTCACCTTTCACCGACAATTTCCTTTCGACTCGGTTCGTTTTATCTCTGATGCCCATGCGCCGAGAGAGTTGACGGTTAGAGCCTCCGACTAACATCTTCCCTCCGACACCGGTTTAAGACATCGGCTCTAGCCGCAACACTCTCTGCGCCGGGCCGATCCTCAGCAGCGCATCGCACAGAAGCTCGACACCCGGCACAATGTCGACAACAGTTGGGTAGGTACCATCTTCGCCCCGCCGGCACATCCAAACGGCGCTTGTGGCAGAGAGACTCTAACATGTCTTTTATCCCACAAGCGCCTTCATCGCGGGCGGCATCGCGGCCTGCGGCGCCGTGACGGCGACGCATCCGTTCGAGACGGTCAAGATCCGCATGCAATTGCAGGGCGAGCTCCAGGACAAAGGCCACCAGCCGCATCACTACCGCGGTCCGATCCACGGCGTGTCCGTCATTGTCAGGAACGAGGGGCTGCGCGGCATCTACCGCGGCATCGGATGCGCCTACATCTACCAGGTGCTCTTGAACGGCTGCCGGCTGGGCTTCTACGAGCCCATGCGCAACACGCTGTCGACGCTCATTTTCAAGGACGGTAATACGCAAAGTCTGGGCATCAACATGTTTTGCGGCGCGGCGTCGGGCATCATGGGCGCCGCCGCCGGCAGTCCTTTCTTCCTGGTCAAGACACGTCTGCAGAGCTACTCGCCCTTCCTGCCCGTGGGCACGCAACACCAGTACCGCAACGCTTGGGATGGTCTGAGGCAAATTCATGGGGCGGAGGGGGTTCGGGGGCTCTACCGCGGCGTCGGCGCGGCCATGATCCGGACCGGTTTCGGGAGTTCCGTGCAATTACCGACATACTTCTTTGCGAAGCGGCGATTGATGCGCCATTTGGGTATGGAGGAGGGACCCGCTCTCCATCTCGCCAGCAGTACGGCCAGCGGCTTTGTGGTTTGCGTCGTTATGCACCCCCCTGGTAAGTCGTCGCGACACACGTATCCTCGCAACGTTGGCTAACTCCTACGTAGATACCATCATGTCCCGCCTCTACAACCAAAACGGCAACCTTTATAAGGGCGTCTTTGACTGCCTGGCAAAGACGATCCGGACAGAGGGCTTTTTTGCCATCTACAAGGGCGTCATCCCTCATCTCGCCAGGATCCTACCACATACAATCCTGACGCTCAGTCTGGCCGAGCAGACCAACAAGCTTGTCAGGAAGCTGGAGGATCGTCTCTTGCCCAGCGCTGCTTTAAAGACAGTATAAAGCATTTACCGACATTATATAATTTGGCGTTTATTGGGTATAAATCCCGCATCGGGGCTCGGGGCTCGGGGCATCTCTTTCCTTTGCGTTTATACCAGGCCTGTGTACCACAGACCATTATTAGACAGCGGGTGGGGATGGATGGATGGATGGGTGGATGGGGTAGTGGCAGGATAGCGCCCCTTTTACATCTGAAACACCCGAAAATTGAATCAACAAGACACGATCGCGTCAACCGCGCATCGAATTCATTCCGCCTCTACCCGCTCCTACCTAACAGTAGACCTCTCGCACCCATAGCACAACTTCCCACCATCCCCCTGCGTCTCAATCCCCTCCCCCAACTCCCCCCGCCACCGCTCGTCCCCGGCCTCGTCGAGCGGCATCCTGCACAGCCCACATCTCTCCCCTCCTTCACCTCCCTCCTCCAGCCCAATCCTCACAAGCTTGCCGGTCGTCCTCGCAACGTTGGCTACGACGGAGGGGTAATTCGTCTCCACCTCGGCAAAGTAATTCGCCATGACCTGCTCGATGCTCAGGTCCTTGTGCGAGACTACCGCCGTCTTCCCCCCCGTTGCTGAGGTGGCAGCCGTTGCCGGACCGGCCAGGTCGGCGTCCGCGGGCACGGCGAGCGATGCGAGCGCGGCGTAGGTGCGCAGCTCGGCCCGCAGCGCGTCGCGGAGCGGGTGGTAGACGAGTAACCCGCTCGTCTTGCCGCTGGTGTTGGTGGTGCCATTGCTGTTGTGCTCGCTGCTGCTATTGTTGCTGCTGTTGCTGTTGGTGGTGGTGTGGTTGGTGTTGCTATTGGGGGAGGTGATGATGGCATCGATGGGGCTGGGCCCGTCGTTGATCAGCCACGGCAGGGAGAAGCCGCGTCCTTTGGCCGTCTCGGCGAGCGTCAGCTCGGCTAGAGCGGTGGTGCTGTGCCCTAGGAGCAGGGCTTGGCAGTTGTGGAGGTGGGATTGGGAGACTAGGATGTGGCGGGTGAGGAGGCGGAGGATGTCGGCGTGTGCGGCGGCGGTCCGGGGGAGGGAGGTGAGGAGGGAGTGGAGACTTTGTTGAGGATTTGAAGTTGATTGGAATTTAGGGAGTGAAAGGCCAAAGATAAGGGAGGACCAGTCGATAGGAGTAGGTGTACTAGGGTCGAAGATGGAGGAGAGCGGGACGCAGTGGAAGGTGAAGCGTGGGTAGCGCTGCCGGTAGGCGTCGAGGGCGGCGGCTGCGGCGGAGGGTTGATCGTGTGGTTGATTCTGCTCCGAGGAAAGGTTGGAGGTGTCGACGTGGACGACCACAAGCTCAAAAGGGGCGTTACGGCCCTTGCCGAGCTGGAACTCGATATTACCGTTGAGGAGATGCAGGAGGACGGTGGAAGAGACGCCTAAGGAGAGACCGAGAAGGTAACGGCGGGTGCCCGTCGGCGGACCGCCAGACGTGGACGGCGGTGGACGGGTCTCCTTGCCCAAGATAGCGATTTGCTTAATGCATTTCGTGGCGATGAAATTCATGAAGCAGTCTCTGTGACCGGAATTAGTTGTTGTATGGAGTGGCATGGAGGTGAATCAAAAATGCGTCAACTAACTTGCAGACAGCCTGTGACCTGCTATCAAGTGTCGCTTCTTGAGCACGGCATTTTGCGCAGCGCCGTGTGAGTGACTCCGACCTCGCCACTGATTTTGACTCCATCGTCAACTCGGTCGACGAACCTGGTGACTGGATGGCTCCGAAGGGGAAAATACGGCGTCCCTAAAGACCGTGGTATCATTCGTGTAAACCAAAATAAATATAGGGTTGATCCAAAGGAGACTCGGCGAGTTTTAGGTTTCACTCATTGGCAAGTATCACTCGAAGTTTGTTAGTTGGGTTCAGGGCAAACGGAAAAGGATGCCGGATGGTTGGTGGGGATGACGAGGGTTAGGGTTAAACCAGTGCTCCTTGGAGAATCTAACACCGGATATCATGAAGCACAGGATAGCTCCTAGAAATATATTCGATACTTCCGTATCATCCATAGTCTATCTAGTAGTATATCATGCCAGTTGATTCTTCGAACGAGCCATTAAGTACTCTAATATCACCACATCACTTAGGCTCATCAGCTCCCCCTGAGCCTCTGAACACCTCAGGGGAAAGCCTCATACGCAGGTCTTCTCCTAAAACTAAGCCTTGCCGACCCATCTCCGTTTCCAGTCCCAGCCCTCACCTCCTTTACAGCCCCTTCTCTCTTCTTGGCCGCCACGTACGCATCAAACGCCGCATCGCCCGCCGTCAAGAAAGTGTTGATCAACGCGCCAGCAACCGTGGTTCCCACCACCGCCGCGAACAAATTCGACGCAGTCGTCCCAGCAGTTACCGTCAACGGCGTCCCAGAGACGGTCCGTATAAGCCTCGACGCGGCCGCCACAACCGACTGGTACGCGCTGAACCCGGTCGCTACCCCGGCAGCCGCCGCCCAGTCGAGGCTCCGCGCCCAGAGCGCCGCCTGGGCGTGCCTATCGCCCATCCCGTTTGCGTTGAAGTAGATCTGTACCATGTTTGCAACCAGGGAGGCGAAGAGGAGGAGGAGGACGGGGATGCCGCTGAGGACGACAAAGCTGGACTGCAGGCCGAGGGCGAGGCCTGCCAGGGCAAAGTTGCCGCCGCCACGGTCGACGGGAATCTCGCGGGCTATCTCGGCCTCGCGCTTGGTTTGAAAGACCGCGACGCTGCTGGTGCAGTTCACAGGAGCCGGGCCGAAGCAGAGGCCTTGAGAACGGGTTTGGTTAGATTATATGTGTGGGAGGACGGCGGGCTGGGATGATGAGTGAGGCAGAGCTTACCCCAGAACCCGACACGTAGGTCGACACGGATTTGTGAACCGCCGACGTTGACTAGTTCATTTGACATCGCCACTACCGGGGAGATGCCGCTGAGAGAGTCGGTGATGCATCCGAGTGAAAGAATTACTGATGTAGTCAGTATTTTAAGGGCTTGGACGGCGTTGGCATCATAAACAACGGGAGCTTACAATACAGAATAAAGTTAATGATCGGGAACACGACGATGAGAACCACCCGCGGAGCCTTGAGGATCCCTATAGAATGTCAGGACTGTCAAACCCAGATTTCGGCTGGAGGTGCAGGGCTTACAAGATGGCATCGGCGCCATTGTCCCGCGCCGTAATCCTCGCTACCTGTCACCGCCGGCGGCGAAGATCCGGAGTGGAGGGAGAGAAGAAGAATAGTCAAAAGTACAGATCGTATTCCATGGGCCCCGATATTGGACCATCCTCGCTTGCAGCAGATCGAGCTGGAGGACTACCGACGGGGCTCCATGCTGGGATCGGTCTGGCATCATAGGAACTTGGATCAAAGAGGAAGCAGCCGAGGACACCACTACGGGCGAACCGCCGATTATAATCGCCAACTCTAATGATCTACTCGTTCTGGTCGGGAGCGTCTGCGCATGCAACCCGACCGTCTCGGGTGTCGGACGGCCCGCGCGTTGAACGGCTTGCCCCCGGCACCGCCATTTAACAGTTTCAGGAAGAGATGCGGGCGATGGAAAAGTGCTAATTCCTCTATGGCATTCTCAAAATCTCGACTCTGTATGTTTCAGAGATGCCGTTTAGGCCGCCCGGCATGCCCAATTCGGGAGTGCGCCAGCGTTTCGGCTGCGAAGATCGACGCGCCCCAGACGAAACCCCTATCCGGATGCAAAGATGGTGGGGATCACGGCCTGCTAAATAGGCATGCCAAATCGCCTGCCTCAAACCACGCGCGATCTTTATGCCAGGCGTGCAGAATCAATTCCTTGCCTTTACCGACAACCTGCTGCACTTGCTCCTCGGATCCCCAGCCGGCCACACGACTGCCCCAGCAGATGAGGTGTGTGCCGACGTGGAGCGTGGTTCGAAAGGCGAAACCATCGTCTATGTCACCGTAACCCGCCACGAAGCCCTCAATCAGCCATTTCCCTTCGTCAATGTCTTTGAACAGTGAGAGCTCATATAGTTCGGCGACCATTTGGCCCACGTCCAACGGCCGCAGACCGAACTGGCACGACTCCCAGTCCACGATGAAGATGGGGATCTCTGCCCCGGCTCGCAGGGGCCGATCTGGCAAAAGAGCGCTGTGCGGATGTCAGTTTCTGTCGTCCGAAGTGCACAAACCGTAGGCCACTCACTTTCCCGTCCAGAAGTCGCCATGAATCACCTGGAGATCTGGTCGCTCCAGTTCTTTGGCTGTCATCTCTTCCAACTCCTTGAACGTCTCCTTTGCGTCTGCGAGAATTGACGGGAAGTTATCGACAATCTGAACCAGGGCGGTGTAATTGACCATGTGCTTGAGCTGCTGCATTGGTTGGTTTGACTGTATCGCCTCGGACAGCTTAGACCGCTCCGGGGACGCCGCCCACTCGTGGAAGCACCGTAGCCAGACACCCAGACTCCGCCCGATCTCCTCGCAGAGGGGCTTCCTGGCCGGATCCCGAGAGGAGAAGTGCTTGAGAGCATACTCCTTCAAGCTCACGGCGTCGGCGAGATACTCCAGCACTTGGGTGTTCGTCTCTTTGTTAAAGTAGTAAAGCCTAGGAGCTCGAACCGGGTAGAGTCCAGAGGTTGGCGGCAAGCCACTTAGAGCTTTCAGGCACTCCTCTTCAGCTTTCTGTCAAGCCTGATGGTCAGTATTGCAGAGCAGTAGGGGCTCGGAGGCCAGTACGTACGCAACGAGCCGTGGACAGCTGAAAATCGGGCATCGATGCAACGAAACTTTCCCCATGCTTGATGGCAACCTCTCGGGCTCCGTCGGGGAGAGGGCTGCCCAAGACACCCTTGAATATGAAATTAGCAGTCCCTCCTGCCAGCGGCTCCAGTGAGGAGCACGCATAATCCGTGCTGGTGAGCTCCCGCAGGACTTCTTCAGACAATTTGGCACTCTGTGGATGCGCCATGGTCGGGCTCCGATGGCGGTCAAGTCAAAGAAGCAGTTAGTCTTGCAAAACTACTGTCTCGATAGAACCAGGGTAAGGTAGCAGATAGCCTGGGCCTCTGCAAAAGATCAAGTTCACGACAGCCCAGGCCATCCCGCAGGTCCTAACGACTTATACATATGTTTCCGTCATGAGGCAACTTTGAGCAGCCGCTCGTCCAACAGCGTTGAGAGGATCACCAAGGGTGGGGATACGAGTTGCGGGCGGACTGCAGATGGTTGCACGACGAGCCAATAATGGCCTGTGCTCTCCACACTTCGACAGCTCTGACTCTTCGCCGAAGAGCACATTGATCATCTGCACAACACAAATTTCCCGGGGGAATTGGGCCGATTGATCGTTGATGAGACAGCAACCTAGAAATATGTACTACTACATAGGCTGCTTTGCGGAACAATGGAGATGGGTTCCTTTGCCGGTGCACGCACTAATTGTACGAAGGGTGCCGCGCTTGCTGTACGGACGGGAGCATGCTTACATTGCAAGTTGGGATCGCGAAGGAAAAAAGCAAGACGCAAGCTGAACCACGTGACTGCCCCGAATGCGAAGAACAACAAAGACGAAGCCATCCAGGAGTGGGGAAAATATAATTAGCAATGAAATCTGGGCCTCCGAGCTCTCGTCAATGAATCCACCTGTCAAAGGAGGCGACCTTCGGGCCGCCCGAGGACAACATCCGAGACCTGTGCAACCTAACCATGCGAATGCGTTGCTCAGCGAACCTTAGCTGGGATGCAGCATTGCACCAGCTGAAGAGTAATTCAAAGACGCGGATGAAATTCCTCAGCACCTGTCCCTGCGGAACTCAGCGCCCGGGCTGTCTTTGAGGTGGTTCCCCAGTTTTACCCCGTTGCAACGGCTCAATAGCCCTGGAGCTTGGCGAGCCAAGTGCCGGAACCCCTTGGATGACACAAAGGACGGCCAATCGGCCGGTGGAGAACGGCCGCCACGTCTGGATCTGGATGCTCGATCCTGAAACCGAAAACAGGGTCGGCTTCCCTACCACCCTTTCGCTTCCGCGGTGCTTTCAGCCAAACAACGACTAGCAAGCTCCATCGCATGAAGAACTGTCTCGAGTTGTTTTGACCGCCATCAAATGGCGAGACTCGTTCAATCCCCTCGAGTCGCCTTGGACGCGCCCCGGCGAATCGACTAGATTCGGAGCTGCCTTTGTCCCAAGCTTTTTTCCATCGCCGCGCGCCTACACGTACGGTACAGTGTAGGTTGCGGCTCCTGGCTGTCCCTGTGGTTCCCCTAGCCCCGGGTGCTACGAAGCGCCTCCTGCCGACCGTTTGACTATTTTCAGTTTCACAACTTCAGATCACGGCACGAGCGCCGCCGAATCGTCACTGGACGTGCGTGCTCCCCTTGTGAATCAATCCCGGGGCACAAACGTTGGGCCAGGATCGAGCCGGCCCCCACAAGCCTCACTTCCGAGCTTCTCGGGGTCTACAGTAGCGCACGTGTCGGATTCGAGCTTCTCGTTACCGCTGTATCAGCTACATTTTTGGGCATCGCCCCCAGTCACGGGCCTTGCCCTGCCTCTTCCGCCACGGCCCTGCACTAACGCTGCCGTTTGGACTCGAATCAACATCGGACGGCTAACAGCTCTCGCTTTCTGCCCCCCCCCCTTCCGCGCTCGAAGGTGTCGCTCGCTTATTAGATTCCCTTCCCATATTTTTTCGACCGACATCTCGACTTACACGCTTCTCCGTATACATCACAATTGAATTCATTTTGTTTACATGCGCCCTTCGACATGGCACAAGTTCAGACACAACTGGCGGCCTTGTCCATAGGCACCAATCCGCAAGACAGCCGAGCAGATGCGGAAGCCTCCACCGCTGCCAAACCGAGAAACCGTCTCGCCGTCGACACGTACTCGCCCGTTAACCAGAACGGCAGCTTCGAGTTTGACCGCGTCATCAAAAGCGGCTACGTGCAGAAGCGGACCCAAAAGACAAAGGTAAGAAACTCCTGATGTGCTTGGGCCGTCGATAGATACAGAGAATAGTGTCCTAACAGCCAGGCGCAGACATGGAGGACGATCTATCTAGTGCTACGGCCCAACGCACTCTCCATATACAAGTCGGACAAGGAGGAAAAGCTTCGCCGCAAGATCTTTCTGTCAGACTTGACAGCCGTGACGCTGCTGAAGGACCCGAAGAACAAGCGAGACAACGTGTTTGGCCTGTTCTCTCCTTCGAAAAACTACCATTTCCAAGCCCCAACGCTACGGGACGCTCAGGAATGGGTCGAGCTGATTAGGCGGGATGCTAGGATCGAGGAGGAGGAGGAGGAGATGTTTCTGGCAAGCCCGGTGGTCCGACAGCCCTCTTTCTTCAGCGGCGACCAGGTCAAGGACATGACTCCCAACCGCCCCGTGTCCTCGCTAGACCGCCTCGCATCAAGTTCTCCGGAGCCGCTCGAGCCTCCTGTCCGCAGTTTCGCAAAGCCCTATGCCAGGCGGCCGTCGCAGCTCGACTCGTCTGGACTCTCGGGGGCCGAACTGGCGAGTCACTCTGACTTCTCTGACTCTGACGTTCAGCGAATTCCGGGCGCCTCGTTCGAGAGCCTGGCTGTCCAGCCTCCGCCGACCTCACCTGGGCCGAACAGGCCGGCGTCAGCGCCGCTGAATGCCAGCCAAGCCAGCGGCATCCACCTCGACAGCGATCCGGACCGCGTAGTCTGGCAGGGTTGGATGTGGTTCCTGCGCAGCAAAGGAGGGGTGCGGCAGTGGAAGAAGTCTTGGGCCGTCCTGCGCCCAAGGAACTTCATTCTGTACAAGGACGAGGCAGAGTCGTCGGTCCTGTTTCTCGTCTACATGTCCTCGATCGTCAACGTCGTCGACATCGACCCCCTGAGCCGGACCAAGACACACTGCCTGCAAATCATCACCGACGAGAAGAGCTATCGCTTCGCCACACGCGACGAAGAAGCCCTGGTGCAATGCCTGGGCGCGTTCAAGAGTCTGCTGGCAAAGCGGCGCGAACTGGAGGCCAAGGCAGAGACCGCCGCCAAACCTCATCCTCAGCTGCCTAACTAGGCGCCACTAATTTTTCTCTCTTTTTCTTGGACATATTCATCCTGGCTGATGTATATCGCCGGCGTGGCTCATGGCAAAGTCCTAATGGCGCTTGCAGCGCGACTTTCTTTTGTTCATCTTTGACGATTTTACGATATATGAATGAGTTGGCCTGTACCTAGTTATACCAATTCTGGCTCGCTGGAAGCAGCCCCCGACATTCTTCGTACACTTATTGCATAATTTTTAAGAAGCGTTGACTTGGTGGCGGAAGCCAGCAATTCACACGAGTGTTATTTATTCATATTGGGTTGTTCCATATTGCAGTGCAGAGTGGAGGCCGGCCGAAATGCGGGCAAACAGAGCCCCGATCTTTGACATGGAGTATGTGCTGTGCTTGTCATTTTACTCTTGGGATATATGTAGGTCACAGGGGATTTGTGCTTCAAAGTTGGATATGACCAAACCTGTTTATGGTGAAGGAGCGGTCGGGGGAGAGCTGAATGTCGCCTGGAACAAGAGGTATCAGATCTTGGGGAGCGTGGCAAGACCCCTCAGATCACTAAGACTAGCCACGGGGCCCAACGAGGCCTCACAACTTGGCCGCACATGAATGTTCAGCATGCACAACGCCACACTGCAATATGGTCCCAGGCTTGGTTCGAGCACCTGTGCACCTTACAGTGGTCCAACTGACCAATCTCAGGACGGTGCCTTGCATCGTCTGATGCGGTCCGGCGGCGGACTCGGGCGATAGACCAGGGAAGGTCAACTACTCCGCGACATGGGGTTTCGACTACCCACCTTCCTAGCTGATGGGCCTCGCATGATGGTAGGAACTGTGGCGACCTCCCTGTTCTTCCAACACGAAGTCTGAGTGGTCACATTCCATCGGCACTTGATGGATTAAGGTAGCGGAGGGATAACAAGGTCTCTCTGACTTCCCCAGATCCCAAAGTCCCCGCCCCCCGCCCTGCCATTCGCTTCTTACCTCATTAACCCCATTTCCGGCAACTTCCAATCATAAGCCAGAACCACGGGTTGAGCAAAGCTGCCCAGAGATTTTTTGACTTCCTTAAAAAGGAGAACTCCCGTTGTCGCGCTACGTATGGCGCTGCTCTCGCGGGGCTAAACTCAAGTACTTTCCCTCTCCTATGGAACTGGGAGTAGCACCGGCAGCGCCCAGCAATCCTCGCAGACTGTCCTGGTGTGGTTCGCCAGTAACGTCACTGCAACCCCCTATCCGGGAAGAGATCATCTGTAGGCCGGTGCTACCCAGTATGCCCTGATTTATGGCCAAGGGGGTGGCCAATGATGCACACATGGTATAAATCGACGGCGCCGGCTACGCCGCATCTGATCCAAGGGCGAGCCCCAAGATGTGAAGTGCAACTCGACGGCCGGCGCTGCAGACACTCTTATAATACGCAAGGGCAAACGCTGCCCTTGGCCTCGCTCGCTCTTGCCACCATTCGTTTCTCGGGGTAGACGTTCCCTTGGGCTTGCCGCCGTCTGAGTTGGACTGGGCCACGAGAAGGCTTCACTCGTTTCCACGTTCTACTCCCTACGCCGCAAGCTAGAAGCTCTCTAACATCATATAACTGTATTGATTTTTTGTCTGAACACTCGGTCCGTCTATACCTACTCAACCCATCCATATCGCAACTCTAGGCTAGGGGTTGTACCAGCCATCATGGCTCAACTCGGTCGTCTCCTGGCCGTCCTAGGCCTCCTCCTACCCCTAATTCACGCCGCCGAGCCGCCAGCCCTCCCCCTCATGTCATCCAGCCGCTGGATCCTCGACGCCAACAACAACCGCGTCAAGCTCCGCTGCGTCAACTGGGCCGGGCACATGGAAGCCAACATCCCCGAGGGCCTGCACCGCCAGTCGATGGACTACATCATCGACTGGATCGACCAGCAAGGCTTCAACTGCGTCCGCCTCACGTACAGCACCGACCACGCCCTGGACCCGGCCATGCCCGTCTCCGAGTCCTTCACGGCTGCCGCCTCTGCCGCAGGCGTCCCCGTCGCCAACATGACGGCCATCTACACGCAGATCCTCTCGCACAACCCGTGGGTGGCCAACGCCACGACGCGCGACGTCTTCGCCGCCGCCGTCGACGGCCTCTGGGCGCGCGGCATCATGACCATGCTGGATAACCACGTGTCCAAGGCGTCGTGGTGCTGCGACCTGACGGACGGCAACGGGTGGTGGGACGAGGCGTTTGGCTACAACCCGTGGAACAGCCGCTTCTTCCACACGCAGGACTGGCTGACGGGCCTGCAGTCGATGGCGGCGTGGGCGCAGTCGCACCGGGGGGTGGTGGCCATGGGGCTGCGCAACGAGCTGCGCGCCTTCCTGCTGCAGGACCTCAACGGCCGCGCCGACTGGTACCGCTTCGTCAAGCAGGCCGGCGACCTGGTCCACCGCACCCACCCGGACCTCCTCGTCGTCGTGGGCGGCGTCCAGAGCTCCACCGACCTGCTCCACATCCGCACCGGCGACATGCTCGACACGTCCGGATGGCCCGGCAAGCACGTCTGGGAGATGCACGCCTACAGCTTCACCGTCACCTTCCCCGACCCCTTCAAGAACTGCGACCTGGTCAAGGCGCAGTACGGCCTGTTCTCCGGCTTCGTGCTCGAGCAGGGCAAGCCCTACACGGGCCCGCTGATGATGAGCGAGTTTGGCGTCGGCATGACGGGTGGCGAGTTTGACGGCCTGAACGAGCAGGACAATCGGTACCTGGAGTGCTTGGTGTCGTATCTGGAGAGCAACGACGCCGAGTGGGCCGTGTGGGCGATCCAGGGCAGTTACTATGTGAGGCAGGGCAACGTGGACCATGACGAGAGCTGGGGCCTGATGGATTATGAGTGGAAGGGGTGGAGGAATGAGGGGTTCCCTAAGAGATTGAAGAATATATGGCAGATGACACAGGGTCCGTAGATGGCTTTTCGTTCCCAGGATATTCTTTCTTCGTGCGTATATATTGGGCATACTCTGTTCGGGGGGCGGTCTTGACGAAGGGTTCAAAAGGGTTAGCTGGCGAGGCCCCTTAGGTAGGTTAGTTAGCCTTGCAGTAGTCAAATAGTAATGATATCTTTATCAGAAAGTTTCAATGAGAATCCCGCCGAGAAACGCCGGCCTAAATGGTATCTGCCTATGTAGCTACACGTCTCCAGAGGGAGAAAAAAAAAAAAAAAGGAAAAGAAAAGAGACGAAAAGAAGGAAAATAAAACACCATACACCCGATCCAGAAAAGATACATCTTTGCTATTATCATCACCCATTGAGATTGAAATAGGTATCATCGAACTCGGCCGCCGCACTACTGTCGCCCCCCCCAAAGTACATGTCGTTGAAGTTGCTGTTGTCCCCGTGATCACCATCAAGACCGTAGCTGAGGTCCACATCGTCTATGCCCCCAGGCCCCAGATCAAACAGCCCGTTGATCTCGGCATCAATGTCGGTGATACTGGTGTCCTCGCCCGCTCTGCCGGAGTTCGGGTTGGTTACGGATGCAGGTGCCTCCCCACCCGCATCCCCCGCTCCGGATCCGGACCCGATATTTGTAAGGTCGATGACGGGTGGTTGCGGTTGCGATTGCTTTCGCTGCGCTTGCGGAGCTGGCGCCGGCGCCGGCGCTTCCTTTTGGCCCTGTGGTTGTGCCTCCCCTGGCGGCACTAGAGAAAACGTCATGTCAGTGAAGAGATTCTCGTGCCCCCCGACGGCGGCTGGTGTATTGTTCGGTGCGGCCGCTGGTGGCGGGAAGTTTGGCGCCGGGACTGAGGACGCCTTGATTTGCGCTTGAGTGGGGATAGGGCTCTGGTTGACTGATGCCGCGCCAGTGCCCGGCTTGGGTATCTGGGGCGGCGGAATCTTAGTCTCCTTCTTTGGCGGCGCGCTGGCGGGCCTGCCGGCCGCGGTTGTGGTGGTGGCTGGGGCCGCGGTTGCGGTTGCGGTTGCGGCCATGGCGGGCCGGGCAAGGTTCTTGGCCTCTTTGAGTTTGGGAGTCATTTTCGGGCTGGGTACCGCAGCTACTTCTGGCGACGTGACATCAAACCCCATATTCGGGAACGGGGCGACCGGTTTGTCAGCCGGGTTTCCAGGCCGCGAAGGGGCCGACTGGCCTGTGGGAATCTCCTTTGCCACCATCCTCGGGGACGTCAAGTCAACAGTCATTGGTGCCGGGGGGGCAACCGGCTGCTGCTCTATCTGTGGCGGCTTGCGATTTGCCCTTCGCAGATTGAGATCTCGCGTGAAGACGGCCTTGGCCCGGAGCTTTGCGACGTCAGGGCGGACTCGGCATTGTCGGACCACGAATGCACTTACGATGTCACTTTCTAGATCGTCTAGCGTCCAGTTAAATCTCTCAATTGAAGCGGGAACCCTCGCCTCCATCGCCGCAGCGACCTCGGCGAGGCTTGCAGTGCCGTCCTGTTTGGCGGCCTTGAAAGCCTTGCCAGTTGCGACGACCTGAGGTGTCCGGTCAGCACATGAATGTCGCAGACGGAGGCGAAGGCGAAGGCGAAGCACATACGATCTCATTGAGGATGTGCGGCAGGATGTCCGCCGGCCGCTGCCCGCCTTGCGGGCGGGGCGCCATCTCGGTGGAACGTAGATATATAGTGTTGTTTCGAAACAGAGTTAGAAGCAATTCGAAGCCAGGTCGCAACAAATTCAAAAGATGGGCCGTGAACAGGCCGTAGAATCGAGGATATACCGCCTCACCGCTTGATCAAGGCCGTGGGCAATGAGATATGATGATGGACGTGTCAAGACTTGCAAGCCGACGGCGGCATTGCTCACGGTTCCTGAACCAACTTTGATGGAGTTCGAAAGTGAGCTCGCTAAAGTGCATCTTGCACGTCCCACAGCGTCAAGCAAGCGTGCAGCTTCCCTGCTCTTTGTGGGCCAATCACTTGATAAGACGCCTGGGGTGCGCCTAAACCCAGTAAGGTTTGCCCAGGAGCCCCAGGATCGCCTGCTGACCCCGCCATCGCACGTCCTGCATCCCATATCAGACGAGGCGAAGGTTCCTCCCGCTGGAATGCATCATGTGGTCAGTCCAACTACAATCTTGGAAGAACGTGCTCTAATTGTTAGCATTGAGTATCGCAGCGGGTCGGTTTTCTTTTTTATCCTTTTTTTTTTTTTCTTTTTCTTATCCAGTGATTCGTTTGGCCCGTTCGCTGCTGGCCTACGTACGGTAGGCTACAAACTACCAACAGTCTCCCAGAACCCTGGCCAAAGCCGTGTGGGGCACCGGGCCTGACATTCAAATCTCTTGTCCAGTTCTTGGCCGTTTGTGCTCCCGGGCCACATCAAATCAGGTGTGGAAAGAGACATGAATTGTCTTGATTCACCAAATTCCGGAACACTGGTTCAGCGAGTAACAACCCGTAGATATGATAGCAGGACGGCACCAAGCATGATAAACCGCCGCGACCAATTTATCTGCACGATACTGTGAACCTACCCTGACTCTGCACCATCTTTAGATTCTTCAGTCCCTGCGAGCTGCACAGCCAAGGGGGTCAGCCTGCAGCGGAACACCACCGGCAGGCCTGAATGTCTCATCCCGCCTGGTGACGGACGGCTTGAGAGGGGCAGCACGCTATGATCACTTAGGGGCCCGTACGTCCTTGCCCTTCGTCCCAATCAGTGATGCCTCGCTGCCAATCCCAGAACAATGGCACCGTCAAAATCCTCCCCTCCTCGTCACGCCTGCAGCTTTCTCCCTCTTTGAATTTTTCTTTCCCCCTCACCTCGTTCGACCATCGAGGAGTTCTGGCGAGCATCCTTCTGGATCGGCTGTTGTTGTTGTGATATCCAGGGGGCTTCTCCTTTGACGGCCGGCATCTTTTTACTCTTACGCTGTTTTCACATCTATTTCCCTTATCATCATCGTCGTCGTCGTCGTCCTCCTTGTTCTGTCTTGGGTCTTTCTCGACACCGTCGTCTCCTCGTCGCAGTTCGAATCTCAACTTCCGCCGCCGTGCTTCTCCTGGCACGCCGTGTTTTTGTCGTCTTCCGTTGACATTCGTCTCCTTCGGTCGTCTCCGGCGACGGTTGCCCTCTTCGCCGAGCAAGTCTGTGCTTTGAACCAGCCCTCTTTTCTCGGCGCAACTTGAGCAGCTCTCAAGTCCCGCCTCTGGTTTGAATAGCCCGATTCGCAAGTTCGCAATTCGCGGTTCGCAATTCGCAATTCGCGGCAGGCGCGACCTATTCATTTCAGTTCCTCCGTGGTAGCCGCACTGCGTTGTTGCTCGCACGACTGCGCTGCGAGAAGAATACGCGAGCTCGAAGCACCGCCTTCTTCTCCCTCTTTTCTCGTTCTTCCAGCCAGGAAGCGCTGCGTGGTCCGGGATTTCAGCCGCGCTGCAATAAGCACCCTTGACGGAGACGTCTCCTCAGTGGGGTTTTCGCGCTGCCAAGAAAAGCCCTGCGCCATCTCTTCTATTCGTCGTCGCGATCTTGCACTCTTCCACCAAGCGACTCCCTTGCTACGGCTTGCTCCAAGATGGCTGACAACGGTCCTTCCACGACCTCTGGTCAACTGCCTCCCCCGCCCCAGCCCAACGCCGGTGCTCCGGGCTACGAGAACGGTCAGAACGCTCCCTCGAACCCCGCTCACATGCCGCCTCCGCCTCTGCATATCCCGCAGAACACGAACCCGATCCCGACCGCGATCACTTCTCCGATGGGCGGCGGCGGTGACAAGAGCGGCATCATGTCGCCCACCAGCGGCGGTCCGTTCGGTCGCCGCGCTGCCCCGGAGCCAAACAAGCGTGCTCTGTATGTTGGAGGCCTGGATCCCCGCGTCACTGAAGATGTCCTGCGTCAGATCTTCGAGACGACCGGCCATGTTCAGAACGTCAAGATCATTCCTGACAAGAACGTAAGCGAGAATTTTTTTTTTTCTTTTTTTCTTTTCTTTTTTTTTTTATCGCCCGGCAGGCCTATTCGCTGACACATCTGCTGACGCATCTTGGATGCTTTAGGCTAAGGGCTACAACTATGGCTTCGTCGAGTACGATGATCCCGGTGCTGCCGAACGCGCTATGCAGACGCTGAACGGCCGTCGCGTCCATCAATCGGTATGTTCGACCCGAACCGCACTATACAACCGAGATAATCGATGTTGACTGGCTCTGCTAGGAAATTCGTGTCAACTGGGCCTACCAGTCCAACAATGCGAACAAAGAGGATACCTCGAACCACTTCCACATCTTCGTTGGCGATCTCTCCAATGAGGTGAATGATGAGGTCCTTCTCCAGGCCTTCTCCGCCTTCGGATCCGTTTCCGAGGCTCGCGTCATGTGGGATATGAAGACGGGCCGCTCTCGTGGCTACGGATTCGTTGCTTTCCGCGAGCGCCCCGATGCTGAGAAGGCGTTGAGCTCCATGGATGGCGAGTGGCTTGGATCCCGCGCTATCCGCTGCAACTGGGCCAACCAGAAGGGCCAGCCCTCTATCGCTCAGCAGCAGGCGATGCAGCAGATGGGAATGACGCCGACCACCCCGTATGGTCACCACCATTTCCCCACTCATGGCGTTCATAGCTATGACATGATTGTCAACCAGACGCCGGCTTGGCAGACCACCTGCTATGTCGGCAACTTGACCCCGTACACGACCCAGAACGACCTTGTTCCTCTGTTCCAGAACTTTGGCTTCGTCGTTGAATCTCGTTTCCAGGCGGACCGCGGATTCGCTTTCATTAAGATGGACAGCCACGAGAACGCCGCCATGGCGATTTGTCAACTGAACGGCTATAATGTTAATGGTCGCCCGCTCAAGTGCAGCGTACGTATTCCCTTCTGCGGTCTTTGGCTGGTTTACGAATCTAACACGGGCATAGTGGGGCAAGGACAAGACTCCGAACCATCAGCAGTTCGATCCGAACCAGCAGTACAGTCCTCAGAGCGCTCAGACGCCTGGTTATCCCGGTACGCCCTCTACGTACTTCAACCAGTACGGTGGTGGGTAGCTTCGGAATGCGGTTTCATTGAACTTGGTCGCTGACGCTAAGTATAGGCTCCTATGGTCCAGGTCAGCAGGGCGGCTACGGCGGCCCCCAGGCTCAGTCGCCGGCGGGCTACGGCGGCCAGCCGATGGGATACAGTGGCCCCCCCAGCGCAGGTGGTTACGGCCGCGGCCAGCAGTCCAACGCTCAGTGGAACCAGCCCCCCCCTGGCCAGAACTTCAACAACGGCGGTTTCTCTAGCTACCAGGGATAGACGCGCCGAGATAGGCCGGCGCTGAGCTCGAGCTCGACGGCATCTTCGGCATGCCTTGCTTTTCGCGCCTTCTTTTTCGTCATGCATTGGCGGGAAACTTGAAGTTTGCGTTCTACTTTCTCTCTCAGCTTCCCAGGACGGGGGCCTTTCAGATTCATCTGCGCCAAAACGTCGTCTTCTTTCATGATCTGAGGAACCTTCAGACAGCTATCAAGTTGATTTTCGGGGAACTTTTGGCTGGGAAACTGGGTGCTTGCTTTGCTTTGCTTTACTTTTGCGCCTTGATTTGATGTACTACGCGAATGTGTTTCTCGTCTTCTTCTGCTAGTGATTCCCACGGGCACGACCTACTTTTCCCTCTGGGTCTTGTAGCTGCACGTTTTCATCTCTGCACAAAACTCTCGTGATTTCCGGTTTTCACTTGTTTTCCCTACTTGTCTCACCCCGCTGGATACCACTTGAAGCATTACATAAATTCTTCTTTCGCTGGCCGGCCTTCCTTTGTTGACGAGTTGACGAGTTTTCTTGATTTGACTTAATGGGCTACAGAACCACATTTCCCTAACTAGGTCTTCCGGGGAATAAAAGGCGGGTCTGAGATTTGTTTTCCCTCACTTCACACTGCTATGGATCCATTGGAGTCAAGGAGCCAATATTTTTGCTCTCGAATCAGTCGGTCGGTCAGGCATGCAGGCGACGGGCAACTTCTGATCGTTCTACTATTTCTTCGCGACCGGGGGGCAAAGAAAGAGGCAGGATGTTGTCATGAGGGAAAACTTGGGCTGGCTGTACAACCGCTGCTGTTTTTTTGGTTGTTTTTTTTATATGTCATTTTCTTATTTCGTTTATTATTATTACTATTATTACCCATTTTTGGTTATCCCACTCTTTTTATGTTATTGAGAGGAGAATGGAAGATTGGAAAAGATTCTTTTGGTCTGTTGTCCCAACGTTTTCGCCCATTGTGTACTTCGTTTCTTGGTGATCATTCCAGCTCGTCTTTGGCGATCTGACTGATTCCAGGGTGGCGTGGTGTGGTCAAGTTGAATGGGTATTTCTGTGGCCAATTGCTTACCGCACTCCGCCCAATGACGGGTTGCGGTGATGAAAGGGCGTATTATTGGCTTTTTTTTGGAGGGGCGGCTACAGGGTGATGGATTTTCGTCGATGGGGGCAACCCGGTGGCGGTGATTTGCGGTTGATGCCCAATCTCTCACTTAGCTGATGTTTGTGCTTATGCCGCCCCCCCCGCGAGCATGCACAATTCAGATTTCCAGGAGACGTGCCGGATTGAGTTTACGAACGTATGCAGTCGCTGTGGATGCGCGATCAACAAAGAGATCTAACGCCGGCTATCTTGTTTTAGGCGCCGAGAAGTCAATCGAGAACTCTGGGGCGTGGGGCATTATGTTCGGAGCAAAGGACAGGACCGCCTGCCTTGCTTTGTGGGTTCCGGCGATCCTACAATCACTGGGTCTGCACAGATTACTTGAGTCCCTACCTGACTCGAGTGAGAAACACCTTACGTTAACATGCCTTACGGTGGTAAACTCTAGTTCTGGTACTGTAGGCCAAGTACCTTACCAACTGCTGGAGATTTGTTACAGCTCGTGCATATTACTTGGTAATTACCCCCAGTCGCAGTCGCGCACCATGAGAACCTGGTAAATACCTACGTCTAGGGTATAATAATACGCATGTGACGCAGGAGGCACCCGAATGTTGCTATGGCTTTCACCAGGCTCCGTTCTTGAACAGCTCATCTTACAATGCCCGTCTCTAGCACTAGTAAATGCCAGGATATACTTATTATCGGGGGCTGAAGCGTTGCTGGGCGCCTTGTTTTCTGCCGGCGCAACTGGCACATGTTGACTGCATCTTCAAGTCTTGTGGAAATCGACCGTTCTGTGTTAGGTGGGGTAATTTTTTTTTTTTTTTTTTTTTTTTTTTTTTTTTTTTTTTTGGGGGGGGGGGGGGGCGGGTAGGCTGCTCTGAACTCTGAAATCCCCGGCTTGAAAAGCATCTTGACCGTCTTTGATCAACAAAACGAATACCGGGACCATTCCATTGTTTCTTCTGGTTTCCTTATCAGGTTCACAGAGGCATGGTACTACCCATAGCTTTGGTCAGCTGTGGAAGAACTCCAGTTGCAGCTGCCCAGCGCAGCCCAAAACTCAAAACTGACGGCGGGGTTGGCTCGCCTACCTAGCAACCTGGGCAAGGTTCTCAGGTTCTCAGCACTCGTTTGGGGTTGCAAACTTGCAGGGGCCCCGGCTGGTCCAGGAACCTGATCTTACCTTCCACTTCCAATTCCCCCATCGCTGAGATCATCATCGGGCACTTCTAACCGACACCCGTATTGTTTCGAGGTGCGCACACCCAAAACGATGTCACAATGAAATCTTGACCAACTCTTGGCCGCATCCCGTGCTTCGCATCTGGCCAGAGCGAATTTCCCTCACGTCCGTCTATTCCCACCTCGTTTTTTTGTTGGTCCGTCCATCTCGGGCGCCGTGCGGGTCCTGCGCTCCCTGCAAAACGCGTCCGCCCAAGCGCCCTCCCATACGTTAGCACTTCGCTCTGAGCTGCTCCATCCCTGAGACCTTTGCCTTAGTCGCCGACCCGCTTTCTGCTGGTGCGGGTCCCTCCCCCGCCCTCCGTACACGAGAGCCCAAAGGACCCCAAAACTCACCTGCCTTAACCTGGGCTTGCCGCGAAACATCAACACAGCATCACAACGGCAAACCCTACGAAGCGTCGTCCCCTTGTTCCAGCAGCTATGGAGCAATGGCAGGCGTACAACGATGCTGCCGGCGCCAGCGCTCAGAGACGATATAATGGCAACAGCCAGATGGCCCCGCGGGACTATGGCAGCAGCGCCCAGGCCTCGGCGCAACCCCCGGCCGGCTTCAAGTATGATCAGTACCAAGGCGGCTTGAACCCGTCGTCGGCGACATCGCCAATGACGAGCCCCCAGATGCGCGACGGAAACGGCGACGTCCAGATGCAGGATGCCCACGATTCCTACGGCGCCATGAATTCGACGGTCACCTATCCCATGAGACCCCATCATCAACAGCACCTCTCGGGCGGCCGAGCCGCAAACCTCCAGCAAGAGCCGTCTGCCGCCGCGCAGCGATACTCGCCCATGGAGGTTCTGTCCCCCACATCGCCGTACGGCCCAAAGTCTGCCGGCGCCAGCCAGTTCTCGCAGCAGCCCGCCCAACGGCAGTCGCCCACCCGGCCGTCGGACTACGCCCCGCAAAGCTCCTACTATACCACCCGTCAGGCGGCCCCCCAGCTGCCGCCCATCAATTCCTACACATCCGGGCCGGAAAGCTACTCGCCTTCATCCGTGACCCCCATGGACGGCTCTTACGCGGACCCCAAGTCCCCGAAACGTGCCCCGCAATCGGGCATGTCAATGAGCGACAAGGGTCCTGTTCCAGAATTTAAGAGGATCCGGGGACCGACAGATCTAAGGCCGAAGGTCAACGATCAACCGCCATTCCGACGGGCTAACCCTGAAGGAGGGTTTATCAGCGTGAGTAGGCCCCCGGCCGTCCAACCGACTCGCTTGCCGCCCAAGCCGCTGACCCGCGTCGACAGCCCCTCCAAGCCCTCACCGTTCATCTGCCCGCCACCTATCGAATCTGCAACCCCGGCTTCAAGTACGAATCATCGCGAAACCCTCGCCGGGTCTTGACAAAGCCGAGCAAAGGAGTCAAGAACGATGGCTACGATAACGAAGACAGTGACTACATTCTCTATGTTAACGATATTCTTGGCTCTGAGGAGGCGGGGCACAAGTACGGCCATTTCCTGCGGCCCGATGAGAGATCTCGATGGCTAATTGCTTTCCCAGGAACCGATATTTGATCCTGGACGTCCTCGGCCAGGGGACATTCGGCCAGGTTGTCAAGTGCCAAAACCTCAAGACGCAGGAGGTGGTTGCGGTAAAGGTAATCAAGAACCGCACCGCCTACTTCAACCAGAGCATGATGGAAGTGTCCGTCTTGGATCTAGTAAGTTACCGTGGTCCGCTACCTCGGCCGCCCTGCGCTAACCGCCGCCCAGCTTAATACCAAGCTGGACAAAAACGACGACCACCATCTCTTGCGGCTCAAGGACACCTTCATTCACAGGCAACATCTATGCTTAGTCTTTGAGCTGCTGAGTGTGAACCTCTATGAGCTGATCAAACAGAATCAGTTCCGCGGCCTGAGCACGACCCTCGTCCGAGTCTTTGCCCAACAGCTCCTTAACGGGTTGGCGCTGTTGAACAAGGCGAGGCTGATCCACTGCGATCTGAAACCGGAAAATATCCTCCTGAAGAACCTCGAGAGCCCGATAATCAAGATCATCGATTTTGGGTCCGCGTGCGACGAGCGACAGACTGTGTACACGTACATCCAGTCCAGGTTCTACCGGTCACCCGAGGTGCTACTCGGCCTGCCCTACTCTTCCGCCATCGACATGTGGTCGCTAGGTTGCATCGTGGTCGAATTGTTCCTGGGACTCCCCCTATTCCCGGGTTCGTCAGAATACAACCAGGTTTCGCGAATCGTCGAGATGCTCGGCAACCCCCCGAATTGGATGATCGAGATGGGCAAGCAAGCTGGGGACTTCTTCGAAAAGAGGCAGGATGAATTCGGGAGGCGGACTTACCACCTGAAGAGCATGGAGCAATACTCGAGAGAGCGCGGCACAAAGGAACAGCCGAGCAAGAAGTACTTCCAGGCAAACACATTACCAGAGATTATTAAGTCATATCCGATGCCTCGAAAGAATATGAAGCAGTCAGAGATCGATAGAGGTACGTTACAAGCAATCTCCGGCCTGTGTGGACGGAGCTGACTCACTCGTTTTAGAGATGAACAACCGCATCGCCTTTATAGACTTTGTGAGGGGCCTATTGACCATCAATCCGCTCGAGAGATGGTCGCCGCAGCAAGCGAAGTTGCATCCTTTCATCACACAACAAAAATATACAGGACAGTTTGTGCCGCCCATGAACCTCAAGTCGAGCTCCTTGAACCGGTCACCAGCTCCCGGCACGCAACAACAGCTGCAGGCGGAGGCGATGAGCAAACAGAGAGCGCAGGCTGCCCAAGCTCAGGCCCAGGCTCAGGCGCATCCCAACCCAACAGGCCCAGGGGCCTATGGCTCCGTGGTTACCGGACAATACCAGCAGCAGGGCCATGCGCAACCGCCATCCATGTATGCGAATAGCAGCATGTACTCCCCCGGCGGCGCACATTCGGGGGCTCCGCCTCCGTATTCTGGCCAGTCGAGCGCATATGGCCAGATGAGCATGTCACAGGGACCCGTCCAGATGCCGCCAGCCAACTATTCGGCAGGCATTCCGCAGTCCAACATGTACTCGCAGCAAGGCCGGCCAAGGCAGCGAGCTTCAACAATGGAGCAGCAACAGAGCGGAATCCCCGCCGCGATCCAGAGGGTTGCCAGCCACCTCGACCCCACCCAACCTATTCGGCTCCAGCCCAGCCCTGCGTATTACCCACCACCTCCTGAGGGCTTAGCAGGTATGGACCACCAGACACCGGGCAGGGCGGTGAGGAGAGGGAGCCGAGCGCAGCAGACGGGACGAGGGAATCGCGATTTCATTCGAAACCTGGAGGAGCGGACGCTTGAAGAAGGCTTCATGGGCAGCAGCGGCCAGACCCCTTGGCACTGAAGCGTTGAGCGCGAGAGATCCGGTGGTAGTTGGATAACAAAGATGCAGAGGAGATTGATCTCGCCTCTATTTGTTACGGTTGCGTTGCAATTCGGCGTTCTTCGAACTTGCTAGTTACCCCATTTGCATCATCATCATCATCATCATCATCATCATCATCAAACGTCGTCATCGTCGTCATCCTCATTTATCTTGCCCGCTGTGCGTGTCCTATCTTGGATGAGTGAGGCATGCACGCAACATACGAGATTAGTCTCTGCAATTGCACAGAAACGTTGTTTGAGCGGGTTGGATGTGGGTGTGCCGAGATTGCCCCAGTACTTATTAAGAACTTCCAGACCAGTTCGGAGATTGAGCAGCAGCAGCAGCTACTGCCGCAAGCAAACTCCCGCCTGATGAATGACATTGAGGCTTTCCCTTCCCGCATCGCCCACCTATCCGGTCCTGCGAGGCACGCCGCGGCGGTGTTGGGGTCGGTGGGCAGGTCAGCTACAAGCAGATCATCGAGCAGTGCTACGCCATGCTTGGCGGGATTCAGAGGGGGAGGGGAGGGGAGACGATCGAATAAGCTTAACTGATCGGTCCCGTTGCTTTGCGGGGTAGTTCGGTGGTGATTTACCTGGGTACTTACCTGCCTGCCTCTCCGTCCGTCCGTCTGCCGGCCCGTGTGCCTGCGCCGGGCACTTCAGGAACGGACGGATTGACGGCCTGGCTGCTTGTTGCGGGAGGCAGGTCACATATCTCTATATACAGCGCGGGGAGAGGGGAGCATTGGGCCGGTGTGAAGGATAACGTTTCGAGCGAAAAGAAAGCGAGAGAGAGAGAGAGGGGAGGCGGGCCGGGTATACGCTATGCTTTTGATGTTGTGGTTCTTTCCTACATTTCTTTCTTCCTTTCTGTTTCACGCCGCACACTCAGCAACTACCCCCTTTCTGCCCCCCACCTTCAGAGTCGCTTTATGTTGTGGAGGGTTTGGTTTTTAACTGGGCTGGTTGGCTAGTTATTCGCTTGCAGTGTCATAGTTGGTCTTTTACTACTTTGTTTCTTTGGTTTCAAGCAGAACAAGTGAGCGGAACGACGGAATGGATGGAGGAGCGGTGGGAGACTGGGGAGCTGAATGGGTTGGGTGATTGGTTGTGTTATGGTGTTGGATGTTGACAGATAAGGGGAGCAAGGCCGTGGTGTAAGGATGGGAATGGGGTGAGAAATAGAGCACTTTGCATTCTCTTCTTGTTGAGATGTTTAGCGCCTCCTTGGAAAGCGCCCACGACCCTGTAACAAGTGTTTTGGGAGTTTTAAGTTCCCCTCAGGAGCTAGTTTGTCGGCCATGCGTATTATAACCGGCCGGGACCGACGTTCTTGATTTCTATTGCCTGTCTTGATGGTACACTGCCAGCGCTTTTCCCGCCCGTTCGCCTACCTACCCCCTTCCCCTTCCCTTCTTCTTGTAAATCCCGAAAACGCCCAAGGACGCCATGCTCGATCAAATGGAAATGGACCTGGTCTCTCCAATACCTAGTCGTCAAACTGCGAAAGCAGAAGCAGCGGCCCGCGTTAAATACAATGAGGGAAAAAGAAAGGTTTATTCGAAGAGATCTGGGCAGCGTGCCCGAGACGACGTGATTAGACTGACCCAAAATCAACTCGTTTCATCTCGCGCCGGCGCCGAACCGCCCATTCCGGTTGAAGCCCCGACCGGAGCGATTCGACTTGACTATGTTATCGCTATACAGTCCGCCTGCCGTCGTGGCCGATGCAGACTGGCTATGGTCTGTAGTCTCCATGGGGTCGTCGAAGCCCCACGAGCCGTCTACCACCATATCGTCGCCGGACGTGGGGCGGGCCACGACTGGTGCGGAGGGGGTGTTGCCCGGTTTGGCGTAGACGCTAAGGACGCGGCCATCAGCCTGTTTTTGGATGAGAGGTCAGTTCCGATCAGGGTCAGCCGGGGGTGAGGTGGGGCGACATACGGTTTGGTTGTTGAACGTGGCAATGACGTTGTCGGCGCCCTCCTTGCTCTCAAAAATTATCTCGGCAATCACGATGGGGTGCTGCTTCACCAGTCGGCAGCTGGTAATGATACCGCCGACGGGAGTCATGGCGCTCTCGATGTCGGCCGCCGTGGTACCGGGGGCAAAGTTCTGCGCCATCACCACGAACGGGCCGGCTAGGCCCCGGATGGTCATGCCCCTGTTGAATGTTGGCTTTGCTGCGGTGGTGCCATTGCCGAGCGCCGACTGCGCTTTCTGTCGCTGTTGCTCCATCCGCGCCGCGTGCGCCGCGCCTGGAGCCGCCCGGGTCTGCAGTTCTGACCTTATCAGAGCTTGCGCAACCTGTGCAGCGCGCCGCTGCTGCCGATGGCTCGCCGGCCCAGTCGGCGGGGCTTTTGGGTCGGTGATGCGGGCTGCGAGAGAGCCCGCGCCGTTACGGCTGGCTCTGGGGCCTTTCGGGGGTTGTGCATCGTGCAGATCGTGCGTCCATTCGCCGTCGATGTTGCCTGTGCTGTGGCGCGGGCGGCCGGAGGATACGGCGCGCTGCTGGGGTGCGGATGTCAGTCACGGGGGCTGAAGGAGAGGCGATTGTGAGATGGGGGGCGGCAGATCGAACCTTCTTCACCCCTGCGCGGCTGGCGAGGGTACCAAACGGGGATGCTGCGGACTTGGAGTTGGACACCGGAGTGCTTGAGCGACGGTCTTTGCTGAAGATCTTTGCGGCGAGCGCTTCATTCTTCTTGCGGTCGCGGCCTGTAGATTGGCTTTGTCAGCGCAGTCTTCTATCTCGGTGGCGCATCGTGGCGTACCCTCGTTGATGATCTTTTCAAAATCAGCGGCGACTTTGGCGTTGCCCTTGGCTGCCATGGTGCGCGACGGCTGGACGAGACCCGCTTGTTTCTCGGCGCTGAACTGTGAGTATGAATAAATATCACGACGGATGCCTAGAGGTTCCTCTCTCAGATGGTTCAAGGTGAATTGGAGTGAATGCTTTTGGGAAAGCGTCGTGATTGATAACGCCTGCGCGACTCTCCAATCGGCGACCAGCTGAACGAGCGCGTCTGTCAGACGGCATTTCTTTTGCAGGGGCCCTTGCATGCACTGCATATCACAGCCGGCGCTCAAACGCACGGATCAACTCCGGTTGTCCAATAGAGGTACGAAGTATTAACCCCTTTGTCCTCTTAATTGATCAATCCATAAGACCCTATTAGACTCTATACAACTATTCAATCCACGGGATCAACCAGGCACATGGTGCCATTCGAGATAAGAGTTTTTCGTTTTAAATCCCCTCGTCTCATCCGATCTCGCATTATGGCCCAATCTTAGTTTGAGACTTGATTTGTGTATTGAGTCTTGGGACTTCGGTCTCTAGTTGAGACTTAGGTCGTTCTTAAGTCTCTGGAGAGTGATGTTGAAGTTGCAGACAACATGGCACTCGCGGGTGCTCGCTGCCTGGTGGCATAGTGCAGTTGTATTTGGTTCGATGCGCTAGACTGGAAGGCACCATACAAAACTCGTGCACCATAGGTGCCTCCTGCCCTGACAGGTCTCTCAGGACGTAGTGCCTGTCCAATTACTTTGCACCCGTCACTCCTTCGTGTACTGCTACAACCATGGTTATCATGATGCGTTTTTCTTGTTCCTCCTTTCTGCCGCTGAGGACTCTTCATCATATATCTGCCATCGTCAACCTGGCCAATTGGTGCGTGAGGCATCGCTAACCTCGGCACAGGGCTATCCATCATCATTGTCAGAGGGCTCAACTTGGTTCCTTTCCTTATACTGCTTGTTCTCTTGGTACAAAACAGGCATGTCGAGACAGTCGGTATCAGACGAACAAGAGAGCATTAACACCAAAGTATCCTCACAATCGATTATGTCCACGCTCCGCTGCAAAGCCTCCCGTCTCTTTCGCAAAAGAACCGGCAACGATGCGGATCAAGGGCCCCAGCTCGTAGAGCCCAAGCGGAACAAGCACCGTTGGTTTCACTCCGACCGTACTCGCCACGCGCCTGCTATCCACGAGGCAGAACATAGCCCCCAGGAAAGCGGGCTGAAACCAAGTCCTCCCGCCAGCCTGAACAAGAAGCCCTCGGCTTCGGAGATCTCCTCGTTCCATTCCCTTGCGAGACGTCTCCGACCACGGGCCCGCAAGTCCATGATGCGTTCTCTTTTGGTCTTGCCCAACCTTTCAACGTCGGTAACCGCTATACCTCCTGTGTGAACGAAGAGCTGACATACGTTTTGTCTACGGACCAGGGGACCAGACGGGACCAGCCCAGTTACTTCCACCCACGTTGAAGTCCCGTCGTCTCCCAAGTCAATCATCGGGCCGGAATCCGAATCTGAGACCTGTTATTCTGGCTGTAGCACGTCAAGCCGTTCGCTCTCGTCTTCATCTACGGCTCATCACGCCACCGACGGCGGCGACAGCGGTGGCGGCAGCGAGGGGCATGAGCCATTTCCGCCTTCCAGATGCTCAACCTCTCCTGACCGAGCATCCAGCACCGACTGCCCATACCGCCAAACTTCTTCGGAAGCAGCAGCCGTTGCCTCACTAATCCCAATGGTTGGCGATCCCGCCTTTCAAAGCGCATGCACTCCCAGTGTTGGTGATGTCGCGGGTGTAAGGCCTCCGCCATCACCAACATCCGACCACCCCACGGAAACAACGACGACATCAACAACCCGCGGTGGCATATGCGTAGAGATAAACGGCGAAGAACCAGAAAAACAAGGGGAATTCGCGATGACAGAGGTGAAAACGGTAGGGGTTGGAGTGGAAGAAGACGCGGCTAAGCCGGCGGCGCTGATAGAGCGAGGGCTGAATGAGGCCAGCAATACCAACGCTAACCACCAGCAAATGCAGCCGAGCAACGAGCGGGCCGGTGACGGGACGTTCGTGCCGCCCACCGACGTGATAACCGAAAGGCCACTCTCAGCGTTCTATTCTTTCTGTCAAGGCGGCGAGGCGGTTGACGATGGTGTGCTGGCCGTTTTGCTTGACTTTGAAAGGGGCAAGGGAGGCTTGGAAATGGTGGCAGGTGGGATCCAGGGGTAAGCATAGTGATGTCGTAGCGGCTATGGTGTGTCTACGAGGGTCCTGCTACTGTTCACTTTTTTTTTTTTTGGGGGGGGGGGGGGGGGGGGGGGGGGGGTTTTCATAGCATATAGATTAATGCTGGTTAGCATAGGGCTGTGGTAGGTAGACAGAAGGGGGGTTGGATTATCAATATGACGAAACCCTACCACATGATGTCCACTTCAGTTGAGGGTTTGTGTGTATCGCAAATTGAAGAATGGAAGTGCGGTTGTTACAATGTCTATAAAGGCCCATCCTGGCCAGGACTCTCCCTTTCTCATGCATGCCTGTCTAATCTTGTGGTATCGTACATGCAATAATACATTTGTGATACATCCGAAGCCCCAAGTAGTTGTACACCATTATTCCACAACCACCACCACCACCTCCACAAATAAACAAACACACACACACACACACACACACACACACACACACACTCACACACACATAGATACATATACTCTCTCTCTCCAAGATTCTATTCAGGCATAGAGGCTCGCCTGTCCATCGTCCTCATCGAAAACCCGCACCGCATCCCTCCTCTCCTCCCCCTTCCCCTTCCTATCGTGCGGCTCCTGCCTCTCGTTGTACAGCTTGTTCGCGTACCGCTGCACGAGGCGGATGAGCACCGTCTGGCGGTTCTTGAGCTCGCGGATCGAGTTGCGCTCGCGGACGGGGTCCAGGATGTCGTGGTCCAGGATCCACACGATGGCCGAGATCATGGCGCGGCCCGTCGCCATGGCCTCCTGCATGTCGGCGCGCTTCATGTCCGCCTCGTGCTCGGGCGACGCCGTCGGCTGCTCCGGGTACGAGAAGGAGCTGAGGAGGATCCGGAAGGGCTCCCACATGCGGTCGAGCGCGACCATGAGGCGCCTGCCGTGCTCGCGGTCCTCGGGCGTGGGCGCGCCTCTGGGGGGTTGCTTCGCGTCGGCTGCCTCGGGCACTGGTCCGGCGCTTCTCTTCTTCTTGGCTTCCTCGGCCAGGGCCATCTTGATGAAGTCCGTGGTCGTGAGAGATTCGGCTGCCGCCGTGTCCAGCTCGGCGTCCGTCGTCTCGGCCTGGCTCTTGTCGGCCTCGGCCTTCCTGGCCTCGTCCTTGAGTGCCTTCCTGAGAAGACTCGCCTGGGCGTTGCGCGCCGTGTGCAGGAAGAGGCGCATGGTCAGCGGGTCCGGATAGCGCACCTTGGCCACCATGATGTCAAAGATGTTGCACGCATGCCCGAAAGCGTTCGGGTTAAGCGCGTCTTGGATGCAGACGCCAAAGGCCGTGCGGAAGGTGATGTGGTTTAGCAGTTCGGCGGGCATCTCGCTGACCAGCTTGACCGTCTGCGCGCTGGCGTGGCCGACCGAGAGCGCTTTAAGGTAGCGGCCGTAGTTGTCCTTGTCGGGCTTGACGTCGAGCACCCGCGTAAAATAGTCCCAGTACCTTGACGCGAGCGACGTCTTTCTCGTTTTGGCGAGAACCGTCATGAGCAGTGATAGCGTGTTGGTACCGGGTTTCGCATATATACCAGCTGGCTTTGATGCGGCCAACTCCCTTCGGGCAATGGGTCCCATGTTGTGCGTGTCTGGTGCTTCTACTTCGGATGGCTGTTTGGGCATGGCGACGTCGGATTCAGCATTTGCTTGGGTTTCCGGTGCCGCCTCGACCTCTCCTGCACCGTCGGGGAGCTTGTTGCCCGTCTTATCTAACCGCGGCATCCTCATAGTCTGCTCGAACAGATCGAGGACGCTGTCGTTGCTGTGATAGTCACCGAGAGTAAGGAGCCTCCCCATGGCGCACACAAGACGCTCATCAATGAGGATCTTGCCACCCCTCCAGCGCGCAATCACGTCCGCCCAGAGCGCCCTTGCTCTGTCGATGTGTCCACGGATGGTTTGTTTGACCTCGGTGTCGATGAGGCCCAGCCCCTTGTCGGCTTTCGTAGCCTCGTGTCGGAGGCTATTCAAGATGATGGTGTAGGTGAGGGCGTCAGGCGCACGAAGGTTGTTGTTGGCGGTGGCGAAGACGGTGAGCATGCTGTCGAGGTCGTGAGCACGGGCACAGACCTCGAGGACGGCGTTCATATGGATCGTGTTCGGTTTCTGAGCGCCGTAGTGGACCATGAAGTTGTAGATTCTGACGGCTTCGGCGACTGCAAGCTTTGGGTGTATCGACTGGGCACATCCGCGGAAGATGATTGTATATGTTCTAGCATTGGGGACCTGCTGGCGTTTCTTCATCTGCGCGGTCTGTCAGCGAACGGACGGGGAGTACAGGGGCAAGCGAGCAAGGCGAACCTCGTTGTACAGTTTTATCGCGGCATGTAGCCGGTGGTTCTTCATGTGATGGTCGATCAGATGGTTCCAGCTGACCTCGACCTTGGTGTTGCGGCTGGCCCTGCGCGCCATCAAGAGAGCCTCCTCGAAGGAGCCCTTGTCCAGTGCTCTCCTGACATGGGCGGCGATGTCGACGGGGTCCTTGAGATAGGTGAGGTGTTTGTTGACGACCCATTCCAGCCTGTTCTTGTACAGTTCCTTTGCATCCTTGCTTCCCGGTATTGGTGGTCCCTTCTTCTTAGGTTGGGGTGCGTGCGAGTTTGGGGCTTTGGTCTCGGTCTCGGTCTCGGCGAGAAGGGCAGCTTTTACGTCCACGATATCCGGTCGATATCTCTCCCTGGTCAAGTGTGTCGCTGCGAACGTTCGCCTGCCATAGCCCAGACCTGTACTTTTCCGCACCGGGCGCAGCAGCCGTGACTCGACCGGACTTGGGCTCACCCCGCTAATGCTTCGGCGGCAGGCCCGACAGACAAACATCGCTACGGTGCCTCGCACCTTTATTCTAGGTTTGCCGAGTGCGTTTGTCGTTGCTTTGCTCAATGCGTTCCCCGGGTTAGTCGCAGATGTGATATCGAATGGTTTCGTGCGGAGTTCTACCCGGGTTTCGCCGGGAACGGGGTCAACAATTGTGTTGTTTGTTTTCTTGCTCCTCTTGTTGCTGACTTTTTTTTTCCCTCTTTCTTTTTTTCTTCCTCTCCCATCCTCTGTCTCGTCAATTCGATTCGTTTGGCTGCCCTACCAGAGCGAGCAGGGGGCCTGGTTTGTGTGGGGCACATCGGCAGCTGCCAAGGCGCAAGGGTCCGCATGGCCGACAAGGGTACGCGTTGGGGGAGGACGCGAGACACGCGAAAAGCGCGTCCACACTGTAACTCGTCAAACTCTCAATTAATGGGCCAATCCCACTTTCTGCTCCCAACCCGTTCAGCCCACCGCCTCCTCCTGAATTGCCTTCCCTTTGGACTCCAGGGCCGGCATGCCACTTTTACGCCTTTGAACCCACGTGAACCCTTCTCGCTGTGTTCGATTCGTTGCCCAACCAAGGTAAACAAAACGAAAACATGTCGAGAGCCGGCAACAAGCGAGAGAGGTTCGCCGAGTTGCGTGCCCTGCGCCAGGCGGGCAAGAAGAAGTTCGACACGTACGAGGTCGCTCAGGTCGACGATCTCTACGAGGAGGTCGACGAGAACCAGTACAAGAAGATTGTGCGAGACCGCCTCAACCAAGATGACTTTGTGGTCGACGACAACGGCGAAGGATACGCCGACGACGGCCGCGAGGAGTGGGACCGCGTGCCCGTGTACGAGTCGGAGAGTGACGATGCCATGGTAACTCGCGGCAAAGACCGAAAATGTAGGCAAAGCTTGGTAGCCCCTGTTACCCCTCCTGCTGACCCGTCTGCCCTCAGCCAAGAAGCAACGCGAGGAAGAGCAGGCGAAACGAGATGCCAACGACCGTGACATTTCCGAGTACTTTACAAAGGGTGCTGCCAAGGTACAACCCAAAACTAAGGTACGTGGCGCCATTGTCCTCAAAACGGTGCCGAACTGACCCAGCTCACATGGTGGCCAGGTTATCAAAACGGAAGAAGACGAAAAGTTCCTCGCCGATCTCCTTGGTGAGGTCGATGCGAACGTCCCTGCCCCCATATCCAGAGTACCCAAGAAGAGAGGCCGATCAGCCGAGAGGAGAAAGGCTCGCGCCCTCTCCCCTGCTCGTGAGGCGCGGCAACCGGCCACCAAGAAGACCAAGGTGCTGGACGATCGACCATCTTCTCCTTTAGTCGACGATACCCCCATGATTGAAGATGACTTCATCCCCCCTGCCGACACCGAGCCGGTTACCGTCCCCGACGTAGCCATGAGCGACCCCTTGCCCTCTTCCCCCGCGGCTAAGGTGGCTGAGCGGAGAATGCAGCCACTGGCCAGTCCTCCCGAAGAAGACGATGATGAGATGGAAGTTGCCCATGCTGGCACCGTTACTGCCGCTAGCGTCAACATTTCCGCGTCCCGACAGATCAAGAAGATCATAAAGCCCGACCCGTATCCGTCTCCTGCCAGCTCCTCCCCTGTAAAGGCTCCCGACGCCGCTGTTGACTCATCATCCTGGAATGAGATCAACCAGAAGCTGAATGTCGTAACCAGCTCCCAAGCAGAGACCCGGACAGTCGGCAAGATCGACTATAGAGATGCCATCGAGGAGGACGGGAGCCTCAACATGTTTTGGACCGACTACACCGAGGAGAACGGCAGCTTGTGTCTGTTCGGGAAGGTCCTCAACAAGAAAACCGGTCATCATGTCAGCTGCTTTGTCAAGGTCGATAATATCCTGCGGAAGCTCTATTTTCTACCCCGCAAGCACCGCGTGCACGGAAGTGTCGAGACGACTGCGCAGGTCGAGATGATGGACGTCTACAACGAGGTTGACTCCCTCATGACCAAGATGAACGTCGGCATGTACAAGATCAAGGCTTGCACGCGCAAGTACGCATTCGAGCTTCCCGGAATCCCATCAGAGGGCGAGTATTTGAAGCTGCTCTACCCTTACACCAAGCCCGCCGTCGAACTCGGCACCACGGGCCAGACTTTCTCGCATGTCTTTGGCACCAACACAGCTCTGTTTGAGCAGTTCGTCCTCTGGAAGAAGATCAAGGGTCCATGCTGGTTGAAGATTCAGGACGCCGACTTTGGCGCGCTGAAGAATGCCTCGCACTGCCGCCTGGAGGTTTTGGTCGAACACCCCAACATGGTCGCTCCAGTAGGCGATGCCGACAGCGCGGATACGCCTCCCCTGACCCTCATGAGCGTTGCCATGCGCACCATCTTCAATGCCAAGGACAACAAGCAAGAGGTCTTTGCCATCAGCGCAAGGATCTACGAGGATGTGTCTCTCAGCGACACAACCCCTGCGGATAAACTACCCTGCCGCACCTTCACCATCATTCGACCGCAAGGCTCTGCCTTCCCTCTTGGTTTCGAGACGATGGCTAAGGAAAGGAGAAAGGGTCTAATCAAACTCGTCAAGCATGAGCAGGATATTCTGTCCTTCTTCTTGGCACAAGTCGACGTCGCAGACCCGGACGTGATCATGGGCCATCAGTTGGAGGGCGTCGATTACAGCATTCTGTTAAACCGCTTCTACGAGAAGAAGACGCCCCAATGGTCTCGTATCGGAAGACTGCGGCGATCCGCGTGGCCGGCGCCCATCGGCAAGCTTGGCGGCAATGTCTTCGCGGAACGCCGCATCATGGCCGGACGCCTCATGTGCGATCTCGCTAACGAGGCCGGCAAATCCGTCATGTTCAAGTGCCAGTCCTGGAGCTTGTCCGAAATGTGCAAGATCTATCTCTCGGGCGATAACCACCGGCGCGACATTGACAACGAGGCAGCACTCAAGACTTGGGCAACGTCCAAAAATGGCCTGATGGACTACCTGTCGCACACTGAGACGGACACTTACTTCATCGCAGCCTTGGCTCTCAGGACCCAAATCCTCCCACTCACCCAAGTTCTTACGAACTTGGCGGGTAACTCCTGGGCAAGAACACTCACAGGCACACGCGCCGAGCGAAATGAGTACATTCTGCTCCATGAGTTCCACCGGAACAAATACATCTGCCCAGACAAACAGCCCTTCAAAGGACGTCCGCGCCTGGACGAGGAGACCCAGGAGGAAGAGGGCAGCGAGGGTAAGAAGAAGGACAAGTACAAGGGCGGTCTCGTCTTTGAGCCAGAGAAGGGTCTCTACGATAAGTTTGTGCTCGTCATGGACTTTAACTCCCTTTATCCGTCCATCATCCAGGAGTTCAACATCTGCTTCACCACCGTTGACCGGGCGTCTTTGGTGAGTTTCAGTCCCAGCCTCTGAACCCGACCATCTGCTAATTGGTACCCAGTCTGATGACGAAGATGCCGTACCTGCGGTCCCGAAAGAGCAAGATCAGGGCATTCTCCCGAAGCTCATTAGAACCTTGGTCGACCGTCGGAGGCAAGTCAAGAGCCTGATGAAGGACAAGAGCGCTACCCCTGAGCAGCTCGCGACCTGGGACATCAAGCAGCTTGCTCTGAAACTGACGGCCAACTCCATGTACGGCTGCTTGGGCTATGTCAAGTCGCGCTTCTACGCTAGACCCCTTGCCGTGCTCACCACGTACAAGGGTCGTGAGATTCTTCGGAGCACCAAGGAGCTAGCCGAGAGCATGTCGCTACAGGTCATTTACGGCGACACCGACTCTGTCATGATCAATGCAAACGTTGACAACGTGGCCGACGCGTTCAAGGTCGGCCGCGAGTTCAAGAACGAAGTCAACAAGCGGTATAGACGGCTCGAGATCGACATTGACAACGTCTTCCGTCGCATCCTCCTCCAGGCCAAGAAGAAGTACGCTGCCGTCAAGCTGATCGAGATGAACGGCAAGATCGCCGAAGAGATGGAAATCAAGGGGCTCGATATGAAGCGCCGCGAGTACTGTCCCCTGTCGCGAGAGATCTCGCAGCGCATCCTCGACGAGATCCTTTCGGGCAACGACACTGAGGTCTCTGTCCAGCGCATCCATGAGTACCTCCGCGAAACTGCCGGCGACATGCGCCAACAGGCGGTTGCTCCGCAAAAGTACATCATCCTCACGCAGTTGGGCAAGAATCCCAAGGAGTACCCCAATGCGGACAGCATGCCACAGGTCCAGGTCGCCCTCCGCGAGATGGCGCGCGGCAAGACGATGCGCAAGGGGGACGTCATCTCGTACATCATCACCGGCGACAGCAAAACGACGTCGGAACCCCCGGCCAAGCGCGCCTACACTCCACACGACGTACTTAAAGCCGATTCTGGCTTGACCCCAGACGTGGAGTGGTACATCGGCAAGCAGATATTCCCGCCCGTCGAGCGCCTCTGCGCGAACATCGTCGGCACATCCACGGCGCAGCTCGCCGAGAACCTCGGCCTCGACGTGCGCCGGTACGCCAACAATAACTCCACCTCCAACTCAGGCGGCCGCGATGTCGAGATACACAGCCTCGAATCCCAAATCCCAGACAGCATCCGCTTCCGCGACTGCGCCCGCCTGACGCTCCGCTGCCGCGCCTGCAAGACGTCCGCGCCCTTTGAAGGCCTCCTGGGCTCGCCGGACCGCATCACCGCCTCGGGCGTCGCCTGCCCTAACGCGTCTTGCAACGCCACCCTCTCCACCCTCTCGGTCGTCGCGCAGGTCGAGGCCGCCGTCCGCGCCCAGACGGCCCGCTACTACGAGGGCTGGCTAGTCTGCGATGACTCAAGCTGCGGGAACCGCACCCGCCAGATGAGCGTCTACGGGGCACGGTGCCTTGGGCCCAAGGGCCTGACGGGGGGTTGTCTTGGAAGAATGAGGTACGAAGTCAGTGTGAAGGATATGTATAACCAGCTGCTGTACTTTGCGAGCTTGTGGGATGTGGACAAGGCCAGGGAACGGGCGGAAGCCGGGGACTTTGGGGATGGTGCTGGTGCTGAGGGGGTGAAGAATGAAGGAGAGGAGAGTGTTGAGAAGCGCAAGGAGACGATCCGCACGATGGCGGAGAAGAACCGGGTGAGGTTTACTACCGTCAAGGGCGTGGTGGATAAGTACTTGGATAAGTGTGGGTGGCGGTGGGTAGCGATGGGCCCGCTATCTGCGAAGATTTGGCCTGTTCGTACTTGAGGGTAGATGTGTTGGGTGATGCTTGTGTCTGTATTGCTTGGCTTGGTTGGCATGGGAGATTGGCGTTCGGGTTGAGTTCGGGATAGTGGTTAATGATGTGTTGATGCCGTTCGTCTGGATTAATGGATCTCATTATTGGAACATACCCGGGCAGCAGTACGTGTGGTGTTTTGCCATGGAATGTGATATTGTGTAGCATCGCAGCCACGATTACGAGCTAACCAACAGGTGCACATTCTTCACCGCGGCAACACGAATACAAAACAATCTGGATAGGCCCTTGAATCGCTGGTTACCGACACTAAAGACAAAAGCAACGAGTTAAATTGGATAGCAAAGACGGGCTCATCCAAACCTCGACCCGCTAAGTCTGCAGCTGATCCCAGAGTAGTGAGGTGGATGATGCCCGCCCCCTGAAGTATTCCTCCCATCCATTTTATCTAACCAGCAAGACCAACCAGCCTAGCAAACGAATACATATCGCTGATTAACCTCCCTCATGGAGGAAACAAAACCCAACGTACCCCCTTCCCTCCACTCGGCTCATGACAGTCCACCGGGGATTATCTAACCACCTAATCCCGGAAAGTAGGAAGAGTGTGGGAAGATGGTTTATTTATCCCCAAGCAGAACTGTGTTTCGTTGCCCGTATCTCCGCCCATCCCTCTCACCCCATCCGTGATCCGAATCCCAACCATCCCGTATCCACGCAACAGCCAACCATCCACTCGTTCAACATTACCTCCCCCGAACTTATTCTGCCTCTTGTTTCTTTCCTTACCCTTTCGGGGACCGCTCAGAGCACAGCAAATTACATGTTGCCAATGGCAACCGAAAGGATAAAGAAAAGTGAATCAAGGAGAAACAAAGAACAAAAGAGGGCGAGGAGGAGGAGTGAGCAGGCCGTGAAACCTGGACAAGAAAACAAGGAACTTTAACAGCACAGCAAACTTGGCACGAGCGCATACTACTGCTGGCTAATTAGTACCCTTCAGGGGGGGAGGTGAAAAAAACAACTTTTCAAGCCTCAACCTCTGGGCCTCAGCAGGGAAAGGGGCAGAGCATGATTACACACACGCAACGCACGCACGAAAACGAAAGGTATCGCCGCGGGAAGATGATGTGGTAAACGACAATGCGTGTTATTGCGTTGAAAAAAAAGGGGATAGATAACAACAAAGCATTCATTCTCCTCCCCTTTCCCCTCTCTTTCCCCCATATTTCCCGCCATCCAGTCATTTCGTATCTCCCCGCCACCCACACCACCGCCCAACCCAAAATCCAATCCAGCAATGAGCAGCGGCAGCGGCAACGGCAGTGGCAGTACCAAATGATGCGCATACATACAGACATTTCAAACATGTAATAATCAACACAAGCCGGGGTCGGAAGCGAAGCGGAAGGATGTTTGTAAGGAGTCAAATCCTATCCCGTAAACGGAAAAGGAAAAAAAAAAAAAAAAAAAAAAAAAAAAAAAAAAAAAAAAAAAAAAAAAAAAAAAAAAAAAAACTCCGCGGAAAAAAACAACAACGAGAATATCTCGGAGGGCCGTCTCTCTGATGGAAGAGTCTATCGAGATAGAGGAGGAGGTATCATGATGCGGCCCAACTTTTTAAGAAACAAGCCCAGTACAAAAAGCAATTTTTGGTGTGAACCCGCCACGAATGCAAATGGAGATATCCGCCCGGTCTATGCATGAGATCATGAATGCAAGACACCGTGTACTAATGGAAAGACCGCCCTCTAATCCTCCCTCTTCTCACCAGCCGCCACCGTGTCTAGGGTCGCCTTGGACAGCGCTGGCGACGCGGCGGTCGAGGGAGGAGAACCCGGGTGGTCTCCGGTATCAGCGAGAAGTCTGGCACTAGTTAGTCATCGATCAAAGACGGCACCGGCAGGCGGAAAAGAGGTACATACCCAAATGCATTTGTGTGTGCGACCGAATCACGGTCACGGGTCGGCGGCGTACCAGTACGCGACGACGCGCCCGAGTCCTCTCCGGCACGACCGAAAGCGCCACCAGGTCCTCCCATACGCCGGCCGCTGTTGCTCCGAGAATTGAACATCGACGGCGGACCGAACGAGGGGTTCTGGCTCGAGGTGCGGCTCGATGAAACCTTGAGCCGCCGGAGGTCATCGATGCCGACCTGGTTAGGGATGGGGTTGCTGTACGAGAAGTTCCTTGTATCTCCCCGGGCACCAGGCGGCCGGCCTCCCGGACCGCCACGCTGGCTGTTGCGCGCATTCTCGGCTGCTTTCTGTGCAGCTTGCGCCTCGGCCTATCAACGATGTTAGTCTCATGGTAAGCAGACCGCATACAAGATGAACATACCTCAGCTCGAACTTCTTCGAGAGTCTTCGGGCCCTTGTTCGCCTCCTTGGAGACCCAACCGGCCTTCCGCAGGTCAATAATATCCATGAGCATGAACATTAAACGGCTGGGCAACTCGGGGAGATGGATAATGCTGTCGATGCGTTGGAAGTAGGCATCCATCATGCCCCGGCCCTTGTCGCCGCTATCCAGGTTGCCGCCGATCGTCTTGAGCAGCTTGGTGAGAGATTCAATCTCGGCCTCATCCGGCACGCCCTGGAACTCGAGGAGCTTGCGCACGCACTCGTGCATGATGCGCTCCGTGAGCATGCCAAGCTTGTAGAGCTCGCCAATGAATTGGACGAGACCCAAGCCGCGCCGTTTGGCGGCGGCGGCAATGTAATACTCATCCGACAACAGGGCTGCCTCTTTGTCCCCGCCTTCCTTAGGCTTGGGGAGGTCGACCTTCCAGCCACGCTCAAACTCTTCCTGGCACCTGTTCAGGAGGTACTTCCGGAACAAAGCGCCACCGCAGACGACATTGCCCTGCTTGTCGAGGATATTCTCGTCGCGGATCTCCGGGCTCATGGTCTCAAGCATGCGCTTGCAGAACTTGGCATACATGGACGCCCAGTGAGCCTCGTCGGTGGCCTTCTCGAACGTGAGCTGGATGACCTGGCGGAGCGTGCGACCATCCTGCTCGTTCTTTGACTGCCCAGCGATGACCAGGATCTGATCCGAGATCCTGTCAAAGTTCTCGGGCGTCATCTTGTTCAGAGCTGCCTTGACCTTGCGCTGCACCATTGCGGGCTCGAGATGGCCGCCCTGCGCAATAACAGCCGTGGGCGCTTGGGCAGCCTTATTGCCGATGCTGGTAGGCTTCCAACCTGTTTCCGACACGGTGATAGGCTTGACGTCTTGGCCATGAGTGAGCGGCATGGTCTTAGCAGCCTGCGTCTCGGCCTTCTTGCTGCCAACACGCCTGCTTCCGGTCCGGGGAGAAGGCAGGCCGGCGGGACCCGAGGAGGGCGTCCGGCTCAGCTGGCCGGGGAAGGCACCGGGGCGGTTGAAGGGAGCCATAGCACCCATGGGTCTGGCCATATTGCCTTGAGACATCGCGAACCGCTGCTCTGAAGTGGTTCCGGGGGGAAGGGTCTTTGCCCCAAACTGGCCCATGGCTCCGCCGGGGAACGCAGATGAGGGGCCGGCGCGAGAACCTTGCCTGCCAGAACCGGCGCCAGGAGTACGAGCAGACGCAGATCGGGAGCCGTCGGTATCCCCAATGAGTGTCTTGACCTGCTGGTGGAATTCCACCGACGGTTGCTCGGTGAAGACCTTTTGGAACTGGAGAAGGAACTGCGCGTCATACTTGAAGATCTTGCCCTTCTTATGGACGGCAGAGTTGAGCGCAGGATTGGGCGACGCAATGCCCTCGGGGTAGATGTTGTACTCCACTCCAGGTAAGAAGCGGGCGGAGCGGAGGGACTGGAGAGCTGCGCTGGGCTGGGGCGCCTCGACCGGTGTCGTCTTGAGAGGCGTCAAGTTTAGAGGGACGGGCTTAGTCTTGGACTTGTCGGCCGCACTCGGTTTGCTGGCGGCCGCCGATGTCGAATCAGCAGGGCTGCTCGGTTTCTCGGCCGTCTCCTTCTTGTCGGACAATTTGAAGTCATCGATCTTCTTGGCAAGCAGGTCGGCCATTGACTCTGTCTGCCCCTTGGCCTCGTTCTCCTTGCGCCGTCGCTCGCGCTCCTCTTCGATTCTCTCCATCTCTCGCTCCTGTTCACGAAGCTTCCGATCGTTCTCAGCGCTGTTGAGCTTCTCAGCCTCGCGGCGTTTCTTCTCTTCTTCCTGTTGCGCTTTCTTCCTGGCTGAGATCTCTTCTTGTTCCTTCTCACGGCGAGCATCCTCCTCCTCCATCTCACGGATTATACGTTCGAGCTCCTCGTCGGTCATCTCACCAGGGCCGGACGACTTGCTCTCGTCCTTCTTCTCCTGCTGCTTAGCGGCATCGGCGGCGGCATCGGCGGCGGCATCGGCGGCGGCCTTTGCCTCTGCCTCTGCCTTTGCCTCTGCCTCTGCCTTGGCCTTGGCCTCGGCTTCTGCCGCCTCTCTCGCCCTGGCTTCTGCCGCCGCCTTTGCCTCCTCTGCTGCCTTCCTCTCTGCCTCAAGACGCTCCTCCTCCTTCCGACGCTCCTCCTTGGCCTTTTCCTCGGCAGCAGCCTTCTCGGCAGCAGCTTTTTCAGCGGCGGCTTTCTCGGCAGCGGCCTTCTCTTCTGCAGCCTTGGCGGCCTCCTCTTCCTTCGCCTTGGCGTCCGATGGAGCGTCTGCCGTCTTCCGAACCGCGTCCTTGAACTCATTCCGCACCTGTTCCGCTGTCTTGTTGGTAGCAGTGCTCTCGGTCCGTCCGTGAGACGGCGTTGATGACTTGGGCGGTGGGGTCGGGCTGGGCGCAACGGCGGGGGGTGTCTTGGACTGCTGAATGCTCGGCGACGGAGAGGCCGGGGTCTTCCTCGCCGCAGCCAAGTCGACAACATTACCTTCTGAGTCCTTGATCACGATCGCCGCGCTCTTCTTGGGCGGCCGAGCAAATGTCGAGGACGAGACGATGGCTGGGCGTGCCGCTTGCGCCGGCTGTTGCTGCGGAGTGCCCTGGGCGATGGCAGGTGCTTGATTCTGTCCGGTACTCGACACTGGCCGGTCCGAAACCTGCGAGGCGTTACGAGACATGGGCGGAGCTGACGGTTGTCCTGGTCCATACGAGGGAGGGGCAAACTGTGCGTGAGCAGCGGGGGGGAACTGGGGGTGCTGTGGCATGTACGGCATCTGCTGCATCTGTTGCATCTGCGGCATCTGCTGGTTGGGGTACGGCTGATAGGTCATACGGTAATCGGGCGGCATGCCATAAGCACCAGGAGGAATCTGCGTTTTATTTGCGGTTAGCAGCTTCTCAAAAGCGCCACTCTCTGGCGACAAGTCAATGGGTCCCATGAAAGGAGGGGCAAGCATGGGGACGGGGCGTCCCGGTTGGAAGTTGTAGTAGGCAGGGGTGACATCCGAATACTCTGGCGGGGTTGTGCCGCCGTCGAAATCCTGATGACAATCCACCGCTGGGTCCCAACGCTTGGTTTGGCGCCGCGACCGGTTGGTGAATTCCATGCCTGTCTGTTTCTGTGAAGCGCCGGGAGCTCGCAGATGAGGATGAGCCTTCTCCGAGTCCCGACGCGTCCCCTTGATCTTCTTGTTTGACTTGAATGCGGGATGTTCGTTGGTAATAATGGGGGACTTTACTTGTTGGGGGAATAAATTTGGATAGTAGTGGGGCCCTGGCGGAGGCATTACGGAGGCCGGGGGCATGTTGGGTGTCCCATGAGACATAGTCGGGGTGGCCGCCGGGCTCGCACGCGGGGGTTGCGGAGAGTTAGGGAACTGCTGCATTGCGCCGCGGCCCTGGTGGTACGGCGGCACGCCGCCTCGGCCCGCGTTGTTACCGGAGAAGCTCCGGAGGGGTGTGTAGCCCATGGTTGAGTTGTTGTATTGCGGGTTGAAGTTTCCGCGGCCGCGACCTTGGCCCTGGTAGCCGCCTCGACCATGTCCTGGGCCACCATGGCCAACGCCTTCGCCGTGGGTAGATGCCTGCGAGTCGCGCCGGACATGGGGGCTTTGGCCCATGGCCACCGGATTGTGCTGCTTAAGGTGACGCTGAACACGGGGCGATTAGCAACGGAACGGAGAACCAAAGATTGTGGGCACGACGCAAGGAACACTCACATCGTTATCGCCGGGGAAGCTGCCGAATGTGGGAGGCGGCACCTGGGACATTGCTGGCGCCCGTTGGCCGCCGCTTTGCTGGGGGATCTGCGGGATGGGCGATGGCGAATTTGCCGGGGAAGGAATTCTGGGGTTGCCGCTTCCAGGGATAGGAATCGGCGCGGCGCCGCCCATCTGGGGCGTGCTGTGAGCCACGGCGGGGGACGATTCGAAACCGAACTGGATGGAGCTGCGGCCGCCGACGGGACCGCCGTTTGCGATGTGGCCGGCGGGCGCATTGGCGCTGATGGTAACCGAGCTCTTCCGGGAATGGTCGGTGGCTCCCCCATTGACGATTGCGCTGCCACGAGCAACGGGCGGAGCAGCAACGGGGATCGCCGGCGTAATGTTGGGTCTGCCGTTCAACGGCGGGCCAGTCGAGGGCTTGCCATTCTGGGCAGCGGGCGCAGAGGAGCCAACCACCACGGGCGGATGAGAACCCGTCGCGATCAGCGGCGTCGTTGATGTAGGCTTCTTGTTCGCACCGGCTGCGGAAGCATACGACGGGGCTGCGGGAGCGGAAGGGGTTGGCGCCGGGTTTTGATTCGGTTGACTCGCAGTGGAAGTCATAAGGGGAATCGGGTGACTCGAAAGCCTTGTCCTGTCTCGTGGTTGCGTGGATGTCCAACTCGGGTTGTGCGAAGGCGAGATGTCGGGTCAAAATCCCACGTCGAATCTCGGATCCGGCGTGTCGCGCAGACAGAAAGGGAAATGAATGTCTGACGCAAGACTTCGTCTCTCTCGGCCTGATTCTAGGTATGCCGCTAACACTCGACGGTTCGGGTGGTTGGGCGACAGAAAACTCTATGATAAAGAGTGTGGTGGTTTTAGCGCAAAAAAAGAAAAAAAAAAAAAAAAAACCTGTCGAGGCGACCAAGAGCAACGGGACCGGAAATCCTGTGTGGCCCAAAGGTTTCGCAATTAAGACGGGAGAGTGGAGATGTAGATCTCTGTTCTCCGGATGTGGAATCCCGAGAAGGAGAAATACAAGAGATATTATGTGTAGAAACAAGGGAATCCGTCGATCCGAGACAGACTCCTCCCTGGGGCTTTTCACAAGGTGGTTGTGAGAAGGATGGTGGGAAAAAAAAAAAGAGGTAGGAAAGCGCCAGAAAATTTTTGGGGGTACTTTGCTTCCCAGATGGCGAGGGAAGCGGAGGGGGCCGTGTGCGCCGCCTGGTTTTACAGCGCACACCAAAAACGAAAGGGCAGGGAAGGTGCCGGGAAAACTTGGGTATTTCGTACCAACCACACGTTAATTTGCGGTTAGGGTACCTCTGCCAGGTGGTTCGTCATCCGCCCACCTCACTAAGCGGACACTTCTCACACGCTGCCACGCTTGGTTCGGATTTAGCGGCTTCTTCGGTGGACTGTGGGAGATACCTACCACCACACAATGTCAACTCGTGCTGCAACAACCAACACAAACCAGTCAGATGGATCCACACAGCAACGGGATAGAATCCGCGATAGCGCGGCGCCCGTTTTCGGGCTACCTTGGTTAATATAAGTTTGTTGTGTCAAACGAAGCCGTCAAATAGGCGGGTCCGCGGATGCTTTCTCGCACAGGTAGGTACTTGATGTCAAGCGACTAAGGAATCTAGCGAAGACTCTGAACGCACACGCTAAGCGAGACTTCGCCTCGTAGACTACGGCACCGGCAGAGTGTTCCCGATAGAACGGGGAGGGCAAATACGGCAGTTTCAATTTTCCTCGATCCGCCTTCTTCGTGTGGGTTGCCGGTGTACTGCAACCAGTCTGAGGCCCAAGACATGTGCTCCTCCAAGCTTCCTTCGTCCGTGCTTCTCCAGAAAGGCCCACCGACGGTGGCGTGGGGTCAGCCCGGTCGAGTCCGGCCTGGTGTGGTCCGCTGCAGAAAGGCCCTTTCGAGACAACTTAAAAGCCACAGCTCATATTGTCGCTCCGGGGTTTTTCCATTGTTCCTCTTACCAGGTGAGCTAACCAGGTTATCCTGGCATCCAACAGCCATTTTCTTTGTCGTCTCTGCACCGTCAGCTACTCGAGACACCCCCAGGAACATTAAGTGCGAGCCGGGCTCGATCGTCCCAGCACATGCCTTCTACTTGCAGCTGCTACATCAAACACAGTCTCTAAAAGAAACCCTCCGCAGGATCCCTGCTTGTTCAAGTAACTGCAGACATTAATTCGTCCCATATTGCAGCATTACCAGCAGCTGTGCGACTTTCTCCAGAGTCATGTATTGGCCTAGCGGGAACAGTCACTTAGGCAACCAGGATCAAGATCCACATCAGGGAAAGGCCTGGGTGGGAGCCATGTCCCAACTGCTTTTTTATTTTATTTTATTTATTTATTTTTTTCGCTTTTTCCATTTACGTATTTCCCACTTTCCCAGGTCTTCCCTCCTCTTTCCTTTTCTTTCCTAGGCATATCAATGCGTTGCTGCGTGGGGAGTAGTGTTGGACATGTCAATGGCCAGGCCGGGGCCCAGGGCGGGAGGAGACAGAGCCGCGCTCCACACCGGATCCGGAACCACGAAACATTGGCGGGAAACCCCGTTTGGGTTTAGGTCGCAACAAACGACCGGCATCACCATGTGTTATTCCCAACTCGGCGTCGAGAAAAGGCAGCATAGAAATGGCCTGCTCTTTGCGGGTAATATACGCCTGTATCGGGGGAGAATCCCCCGTTTCTTGGCCCATTTCGAGACCCTGAAGTTGTGCGACAGAAGCCGAGCCTGGTAATGGATGTCTTCTTTGCATATGTTTGCTTTACCCGGGATTGCCCTCCGGTTCCTCTGTAACGTTTTCCCTTCCTGGAAGAGGCTCGGCTCGTCTGCGTCATAACCACGGAAAGCAAACGCTACCTTGTGATTTGATTTGACTAATAAGCGACGCACATTTCGTAAGCCCGTGGGGCGACAGGTCAAACGGGGAGGGAGACAAAGGCACCCCGCGGTCCTTTTCCGATCACTTTCTCTACCAGACCCCATCACACAAGATCTCGGTCGATTGGTGCAAAGGCTTTCTTGGGCTTTCCAAGAGACGGTTGCCGACACCCAATCGCTGGAAGACGAACTGCTTGTGCCAACCGGTATTGCCACGGTGCACCGCCTTGTCGACGATGCTAACTGGCAGATAAGGCGCCGTACGACTAATTGTGTGCCGCAGACCGGTCTGCGACACAGGCTCTGACTCACCCCAGCAAAGTGGCTGTTGCTTTGAGTCCGATGTGTTGTGGTCAGGCGTGTTTGAGGGCCTCAGCCGTCGTAAAATCGCAGCAGTCGCTTTGAATGCTCTTTGGGGTTCCTAGATATACAGAAAGTGGCTGGAACAATTCCCAGTTATCCCGAGTCTATGTAACTCTAGTGGGCTACCGTTTCCTATTGTTCGACATTGGAGTTTCGCTTCATTGATACACAATCCGGATACCGAGAGGAAACACACGTGACTCGTAAGGCACGTGACGCCAGCTGAACCTCAGCCGATGAAGGATGAGATTGCTAGCAGCCAATCTCGAACTTATTAGCTGGATCAATCAAGATGCATTGACCTTCATCAGACCACCCTTGGTTGCTGTGTCGAAGAATCTATCATTTGCGCTTAAGATCTATCGTAAGGCTGCTAGTCGCTCAGCGCTAGCGATCAGGAGAAGGTATAAGGAAGTTCCCAAGCGCTTATTTAGACAGGGGGCGTGGACAGTAGTTATGCGATAATCACGGAGGCAGCGGCTAAAAGTGATTTGAACTGCCCCGTCGGTGTGAGCGAAAGCACGAGAGAATTGGAAACCCTAGTTGGCAACGTACCCGCTACGAAACCACTATCAACTGTTCTAATTGAGAAGTTTGATATTCAATCAGATAAGGGAGATAGTGAGCGGCAAAAGCCGGCTCTCCGTCTAGAATACTGTATGGTATATGCAGTGATAGTGGGACCGCAACAAACTGGTTCACTTGCTTTTTGGCTCTGACGTTGGCCTCCATACATTGAAGATGCTGGTCAGATAAAACGAGAGAGCAGCTGTTGGATCTGTGGGTTCTGCTCTTGGCTAGAACCCCGCAGATGCGTGATGATCGATGAAGAGTTATCTCTAGCACCTCATAGCACGGAGCTAAGCTAAATTTATAGTAAGGCTGTTACCGTTCCTTGACTTCGAGAGAGCGGGCTCGAGGTTATCACGTCACAAGTTCCGCTTCGATGTTCCCGTTGAACCTGCTCTTCGCAGGCTCCACTAGGTATCCGCCGCGGGGATGCAAAGCTGTCGACGGTTGGGTTAGTCTCGGGTGTTCAGACCTGCTGGGCGTGAGGTACCGCTTTGCACTGTACGTTTCGGCCGCTTTTACAACTCTACTTCGACAAGCCAATCAAACCGTATAGGCAAAACTCACGCCAGCGAAGCCATTGTCTGGAGATCCTACACTCTATAGAGCCCGGGCCACAACGACTTCCACTAGCCACGCTCCCCCTTCCCACCCAGCCGCCCAGCCGGAGGAATGAGGCTGTACGCCAGAGACTAGGGGTCTCAGGCCTTGACGATGATACGCATATTGAGGCCGCGGCTTGACTTTTTTTTCTCCTTTTACCCTTGTCTTTGTTAATCGGGGATAATTGACGATGCTGCATTACTACTGATTTTTTCACTCCTCCTCTACCTCGAACCCCTCAGCCCTTACCACCTCGGCATCCCCTTGCTCCCCTTCTCCCCCATCCACCCCTTGATAACCTTCCTCTCCCTCTCCCTCCGGCAGCGCCAAGACCTCCACAACCGGCGCCTCCTCTGGCAGACCCCGCTCTGCTCGCAGCTGCTTGATCCTCGTATTCGTCATCTCAAAGACATACTGCCCGAGATGCTCAACGCCTTCCATGACCACCTCCCCGGGGATGCTCTCCTTGTCCGCCTCGTCGGCGAGCACCCGCTCCGATGGCCACAGCTCGCCCGTCACCAGGGTCAGCTTGTCCGGCCGCTGGAGCAGCAGCTCGAAGGCGTCGCGCAGCTCGTAGCACGCCTCAAACACGTCGCGCCGGCCGAGGATGTAGAGCCCCAGGCGCGCGCGCGACAGGGCGACGGTGAGGCGGCGGATGTCGCGGAGGTAACCGACGCGGGAGGTACGGGTGAGGGAGAGGATGATGTCTAGCACACGGGTCAGTACGCCGTTAGCAGATTGAAGGGTGGGGGGGGAGGGGGAGCGACTGACAATCGTTTTGCTCGCCCTGATACTTGTCGACGGTGGTCACGACCCGGGGCAGCCCGAAGACGGGGTTCTTGGCGCACCGATGGGCCAGCACATCCTTGATGAGGGCTTTTTGGCCGGCGTAGGTGGCCAGGATGCTGATCTTGGCCGCTGGGTAGCCCAGCAGGCGCATATACTGGTAGATGGCGACGGCGTACTCGGCCTCGCCCAGGTTCTGGATAAAGTGCGGCGTCGGTTCCGTCTCGCCCTTGCCCTTGTAGTTCGGAACGTTGATGAACTGGTAGTCGAACCGGAAACCGGCGTTGGCGGTCAGGAACTCCTTGTGTGTCTGCGTGTGAGGCAGGTCTCCGAGCTGAGGGTACCGCCACCTGTAGAGGTTCGATATGGACGGGCGGGCGCGGCCCTGCTGGTCGAGGTTGATGGTGGGGACGCCGAGACGGACGAGCCGTGAGAAGAGTGACTGCTCCAGGTTTGCGTAGTGCCGGAAGGCAAGGCCCTGGATGACGGGCGAGTTCTGGTAGTGGTCGCCGCACAGAACGACTCGCTGCAGCGCTGCCTGGCCGTCCTTGGGCTTCTGCATGGCCAGTGGGATGAAGTTTTCAATTTCGGTGATCTGCGCGGCCTCCTCCATGATGACGTTGTCATATTGGAAGCCCAGCGAGGCGATCTCGCCCCGCTTCATCGCGGCGTGAGTCGACGTCATGGCGATAATGCGGGCTTCGTTGGTGAGTAGGTAGTTGGCCTTGTCCTTGTCACGTCGCAAGATCTCAAAGGGCAAAACATCTGCTAGTTCGGAGAATATCTTGGATATGTGCCGGTAGCACCCGTTGGCGATTTCCAATACCGCCTCACGGTCCGCGTCCGGAGGGAAGAGGGGTTGGGGAGCGTCGGCAAAGTAGGTGTGGAAAGGGAATGCCCCGACGATGTCTTCGACGCTCACGTCACCCTTGACGGAATCGTTGAATTTGGCCCACGCCGGCTCCACGTAGACCGCATTGAAATAACCAGCCGTCTCGGCCGAGTTGCCGTGAGCGCCCGGCGCGCCCATGCTGGCGGCGAGGCGGTTCACCTCGTAGAGAAATCGCTGTCGGTTCTCGAGAAACGACTCGACCCTGCCGTGCTTGCTAAAGTTCCCCTCGGTCTCCAACTCCTCCTCGCCATGGCCGAGACGGAGAAGGTGGCGCTCGTCGATATCGAGCGCTACAATCTTCGCAAACAGCTGGTTCAGGGCTTGGTTGCTGTGCGCAATGAGCAACGTCTTCTGCTCCGGGAAGTTGTGGTATATGTTGTTGATGATCTGGGTGGCCACATCCGTCTTGCCTGTCCCCGGTGGGCCGACAATAACCGTCAGGCCTGGCTGCGTGCCTGACATGACGGCTTCAATCTGCGTCGGTGTGAAGCGGACGGTGTTGAGTTTTGGCGCGTCGACCGGGTAAGGCCCGTTGTTCGGCGGCTTGTACGTGGAAACCTTGATCGTCTCGATCTCGGCGATAAGAGCCGGCTCGGCGTCTCGCCTTCTCTTCTTAGAGGGCTTGGAGACGGCCTCCTCTGCTGCCTTCTCGGCCGTCTCGAGCACGTAGGGTGGACCGAAACTCCCAGATGCGTCGTCGCTGGGCTCGATGATCTTGCCGGGCAGGCTCTCGATAAGATGCTGCCAGTCCAGGAAGGTATCGCGGAAGTCGACCTTTTTAAGGCGGTTGGGCAGCTGCTTGTAGGTGGCGCCAGCAGGGTCGCCGTAACCCAAGAATACCTCGTGCAGCCACGAGGCGAGCGGGACGTCGGACAGAGTAAGATCCCGGATCGACTCGAGCACGGGCTTGAAGTTGTTTTCACGCCCGCTTCTCCGGAGCAGGAGGTTGATGCCCTCGTAGACGTCCCGCCGACCTTGGGTGTCCTCGTTGTAGGCTTCTGCGTCCAGGCGGAGCTGGATCTTCCTCGAGTCGCTGCGGCTGTGCCCCTCAAAGTAAGCCTGGGCGTCCCGGATCGCCCGCCCCTTGTCGTCGAGCACCTGGATGACCTCGGCAGCACGGACCGAAACTAAGCCTAGTTTCTCGGCCTCGGACGGGGGACCGCTGCCGTTAATAGCCTGTTTTGACTTGGATGCATCCACGGCGAGGAGGAAGAGCACGTCATCTGGACGCAGAGACTCCCAGTCTCGGCGGATGTGCGGTGATAGCCTCCGCAGATCGATCGTCACTTCGGCTCGCACCGTGGAGGGCTTGTCGTCACCTACGAGGGGCGGGACGACCTCAAGAACGGTTGGTTTGGCGATGGGCAGCGCCATCCTCGAGAAACCGGAAAAGGTTGTCTGGCCCGCACGCCTGCTCTCGGGTTTTAGCCTTGCCAACGCGTCTTCGATATCCTGACGAATAGCGTAAAAAGACTCGCAGCGGTACAGCACCATGGCGCGCCAGAGGAAGTCTCCGACAGACAGGTACTGTAGATTGAGTTTCGGAAGAGCCAGGGGGCGAGATCCGTCGTAGTGGTCGGTCCTCCTGAGGCCGACCTCAAAGAGCGTCTCCTCGGTCGGGAGAACACTCAAGTCACGGGCAGCCTCCTGAAACGTCTTTCGCCGCTCAAAGGTCGATAGGAGAACCTCCATAAAAAACCTACGATCAGTTGGCACCTTGGCGGACTCCGGGTAGGTTGTCCGGAGGCCGAGTAGTGCCGAGAGTTGCGTGAGCTCCTCGTCGCTGAGCGCTTGAAGGAGGCCCTCAAGCTCAGTCCTCTTGTCGATCGAACCGTAGTTTGACAGTGCTAGGACTGTCAACTTGTCCTTGAAGTGTTTCAAGGCAGTCCGTTGGAGCTTGGCCAGAGCAGCGCAATGCCGATCGTACGCCTCTGTCCGGCTGAGCTGCGCCCCTGTCTGGTCGTCGACGGTAAAATGTGTGTAGTGGGAGAGTAGATCGGACAAGTCCCGTAAGAGGCCGTTTGACTCGTCGTTAAAGATAGGCGACAAAGTCAGAACTGGGAGGATGTGCAAGTCTTGGAGCAGCGTGTTGACGTATCGTCTGGTCGGGAGTTGGCTCTGCAAATCGGTCAGGAACTCTACGAAGCGCTCGCAGTACAGGACGTGCCCTGGCGTATGTTAGCCGCGTGACGAACACAATCCCCCAGGGCCGACAAACCTTGCTTAGCATTGCCAGAGTAGAGCAGGGCCATAAAATCCATGACTGATGTGTACAGCCAAGACCTCTCGAAGCGCAGCCGCGCTTTCGTGGCATCGTCAGCCGCATCGTACCGCTTCGCGGATGCCCGCCAAGCCTTCCTCAGATGCCCGTTCGAATCGAGTATCGCATCCCTCTTCTCCTCGGTCGACAGGTTGTGCCAGATGGAAATGGAAACGAGGGGCGCGCACTCCTTGCGGACGATGGTGCAGTCCAGACTCTGGAAGGCATGGGTGATGAAGAGCAGGACATGTGTCCTGATGGTCCAAGACAGTGAGCTGTCGAGTGTCATGGACAGGGCTCGGCGGAAGAGGTCCGAGAATTCGGCGGGACGGTCGGCGAAGATGTCTGCGAGTGTCAGCGACCGTAGGAAGAGCAACTCCAGAGAGACGCACCCCATGTGTCCAGCCGTTCCCTCCGCTTAGCGTTGACTATCAAAACAATTAAAAGGACATGATAGTTGGACGAATCCTCCCCGTAGCCCGGCCACAAGTAGCTGCGATCAGTCAGTAACAGATCGGACCCCGTCGGCGCCAACATCGGTACCTTTCCAGTATCTGCAGCCCCTCGAGGACCAGGAGCGACTTGAGCGGAAAGTTCTCCCTCTCCAGCGCGTCCCATATCTCCCGCTTGAGCACGTCGTTCTTGACCTTGACCTTGGCGGTCCGTCGGGGCGTCTTCAGCCAATGCTGCCGCGCAAGCGTCGCAAACTCGCTCTGGCCCTCCAAATCGTCGACGGTCGGTCGCCCTGAGACCCCGGCATTCGGCCGGGCATCCGCGCTGCTCTTGACTCGCTTGGCGGGAGGCATCTCGAATTTCTTCTGTCGCGTGCAGCGTGCGGGAACCGATGTTGGTCGAGGTGTCGCGCTCCCGCATAAATTTCCGAAATCAAGACGTGAATTACTGATGCGGGCGCCTGGGACGAGCTCCAAGCTTCCCGGTCGTCAGGTCAGCCTTGCAGCGGAAGCCACGCTGTAACCCCACATCAGTGACCTTACTGGCTAATGATCCGCTGACCCACAGACTGTTTGGTTGATTCTCCCAGCGGGCAGCCCCAGCCTTGTCGCTTGTTGCCGCGAAACATCGCTGACCCTTGTCCTTTCTCTCACTGCTTTTCTGTTTGCCGTCTTGCTCAAAGGGCGAGGAAAGGCCCACCACTTGCGAGAAACGACTGGGGACGGCACTATTCTACACGGCGATTCCCAGGGCGACAAGATGCCGTCCGCAATCATAGGAAGCCACGGCATCGAGGCCGTCGCAGCGGCCGGCACGTTCCTGGACAACCTGCTCGAGCGCGCCGAAGCCGTCAAGCGAACAGCGTCGGTTGAGCCGCCCCTCGACAAGTCCAACTTTGAAGATCTGCGGCGCCAACTCAGCGATGCGCTTGGACCCGAATTGATGGCTGACGACTCAGCCGATGCGAAAAGAACTCAGCGCTTTGCCATCATCGAGACTGCCGTACGCGACACATTCAAGTCAATGATCGTGAGTTGACCCCCGTTGCTGGCCAGTCCGCCCGGAGGCTCACCAATTACCCCCCCAAGGCGACGACATCAATCGAGTCACCAGCGTTTGTCCGGGTCTGGAACCTCTTCGACATCCTGTCGATCCTCTCCGACAGCGAATTATGCGACCCCGCCCTCTTGTTCTGGCTGGTCGAGGAGCTGCTCGACAGCCAGACGATCGCCGGCTGCCGCAAAGTCTTTGACTTTCTCGAGTCGCGGCGGGAGCGCATTACGGCCAAGCATTTTAAGCAGAAGCAGTTGGTCATTCTGCGCACCTGCAACGAACTCCTCCGGCGCTTGTCAAGAGCTCTCGACCCGGCCTTTTGCGGGAGGGTCTTCATCTTCATGTTCCAGAGCTTCCCCCTGGGAGACAAGAGTTCGGTCAACTTGAGGGGCGAGTACCACGTCGAGAATGTCACAACTTTTGATCAGGGCCCTTCTGCGGACAGCGAGGCCGACAAGATGGACGTGGACACGGACGGAAGGCAACAGAGGGATAGACCACTAGATCCGGATGCCCTATATCCCATTTTTTGGTCTTTACAGGAGAGCTTCAACCAGCCCAAGAAGCTGTTTGAGCCCAGTCACTTTGCTTCGTTCAAGGCCGGACTCGAGGCGACGATGGCTACCTTTCGCAGCATCAAGCCCGAGCAGCAATCACGCACCAAAGAGAAGCAGGACAGGCATGCCGACGAGGTCAAGCCAGCCCTCAAACGGAAGCGAGACGACATCGACGACGAGCTCTCCAGCGGCTTCAACCCAAAATATCTTACGAGCCGAGACCTGTTCAAGCTCGAGGTACGTCCCAGAGTGTCAACGGCGACAGCATTCTTACTCACGACCCGCAGATCAGCGATCTGGCCTTCCGCCGGAACATTCTCGTCCAGGCGCTCATAATCATGGAGTTCCTCCTCGCGCTTTCCCCCAAAGCAAAGGAGAAGCTCGCCGGCGTCAAGGCGCCTAATAAGTCGGTAACCTACTCGGACCAACAATTAAGCGAAGACGACACAAAGTGGGTGACGGACATGAAGGAGGCCATCGTGGAGTACCTGAAACAAGGGCCAGAAGGACCCTACTTCAACCGGATGGTCGAGACGGTTCTCTCAAGGGACAAGAACTGGGTGCGATGGAAGATCGAAAACTGCCCCTCCATCGAGCTGCCACTCCTATCCCCGGAAATGTTCGTCGAGGCCAGGAGCCAGGCGACCAAACTGGCCACGACAAAACGGCTGCGGGCGACGCCGCTGGGGTCTCTACCGCTCGACTTTCTGGGCGACGAAGACGAGGAGACGGCCATGGAGAAGCTCAAGGACCCGGAGCGATACCGCCCTCCCGAGCTCAGCAGCCTCAGGCGGGGCATCGCGGATGACGACTTTGAGATTGAGATGCCCACCAACGACGAGACGAAGGCGCAAGCGATAGAGGGGAAGGCGAGCAAGACGTGGCGGGCCTTGCGCATCGCCAGCAAGTCCAAGCTCGCCGTCTTTGATAAGATCGATGACGACGACAAGATTGATGTCATTTTTGAGGAGAAGCCCGCCCAGGAACCCGAGGGTGATCGGGACACGGCAGAAGAGGCTGCTGCAAACGGCGAGGCCGTCTTCCCCGACGACCGCAGGCCGATTGTCGTTGTGGATGCCGCCGCCCTCGCCCGCGGTCCTGGTTCCGGTTCCAGGTCGGAGCTCGTCAAGAAGCTGGTTGCCCAGTACCCCAGGACGTTTACCAGAGTACCCGCCCACGTCACGCGGCAGCCGCGGGAAGGGGAGGTCAACGGGCAGGACTACCATTTCGTGGACGCCCAGACCTTTAACGTCATGCGCGACGGGGACCAGTTTTTGGAGTTTAGCGAGGAAGGGGACGATGTCCATGGCACGAGCAGGAGGGTGGTGGAGGGGATCATGGATAATGACCGGGTGCCGGTGATGGAGTTGAGCCATGAGGTGAGTATCTAGATGCTCTCTGTCGTTTGTTTGTTTGCTTCCCGTGGGTATAGGAGCTAACGGTGACGGGGAAACAGGGGGCGCAACAGGTCAAGGATAATGGCTTTGATGCAAGATTCATCTTTGTACGGCCGCCCGCTGCGGAAGTTATGGAGGCGCGGCTGAAGGAGGCCGGCATGGGGGAGGAAGAGATCCAGAAGACGGTCAAGTTGGCGACGGAAGCGGCTGACGAGGCTAAATCTGGGACATTATATGGTTCGGTTGTTGAGGCTGAGTTGAAGGTGCTGGAGTCGGTGATATTTGCGCCCGAAGGCGGGGGTGCTGATGCGGCGTCAGCGGGCGGGGACGTGGCGATGGGGGATGGTGCTCCTTCATGAGGAGAATTTGCCAGGGATTGAATCGAGTTTGGATCCGACTTGGTGGGCCGACTAATAGAGATAGAGATGGGGATGGTAAAGGTTGTATGGAGATTATTTTAAAGAGGCGGGCCCTGAGTATCATGATACCCCATAAACATAGACATGAAGTAACTTGTCGACGTTGCGCGGTGGTGATCTTTGATACTACCTAATGGCCCTAAGAGCGGTCGCTGCTAGCCTTGAGCGCCTCAACCACGGCGTTGGCCTTCCCCTTGACCTCCTCACCAAAGTCCACGTCCGGTAGGCCCATGAGCGCTAGCATGGCCCGGTTGGCCATCATCATGTCGATGGTCATGGACCGGGTCATGACGTCTGTCCACAGCTCCTTGGCTTTGCTTGGGTTGGGAGTGCCTTGCTGGGTGTTTCGCTTCATTATAACTCGTAGAAAATAAACGTACTATCTGTTTCGACTTACCCTCGACATCGGGTTTTTTGTAGTTGGGTAGCTGCTCGGGATACTGCACCGGCCGGCCGGCCTCGACATTCTCCAGCTCGGAGACGATGTACTTTGTGCGCATGGCGAAATCCCACACATGGTAGAGCGTGGGGTTCCGGTTCGGGGCCTGCATCTGGGGATGGGCTAGGACGGCGTCAACGAGCTCGGCGAGACGGGTCGTGATGTTCTCGCGAACGGCGGGGTCCGGGAGGACGCTGCCGGTTGTGGCTGAAGGCATGTTGGTACTGGTTACGGTTGGGTTCTTTGGGAAGTTAAAGTTTGCTGAATTCCAGATGACTCTGACAGAGAAGAGAAAAAGCGGTCTGCTCAACGCCGATCTGCGCTAGGCGCGTCGATTAGGGCGTGTTTCCCCGCAGTTCTGTTAAAGACCGCTTCTGTCGGCTTCAGATTAGCTGGATACATGGTTGGGTTGGGGATCTGTTGGGTGACCGGGCCCCCAATGTGCATATTCATGTGCGGCAGATCGAGGGCAAGATTGGGTACGTTAGTGCGTAAGCTCAGTGTAAAAGGCTGTACAACAAATCTGGCAGCAGGGTAAACGACGTTCTGTCGCAGACTGCATGGTAGCAGTAAAGAGAAGCAATGCAGCTCATACAGTGATATGGCACTAAACCGTCCTTGGTCTAGGCCAGGGCTGACCATCGTGTACTGCACTGCATTCTTCCCGACCAAGTTCTGCCATGATGCCTCTGACGTCTGCCCGACATCCAGTCATGCCTGGCAGTCTCGGAAGATTGAGCATCATGCGTGGGAGGCCATGTAAGCAGCAGCCAAACAATAGCCAGCGTCGTCAACAAGCAACCCACCGATATATGTGAGAACGGGCCGGTTGGCTTCTCCCACAGCATCACCGCGGGGCAGTGGGGGCGAGGACCCCGGCCGGTCTCTCGACAAACTCTCCGTTTTACCTTTTTCTCCCACCTGCAACCTCAAACGACATCATGTTCTGCAGGTCAGCCGCTGTCCGGCACTTTGCATCGCTTGATTTTCCTCCGGTTGCCAGTTGAGTCTGGCCATCTGCAGGCCTCTTGCACGCTGTGTCAAGTAGCATAACTCTTTTCCACTGATCGCCAGCCGGCACCCCCCGACAACTCCTGCCAACCCTCTCAGCTGTCTCAGGTCACGATTTACCGAACATCTGTTGTGAGTATGTCTTTCCGCTTTACCAGTTGCCCAAACTTTGTCGTTAACCTTCGCCGAGAGTGCACCTTCCTGGCGTAGAATATCTGGGTGAATTTGAGCTACGCCGTTGGTCGAGCATCATCACTGTCTCGCCATCCTTCATCCCTCACGCACCAATCATCGGGTCTTGGTCCAAACAATCCCTAGACGCATTGCTATCGCCTCCGGCTACGCGGGAGGCCACTTAGACCCCTCAGTGCGACTCCGATACACCACCCATCCGGCTGGTGTGAATGTCTTCGACTCAAGACGACGAGGCTCCGGCGGGGCCATCGTCTTCCCCTAATATCACAGGGGCTGACCTGGACGCTGGGAACGACGATGCCTCGGCTTCTACCGAAGAGGCCAGGCACTTGCCAGAGCATTTGCGCCAGATTGTCCGTCTGACACAATGCCGCACGTGCTCTTTGCCGTTGCGTGAGCCCATGACGCTGCCTTGCGGCAACTCCCTCTGCCGCGCTTGTTTGCCGGAAAGTCATGCGCGATTGAACATATCGTATCCTGCCATCGCGGACAGACTACATGCGTTCCCGTGTCCTTTTCCCGAGTGCGGAAAGGACCACGCTGTCGCCGACTGCGGTGTCGATGTTGCCCTTGGTGACGTCCTTGACGCTATCGGAAAGGAACTCGAAAAGGCACGCAACTCTCCGTTGGCCTCGGATCTGACGACACACGCCATCGTCAAGGACCAGTGGGCCGCGGCCGGCATCCCATCATTGAAGGATTCTGAGACGACATCCCGACTTCTGCAGGGCGGAGCGTTTCTCGCAACGTACACGCTGGCTCAGCAAGGGCATCTCAAGCACGACGCAGAGGTCTCGTTTGCGAGTCCACTGACCGAGAAGCATGCGGCTTTTGACGCGGAGCTCCTTGCTCGGGTGAAAGGCGCGGCAAGAGCAAATGTCGACTGCTCACTCTGCTACACACTCTTCGACAACCCGGTCACGACCACCTGCGGCCACACACTCTGCCGGTCCTGCATACAGCGGGTGCTTGACTATGCGAAGGAATGCCCCTTTTGCCGCCGCGCCTTGACCATACATCCTGGCATATATTCCGAATCGTGCCCATCGAACCAGTTGCTGTCCAAGATGATCAGCGCCTTCTGGCCGGACGTCGTCAGGTTGCGGAAACGGGCGGCTGCTGAAGGGGCTCTGAATGACGGAAGCCAGAGGTGCGACAGGGCCATATTCGTGTGCACGCTATCACTGCCGGCCATGCCGACATTCCTGCATATTTTTGAATCAAGGTACCGTCTGATGATTCGCCGCGCGCTTGAGGGAGACCGAACCTTCGGTATGGTCATGCATCATCCCGCCGGCTTCATGGAGCTTGGCACTCTTCTTCGCATCGTCAAGCACGAGTTCCTGCCTGACGGACGGAGTTTTATCCAGACGGTCGGAACCTCCAGGTTCCGGATACTCGAGCACGATACGCTAGACGGGTATATGGTGGCGAGGATCCAGATAATCAACGACATCAGCGTGGCCGACGAGGAAGAGCAGGAGGCGGCCGAGCTTTTGGACAACGTTGACGGGTTGCGTGTTAGGTTCCCAACATCGATTGAGGAGATCGAGCAAACCCCAACACGAGATCTCCTGGGGTTCGCCATCGACTTTGTCCAGCGCATGCAAAACCAGGGAGCGACATGGCTCTCTATACGAGACCGGGCCGTCTACGGGCCGTGTCCGGATGACCCTGCCCTGTTTTCATGGTGGTTTGCTGCCGTCTTTCCCATTAAGGATGGCGAGAAGTATAAGTTGCTTGGTACGACGAGCGTGCGGGAACGGCTGAAGATTTGCTGTAGATGGATCATGATATGGGAGAACGCAACGTGGTAAGTGGCTGGGCCTTTGTAGCACCGACCTCCCATACGTGATATACACCTGCGTTCCGTCAAACTAGTCCACACATCCCTTACATTACTACATCGGCGAGCAATGATAGGGCGCCGGCTCGATACCCAGGCTGATAGACCTGATTTCAGACCGATACGTGTAGGAATATATTGACGGACGACCAGGTCTTCATCATGCAGCGTAATGTAGTTGGCTACCGTACGGATAGAGGCGCCGGCTAAGGGGTTTTCCGGGGGCTTGGAAACGGCAAGGCGGTGCACCAGCGTTGGCATACTTTAGCGTATCACTTTAAATGATATCTGGGACGAACAGTCTCGACTTTTGAAATGTGACGTCGTTCATATATTTCTGGACGGCCCGATTATTCCAGGCTTCACCCGTCACTGGGCGGATACGTCACGTCTTGGTTGATCGTGCATGCTCCTAGAAACCGACAACAACAACAGCAGCAAGTATTGTCTGTTGTTGCCAGCAAGTCTAACAATAGCTTGAGAGGAAGAAGCGGAATGAAGGGGCCCCGAGTCGAGGCGAAGGCGGTGTAACTAACAAAGACAAAGCGGCTGGAAGCCAACAAGCACTGGAACTAACAGACTAACCAACATCTACAACCGTATTTTCCGCTCAAGCTTTACGCTAGGCAAGACCATTAAGATGCCCAACTCGGGATGAGGTCGTTGATACTTTCATGAATTTATTTGCTTTCCTGTCCTACCATGCCATAGCAACCAAACCAAGGTATCGATCGATATTAAGCCCGCCTCCCGCTGCCTTGCCCACCCGTTTCAACCAACCCGACCCCAAGCCAGATAGAACATATTCGCTTTTCGCTCTCCCGAGTATTTTCTTCTCCTTCCCAATGATCATATCCTTCTCCTCAGCTGCCAATTATCAAATACAAAAACCGCTGCCGGCCGTGGATTATGTTTCCCCACATAATGAAGAACCCTGCTCATTCACGACAACACGACAACAACAAGCACAAGCACAAGCACAAGCACAAAGCAACATCACCTCACACCTCCCCACCTCCCCCGTCCCGCGGCCGACGAGTTTAACGCCAACCTCCTCCCGATATTCCCAAAGCACACACAGCTGCAAAACAGCACGCTCAACATCCAGATGCTCGTCTCGACCGTCTCCTGGCTGGCCAAGCCACCCATGGTGCTCGCGCCGTGACCGCTACTCACTGCGGCAGTCATGTTGGGAAATAACGAACCCGAGCCCGAACCCGGTGAACCAGACAGGCCGGCAGCAGCAGCAGGCGCGGGCATCATCATATCAGTGTTGACGCCCATGACCAATGACGCGAGCGACCCCGCCAGCCCGACCGCGGCGGAGAGCAGGAACCCCGGCTTCGAGCGGTCGATGAGGTACCACAGGAAGGGGTTGGTCAGGGCGAGGGTGAGCGAGACCTGCATGGTCGAAGCCCAGGGGAGCTTGCGGATGGCAAAGACGATGCCGACAAAGGCGCCGATGCCGCGGATGACGAGGGCCCAGTCGGTTTCGGCCTGGGCTGGCGCCGCAGCAGTAGCGGTAGCCGTCGGAATGGCGTCGACATCCACCTCACCATCGCCATCGCCATCGCCATCCGCCCTGCTCCTCTTCTTCCCCTTCAAACCGGCCGCCGCCCTCCTCTCCCAGACCTTATCAAACCAAGGCAACAGCCCCCCCAACACCACCCCAGCAACCCCCCAGAATCCAAGATACCGCCACTCCCACACTGCCACCTGCTGCTGCTGCTGCTGCTGCTGCTGTCCGCCGCGCCTAGGAAACCTCGTCACCAACACCCCGTACCCGACCCCAAGCACAAACAGCAGCACCGCCCTGAGCGCCAGCGCCAGGACCATCCGCAACCCTCCCCCGGCCAGCCTGACCGACGACGACGACGAGGAGGAGGGGAAGGGGACGGACGAGGACGCGGGATGCGAGTGCGACCGCGAGCGCTCCCGCATCAGCACGTACGTCGCCTCGTCGAGGCCGGCCCGCCGCGCCGGCGTGCGTGGCGTGTTGACCCCGCTCGTGTCCGGGAAGACCGCCACCCCGTCCTCCTCCTCCTCGTCCTCCCCTCCCTGTCCCTGCCCTCCCGCCCTGGCGGAGGGGGAGTAGATCCCGAAGAGGGTGGACGAGGTCAGGTTGAGGAACGAGGTGGCGCGGCTGAGCGGGGTGTCTCTGTCTCTGGTGCTAAGGTTCGCGTTGGGGCTGGCGATGGCGGGGGAGGAGGAGGAGGAGGGGGACGGTCGGTAGGCTGGGTCGAGGAAGCGCAGGTCGCTGACTGAGATGTTTGGGGTGGGCCGTCGACCTGACGTGTCGTTGTCGTCGTTGTCGTCGTTGTCGTCCGGGGGTGTGGGGCTGGAGAAGTTGAGCTTGAAGGGGCGCCGCGGGATGGGGCGGAGGATTTCGGGGGAGGCGCGGCCTCCTCCGGGTTTGGGGTCCATGTTTTTTTTTTTTTTTTTTTGTTGTGGTCGCCGTGGTTGAGTATGCTTTTCTCTCTTTCTCACTCACTCTCTCGCGGCGATGAAGGCTGACGTAGATTTGCTCTTCGTCACCAGACTCGATACATAACGCGAGTACCTTTGAGCTAGCTATGTCACGGAATGGCAAGCTGGGGAAGAAGTCGATTGGGCGCAGGGGAGGGAGAGACCAGGCCCGGTCAAATATGGCGAGGGATGACTCGTGCTCCTGAGGTCGTGCACAAGACAAGCCGGGAATGGATGAAAAACAACCAGTCAGTGTGTGCGCAACGCCGGAGCAACGGGCCAGCTGTGGCTGAAGTAACAATCGGACTGAGGTAGTTGCGTCGTCAGGTTCAGACGAGGAAACCTGTCCAAATATCGAGTGCGTCGACGCGCCAAAAGTGCTGGGGTGCACTGTGCAGCGCAGGGATTTCAAAGCGCCTGCATGGGCGCTAAACACGGGATCACGGTCTGCTACTAATCAAATAGCATGAAATATGAACACGCGGAGCATTAGTCACCCTCTACGGAATATGCCATTGCCATTGCCATGTTTTATAACCCCCAGGCTGCGGTGTACCGTATCAGAGGGAGCGTGCATGCACCTGTTCCAGGGCAGAGAGAAGGGAGCCATCGCGTCTCCTGCAAAATGGAGATGTGGCTTCCTCTAGTCAGGGACCTGCAAGCCGGAATGATCACGGCAAACGCGCTAAAGCGACCGGGGCCCCTGGACCCTGCGAGCGGGGCAGGCCGAAGTCCTTCACATGTGATCCTCGCACCAGATCCGGGGCCGGTCGCATGACTTGCCCTGCATCGATTACCCCACACTTTGCCCGCTTCTTCAAGATCTATTGATCATTGGGTCAAGATCCGGCGGGCAGCTACAGGAATCGTAAGGTGACGTACAGTATAGCACATACCAAGGCCTGCCTCGAGCGGCAGACCAACACGCCGCGGCAACCAACAAATGCCCACCCTGTTCGCGCTGCTTCAACAACAGAGTGCTGGCAGTATACCGAGTTAAGATGATTGTTTCGTCCTCCTTGAGCTTGGTGATGTTAGCTATGTTTATTGTCTCGACAGTCCACGAAAACCACTGCACATTACCGGTCTAGGGGCTGCCGGGGAACCACCACAAAACCCTATGAAGCTACCGCAGGCTACGTGCCTGGACACCTACCAGGAACCCACTAACCGCCGGGTTTGTGTGTCTTATCGCCCATATTAGACTGCTCTGCTGTATAGTCTGCATCCAGCAAAAGCAAGGCAATAACTCTTCGCTACCGCTTAGCAAGCCTCATGTTCTCCTGAAGCGGAATAATAGGAGCAGCGTTTGCTAGCGCTGAACTAGGCTTCCGACGTCTGCAACCACGACCGTTCGCTGTGCCTAGGTATGTACTAGGCAAAGCCTGTAGTTGGATACGTCAGCTGTAAATATGGATGGTGCTGGGATTGCTTGGGGGATAGAGGCCACCTGGGACTGTCTTCAGCTTCGATGACTCTGGGAATATCTATAGGTATTTACCGTATTGTATTAGGGCGAATCGTTTTTCAGAGGCCAGGGCTCTTTGGTCAGAGAGCAGAAGTCGCCAGGACTGGGCTGGTTCGGATATGGGGCCCGCCCACGGCCAGAATTCTTAAACATGACATCAATTCGGCATGTTTTCCGCCGCTCTCCTTGGGATTGGAAGCTAAGAAGGCTAACTACGCACGGACAAGTGCCAATGGCCGCGAAGACATTATTTTGCGGCTGCAAAACAACATGTTTACTTACATACATAGGTCCCGCAAGCTTTCCGTAAGGTTCTTCTGGTGGATCGAGATGTTGGATTTCAGGCGCTAGGGGCGGGCCACACCGCTGTTAGACATGCCGATCTGACCTTGGCAGATTTAGAAGTACGTTTAAGATCTGATGATGGACAGCCTGCTCATCGCGTTGTCCTCAGAATCGTCGATCGTTACCTTAGCAAATCTAAGGCAGGTGCTCAACATAATCTACTGCTATAACCAGCCTACTCTTCATCGCTGTCGTCCTCATCATCATCCTCCTCCCCTTCCGAGTCGTCAAACTCAAACTCGCTCTCCTCCGCTCCTTCTGGCCGGGGTATCATGACAAAAGCCCCCACACAAGTGATTCTGTTCTGTGTCCCGTAGGTCCCCAGAAGCTTGCCAACCTGCTTGGTGCTCTTGTCCTTGCCGCCGAGGTCATCGGCATCCAGCTGCCAAAGCCGGATCTGCCCATCGCTGCTCGCCGTCACAATGAAAAACAACTTCTTCCCATCCTCGCCCTCGACCGGTAACACCGTAAAGTCCTTGATCCTCCCCGGCACCCCGGCCTCCTTCCCGCCCAATTGAGCAACCAGCCGAGCCATCGGCAGCGTCTTCCCCTCAGCCGGCGCCTCCAGCCCCTCGGGACCCGTCTCAAAGAACAAAACCCTCCCATCCTCGGTCGACACAGCCAGCACGCTCTCATCCTCCCCCTTCCCCGTCTCCACGTAGCAGAGCTCGTGCACCTTCGTCCTCGTATCCCGCATAACCCTACACCGGACCCGACAGTCCATGCCGAAGACGAGCACATCCCTATCAAAGCCGACGGCGAACTCGTCCTCGCCCCACACGATGCGGCGGGCCTCGCCGGTGGAGTGGCGGCCCTCGCCGATCTCGCCCAGCGCGGCCCGCTCAAAGTTGAGCACGCGCGACTTCTTGCCCGTCTCCAGGTTCCACAGCCGCATGCAGCGCTCGCCCTTGCTGACGCTGATCATGATCTTGTTGCTGGGGTGCACCGCGAAGTCGTTGACCCCGGCGGGCGCCGCCCCGGCCGCCGCCGTGTCGCCGCTCGGCCGGCCCTGCGCCTTCGGGATCGGGCACCTGAACGTGTGCAGCAGCGCCCAGTCGCGCGTCCGCGTCACCGCCACCGTGCTGTCCTCGGACGCCGACAGCAGCTTGCTGCGGTTGGGGAAGGCCAGGCGGGTGATGTTGGAGCTGTGGTGCAGGAGCGTCCCCAGCTCGCGGTTCTTGGGGTTCTCGAGGATCGGGCGCGGCGCGAGGGACGAGAGGAGCTTGGCGTCGGCGTCGCCGCCCGGTGCGTTGCTGTTGTCGGACGGGGGGTGCGCCGAGAGGTTGTAGAGGTTGATGCGCTCGTCTGTGCTGCCCGTGGCGAGCAGCACCTTCTGGGTCTGTCCCGCGGCCGGGGCCGAGGGCGGCGATAGTGCCAGACACCGGATGGCCGAGTTGTGCGCATTGAAGAGGAACGTATCGGCGAATTCGACGGCGCCGGCGTCTTCTTTGGGGGTTGTGGTAGTGCTGTCCTTCTTAGGTTTGCTCTTGGGAGCGGATCGAGCTGAAGATGGCTTGACTGTCGCTGTGATGCCGTGGAGGACCCGGTCGTAGGACCCGGCAACGATCTGAATTGTCACGGGGCTGTTGTCGCTTAATTTCGGGGCTGGTGACGGCTGACTTGTTCGAGGCGGTGCTTTGGCTTTCTTTGTCGGGACTTTTGTCTCGCTCCCTGCGGCGGCTTCTCTTTTCCTTTTAGCCATGGTGGGTAGTGGCGTTTGCTAGTTGTTGAAGTTGCTCGTTACCAAACTCTAGTAGAATAGTTGCTGTTTAATGATATCCCAAGCATTTATTGTTCTTTTTTTCTTCTGGGGAAAAGAAAATAGAAAAATTAAGTGGGCCCCATCTCTTATCTTATCGCTGGTTCAGCAAGCACTCAGGCATCCCGCTCGTGCCCCCTCCTCAAGTACAGCTCCCCTGAACAAGGACAGCTCTCCAGCAGGGCTAGTACATGAGAATGATTATTACATGCCTTTTATTCGAATTCATAACAGCCCGCTTCCGGCTTTAGCGATATATACGGCTGATCATTTCCTTGACCGATCATAAATATCTACATGAATATGTCATCACGTTCCTCAGAGGCGTCCTTGGCCTTGGTCTCATCATCGACGCCGTCCGCTCAACACTTGGCCTCTAAACGTTTGAAACCCACAAGCACCGCTCGAATAATACAAGGTACGACTAACACCCAACTCCATAACCATGGGGCTACTTGCCCGGTGCCGGGGTCGCGCTGCCGCTGGACTGTCTCTGGTGTTGACTTGCCTGCTGCTGGGCGGCTTGCTGGGCGGCTTGCTGGGCGGCTTGCTGGGCTGCCTGCTGTGCTTGTGCTTGCTGCTGCGCCCGCAGAAGAGATGCATATTGATGCGGGCTATTCATTGGTTGTTGCGCGACTGCCCCCGCCGCAGCGTTCATGGCTGCTTGCTGCTGGCTCTGCACAATCATCCTACTCAAGTGCTCCGTTGCTAGCTGCCTAATCGCATCGCTTGGCATGTTGGGGTTCTTGGCCCGGTAATGGGCCTCGAGGTCGTTGAGTCGCTGCGTGATATGGTGGTTCAGGATCCCGCCGGGCGATCTGCCTGCGACGGCCGGCATACTCAAACCAGCGCCCGGTGACGTGCCCAAGCCAGCGCCGTTGGCCGCGTTGAATTGCGCCATCATAGCCTGCGCATTGGTCATGAATGCCCCTTGATTGAGGCCGTTCACAACGGCACGCATCGGTGTAGGCGACGCTTGTGTCCCGTTCGCTTGAGGGAGTTGCTGCACTTGCTGGCTAGGTTGCTGCTGTTGTTGCTGAGCCACCTGTTGCTGCGGGAGCGGTTGTGGGGTGCCAGGCTGCTGCTGCTGCTGCTGTTGCTGCTGCTGCGGTGTTTGCTGCTGCTGCCCCTGCGGCGTCTGCTGTTGAGCCTGCTGTTGCTGCTGCTGCTGCTGTTGTTGTTGCTGTTGTTGCTGCTGCAGCTGAATCGCGGCTCGCTGCTGGCTCTGGATTGTCCTGGCTTGTATCATCAGGCTGATATCCGGTTGCGGATTGGCCATGGGCATTCTATGTTGCGCCTGCATCGCCTGGAGCTGGGCAGCCTGCGCCACGCCTGCCATCTGAAGTGGTGGTACGAGGCCACTCGCAAGTCGCGCTTGTACGGCCGGAGGAACTGTTCCTGGAGGCGCTTGGATGGGAACTCGTCCTGGGGCGCGGTTCTGCCCAGCCATGGCGAGTTGCCCCGGCATGTTGAGGCGAGGAGCGCCGTTGACGGCATTGGTGGCAGCCGCGATCTGCGCTGCGTTCTGGGGAACTGGGAGGGCACCAGGTGTACCTGGGAGCTGGGTGGGATGAGTTTGCTTTTGCTGAGGTTAGCTCGAGTTAGCATTCGAATCATGATGGTGCCCCAGTCTTCAGCCTTACCAATCTCCTTGAGTTCGCGTCCGCGTGCCGCATAGCATATGCGGCCATCCTCTCAGCAAGCTGTTGGTCCCGTTCCCATCTCATTATGCTGTAGTCCCGCGGCGTCTTGTTCTGGATCTGTTGCCGTGGAGCCTCATTCGCCTTGCGCATGGCCGCCAAGTTGGCTGCATGCTGCGCTTTCTGGGCGGCCGTTTCTCGTTTCTTGGCTAGTTTGCGCATGGCGTCAATCAGGGCCAGATGCTTTTGATTGCGCCGTCGTTCAACCCTAATGCTCGTGGTCGCTCTTCGCCTGGGGACCGGCGTAACCGCCCCGTTTGGTCCGACTTGCTGCTGCGCCGTCTGGTTTTGTTGCGCAATATTCCGCTGCGCCGCATCGATCCTGCTTTGGTAGGCTTTGAAGTATGGGGTTCTCGCCATGTCGTTGGGCAGACCCTCAAGACTCCCGAGGCTCACCCACCGCTCGAAGCATTCCCACGGCGTCCGACGTTCGGCCCCAGACGCAAAGGCAGATGTGGTTGACGCCATAGCCGAGATGAGTGACCAATTGTAAGAGCATTCGCGGACCAGGGACTTTAGTTGTTCGTCCTCGGCGTACGTCCATTGCGAAGCTGTACGGCTCTCGAAGAAGCTCTGAGGGGGCATAGGATACTCAGTAGGTGGTCGGAATTGATGGCCAGCGTGTAGCCGATCTCGAATCACTTTCATCTCAGGGTTAAACAGCGCCACCGCGGTGTTTTCTGGTTGCAACTCTGCGCTGGGGTCCGAACCGGCACCGAAGATGACCTCATCGCCATCATCATCCTCATCTTCCGCGAGATAGTCGTATCGACAGCGCTTCCGTGGCGGCCCGCCATCTGCCAAAACCATCTCGCCTTCGACAAATTTGCTCAGAGGCACCGCCGGTCGTTTCCACTTGGCATCTGGGTCGTAATCCGGCCCCGAGAGGTCGAACTTTGGGATCTTCAAGGGTGACCCGTACATGGGAAGATTCTCTAAGAGGAGATCGGCTGTTTTGGACGGCTGCAGACCAAAGACCACATCATCGTCCTGCAGCGCGAAGATCGCCGACGGGGCCACGGTTTCCACCATGACGTCTATAGGTTCATCCTCATTGTCCCTGGGCGAATCGGAATGGACCAGATCTGGTACGGATTCTTCGGCAGCATCAAGGGCGTCGACCATCTTAGCGTCAGACCCTAGAGCCATGGGCGGCGGTGGAACTACTGCATTCACTTGCAGCGCTAGCCGCTCGGCCGGGCCAGAGTGAACCCATTCCGCGCAGGCATAAGCGAGGTTTCGCGCGACTGCCCGCTTCCATTTGCGCTCCTCACGGAAATCGGTCCGCATCCACTTCATTTCTTGAATCAGAACATCCCAATGAGATGCCGGCCTTGTCGGTTCCGGGCATCGTACAGGTTGCCGTAAGGACCACTTGTCGTGTTGCTGGAGATGATAAACTCGCCTCAGGATCTTGCAAGCTTGGTGGTCCAATATTGAGATGTATTGATCGGGCGTTGATATCGTCTTGTGGGCTTGGTTTAGAAGTTTTTCGATCGGCTTCATCCACGTTGACTGTCGGGTGAAGCCTTCAATGAAAAGAGGCATGAAATAATCATCGGATGGGAGCCGGCCTGGCCGCTGCTTGTTGACAGCTAATGAACCGTCATCTGATGGCCTATGTCTCGCAGGCTGCTTGCCGAAAATCACAGTTGGGATGCTTCTTCGTCGCTTATCGCGAGTCTTGTTGGCTAGCAACTTGAGTTGGGAAGCAGAGGGAGCCTGAGGCTTGGAGCTTTCCTGGTCTTGTGTTGTCTGTGGTCCACTTGCGTCCCTCGAAACTGGCTTCAAAGCTTTAACATGCGGGGACGAGGCATCTGTGGGCTGTGGCCTTGGGGAAACCTCGCCGGAGGCGGTTTCCTCCAGGGTCTGGGGCTTGGAGGCGGAGGATGGCGGCTCCACTATGCGTGTGTCTGCAGCTAGGAATTCTTGAGCGGCACTAACAGCGGGCGCAGGCGGGGGAATAGCGGACTGCAGGTTTAGCTCAGCCTTCGACGGACCGTCTGGCTTGTCAAGCTCCATGGGAACGGTGGAGCCTTCATCCTGCTCGCCACCGACATCAACAACCGGCAAGGTTCTGACGGAACTGGCGGCTAGTTTCTCGCTGCGCCCTTGATCGTCTTGCTGCGTAGTCACTGGCGCAACATGCTCATCTCCTGCCGAGCGTTCTCTCAAACCAGGTGCCTCTAACAATTCTGCCGGTCTCCCCGATTCATTTCGTGATGGCGCAGAAGCTCTTACGAACCCAGTCGGTTGGGAGAGCTGAGCTGCCGCAGATTCCTGCAACAGCTGCGCTTCAACACCGCTGATCGCTGTTGGCAATGGGACGTCCAATGTAGGTGGCTCGGCCGGTGGGACGACTTGGCTGGCATTATCTGGTTTTTCCCCTTCCGTAGCGTCCTCCTGCGCCTTGTCCCCACGCGAATTCTCATGTCGCTCCAGATACTGTGGTCCTTCGTTATCGGGGCTAGTGTCCGCGGATGCATCATGCACGGCTGGGGTCAGCATCGATTGAGCTGTAGAACCTGGGGACGATAAGGCGTCGGTAAAGCGCGTTGAGTCGGTAGCTGACGTCCGGTGGTCGATACCGGATGCGGCGTCCCTGGGACTCAACCTTCCGTCAAGTTCCGTTGGCGAGGGAACTTGGCTGGCCCGAGCGACTTGTGCGTCGATTCGAGGGACTTTTGACGAAGTAGCGGCATCCACCGGTGGCAGCAGACTTGCCTGACCGTTTGAGAATACCTCTCCCTGCCCATCCGGAATGGAAACACCATTCACCTTGCCAGAAACCTCTCGACGGGTGGACGCATCCTTCAATTGCAACTCTCCTCCATCCCTAGGTTTCGCGACAACCTTTGGCACTATTGCTTCGGCAAGAGGCGTCTGAACTGACGGGACGCCCTTTGTTGGAACCTGCGGCGCTGCATGCTGGTCTGCTGCTCCAGAGAATGGCCTCGAGCCGTTTGATATCGGGTCGTCGGTCTTGGTCAAAGGGAGTCCGTTCTCGATCGACTGGGTTGGCCCTACACGTGGTGCATTCTCGACGGCTGCCGCATCGGATATCGCGCGAAGCTTGCGTGCATCGAACAACGGCTTCCGGCGCGCAGGTATATTCAGCTCATTCAGTCGCCGACCCCTGCAAGCATAACGAATTAGAAAATCAATCTTTTGACGTGACGCGACATGCCGGGAGACCAAAAATTAACGTAGTAAAACCCAACGGAACCTACTGCAGAATGTCGGTCTCGATTAGGAATTTGGCTTCGGCAGGTGTGGTTGGCGGCGCGTCGGGGTTGCTAAAGTCGTGGTTCGGAATGCCATCTTCGTCGGTCGCAACAGCGAAAAGCTCACGCAGTTTGCGCTTGCGTGACAGCACAATTGATCTATGACCAGTTAACACCGAATATGACCCATCAAAATGATCGGAAAATTGAGATCTCTCGATTGGAACTATTCGCACCTCGATTCCGCCCGCTTTGATCGCAGCAGCTTCTGGCGGTCGGCGAGCCCGACCTCAGTCATGTCATCGGCGACCGCGACATCCGTTTTTGATCAAACGGATGGCGATATCGGTTCGGGCTAGGCTGGCAGATATGAAAATCGCGATGGTAGAGGATAAAAAGTGGGAGCGTTGCGACTTTCAACGCTGGATTGATTGAGTGACCTGGTCTCGAGCAGACGGTAAATCTCTGTCGTGCCGTGTTGAGGGGGTTGTGAAGACGGGGGTATCAGCGGGAGTGCAATGCAGCCGGAATCAAAAAAATGTTAATCCAGGATGCATCAGCGCCTGAAGTGTCGTCAGCACCACCGCTAACGGACCTTGTTCTTGCTTTCTCGGGGCTGCGGTAGGGGGAAAGGAGGCCTGAAATTCCACTGGGGTTGGAAGGCTCAAGTGCGCCGAAGGCAGCCGAAACACAGTGCGGGTACTGCGAAATATTGGACTGACCATACTGTATGAGGGGCCTCCCGCTTGGCAGGCGAAGAACACCGAGCAGCATCCGGCAGACGAGGGTTAGGGGAGTGAAGACGGGGGGGAACGGGGAGCCTGGCGGAGAACTCTGCGCCCTAGGAAGTGTTGCCAGTGACATCGGCATCTCCCCTTGAACGACATGAAAAGCCTGCGTGGCTTTCTCTCACTCGACCTTGGGCGGAGTGAGGCCGCGGGTCTCGTCGGCCTTCAGGAACCATTGTTTGCCTCCGCAGGGTCCAAGAACGGTAAGGCAAGTGGCCCAGGCCGATCGCATCCTGGCAACCGCTGTTTTGGTGTTGTCTGGGCGGTGAGTTTCTGGGTCCAGAGCTCGGATCCGGACGGAGCAACTCAAGAAAGTGAAAGACAAGCAGATTGAGTTCGAAACGAGTAGCCTTTTCCGTGGTGGTTTGTGGAGAGACTGATGTGTGTTGGGGAACTTTGATATGCCGCTGCGGATAATAAAACGTAACTCGGCGCCTTGGTTTGTGCCTCAGGCAGCCCCACTATGTAAAGTTCGGTTCCTGGGCTTCGTTTCATCGTCCCCAAAGTATATCGGTACCTCCAGGGTGCTCTCAACTCCCATCCTCCACAAGAGCAACAATTCACGCCATGTCAGACCGCGACAGCAAATCCTCGCGGATAGCCATTCAGCTCGGTAAAGCGTCTGCTCCATCACCACACGGCATCAAGAGTCGCGCCCGTCCGGCTTATGCAAAGCGACACCGAGCGCACGCCCTCCACGAGGAGTCGGAATCAGACGACGCGGCCGACAATGAGCAGCAGAACTATGGCCGGCAGGAGGCTATTACGCATTATGGCGCCAGTGACGCGGGTTTAGATGATGAGGAAGACAATAGGCATGGGGGCTCCGCCAGAACCGGTGATGGAAGGGCAACGCGTCAGCATGGAGACGCATCCGCCGACCAGAAAGCCCGTCGCGATGGTAGCCCAGTACCTGACTCAGAGTCTCAAGACAAGCCAGTCAAATGGGGTTTAACTATCAACATGAAATCAAAGCAAGACAGCAAGGTGGCCAAAGAAGGGGAATCGAAACGGCGGCCAGACAGTGCTGGATCTGAACCAGACACAAGAGCAGGAGAGAAGGCCGCAAAGAGCATCGATGATGAAGCCATGGAGGCGCTTCTGGGTTCAAGTACACCAAAACGCAGGAAACTGGATTCCGACGCCGCTGACCGAGAACCGCGGCCCGAGGACTTCCAATCTGTCCCCATCGACGACTTTGGCGCTACCCTTCTCAGGAGCTTTGGCTGGGATGGAAAGATGAGGGGTAAAGTAAAAGAGGTAACTAGGCATGCCAACCTTACGGGACTCGGCGCAAAGGATGCAAAAGGTGCCGAGGACCTCGGGGCTTGGAACCAAAAGACTGTCAAAGACTCCCGGCCGGCGCGACTCGACGACTACCAGAGGGAGGCGAGCAAGAAGCGCCAACGGATAGATGATAGGTACGGTGACAGCTACAAGCGGGAGCGGGAGCGGGAGCGAGAGCGAGAGCGAGAGCGCGGACGAGACAGATAGGAAGAATCTGCAGCAGCCTTTGCAGCCTTATCCGAATACCACCACTCCGATAACTTTCCCGAAAGAAAGAGCGTCACCTTGGGCGCTTACGTTTTCGGCAAGGGAGATACTATGTATTTATCTCTGCTTCGGAGTTCATTTAAGTGGGTATTTGTGACTTTGCACTCTTTCTTTGTGCCATGCACTAACAGACATTTGGTCCGGGAAGAGAGGCGAAAGATGGCACAACGAAGGTGATATGTGCTGAAGATCGTCACAAACGAATCTCGATGCTCGTATCGTCGGTAATGCGCTCGGGAACCCCCGTCCCCCCGGCGAGCGGAAAGTGCCGGGGCTAAACTGCAGCAACTCTATCCGTTCCCGGACCTAGCATTGAGGTGAGTCTGGTGGGTGTGCTGAGTATCCGTTTTCTCGCCGCCTTACTTCCGCTAGCCACCGATGGCCCCCTTGTCCGAAGCCTTAGATGAGATCGGTCTCGGCCGACCTAAGCTAATCGCATAACGCGTGGTCCGGCTTTGAGTCTTTTATGCCTTCACCCTGACCCAACGTCCGAAGGACCTTGTGCGAACATTACCAAACTCGGTGCCTGCCGGCGGATGAACATCGGTTACGGCGTCTACATGCCCCCCCAAGTTTATTGGCTGTTCTCATCCTAGCGGGGAATATCCCTAGCGGGTTGAGGTCGGATGTACGACTGTCACCTTGATGCCCAGTGCCCACTTTACATGTACCTCTTCCTTGTTTACAAACCGTCTCCCACAATCTCCGCTCTTGTCCTGCATAGCGGGGCATCCTCTGCGCTGGCAGCTTCGTAGATGGCCTCCTACCTTACCCTACCAGTCCTCTCGGAATTTTCTCGGGTAGACGGGCTAGCAGCAGCTATTTAGGAAGTGCTATGGTCTCACTAAGATCAAATCTGAATTCCATTGTCTTCCGTATCTCTCCCTTGGTTTGTTGACATGCCTATTGAAGTACTTTGGGATATGGCAGACACATCGACGAAGCCTTGGTGGAAGGATGCCGTGTTCTACCAGATCTACCCCGCGTCTTTCAAAGACTCCAATGGGGATGGACTCGGCGACATTCCGGGTATTCTGAGCAAGATTGATTACTTGAAGGACCTTGGTGTTGACGGCGTCTGGGTTTCGCCCATGTACCGTGCCTGCTCTATGCTAAGCTACGCCTCGGTGATCCGATGCAGAGGGCTAATCGTTCATCCCTCCGCAGGTTCGACAGCCCCCAGGTTGACATGGGATACGACATCTCGGACTACGAGAAGGTCTACCCTCCGTACGGCACGGTCAAAGATATGGAAGAACTTATAGAAGCTTGTCACAAGAGGTGATTCCACCCGGCCGGCTTCAAGTCATTTGCCGCGTTCAGCTAAAGGCTACAAGGGGCATGAAACTAATCCTGGACCTTGTCATCAACCACACTTCTGACCAGCACGCCTGGTTTAAGGAGTCGAGGTCTTCAAAGGATAACCCGAAGCGTAACTGGTGGGTCGGGCCCGTCTTGCTTACAACCGTAAGAACAAAAGGGTCTGACCTTGACCCGCAGGTATATCTGGAAGCCTCCTCGGTATGCAAAGGATGGCACTCGGCTGCCGCCGACGAACTGGCGAAGCTATTTTTCCGGATCGACCTGGTGCGCTGTTCTCCGAAGCGTCCGAAGCAGGAGAGATAAGACTGACATTATCGCTCAGGGAGTATGATGAGCACACGGGCGAGTATTACCTCCATCTGTTTGCCAAGGAGCAGCCGGACCTCAACTGGGAAAACGAGGAGACACGGAAGGCTATCTATGACAGCGCGATGCGTTTCTGGCTCGACAAAGGCGTTGACGGCTTCCGCGTCGACGTCGTGAACATGTCAGTGGGACTTGTTCTTTTCCGTTCCACTTTGCCACTGACATGGCCCGTCCTCAAGGTACTCCAAAGGAGTCGAATTCAAGGACGCCCCCATCGTAGACGCCAACTTCTACGAGCAACCGGCGTGGCTGTACTACGCCAACGGCCCCAGGATGCACGAGTTTCTCCGGGAGATGAACGAGCAGGTGCTCAATAAATACGGTGCTGTGACGATCGGCGAGCTCCCGCACACGCCAGACCCCAAGAAGGTGCTGCAGTACGTCGGGGCGGCTGACAAGCAGCTGAGCATGGTGTTCCAGTTCGACATTGTCGACATTGGCCAAGGCCGCGAGCACAAGTACCACTTCGGGGAGTGGAAGCTCCCGCTGCTGAAGGGCATCGTCGCCAAGTGGCAGCAGTTCATCGAAGGCACCGACGGCTGGACGACGGTGTTCTGCGAGAATCACGGTATGTAGCGACCCGCCCACTCAACGGCAATCACAACCAAACGCAGTAGGCACGTACTCACCAGATGGGTGGAAAAATAAAAATAAAACAGACCAAGGCCGTTCCGTCTCCCGCTACGCCTCCGACTCGCCTGCCCACCGCGTCCACTCGGCCAAGCTCCTCGCCCTCATGCTCTGCTCCCTCACAGGCACCCTCTTCATCTACCAGGGCCAGGAGATCGGCACCATCAACGTCCCGCGTGACTGGCCCATCTCGTCGTACCGCGACATCGAGTCGGTCAATTTCTACAACACCATGGCGGCGGCCATCAACAACGACCCGGCCGAGCTCGACTATGTCATGCGCAGCCTGCAGATCCTGTCGCGCGACAACGCGCGGCTGCCCATGCAGTGGGACGGCGGTGCGCCCTACGCCGGCTTTACGGACTGCAAGGACGGGGCGTGGATGCGGGTGCACGATTTGTATGGTGAGATCAACGTGGCCAAGCAGGTGAAGGAGGGTGAAGGGTCTGTGCTGGGGTTCTGGAAGCGAATGATTCGGTTCAGGAAAGAGCACGCCGAGGTGCTTGTGCATGGGGCTTTTGAAGGCTTCGGGATGGAGGACGAGAAGACGTTTGTCTTTGGGAAGCGGGCTGGGGGAAAGCGCGCGGCGGTGGTGTTGAACTTCACCGGGGAGGACCAGGAGGTTGAGCTGCCCGACTATGAAGGGTTGGCGTTCAAGGTTGGGAGTTATGATGATGGTGTTGACGACGGGGACGGCCACAGGGCTCGGAAGCTGAGGCCGTGGGAGGGGAGGTTGTACCTGGCGGGCTGCGAATAAGGAAGACAAGCTGGAATCACTCCTGAACTGCAGTTGGTTCCTGCCGAGCGGTCTCTGATCCAGTGGACGTCCAACGGACTTCGCCAGCATTTCGGTGCATCCGGAAAGGACAAATGAAAAGTCGATACGGGAGACGCCGCTCTCTTCCACAGGCCACGTTGCATATATGCAGACAATAGTGATAGCCATCGTCAGCACAAGAGCGCAGCCGATCGCCGAAAACATCGGTGAAAACAAAACGACAGGAACCCATCGAATTTGCGGAAAAGGGGCAGCGCGGGAGCTATGATCAGTGGTGCGACAGTGCAGCCGCCAGGACCCTTGCCCGCAAGCAGTCTGGATCGGGTGCCAAGCTCTCCCAAAACCCCACTAAGCCAGCCACTCATGGGCCTCCTATCTTGCTAAAAAAGTGTGCTGGGCAGAGCTCTCCCACAACCACCTCCCCTTCTCTCCCTTCCCCATTCCTCTCTCTCCTGCTCAAACAGTCCGCCAATTGGGCTGAGCAGTTGCCACAATGTCGAAGCCGCAGAGCGCCAACGGCAGCGAGTCCGAGTTCGAGTTCATCGAGACTCCCAAGGCCCCGGCCTTGGAGAAGTTCGAAGACTGCGGTGTCCGCACCACGTCGGTGAGCTAGCATTGTTTTCTCTGACCTCCCTAGCCTTTTGACGCTTGACGCATGGCGCAAGCAGGCCAATTGGAGCCCTACTGACTCCCGCCTCCAGTTCCCGACCATCAAGAATGCCCCCTTGCCCGCCGAAGGTTCTGGGACCGACAGCTTCTCCAACCTCTTGCTCTTCTCCATCCTCGGAGGCGTCCCGCTTTATCTGTCATGGAAGGTCGGGGGCGGTCTGAAGACGACCCTCTTCTTCGCCCTCTTCACCACCCTTCCCTTGCTCGCCGCCTTCTGGATCGGCTTCTCCGTCCTCTCGCCCCGCAAGAATGAGAAAGCTAGACTCCCCGGCCGCCCCGTGGAGCATTACCTCACTTTCAAGAAGCCGGAGGACAAGGCCAAGTACTATGGCAGGAACAAGATCCCCATGGAGACGTTCCATGAGATGTACTTTGACGGTGATGTCGACTTCAATGGCGACGCTCTCGACGTGCTCGAGTACCGCCACGATTGGGCCAACTTCCGCTTCACCTTCAGCCTGATCAAGTACTTCCTGACGGGCATGGTTCCGGAGGTCATCATGCACACCCGGTCTCAGGGTAAGTCGGATCGCATGTCACGCACCGGGGTCCTCTTGCAAGTGGTTCTAACGCCACGATACCAGATGAGGAGCAGGTCCGCGACCACTATGACCGCGGCGATGATTTCTACGCTTGGTTCCTCGGGCCGCGTATGATTTACACCTCGGGCATCATCAGCGATCCCAACAGGGAAGAGACGCTAGAAGAGCTCCAGGACAACAAGCTCACTATTGTCTGCGAAAAGATGGGCGTCAAGCAGGGCGATACCCTGCTCGACATCGGATGCGGCTGGGGCACCCTCGCCCGCTTCGCTAGTGTCAACTACGGCGCTAAGGTTACTGGTATCACATTGGGACGCAATCAGACCGCCTGGGGTAACGGGGCGCTGCGCAGGGCTGGCATCCCCGAGGAGCAGAGCAAGATCCTGTGCATGGACTACCGAGATATTCCCGTGCCCGAGGGCGGCTACAAGAATATCAGCTGCCTCGAGATGGCCGAGCACGTCGGTGTCCGTCACTTCCACACCTTCCTTAGGCAGGTCTACGATATGCTGGATGATGACGGCACCTTCTTCCTCCAGATCGCCGGTCTGCGCAAGAGCTGGCAGTACGAGGACTTGGTCTGGGGTCTGTTCATGAACAAGTACGTCTTCCCCGGTGCCGACGCCTCGACCCCTCTCGGCTGGTTCATCGATAGGCTGGAGGGCGCTGGCTTCGAGGTCAAGGCTGTCGATACGATCGGCGTGCACTACTCGGCCACTCTCTGGAGGTGGTACCGGAACTGGATGGCCAACCGCGAGAAGGTTGAGCAGAAGTACGGCAAGAGGTGGTTCCGGGTATGTTATCCAAACTCAAAATATCTCGCTTCCATACGCTAACCCGAGAACGCAGATCTGGGAGTTCTTCCTTGCGTACTCGACCATCATCTCTCGCCAGGGTAGCGCCACCTGCTACCAGATTGTGCTCCACAAGAACCTCAACGCGTTCCACCGCGTCGAGGGCATTCCTACGCAGCATGGCCTCAGTGGTGCGAAGGCGGCCTTCAAGGCCGATATCAAGGCGTGGGCCGAGGCCAACGCTGTCGAATTCCCCAGCGTCCCTGCTCAGTAAGCGTATGTCTTACATGGGCGTTGGTTGCACCGTGGAGATACCGTGAAGATACCCAAGAGCGGTCTCGGTTTGTAGTCGTGGCCTGCCGAAGTGAATCGCGCGATGGGGTGTGGCTTCCACTGAACTGGGAGACTGGCGAGACAAGGTAGTGTGGGTTATTTTGTCTATCAAGTAGATAAAATGGGAATTATAATGAGGGTCATAAAAGCTGAGTTCTTGCCTAATTTATGCGGCGGTTACAGCGTTTCCATAGAAGCTAGAAACACGGTTTAAAGGGACGAATAGAGTGGGTTTGGTCTCGATCATCCAAAGGGCGGGGATTGTCTCGGACGTTGGCAGTGTAGTTGGAGCAGCTCCCTTGGAGCCCGTGGTTGAACCGTCCATGCTTTGACATGGGCTGCGTGCGGCAAATTGACACATTGCTCTTCCATCACTGGGCCCAAATTGGGATCCTCAGCATGTCCCTACCCCAGCACAATCGTCATATCATACAGTCCCCCGAGATCCTCATCTCCCATTGATGGCTCTATCATTACAGCGCCTCCCCCCATCCCCCCTTCTTACAACCCCTTTCGTACACGTCCCTTCACACCTCCTTATGGCATTGGGTCACGATCAACTCCCTCACCGCCCCCCTCAAACCTATTCCCCGTCCTTCCACCCAAGGGGTATCAGCGCAGCCGCAACATCCCCAACCCCCCGTTCCGTAGCCAGCATATTATACTGCGACGCCGCATTCCTCGTATCCAGCACCTCGACCCTCATGCCCAGGTCGCTTATGATGCGTCTCGTGGCCGGACTGAGCGGTCGTATCTCAGGTCCCAAGCCCAGAATCAACAAATCTAGCGGTTTCCCCAGATCCCAATCAGCCTTCTTACCCACCGCAAGAATCCTACCCTACGGTAGGTAGGTCGGTAACCTGTTGCCCGGGGGTGGTTGGGGAATAGTGATGATGATGAAGATGAAGAAAATGAGGAAAACATACCAGGGCGCGGCCACAGCACCCCCAGCAGCGCGAACCCCTCCTCGCCGACCTCCCACTGGCCCTTGTCATTCACCAGCCTTCTCCTCCTCCCCTTCCCCTCCCCCATCCCGCTCATCCCGCTCCCGCCTCCTCCTCCTCCCCCGGCGCCGTCGCCCAGCCACGGCCGCCAGGCAAACGCCTCGCCGCCGACGAGCAGCGCGCCGTCCCCGCCAGCGAGGCGCGTCCCCGACTGCAGCGAGAAGCCGTCGGCGTGGCACGTCTTCACCGCCGTCGCCGGCACCGGCGCCCCGCCCAGCACGTCCATCCGCCCGAAGTCGGTCGGCGGCGGCTGGTCCGGGACCGGCTCGCGGTTGTGGGCCAGCGGCCTGCGCTGCCGCGGGTCCTGCTGGCTGGTGTGGAAGCTGGTCGCGGCGCCCGCGACGCTACGGGCTTGGCTGCTGCTTCTCCTTCTGCTGGTGGCGGGCAGTTGCGGGCGGCGTTGGTGGGGGGTTGGTGGTAATGGTGATGGTGGTGATAGTCTTGCCGGCCCGGAGGAGTAGAGTCTGGCTTTAGTCGCTGCTGGGGTAGTTCGGCGGAGGGCACGGCAGCTTATAGCGGAGAGCCGTAGAGCCGCTGCTGCTGGTGATTGTGTCGCCATTGTGAGCGGTTGGTGAGGTTGGGAGCTACCTTGCCTTTGGTAGGTGTCGGAGCTAGCTGTGAGATGTAGAGGTGTGAAGGATGCTGTCGGGACGGGAGTTCCGTCAATTGAAAATTGGGCGGAGCTCGACGTCATTGCAGGGGTGCGGGAGCAGCTCGGTAAGATCTTAGATAAACTCCATCAGGGCAACCTGCCTCCCCAATCTTCTCACTCACAGTACTTAGTTACAATGAAATTTGAAGAGAAATAAACTAAGGGGAAACAGAAACAAATGGCTCAACGTCCGACAATCTACGGTGTAGTAAGCTGGATGTGTTTACTGCCAAACTCGAATGTAGATGACACAGATTGGGTAGCGCCTGGGCCGGATCTAATTTGTAGTAGAGTCGGTTTCTCCTAAGACAACGCGGGCAGCTGTTTCTCAACCCAACACGGCTTCTATATTTTTTCTCTTAGTTTGGGTCTAACCAGCTAGATTGGTCTGAGGATTAGACAAGTAGTGTAAGCGTGGCCTCCAATAGCATTCGGTAAAGCCCCCAAAACACTGCAGCATAGCACCACTCGAAACACCTATGGGCGCGGACTCTTGCTTCAATTCCCGGTCGTCCCAGCCGGTTGTCATGGCGCTCAAAACCCCGTCGCTGTCTTACATGTCACAATGGCCCCCATATCCCGGCTCCATGAAAGCACGGCCTGAAGTCCATTTCCATTGAGAACCTCATTCCCGGAGTAGAAAGCAGCCCTAAGAACAGAGACAGCCAACCCCGGCTGTGTGTGTATGGCATGCGAGCCCATTTCCCAAATGAACACCGAAGCAATGAGACCGTCAACCTAGCATTCTTCCGCCCCGAACCAAACCAAGCCCGTTTATTTCTTCTTCTCGGCCTGGCTCTGCTCCTTCAGCACCTTCTTGACAATCTTCTGCTCCTCAATGAGGAAGGCCCGGACGATGCGGTCCCGGACGCAGTTGCCGCATCTTGAGCCACCATACGCGCGCTGGACGGTCTTCTTGGGCTTGGAGATCTGGGAGTATTCGCGGGGGCGGAGAGCGGGGATCTGTGAAGGTCGAAATGTCAGCCTGCCCATAGCTCGACCACTGCCGTGGCATTCCACATCCAAATGGTTCAGCCGCTTCCTCCCACGCCGGTATCCTGGAGCGAACTTCCGCTGGCGGGTCGTAGCAGTTGACGAAACGGCCAAATCCAGCTGCGGAGGATTGGCCGATTCCGGTAATCGGTAGTGTTGCAGACTCTGCATCGGCTCGTCGCGATCCCGGCTGCCTTCGATCGGCCCAAATGTCTCGCCTTTCCCCTCCATCTGCAATATTGGGAACCCGAGAAACTTACACCAGGGAGCTTGACGCCACAGTCACCGCACTTGGGGGCAGTTCCGCGCTTCTTGATGTGGAGGAGGCGAAGCTGGCCGCCAGGAGTCTTGACAACCCGCGTCAGGTTAGACGTGGTGTTGTAGCTGCGAATAAGCCCTGGTTAGCCAATTCCTCCTCCTATCATCCTTGCACGTGCCGAATACCATCGCTGGCAGCGGAAAACGGGGAAACTCACGGGTTGCGGCGGCGGTAGGTGACTCGTGAGGGGGCCATTGCTGCGGTTTTGGCGTTGTCGTGATGGTTTCCGTCGACTCGATCACGGTGTGCTAGGTGGATGAATTTTGAGATCCAGTTTGCAAATTTCTGTGTGGGCGCGGAATGCAAGCCCCACTCTGCTGCGATCGCAAGGGTTGGCACTCGGTGGCACAGTGGCACAGGACCAGCTGGCAGAAGATGGCTTACGTAAAGCAAAGTGGCTAGTGTACTCCGTACTTCTATTATCCAGTAAAACGTGAGTCGCCAAATGAAACGCGCTTCCATAACCAGACCCATTCTAACACCGTCCGCAACTCCCAGACGCCTCCGATTCCCAGAACGCCGGTTCCATGCTAAACACACCGAGCTCCTGAGTAAATATATTCAAGACGGCTTAGGCCGCTTTCTACGTTCCTCGTTGGCCCAATCTGGGTCGTCGCGGGCACGCCACTGCTTGATGCCCTTTGGGTTCTCCTTCTGGCTCCTGCCTGCCCTAGCAAAGAGGGCCTCGGTCTCTGGGCCATTAACAAGATCCCGGAAACCGGTGACCTCCTTGCTTGCGTTTTCGACTGACTGCATGTAGGCGGCAAAGGCAGCCTGGGCTGAGGTTGTGCTGTTAGTTGTTGGTGGACTCGCGCGGTCCGGGACTAGCAAGACTCACGCGAAGCATGCTTGGTCCGCAGCGGCTCCAGCATGCGCGGAAGCACCGAGCGAAGTTGGCGCAGCTGCACGGCAAAAGTCAGAAAAGTAAAACTCAGCGCCATGAGGGCAGTATCGAATGGACTATTGTGGCAGACTTGCCTGGAGATGCATTTGGTTCAAACGATAGAGGTCATCCTCAAGCCGCTCCTCCTCCTGCAGGTCGTTGTTGGCCGCTTGTGGCTGGATCGGCGGCTTGTTAGATGCCATGGTCGGGAGGAGGGGGGGGGGGCGCCCTCAGCCTGGAATGACGGCGGGTACCCGAAATTAAATGTAGGCGCTGTAAATATTGTTCGGAAAACAACAAGGACGAGAGCGTGCAGTGGCTGGTCGATCTATCTCGAGTGCTGTGATTACGGCGACAGCCAACAATGAAAGAAGGGGCGGGGGTGTTTGCTGCGGATGAGACGGGTGATTGGTCCCAGGACTCCAGATTGCCGGTGTGCAACCTTTAGGGAAATGGGAGGACGAGAATCGAACAAGACTGTGGCTGAGACGCGGAGCAATTGGCAGGCTGTGACCGTAGGAGCTCGGGCCAACGAGTGCCAGGTTTTCGGTTGAAGGGTGCAAACAACAGAAGGGGAGAGCACGCTTCGTCGCCCGCTGGCCAGACTCCATCACCAATTCAACCAACCCGGGCGCGGGGAAAAAGCAAGTGCAGGTGACACCAGACTTTGCCTCGCTAGCAGGCGCCGTCGGTTTAATTTACCCTTTTTCTTTTTTTCTTTTTTCCCTATTCAGTGCAGCGACGTGAAGGCAAAACGCATCGCCTGTCCCAGCACCCGTCAGCCGTTTATTATCTGCATCGATAGGTCGATCGCGCACGCACGCGCTCTCGGCAGAACAAGGCCCAGGGCACCTTTCCCTTTTTCCCCCCCTCTACCAGACCCGTACATACCTCCCCCTCACAACACAGTACATATTCCCACTGGTTGTTCCGTGCCACATTGCCAATCACCATGGACGGCCCAGGTGCTACGGGAGCTTCGCAGGCCCAGCCACGCCCGCGCAAGCGCCCTCGCACCACCCGCGTTTCGGAAGCCGGAAACACAGCGACCACAGGCCCGCTAACCCCCGTTCCACAAGCCGCCCAGGGCTGGGGACCCGCCACCGTTGCGAATAACCACGGCCAGGCCGTGCGCGCGCCCGTCGACACCGTGCCCACTCAACATCCTCCCACCTTCCCGTCGCAGCAGCTCGAGAGATCGCACCAGGTCGCCGAGCCCGACGGATTGATGAACGGCTACAGCGCCCCGCAACACTCGCAGTACCCTGATCCGCAGCCGACCCTCGCGCCCGCCCCGCAGCCCGACACGTCCGGCTTGAGCAGCCTGAGCACCCTCGCCGGCGACCACCACCAGCACCATCAGCAGCAGCCGCCGCCGCCGCCGCCGCCCCAGCAGCAGCAGCAGCAACAGCAGCAGCAGCAGCGGGGCTCCGTCTCGGCCGGCAAACCGGACCGCACCTTCTTCCAGCACCAGTACGGCGCCAATCATTCCGCCGGCGACTCCTCGCCCGCCGTGGCGAACTCGTCGTCTGCCGCGACCGGCTACAACATCCCGGTGTGGTCGGTAACCGGCTCGGCCCCAGCCGCGCCGCCGCCGCCACCACCCTCATCATCCTCAATGCCTCCCCAGTCGCCCGCGCTGGGCACCTCGGCCGGCCTGGCGCCGCCTCCCGAGGGCATCTACCGCACCTTTGACGACCTCTTGTCCTCGGTCCAGCGGACGGCCAAGGAGCAGGGTTATGGCATCGTCAAGCTGCGCGCGAGCAACTACCGCGAGGGCAAGCCGACGCGCTACGATCTCGTGTGCGACAGGGGCGGCGTCAAGTACAACAGCACGGCGAAGAAACGCAACCCCAGCACGCGCAAGGTCGACTGCCCGTGGCGCGCGAAAGCCGTGTGCGAGGTGAACCTCGGCCACCAATGGCGCTTCGCCATGCAGGAGGCGCGTCACAACCACGAGGCGCGCATCCCCGCCGCCGTGCCCGGGCAGGAGAACACGCCCGTCGCCCAGAGCCTCCGGAGCCTGACCAACAAGGTCGACCGCATGGCCCACGACATGACGCAGGGCCTCAACCGACTCGAGAACGCGCTGTCGGCGCGGCTGGAGAACATCGAGAAGCGGCTCGAGGCGCTGGAGGGTGGAAGACCGGCGATGCTCGGCGGCAACGGTGTGCCTTCCATGGGCGGCCCGAGCATGCCACCTGCTAATATGGGCGGCAGCAGCCTCGGAAACGGCTCCCTGGCGAACGGAGGCATGCAGTCTCTGGTAGACAGCCGGCTGGGCGGCGTGGAAAGTAGGCTTGCCCAAATGGAGCCGCGCAACTTGGACGGCTTGCAAATGATGGAGGACGAGAGCCGTCTGGGTATGATGGTCGGCTCGTAGCTCATCAACCCTCTCGAATCGTGATGACGCGTCTCGCTCCTCGGACCCGCCGCGTTACGATCATCGAGAGAACACGGATGAGACCGAAGCACGTTGCGACAACACCGGTCCGCAACACAGTCACCACCCAAAAAATAATAACTACAACAACTACAGGGCCACAGGCTTAGTTACAGCTCAGGCCATTCGCGTCCGATCCCCTCGGTCTTGCTTTCCTGCCGTTCTCAGGGAGTAGCACAGCCACCGTTGCTGGATATAGAAAGACGCAGCACATTGTTGGTGAGAGGGAAATGGAAAGAAACCGAAGTGGGAGATATGGCAAGGGCAGACTGTGGCTGTTCATCTGGCCCGTAGCCGGAAGACGGCGTTTCTTTTTCTTAACTCTACCGGGGGGGTATTTGTCCTTTTCGTCTATTGTACATGTAGTAGCTCTTTTTCTCCCTTCCCAGGCGTCTCGGGATCTGGACAGTGTGCAAAGTGTGTAGATATTCTCTCTGGTGCAGACCTTGTTCTTCTTTTCTGGTCCAGGTCTCGCTTCATTTTTCTTTTTTTTTTTTTCATTCTCTCATCATCCTTTACGCGTTGGCTTTCTCTTTGCTTTGTTTTACCTGGTCTTCGAACCACAAAGCGGCAACAATACGGGGAAAGGGGGACAAGGACACAGGGGGATTAAGGGATCAAGGGGAAAGGTTTCGGCGGCGTTAAAATGATCTGTTACCTTACCTACCACTTGGTCAGACATCTATGGAAGGTACCTTTACCTTTACCTGGTTCTTTTTGTTTTTCTTTTCCTTTTTTTTTTCTTCTTTTTTTTTGAACCATGCCTTGCCTGCTGGCTCTGACCTTCCCCAGGCGTCTTACCACATATGGCGAGACGCTTGGCTGCTTTACCTTCCGCCACAACCGTTTGTTTGTTTTGCTGTTGTTTGTCTAGTTTCTGTTTACCTCCATCCTCCATCCTCTCTCCGATTCCTTCCCAGGCATAGAAGCCAGCATACGGTCAGGGCATCCACTAAGCACGGTCGAAGCCGGAGAGGGGGCGACCCAAGAAAGAGTGAGGCACGTCCGCCTCGTCCATCATCTATCGGGGAAAGGAATGGGCACTGCGTCATCCGAGTGTGTTTTTTTTTCTTCTGCTGTTTTCAACTGCGGGTAAGCAGACATTAGCAGGGGGTGGCAAGAAGGGATGGCCCGCCAGCCCGCCAGCCCGCGATCTTTTGCGTGTTTCCAGTGTGTACATGACAAAGACGAAACAAAATTACCAAATTTTGCCCCTACCTGTCTACACTAAATGTACGATGACATAGCCCTTAAATGTGGTGCTACATACCAACCATACCAATCCATAAACCAAGACGTTCTTTTCTCTCGCTAACCGGTTTTGGACCGTGTTTGAAAAGCTGTAATATGGTGTTTAAACAGTTGAGTAGGGCTTCACTCGCGAAAATACGGATATTGGATATGGTTACTTTGTATTGACCAAGGCAATTTCCCTTACTACGCTGGGTACAGCGTAGGTTATTTGCGAACTAATGGGACGTCGGATGGGGGGATGGCAGGTAATAATGACACCAGTCCATACATCCCAGACGCACTCTATACCTCCGTTCCTTCATATGCACGTCCACCGATGTGGACTGGGGGAGACAGCCACTCTTCGTCATTATAATCTCCCTGGCGTGGTACCAGCTAGTTCCGATTGGCTAAAAAGGCTTCCTCTCACACCTTTCCTGCCGTCCCATAACGAAGGTACTTGAAAGGATGATGATTCTTATACCTACCCAAGTCCCCCCCTTAAAGTACGATTGACGCACCATCTTGTCTCGGCTATATCTCATCACATAAGCGACAGTCCCAGGTGTACGATGATCGAGCACTAAACATGGTTCATGGGTATAAGTTCAGGTACGATAACTCGCAAAGAGACAGACCGGATAGGGCATCAACTAAATAAACAGGATATATTTAATTCATTCATCACAACCCCTCTTCCATCCCCGGTATATCACGCCCCAGCTCGAACCGGTTTTTGTCTAGGCTTCCTCCCTCCATCAAAGAGGACGAAAAAAGCAAGCAAACCAACTCCCATCTTGCGATCCGATAAAAAGGGGGGGAAAAAAGAAAGAAAAGAAAGAAAAGGAAAGGAACAAGAGGGGTAAGTGTAATGCTGGTTTGGGAGACAAAAAAGGGATAATGCAACAGAAATCCAGGTATAGATAAATAGGCAGGGGCAAAAAGAATCCTCAAGTATATTATGCTGGCATCGTCTCTGCGAGAGGGAGAGAGACAGCGAACCACTGACACACTCTCTGTGCTAGAGTGGTGCTGTGCCAAATAAAAGCCATCCATCCCATAGAAACGCCACTCTTCCCTCCGTGGGCTCTTTGAGTCTTATGCAAAATTCAATCAATGTAATATGCAAAAACAACGTGCCGGGTGCCATTGTCGCTGTTCTCGTCCTGGTCGTTGAACCGGCTGACCAGCAGGGCCGGGGCAGCCCTGGTTGGCTTCAACTGACACTCCGGCGCGGTATGGAGACGAAGGATATCGTGATCATATCTGACGAGGATGATTGTGAAAGCGTCCGTCATTACTTCATAGTCGAAACCCAGACGCTACGGGCACGTCGGGCAGGGGGTATAAAACAGTAAACGCAGCGTCAACGAGTGTCGCGTTTTTACACTTCTTGGACCCAGACCTGGAAGAGGTTGCGTCAGTATTCTTTGCCCGACTGATTGATATATCGACGACCTTGACTCACCTCCATCTTCCCTGTTTCGGATTTCTGCTTTCTCGCATTTTGTTTGACCGTCATCATGACCATGTCGAGATCATCTTGGTCGCCCATGGTGATCATCTCGCCCTCGGGCGAATCATCGTCCTTGACCTTGATCTTGAACCTGCGTCGGATACCAAACTTATCCTGGATGCGATCCACAAAGTCGCGGAACTCGATGGCCGGGCCGACCATGATGTAGCGGACGTCGCCGGCGTGGACCTTGACGCGGACAGTGCGAAGCACCTCACGCCTCGAGGAGCCCCGCTTGGAGCCGCCAGATATGGAACTCGTGCCCGGCCTGCGATTCGAGACCATCTCGAACTCGCCCTCGTCGAAAGACGCGTCGTCATAGTCACTGCCGTCTTCCTCCTCTTCTTCGATATATCGGTCCCGTGCCCGGCCGCCGCCGCTCCGTTGCGACCTGCTGCTCCGAGCACCACCGCCCTGGTACATGTCATACAGATCATCCGGGTAGGCGTCTTCTTCCTCGTCCCTTCTCCTTCTCGGGGTTTCACGTTGAGAATAACCACGCGACGGGGCGGCCGATGCAGAGCGAGTCGGACGGGACCGTTGGCCGTCATCTGGTGACATCCTCTCGTAGCGGTCATTGCTCCTCGTCTTCTCAAGGTTGAGCCTGCCGGGGATCGGTTTGGGTCCGTTGCGAACCGAAGCGCCGCGACTCATCTGCGACGGCTTGTCGTTCTCGGGTGGTGGCGTTGGAGGGAAGACGTTGCGGTTGTTCGGCGGCTCGGATTGCTGTCGCCTGCTCTGCAGACCGGGCTTGACAAGGTTGTTGGCGGCGAACGAGAGGGATTCTGCTGGCCTATCGTCCTTGGGCGCTATCGGAGGAGCCTTGTTGCAGGTTAGCATTGACGGATAAAAATAAAAAATAAAAGACAACCGGCAAGAATGCGAACTCACCACCTTGTTCAGCTCGGTGCCGGCGAAGCCTGTAAAAGCGTTGCTGCGGTCTGATGCGGCAACCAGCCGGGCCTTGCCGAGGTAGTCCTTCTGCTGCAGGTTCCGCACCTTGGCCTCGTTTGGTCTGTAGACGACAGACACGGGAATGGAGAAAACAGTGTAGCCCTGTACACCAGTTAGTCATGGACGTCAATAGAAGGTGAAGCGGCCGGCTACGGACCTTGCCCTGGTCTTGGATCGCCTCGTCGATCACAATGTGGTCCTCAACCACCTTCTCCTTGGAGGCATACTGCAGATCCTGCATGCCGGCCTCCATTTGCTCGAGGAAGATGTAGCAGAGGCCGCGGTTGAACAGGACCTCGCACGAGTAGAGCTTGAACAGCAGACCCAGCTGCGTGTAATCGATCAGCGTGTTGCCGCGGAGGTAGAGGAGTGTGTCGTTGAAGTTCGCCAGGGCTTCTTCGAAGTCGCCCAGGATGAAGTTGGAGACTCCTTCTTGGAAATACGCTACTGCGAGGTACTGGTCGAGCTTGATGGCGCGTTGGTAACACTCGACCTAGGCCAAGAGTTAGCACGCCCGGGGGCGAGAACCAGAGAGGACGGGGGTAGAGTGCCGCCTACCGCTTGCTTGTGTTCACCCAGCGTCGCATTGATGACGCCCATGTTGAACAGGATCTTGGAGGTATCCGCGATCTTGTCAAAGCACCTGAGCGCCTCGTCGAACTCATTGTTGTCGTAGTACTTGAGGGCCTCGACCCATGTTTCTATTTCCTGCACACAGATGTGTGTGTAAGTCGGGGTTATCCACCACGGCAGCGGGGCTCTGTCTGGTCTCCATACCTGTTTCAACGACATGCTGTCTCAGGGTGCTGCAGTTGAAAAGGCTGTCAAAGCCCGTCTTTGCGGCCCTCGGGAGAGCAGGTGTCGTGAGGCTGTTCCTCGGTGGGGAGGGTTGTGCGTTCGGGCGGTTGAAACGTCCCGTTGTTGAGGGGTTGTGTGTGGCTATTAAATGTTCTTGGGAGCTGGGCAGGCAAAGGCGGCGCGACAGGGGGTCGCCGTGCGCTAGCTGGGCTGGGCGGCAACAAGGGGGGGGGGGCTGGCTTGTTCGAGTCAGCAGCGGGTGGTTGTGGACGGCTCGGCGCCGTGCGGAAAACGGTTCGAATTTCCCCCGCTCGTCTCGCAGACCCAATTGCCTTGGTTGCTGGCTGTCCGGCTCCGTCCGGGACCCAGTATGTCAACTAACGAAAATAAAAGCGAAATGCACCACTGGTCTGGTGAATCGATGACAGGTCCGTCAAGGGTTAGCGGCTGCTTGGCATGTGACGGGAGCGACAGCTTCGGCTCCGTCCAACGTTACTGTCCAGCAGCTAGTTTCCTCGGACGATAAAAGCTCTCTTTGCTGCTCGTCTTCGTGTTTCCAACCCTGCGAGTACAGTGCCTGGAGCCTCGTGAACGGCAACTGTGGCGGGTGCAGCCGTTGGCGTCCGATAAGCCTAGCGCCCCGGTGTTCCTGACGATCGTGTCGCTTTATCGCTAGCGTGTGCAGCCAACAAGAACCAAAAGAGCACAGCGTATGGAGACCGAGTCCGAGCTGTCGGGATTCTGTCGTGGGTGGTCGCGGACACCAATCTCGAATATGTCTTACTATTAATGGCGGGTCTTTGCCGATGATGAAAGTAACCTAGGGAACCTGTGTTTCCTTTTGGGCTGGCGGAAAGGACTGGCCAGAGGTCGGTTCTGAAGGGGAAATGGGAAAAAAAAAAAAAAAGGATGGGAATCTGAGAGCCTGCGAGGCGGGATCAACGGGGAAAAGAATGATTGGGGCAGCGCGGGATGGCAAAATGCCAGTTACATGCAGAGAGGAACGAGAGCGTTTCCTCACAAGCTAACAGGCTCAACAAGCGAGGGTTCGGCTTCTGGGCTTGTTTAGGGACGGCCAGAGCTGGGGGAGGTGATCATGCAGGCCCGCAAAGGGGAACTTGGCCTGCCAGGTCCGGGCTACGCTCGCCAAACGTGGATGACGCCCTATGGTTGGGGGAGAAGGGGGGGGTTTCCTCAATCAAGCCTGCTGTTACAGCCGACAGGGGAATCCTCGACGAGTAAAAAGCATTGTGCTTTTCCTCTCTCTCGTTTTTTTCAGTGCAGATTCCCTGGATGCTAGGGGCAGCCTGGCAGCAGAGAAGAAACAATCCGAGACTCTTAAAAAGCGGGTCCAGAGGGCGACACGATCTGGGGTCGGATCAGGCACTCTGATAGGTGTGCTTGGGCAGCAGCGATGTGCCCTCCCATTCGTTTGCACAATTCCAGCTGTACTGGCAACAAGAAGCGGGATAGTGTCTATGGGACATCTACGATCGAATGTTTTCTGTATTGGTGTCGAACCACCTGAAGAAAAAGCATCCCATTTCTCTTTTGGAAGGCGCTTCGGCTCGGACGCCGAGTTAGTTGGGGTGTCAGGGATCGAACGGTCCCATGTCAAGCTGCTGCCGGATCGACGGGAGCCGGAAACGTCACCGCGCTGCCCATCCTTCAGCGATGCCCTAAGTACCATGCAGAAGGCGCCAACCAAGGCCGGTACATTACAATATACGCAAACTTCTGCCCGAGGAGGCTAGCAGAGATAAACCCCGGGAGAATGGAATATCTAGTCAAATAGCCCCACGGCGGCAGCCCGATTTCGCGCATCGCATCCCCAAAAATACCAGAGTCTAGTTGTCCTTTCGGGCTTCAATGAACTTTGGCTTGGCCCGGCGGTAGTCTGTGGGTGAGACTCCGAGGGGTCAATGCAAAGTGATTGACTGTCACAGACATCTTGCAACCCTTGCGAATCACAGGCCAGCGTTCTTCATGCACCAAGTGTTCCAAGACCCAGGCCGGCCCCTGATTGGGCCAACCGCACGGCAGGTGCCAGCCCCTGCGTTGCAGGGCGGCTACTGCGTATTTCAACCTCGGGTCCTGTCCGCAACGCTGCTGCGGGACGGCAAAGGCTGTGGCTGGAGCCTCTCCAAGATCAAAGAATGGGATCTAAGATGCTGTGCAACCCGTGAATCCCACCAGCCCGTGGCCTTGTCAAGTAGCACATTCTCTGGCCGGTTTTGACGGCCAGCGCTGGCAGGCGCATAGTTCTTCTGGAAGGCAGAAGCCGCGCTTTCTGGACTTCCTAACTTTACCCAATCAAGTTCCTTTGCGAACCGCCATCGCGCTTCATGCTTCAGTGTTGGCCGCCTCAGCGCTTTATAATAGCATGGTCGAAATCTCCAACCACTGTTGGTGGTACCATGATAAGGCTAATAGCTTGGTGGTGTCTTGGGAATCCTGCAGGAATATCAAAACGTGTTGGCCTCGCGATGATATAGGCAAACTGCACAACACAAGTTTTGTGATAGTGATAGTGATGCGGACGACGATACGACCAAATACTTGCCGCCCGTCTGCTCTGTCACGCCATCACAAAAATATTGGTGGTTTACTCTCGGTTCTCCTGCAGAAGCGATGGCAAGAGGAGGCTCAACGCTCGCTTCGTGGCTGTACCAAGGTGGTGTTCCCGCGCCATGTGGGCATTGAGGTCGCAGCCGGGCGAGCAAGCGATGCCCCAGAGCGACTCGGAAAAAATGAGACTAACTGATAGTGGGGCTGAGCCCCGTGAAAGAGGGACAGGGACTCCAAATTGATGCTGAAGATCGAGCATGCCAGCTCGAAAGCCAGACCTTGACAACATGACGAAAGTCGCTTGCATCTTTGGACCCTGTAAACCCGTTCCCCTAACACCTAGAATCCGAGAGCACGAACGAATTCTACGCTGGACTATCACGGCATCCGGTAAGGTGGGTAGGACTGCAGGGTGCAGCCGAAGAGGGCCACGAGCTTCTCCACACATGGTCCAGGTCACTTTGGTCTGTATGCTGACTTGCAGGGCTGGGGCGGCGTGCGCCGGGTCAACGACCCAGACCCCCACTTCCGGTAATCAATCCGTCAGTACTCCGTACACGTCACCCCGAGAGTGGTCCGGCCTATACTGCTTTGGCATATACTACATTTGCATTCCCTCAAGGCGGCTGCCGGTCGGGGATCGATCGCGACACAAGAGCGCGCCGCGATCTTAGTGGACGGTCGCGGGCAGAGGAATCGGCACAGCAGAGGATGCCGTCCATCATAAGCAACAAACAGTTTCCTCCTCACTCGGCATACACATACAATTGCTCCGTTCAGCTTATTTCCCCCAGGCTGACGATGGGTGGGGCCTAGCGTGCCCTATCCCCCTTTTCCGTCTCATCTTTTTTGCTAGCCTCTGGTCGATACACTTCTGCCGCGCTTCCGGCGGCGTGGAGTGGAATCATTCCCAGGAGCCGCCAGGGCGTTTCGTTCTCCTGCATGATCTTCGCCAAGACAGTGAACATGCTGCAACGCAGCTCACCCCTTGATTTCCGTCTGCAGCAGGAAAGAAAGAGTTAGAACTGTACGGAAGAGGATCTCGATACCGAGTCCTCTGTTGAACCTTGCGTCTGCAAGGCTCATTCGCGCATCGGCACTCGAATGGGTCGTTTCTCGGCTGCCTGCGTCTTGGTTGAAACATGGAGCTTTCACCTCTTCTGGACGACAAAGTGCGGGCCTCGGTCTCGACCTCCTGTCGAGAACCTAAGACCTCCAGGATAGTCGCTGCAGGCATGACAGGGCTTGATCTCGGACGAGATCTGGGCACATGTCGTTCGCTGTCCGGGGTCGGCACGCCAATCAGCCATGGGACGGGCTATCCGATCGCTCACCTACAATCCAACTCAGATAGCCTAGTGCCGCTCGTGATACAAGTTTCTTGGTAGCGTGTTCAGCATCCGAAACAGCTATCATAACATTCCCTTGGAGACTTCATCCTTCCTCTCTTCCCATAGTGTTTTTCCCGTGCAGGAGCATACGGTCTTGTCATTGTCCCACACGCCGGCGCTCCTCGCAATGACGCCAACAACCGTGTTTTCATCGTTCTTTAGCGGCGAGCCATCGTTCTCGTCCTGTCGTGAAACCACCAAGGCGTGACCAATAACTTCCCAGACCTGAAAAGGGTGGTTGAGAAATGCACTGCCATACCCACCGGGCCCAACTTCTACCGTTCCAAGGAGTCCGCGCGGGTGTTCACCCCCCGGGCCCTGAGCTGACCAGACGGGCCCTGCTGACGATGCCCCATCTTTCAGGTTCCCGTATTCGCGGACGGTAACACGGTACGTGCCGGGAGATACCCCGCGGACTGTCAGGTCGACCAGCGTCTCTGTTGGGCTGACCTGCACCATCCTCACGAGGCCCCTGACGAGCCTCTCGTTCACCCAACTGCCCCCGGGCGTGCCGGCAGGCGTCACCTCCTCGTCCGATCTATGGTAGTACGTCTCCAGAATGCTGACAGCTGCGCCTGCACCAGGAGAGAAAAACAAAATCTAATCAGCCTCGAGTTGCCGGAAGAGTTGAGGATCTGCCTTGGCGATGCGCAATCCAACACATCGCTGCACTTACTGTTTGAACTGCCTGAACCTCGCAGGATGGCATCTCTCCCTGTGGCTTGGATGGCTGCGACTATGGCCGACGGTGCCGCTATTTCCCCCCGGTTCAGGTACCTAATGTTAACAAAGAAAGAGCCAGGCAACACCACGAGAACGTCTTCTGGGGCATACCTGTCCCTTCCACTGATACCAATTGATCCTTGACATTGGTCTCAACCTTGGTGATTCCCTGAAGCTTGTGCAGGGCGCCTGAGATATCCTTGGCGCACCCGTCGCAGGTCATGGGCACCGCAAAGAGTGTCTGTTTCAGGTTTCATCAGTCCGAGGTTCTTGTTTGGCCGTGCCAAGGAGAGACAGAGCGACAGTATGAACCATGAAACGAAAAATAGGGGGGAGGGGGGTTCGTTCAGGCGCGAGATGGGATTCGATGGGACGGCTGAACTGCACATTGAAGAAACGATACTGAACAGTGAAGAAACAGTGGCTTGCCTGACCTGAAAAGGGGTTGTTACGGCCATGTTGGTCGGGTTCTTCCTTTCGGGTGGAAGCTGGTATCGCTGTTGCTCCTCCTTTACTTTTTGCCGACGCCAGGAGTATAAACTACCAGCAGATGCGATGAAAGCTAAGCCAGAAATCCCAATGATACGACGTGTGCTAATAATGCGCCCGGAATGCATCAAGCGATCAGACTCCCAGGAAAATAGAGCTGGGGAGGATATAGTAAGCGGAGGAGTTGGTATCTCTCCGACGTATTAGAATCAAGAATAATAGCTCAAGTAGGTCCACGTCTCATCAACGAATACGCCCGGTTTTCAATTCGTTTGCTTTGAAATCCGATCGGATGCTGGAACCTGCTCCGCTGCTCGGCTTATCGCGGGGCAGCTTCTATCCTCCAAACTGATGGCGGGGCAAATGGGCCGCATGTGTCAGGGATCCTAGCGTCATCTCGGGTCTCGAAGGGGTCGATGAGAGCTGCGCCGCAGTCCCGGGAAATGTGGCGCACGCATGAGGCGGAACTACCGATTTTTCCCACGCCGGCACTCGAAGCTCCATCAAACCTTGCGAAACAGCCATCGACCTACACGACGCGTCCCGCCAATTGCAAATTGCTTGCCGGTGCCCGGTCGACGGACCGATTTTCTCAGCCGCCCCCCGATTTGCGTGTCGATTGATCGGTGGATCATCTCCGAGGCTACGTCGCCGTCTTCGATGAGGGACTCGTTCCCAGGGGCCTCTGCTCGTCCTTCTCCAAATCACACTACGAGCCCCAGGCACCCTAAATAAATACCACCCGTTACAATGTCACAAACCATCGGAGCTGTGAGTAGCAGTCCGCGTCAATCACAAGCCATCATAATCCCCCTGGAGATGCCTGACCTTCCCTAACCCACCGCTTCGCTTAACAGACCCGACTAGCCTACTCCCGAGTATGGCATCACATCTCGGCCTCAGCGCCACACCCGACGCTGAGCACGGTCAAATCCCCGCCCGAAGCCGTCACGCCGCCGTCTCTGGGGAGGCTCGCCTCGCGCATCGCCACCATCCTCATGGGCAAGCACAAGCCGATCTGGGACCCGTCTACTGACTGCGGCGACTACGTGGTCGTGACTAACTGCGCGGCGCTGCACACGACGGGCTTCAAGAAGTGGCGCAAGCCCTACTACCGGCACAACACGCGGCCCGGCTCGCTCCAGACCATCACCATGGACGTGCTCATGGCCAAGCACGGCGGCGCCGAGGTGCTGCGCAAGGCCGTCAGCGGGATGCTGCCCAAGAACAGGCTGCGGGACAAGAGGCTAGCGAGGCTGAAGGCTTTCGAAGGAGATGCGCACCCTTACAAGGAAAATCTCGTGAGGTTTGGCGGGAAGCCAGTCGGGGAGGCGGGGTGGGAGGAGATGGCGAGGCTCGTGAGGGATGGGGACAAGGCGAGGATAGTATAGAACGGCCGTTAGGGCGTGGACCGATCGAACGGCCCTGGCTTTGCTAGGGTGGAGCGAGGCGGGCATGTACAAGATCTTGACTCTGGCGCTGAGTCCTGTGTATTAACAAATACATTGCTGTATACCACCATGTCAGGATGGTTCGCGGGGATCTTGAGCAGTGAGTTAATGTCTATGTTTGGAGGTAATCACCCAACTCTGTCGGAATCATACAGGTACGATGATGCTAATAAAACAACAAAATCCAGATCCTGACGCTTATGACGGTAGGATATTCATCCACGCTAGCCGCCCTCTGCCTCTAAAAACCTTAGTACGCCTTGATCATGAAGTTTTCCTCTATTAGACTACGCAATTAGAAACATTACGAGCGCACAACCTCGCACTTGATCAGCCCGTTAGGACCGGACTGAGGCGCGTATACCTCGGCATCCTTGCCTGTGTTTTTGAGGCCCTTGTGCCAGCTCAGATCTGGAGAAGACGGTAAATTAGCTGCCAAGTCCGCGGCTTTGGGCAGAAAGAAACAAGACTCACCAATTTCAAAGTAATGCTTGTTGGGCAGCGCGTAGCCGGCCCTCTCCACATCGGGCACCGCATCGAGTATCTGCTCGCACATCTTGTACATGGTGTTTTGCACCGAGGCGCTCTTGTCCGTGGCAAATGTCTTCATGGTGATGGCGCGGGCGCTCTCCCACGCCTTGTCGAAGCGCTCGACGCCGTGCTGCACGGCCGCCACCGTGGGGAACGTCTTCCACGTCCAGGTGCAGTCGACGTCGGTCGAGAGGATGCGGTCCCATGTCTCCTGGAGCGTGGTGAACTCGTCCCGCACGAATCCGTGGAAGGCCGAGCCGGTGCTCTTGAGCACTGATAGGCCGACGATGCTGCTCTTCAGGTCGATGCCCCTCTCGCGGGCCACCGTCGCCTCGACGTTACGCGTCTCCTGGCCGTCCCGGAAGAAGCTGTGCGGGTGCGGGGCTCCGTCGATGGTCATGCGTGTCCAGCGGTGCACGATTACGTTGATGTGGGCGGCGGTGATGTGTGGGTACCTGTCGAGGAAGTGTTGTCCGAGATAGCTGGCGTAGAGCTCGGGCGGGTTCACGGGGTGCTCCTTTGCCTTGATGTAGATGGTGTTCTTGATCGAGTCGGTGGCTACGACTACGCTGTTGTCTGCTTTTGTGTATCTGATACGGTGTGTTAGTCGATTATACAACTTTCCCGGCTGTATTGGAATGAGAAAACTCAACTTACGATGTCTCGATTTGACCCTCGAGGAGACAACACACTGTCATCTCGGTAACCGACTGGACTCCGGTCTCCGCATCCCGGTGCACCTTGTACACGCGGACGTTGTCTTTGCCGTAGCGGGCAGAAGCGAGCGTAGGCATGGTGGCAGTAAGTAATTAAATCTTAGTTGAAGAAGATACTAATATGGCCGGGTGCCCTCCGACGTTGCACGGCTTTCAGCAAGGGGCGAGTCGGAATGACGAGGCAAATAGATTTGATTGACTGGGGAGGCATATTTTATGGCTGAAGGGGCTAACTTTTATACATTCAAGCGTCTCCCAGCGACCACGGCATGACGGATCTTCAAGGGGGGCAAACGGCCGGACGGCCCCTTCCCGCAGCCGGCGAGGGCAGAGGTGGAGCGCCGGAATCCGCCGACTACCTTGTCCTGGGTCCCCTCGCTCCCACGCCATCCGGGCGGCCGCGAAACCGGCCATGTGGTTTGCGTCGGCTCTCGGCCTGACATCCATCCCTTCTTCAGCGATCAATGCAATAATGACCAGGAGACTCGCTAGCCGGCATGTTATGTTCCCTGTCTCGACTGATCAAACACAAGAGATACAGACCAGTTCGTCGTCCTAGCTCACTCAATTTCCGAGTTCGAGTGACGCCGGCAGGCAAGCCCCGAGATCCCCACAATAAAAGCAAAGAGGTAGTTACTCCGGGCTGAGCCGAATTGTGGGGAGGTGCAGCAACTCCACCGGTCATTACACAAGTAGGCACAGACGCCTTCCAACATCGTCCGACGTGGATAAGCTCTAACTTTAGTTTATACACTCCATAATGCATGCCCTGCCCACCCGAATGTGCCCTGAGGCACTTGCACCTCTACTAGCTTTGCTGAACCAAACTTGTTCCTCGGCTCACTGTTTCCAATATCGAGATACAGGATATTGACCCCAGGTCCGTGCCTGCAGCCCCTTCGCCACACGGTCCCTATAAACCACCTTCTATTGAAGTATGGATGAATGCATACCTAGTACCACCATGGGCATTGTTGTGATTTTCACTTGCTCACAGATGTGATGTGATTACAGCTGCACTACACCCACACTTGACCCCCAACTCTAGTTTGACCGAGTTCCTGGGTTGTTAAAGTCCTAGGTTGTCCTCGGGGCACGGATCGAACAGGATACTTCTGCTGCGGTTTATTCCGCTTAGCTTAGAAACCGGCCAAAATGCAATCGTTAATATACTTGTAACATGCCTTATCACACAATAGCCCTGTTTGTTCTTCTGTTAGTGGTCAAAGACTTTCTGCCTGACAAGGCTGTCACCCCTCACCTCGATCTGAAAGCCTGGGAGCCACTGCAGTGACGAGTGGGGCACCACTTGCGCCGGTTGCTGGGCCTCGTGTGTGCACCGACCACCCTCTGCCATCCTGGCCCAGACAGAACTAACTGCCCGTCGACAGGTGCTAACACTAGTGGAACTTGTTCAACTTGCTGCACTCGGCAAGAGAACCAGAGGCGAACGAACGCGACTCGACACGCGACTGCGAGGCCGCGTGTCTGTGCAATGAGAACGGCCACCCATCGACACTGCTGAATGCGTTGAACGACCGGGGTATTTATGCGCCGAGCGAGGGGCCGATTAGCAAATCGAATGCGAACAACAAGAGGGCCGAGAGCGTCGAGAGCGTCGAGCGTGGAGGGCAAATGGCTGGGCCATCATCCACCACCATGCTGAGCTCCTCGGCGACGCCCACGCAAAAGTCATACGTCCCACAGCAGCAACAGCAGCAGCAGCAGCAGGCGGGAGGCACTGCGCACAGCGCCGGCTCTCGGCCCAGCTTCGAGCGCGATGCCTTGCAACCCCCAGCCCCTGCTGGAGGCCGGAACCTCTCTGCCTCGGCCGTGAGCTTTGCGCCGCGAGGTTCGTCGCTCAACCCGTCGCCCATGCCCGGCAGCTTCAGTTCCGAGCTCCGTAGCCAATTGAACCTCTCCCGCGCCGGCTCGCGTCCGGATGTCTTTCCCTTAGAAAAGCTGGACGAGGACGATGGCCCGACTCAGGAGCGAACTCTCACTTACCTGCGCGAGGCGCTAAGTCGCGAGATGAAAATCAAGGAGGGGAGCGAGAACATGCTGGAAGCGCTGAACAGCAAGAAGGCAAAGCAGACCAAGGAGCAGCGCCAGCGGGTTGAGGCTGAACTGAACTCGTCGAACCTGCGCATCAAGGAGCTGCGCCAGAAGATTACGGACGCCCAGCGCACAAAGGTTGAGCCAACGACACCTACGAGGACGAGGAATGACGGCTTGTTCCCGGGCGCCAATGGCCTGCGCTCTCCCCCAAGCGCCTCTCGGAGCGGCGCCGGGTCTGACCTGGACGAGCCCACCGAGTCGCCCACTTTTGCGCTCACCGAGATCCTCCAGGCTCTGGAGGTAACGGGCATGACGGCGGACTACTATGTCTCGAGGGCAAACAGCTTGGTCGACCTCTTCAAGCGCCATCCCACGCTCAAATACGACCTGGTATGGTCCATTTTCGGCCTCCGCATGCAAGCCATGCTCTTGAGCGAGAGCCCCGAGGTGGTCGCCGCGGGATATAGGATGATACGATACGCCATCTCGGATATAAATTCCCTCAGAAACATCCGCTCCCTTAACACTGACTATCTGGTCACATGGTATGTCTAGCTTAACTGTCGGCCGTCGGCATCATCAGACACGCTAAACTGCGATAGGTCTTTGATCAAGGACCGCAAATCCGACGTCGAACGTGAGCAGGCCCTCAAGTTTGTGCGTTCCTTCCTCGACGTCAAAGACGGGGTCGGTGAGATATCGAGGGCCGTGGTCAGGACGATTGCCGCCGCAGCAGAAGAGCCCGAGGAGAGGTTACGGCCCATCTGCTTGGAGACGCTCGCCGAGATCTTGGTCCGTGACCCTCGTCTGTTGATCGCCTCAGGGGGCATGGCCCCGCTGCACCAGGCGCTGGCGGATGGTTCGTACAAGGCCTCGGAGAGCTTGACGGCAGCCTTCCTCTACCTCCTAGACACTCCGCGGCGGCGCAAGTACCTACGCCCTGGGAACGAGCTCGAGGTTCTCTTCACAGCCTTCACTGACGAGCTGTCATCAAACGAGCGGCTTCTGAAACAAAGCGCCAAATCAGTCGCTTCTGCTCTCAAGACATGGTCAGGGCTGATGAGCCTATCCATGTACAACTTCCGCGCCATCAAATCCATGATCAGTAGCATGGTCGTGCAAACAGGTCCTATCCGGGAGACCATTTTGGACCTGATATTCTCCCTTCTCCGCATCAAGACCCCGGGATGGGCACAGTCATTCCTGGCCGGCCGGCGACTCACTACCTACGGCCGCGTTTCGAATCTCAGGTCGACCACCCAGAAGGGCTCCCATACCGAATTCGAGGATGACGGCGACGAGCAGAACTTTGTCGAGCACTACACTGCGCTATTGCTCGCGATCTTTGTCAGGTCTGGCGTGGTGCCGGCCCTTCTCAAACTCACTCAGGACAGCGAGAGTGACACGCTCAAGCGAAAATCAACCCTCTTGATAGGAGAGGTGTTGAAACTGTCAAGTCGCCTGCTCCCGCCGTCGTGGAGCAGCGAGCTACAATTACTCCCGGAGCTGTTTGTCTCCGCGGCCAGGCTCAAGGACGAGAGCCACTTCATCGCCACCGGTGTCGTTTACCAGATAAGCAGCGTCAGCAGGACACTGTATAGGTCGTCGCCGGCAGCCTATCTGCCCTCGACGCAGCAGAATATGGATCTTGGTGCTCTCGACGAGCACCCTAGGAGCAACACTGCGGTAAATTTTGACGACGCGACATTCCGGCAGCTTCTGATCGACTCGAACGTGCTGAGCAGTTCCAACTACAACAAGTGGAATTGGGATGTCATACTGAGGCTGATTGAGGGACCGCTGACGAGCGGCAAGAGACTCGAAGAGGCCATAAAGGCGTCCAAGTTTGTGAAGCGAATCATGAGCTTCTACCGCCCTTTCAAGTTTAGATTTTCCGAGATCAAGAGCTCGAGGAATACGCAAAAATACGTTCGAACCGGCTGTGCCCTGATGCACGCACTGTTGCAGAGCCCCGAGGGCGTCAAGTACCTCTCCGACAACAAACTACTGCGGCAGATTGCCGAGTGCCTGGCGCAGTGCGACCCGACAAGCGGGCTCACGGCCCAAGACCCCATGTTCTCCAAGGACCGTCTGACCGACACGCTCTGCGGGGGCTACTTTCCCATGCTCGGCATCCTGAGCGGAGACGCAAAGGGGATGCAGATGCTAGACCGGTGGCGCATCTTCAACATGATGTATCGCATTCTCGATCTCAAACAGCGTCCGGACCTCATCAAGCTTATGCTCGCCAACTTTGACTATTCTCTCCAGGGCCACCCGCGTGTGCTCCTGTCCAAGGCCCTGACAGCCGGCACCAAGGACATCAGGATCAACGCTACGAACGCATTGCGCAAATACGCGACACACCCGCAAATAAACGGCCACGGCCAGGAGCCGGGAGATTCAAAGTGGGCCATCCAGCTTCTCGTGACGCAGCTCTACGATCCAGAGATCGAGGTCTGCGCGACGGCCGTCAAGATCCTCGAGAAGGCCTGCAATACAAAGAACAACCTCGAGCATATCGTCGAGTGCCGGCCGGCGCTCGATCATCTGGGCGAGATAGGAGCTCCCCTGCTCTTGCGCTTCCTGTCGACGTCGATCGGGTACCACTATCTCGATGGACTGGACTACATCAGCAACGAGATGGACGACTGGTTCCTCGGCCGGAACGACTCGTACGTCAGCGTCATCGAGGCGAGCCTGGCGCGCTCTTTCCTAGACCACCAGGACGACCACACAAACCGCATCAGCGTGTTTGATGATGAGCAGGAAATGGAAGCCGATAGCCACGTCCCTCCGCACTTTTACCGCGAGCTCACCCGGACGCAGGAGGGGTGCAAACTCCTCAGCGAGAAGGGCCACTTTGACGAGTTCGCCGCCACGATCCGCGAGCACGGCATGCAGTCGGACGACCCGGAGATGATTGTCAAGGTGAAAGGCTGCCTCTGGGCGGTGGGCAACGTCGGCTCCATGGAGCTCGGGGCGCCTTTCCTCGAGTCCTGCGACGTGGTGGAGCAGATCGTCAAGATCGCGCAGAACCACGAGGTCATGAGCCTGCGCGGGACCGCCTTCTTCGTCCTCGGCCTCATCTCGCGCTCGATCCACGGGCTGGAGATCCTCTCGGAAAACGGCTGGGACGCAAACACAAACATCCTCGGCCACTCGCTGGGGCTGTGCATCCCCACCGACCTGTCCCAGCTCTTCTCCCTCAAGCCCTGGAGGCACACGCCCATCACCGCCATCGAGCTGCCCGACAGCCAGAAGACCGAGGCCGCGAGGCTCCCCGCCGTCCCGTCCCGCCCGAGGTCGCAGTCGCTCCTCAAGGCTCTGCAAGCTGAAGATGCCGCCGCCGGTGCTGGCGCGGGTGGCGCGGGCGGTCTCCTGGACGCGGACGGCGAGGACGCCATCCCCCGCGTGCAGCTCGACCCGGACCCGGTCAACCAGCGCATCCTGGAGCTGGTCATTGACATGGCGAACATGGTGCTCCACCGGCGGGCGAGGAACGAGCTGATGCAGATCAAGACGCAGAAAGCGAAGGGTGTGGGCATCGGCGCGGGCGCGGGCGCAGGCGCGGTAAAGGGGTTCTCGCAGCCTGGGCTGTTTAGGAGGGTTATGAGCCTGCTGGAATGCCATCACTATCGGTTGGCGGATCGGAATATGATCGTGGGGTTGTTTGATAAGAGTGTGTTGAGGGCGGTGGTGTACGGGGAGGATGGGGGAGGAACGGTTGGTCCAGGTGCAGGTGGGGATGGGGATGAGGAGGGGAGTGGGGAGAGTGATGAGGAAGAGGAGGAGGAGGAGGAAGAGGGAGAGGAGGAGGCGGGCGCGGCCGTCGAGGTTGAGAGAAGAGGAGGAGGCAGTGGTAGTGAGGTGGAGGAAGGGGACGACGACGACGGTGACGACGACGACGGCGAAGAAGAAGAAGAAGAAGAAGGGGAGGAAGAGGAAGACGATGAAGATGAAGGAGGCCGGGATGGAGAGAGCTCGGGTGATGAACAACGCACAGAAAGGCAAAGGAGCATTAGTGATCCGGCAGAGACCTCAAGAGGTCCGCGCGAACGGGAAAAGGACTTGGCCGGTAGCCCGAGCCAGTAACGACGTCACGATTCTTTTTTCTTTTTCTTTCTGGATACGTTGAAAGGAGCGGGGACGGCGTAGCGCGTATTGCAGCATGAGTGAGAAACACTAGCCGGCGTCGTTTGTATTTTGTACGAAAAATCAGGGGGAGACAGCGGCGGTCACGGTTTACCTTGGACTTGCATATTGGGGTTGGGTGGGCTGGGTGAGGATAGGAAAGCGGTAGGCGTTCAGCAAACCATGTGGATTTCTCTCTGCCCATCTGTATAATAGTCCAGTTATTCCTGCACCGAATGAATGGAAGCCCAAGCATTGGGGACATGAAAGACTAGTGTGTCCGTCTGCCCATGACATGGCGTGCGGTCTGTTACTAATAGGGTACGTAAGATGCCGCCAGATAAACTCGTCAAACTGCGCTGTAAACCCCACTGCCCTCCCCCATCTCCACCCCCAATTCATGAAATGCAACGCGGGAACAGTGGAACAGCCCAGGGCCTATATCGGTCGGTCGAGTGAAAAGCGAGAGGCATTTTCATCGTCACCATTTCACTTCGCCAGCAATCTCAGCCACGCTCACAGCATATACGAATTGACCCGTTCAGGATGGCGCCAGGGAGAGTGCTAGTAATTGCCGGCTCGGACAGCTCAGGCGGAGCGTGCGTAGCTCTTCTTGCATCTTTGCTTTCAGTTTCGTATTGGCAGCTCACGGGCTAACTTACACACCTTGCCACCTCAGCGGCCTCGAGGCAGACCAGAAGGTCATTGCCGCCCACGGCTGTTACGCCATGACCGCAACGACGGCTCTCACGGCGCAAAACACAAAAGGGGTGTACGATGTCCACCACGTGCCGACTGAGTTTCTGAAGAAGCAGATCGATGCTGTCATTGAGGATGTTGGTGTCGACGTGGTCAAGACGGGTAAGCCCGAGTCCGCTGCCCACTTGTACCCATCCCGCATAGCTAACTCTATGGGCGGCCAAACCAATCTAGGTATGCTCGCCTCAGCAGGGACAATTGCAACCATTGCCGAGGCGCTCGAGGCTCATGATGTCTCGACAGTGGTTGTCGACCCCGTTTGTTTTTCTTCTTTATACACCAACCCCCCCCTCTTCCCATCTGTAGATACTTATTTATTACATTACCCCCAGGTCATGATCTCCACAACCGGCGCACAACTTCTCCCGCCACAGGCTCTGCAAGTCCTCCGAACCCGTCTCCTCCCACGCGCAACAATCCTCACCCCCAACGTCCCCGAAGCTCGCCTCTTGCTTGCCGACGCGGGGCGCGGCCACTTTCCGGTGGAGTGCGCTGACGATCTGGAGGCGATGGCCAAGGAGATGGTGCGCGCGCTGGGAGTGAAGTGGGTGCTCGTCAAGGGCGGGCACTGTCCCTTTCGCAGGGGGGATGGGAAGGTGGCGGATGAAGGAGAGGGGGAGATTGTTGTTGATGTGTTGGTTGGTGGTGACAAGGGGGACGTGGTGGTGAGGGTGCAGACGGACTTTTGTCAGACAAGGAATACGCATGGGACTGGGTGTTCTTTGGCTTGTGAGTAAACCCCCCCCCCCCCCCTCTTCTTCCTTTTAGGGCGTTCTCCGCGGTGATGGAATGGCGTTGTTGAGTAACTGACGTGCTTCTGGCAGCCGCTATCGCGTCTAACCTGGCAAAGGGGATGGATGTTCCCGCTGCGGTGAAAGCTGCTTGCAGATATGTCGAGGCTGGCATCAGGACGGCGCCGGGGCTGGGGAGCGGTAACGGGCCGCTAAATCACTTCCACTCGGTTTATACCCTGCCGTTCTCGCCGTACGATTCCGCCTCAACCTGTTCTTCTTCTCCTTTTGTATATGCTGGTGGCTAATTCTGGTTCAGGGGCCACTTCGTCGAGTATCTCTTGGAGCGGCCTGATGTTGCGCTGGTCTGGGACAGGCATGTGAATCACCCGTTTGTGCTGGCCATGGGGAACGCGACGCTGCCGCTGGAGTCGTTCAAGGGTTACTTGATCCAGGATTACCTCTATCTTGTCGGTCCCCATCGGCGGTATTTTACCGCACGAGCCCCTGCTGACTTGATACAGACGCACTTTGCCCGTGCAAACGCACTCGGCTCTTACAAGGCCAAGACGATAGAAGATGTTGCCGCGGTACGTGTTTGCAAACCCTAGCAGATGCTGTGAGGCGGGTGGCCTGATCCACAGGTACATACCAACAGTCTGCGGCCATTGTCACACACGTTTTCAAGGAGATGGAGCTGCACATCGGTTACTGTGCGGGTTTTGGTATCTCCAGAGGAGAGATGGAGAACACGGAAGAAAAAGAAGGCACGCGAACCTCCCCGTCCATGAGACATCTTACGGCGAAAGGCACTAACACAGCAACCAGCATGCACTGCTTACACAAGGTATCTTGTCCTAGCCTATGAACATTGCAAACAGGAAGGCTGCTAACGTGGCCGAGATACGTGCTTGACGTTGGCCAGTCCGAAGACTGGCTCGCCCTCCAGATAGCCATGGCGCCCTGTCTCCTCGGGTACGGGGTCATCGCCAAGCGGCTGCACGCAGACCCGCAGTCCAAGAGAGAAGGCAACATCTACTGGACTTGGATTGAGAATTACGTGGCCCAGGACTACGTCACGGCTGTCAAGACTGGCTCGGGTGAGTGCAATGGCAGACATGAAATGATAGCACACACAGTGCGCCGACGACTGACTCTGGACAAAGAGCTGCTCGAGAGGCATGCGGTGCGTCAAAGCCCTGCACGGATAGAAGAGCTGGTCAAGATCTTTATCCACGCAACAAAGGTCAGTACCAGTCACTTTACGTGGACTTGATCGCCGTTGGTTGCTGAACAGGCCTGCATTTGCAGATGGAGATTGCGTTTTGGGAGATGTATAGTTCAAGCTGAATTGGTGCCGCGCGCTCTGGGAATCGAGTTTGCGTGTAGTTGATATCGTATCTTTTGATCGGTCGGTGGCATGAAGTCACCGGCGGCTCGTGGCGCTAATATCTGGCATTGGGGGCCGCAAGAAAAAGTGTAGCAGCAATACTGTAACTAGCGATCAATGCCTTTTCGATATGTTCAGGTACAGTACAAGTCTTGTTGCCTGAGGCATAAAGCCGCACCCATCGTTATCTCGCTTATCGCTCCGTGGGCCAAGCCGAGCAGGGTGCCTGCCTGCAAAATATTTTCAGAGCCACCGGGCCCCTGCCGCCTGCTAACAAATTTTGGTTCCCCCCAAAAAAATTCCGGGGGCGACTCTCGATCCCTTCCTTATCCTTTCCATCACCCCGAAAGATTTTTCACCTTGCTCAAAACTTGCATCCTCCATCCTCTTTCTCCGTTCTGCGGAGTCTCTACCATCGCAAGGTACAATACTCTCATTAGTTTAATCTGCGTTATTGACGACGAGTCGATTCGCTGCGCGCCAGTGTCGCTTTCGTTAAGCACACCGGCATCCTCTTCTTTCGCGAGCGCTTCGTCATTCAGCACAAACTCGCCACGTCGTAATCAGTTTCGATCGGCCAGGTCACCCAGCCACGGTGCTTTCTGCCAAGTCACAAACTTCGGTCGCGCGGCATTCCGAAAGCTTCGACGAGCGCGTCAAACGAGTCCCAAAAGAAAAAGAAAAGAGAATAACTGGGATTATTAAATCGTATTAATTGCCAAACATGTCTTCCTACGGTGGTGGCTACGGCTCCCGCAGCGGCGGCGGCGGCGGCTATTCAAACGGGTATGATCGTAACGGCAGTGGTCATTCTGGCGGCTATTCGTATGTCTACCACTGCCATCCCTTACGCCGTCCCGTTGAATGTCAATCGCTAACATTTGACTGCAGTGGATCTAACGGTTATTCCGCCGGCGGAGGTTACGGCGGTGGCGGCGGCTATGGCGGTGGATATGGCGGTGGCAGCTACGGGGGCGGTGGCGGTGATCGCATGTCTGCCCTTGGCGCGGGTTTGCAGAAACAAAACTGGGATCTCAGCACGCTGCCCAAGTTCGAGAAATCGTTCTACAAAGAGCATCCCGACGTCGCCAACCGCTCGCAGGCCGAGGTTGACAAGTTCCGCCGGGACCATTCCATCACCATCGCTGGCCGCGACGTCCCCAGGCCAGTTGAGACTTTCGACGAGGCCGGGTTCCCCCGCTATGTCATGGACGAGGTCAAGGCCCAGGGTTTCCCCGCGCCCACCGCCATTCAGTCACAGGGTTGGCCTATGGCTCTTTCTGGACGCGACGTGGTCGGTATTGCCGAGACGGGCTCTGGCAAGACCCTGACCTACTGTCTTCCCGCTATCGTTCACATCAACGCCCAGCCCCTCCTCGCACCCGGCGATGGCCCCATTGTGCTGGTTCTCGCTCCCACGCGTGAACTAGCGGTTCAGATTCAGCAGGAGATCGCAAAGTTTGGAAAGTCGTCGAGGATTCGCAACACTTGCGTCTACGGCGGTGTTCCCAAGGGACCCCAGATCCGTGACCTCCAACGCGGCGTCGAGGTTTGCATTGCCACGCCTGGCCGTCTCATTGACATGCTTGAGTCTGGCAAGACCAACCTCCGTCGCGTCACCTACTTGGTTCTCGATGAGGCTGATCGCATGCTTGACATGGGTTTCGAGCCCCAGATCCGCAAGATCATCAGCCAGATCAGGCCTGACCGCCAGACTCTCATGTGGTCCGCCACTTGGCCCAAGGAGGTCCGCAGCCTGGCAGCCGACTTCCAGACTGATTTCATCCAGGTCAACATTGGATCCATGGATTTGGCAGCCAACCACCGCATCACTCAGATTGTTGAGGTCGTTTCTGAGAGCGAGAAGCGTGACAAGATGATCCGGCACCTCGAGAAGATTATGGAGGATAAGGACACCAAGAACAAGATCCTCATCTTCACCGGAACCAAGCGCGTGGCTGACGATATCACCCGGTTCCTGCGCCAGGATGGCTGGCCGGCACTTTGTGAGTAGCTTCCTTGCTGCTTGATGATTTGACTCGTCTGTTGCTAACCGGTCTTTGCAGCGATCCACGGCGACAAGCAGCAGAATGAGCGGGACTGGGTCTTGGACCAGTTCAAGACGGGCAAGAGCCCCATCATGGTTGCCACGGATGTCGCGTCTCGTGGTATCGGTATGTATCCCCCCAGAACTCCCGACCCTGTTGGGCGACCTTCCAGCATCGAAGTGTGCTGTGCTTTACTCTTGTGTCTAGGGGCTCTCTTGATTGCGCGAACTTGCCTGACCTCGTGTCTACATGGTCTTTCTGAACGGAGTCTTGGGTTCGTGACGTAGCCGAGACAAAGTTGCTTGGTGCTACGCCCGTAATTCCTTCTCTTGTACCGTTTCTTTTTCCGTGGTACAAGCGTGGAGTAGGCATCTCTTGACCCTGATCAAGCTTGTCACCAAGATTCCCAAGGCCCGAGGACCTGGAGCATTGGATCTCCCACCGGCATCTTCACCGCAACGGACAGCCCGCCTGCCAAGGAGAGAAGTACAGCCAAAACAAAAGGATCACGAAACATACTTAGATATCCGTGTCATCCGCCGCTCGTTCATGCTGGAACGTTGCTTGCAACCGAAGCTGCTCGCTGTCGCTAACCATTTCCTTTGCTTAAGATGTGCGCAACATTACTCATGTGCTCAACTATGACTACCCCAACAATTCGGAGGATTACATCCACCGTATTGGCAGAACTGGCCGTGCTGGCGCCAAGGGCACAGCCATCACGTTCTTCACCACTGACAGTATGTATTCCCCATCCCCGTTGGGTCTTTGCGGGCGGGTTTTCGCTGACATTTGCAACTAGATGCTAAGCAGGCGCGCGATCTTGTGGGTGTGCTCCAGGAGGCTAAGCAACACATTGATCCTCGGCTTGCCGAGATGGTGCGGTACAGCGGCGGAGGTGGCAGCAGCCGGTATGGCGGCTACCGTGGCCGCGGCGGTGGTGGCGGTTATCGTGGTGGTAGGTGATCATCCTATTTGTCGACGAGGGATCATGGAACCTGTTACTTACGCGTTCATGTCTGATAGGCCGTTCTGGCGCCGGCGCTAACGGCGCTAACGCTATGCCTATCGGCAGCCGCCGGTGGTAAGAATCTGCCGCTTCACTACCATGTCGCTCTGGACATTGATCCGGATTTCATTTTCCATGACTGGTTTTCCCACTAATCGTGGCATCCGCGCATCGGGGCATCACGGCGTTTCATCGTAGAGGCTTTGGGGTTTAGAGGTCGGTTCCTGGCTTAGATGCTGGAGGTTGTTACTGTTGCGTCGTGTTGTATTAGTTCGGGCCAAGCTCGGATGCTGTGGCGCATCTTCTCTTTTGCGATTCCGTCTTGATGGGGTTGGTGGGGAAGGCCTCCCCCGGAACTGCGCATTCGAAGAGCTTACCACGCAGGTGCAGCATCTCTCTCCGTCTTACCATCGGCTCGTTCACCCAGGCCAACCATCCATCCATCGATTGGATGCCGTCAGACATTCGTCTCTACGGACCTTCCTTCTGGCTGATGAGTCGAGGTGATGAGGAGATGCTAACGAGCAAATGCCCCTACTACTCTGTTATGTCTATTAGTCCATCCGTCTATTACGCTCTCATACTCTCAATTTTTATTGCGGGCAATTTTGCCGTGGATATCGGTGAGGGAGGGGTTTGGCAGAATTGCCTTGACTTTGAACTTAACCGGGAAAAAGTATCAAACAGTCAATCACGGACAGAACAAAGACGGACAAACCACATACCACTTACTTGTCCTACCCCCCTTGTCTTGAAGAAGATGACCATCGTGGCGATGATGGGGGGAAGGATGTCTTGTAATTATTAGCAGGGGTAGCAACAGGGGGGGCTAAAAGCAAATACAGCACTAGGCATGTCGGTAGAATGTGTACAGTCTTGCCATCTCATCTGCCATAGGAGTCGGGCCAGGTGGTTGCCTGGCGTCTCGTTCTTTACCGTCCTGTACAACTGCAATGACACATGGGTTTGATGTTCAAACCGATTCCCCTGATGGTCACTCGGTGGGGTTGCATAACTGAGATTGATTGCTTGCTCGCTGCTGGAGGAATTGACATCCCAGTTTCTTCAGGCTCCTTTTATCACGGATGTATTGGGATGGGGCGCTACACCCTCGCAAAACGGTAGCTTCGTTTAGCTCCTTCGGTCGAGGAAGGAGTTACTCTCACCTATCCTTTTTCGCATTGTATCCTCATCAAGCATTGCCAGCCGACTTCTCAGACTTGTCTAGCTTTACACCCTCTTTTCCAACTTGGTCTCTTTCCCCCTACTTATCGCGCTTTGTGTGCGTTGAGCGGGGCTCGGTTTGGGTTCGAGCTTAGCCCGTATTACTTGCCTTGATTGCGTTGTCCTAGCAGAGATAATACATACAATGCCGAAAGTCACGACCATGGGAAGCGCGGAACTCCGAGGGTGGTGGTGAGTTTAGGTGTCTGTTTTAGCTGCTTGCCTGAATCATAGGATACCCGCACTTGACAGAGAGATGAGAATAATGTCAAGGAGTCCCCTGGCTGGCGACAGGAGTTCGGCTATTCTCGGGCGGGAGTGTGCCTGTTTTGGATCTTCTTCCCCCCCTTCTCTCTGCGATCCGCCACGGAGAACTCAGCGATCGGAGATTGCTGCGCTCCCCTTTGGTCTGCAACTGCTGTACTTTCCGGGCTTCCGCACCTACCTGGTGGCTGTTTATGGGTCAGCCCGACGCCTCTGCTAGTGGCATAGTTAGTTAACTACAACAGCACTGGGGAGGATTATCCTGCCTCCCAGGCCCCGGGCGGTCACGGTATGGTGGAGCAGATGTGGGAGAGGAGAGCACATGGCCGATATCGGGAACCCCGGACGTCGTTACGGAGTGTTCTCGCAGTAAAAAAAGTCCGTCACGGCAGCTGTGCGCCCCGTCCGCCTGCAACCTTCGCCATCAACGGTTGGCCCTGTATGGGCAAGGAGCGGGGCAGGAGACATTTCCCGGCATTGCCGCCGATTTGTTGTCTCCCCGTGACGGGCTGGGGTTGATGGATGCTCCTTACGTGTAGATAGAGGAGTTAGCCGTTCATCTCTCTGGAGGATTACAGATTCGAAGATAGGAGAGGAGGATGTGAATCGGATGTCAACCAACTTTGCTCGACGTCATTTACTGGCCGCTGGTGGCTGGTTGACATCATCTATATAGCGACAGTCACATAGGGTGAGCATGTGGTTGATGCCAGGCTCTGTCCCAGCGATAGCCTGCATGCCCTCCCGCCGCTAATAGATTAGTGATACACGTAATGCTGGGGAAACGAGTGCGTGGACGCCATGGGACGGACGAGAGAAACCCCCCCCCCTCCGCTGAGCTACACTAGCTACATCCGTAAGGAACTGGCGATTTACGGGTGGGGTATCCGGCGAGCAGTTGTCCGTAGTCTTCGGAACCGGATGATGGAGAAGGGCGGCAGAGGACCGGGCGATGCCCTCCCCAACCCTGCACATACAGAGCCGTGCGGAGGTGCTGCAGCGACGAGACGAAACATATTGGACTCTGTGGCCTACCGCCTCTGCATGATTAGAAGTTTCACCTTGAGTTTACTGGCCTCTTGGATACAAGATCAGGCATCCCGCCGCCCATACAGCAGAAATTCCTTTGGTGAGGCAGATGCTGCAGGCTACTGCTAATACCCTTCATCTGTGACCGGGTGGCGGCTTCGATGCGGAAGGGATGCAGAGGACAAGATGGAGTGTCAGCACTCGGCCGAGTAATGATGCCGAGACCCCGGCAGGGGTCACTTTTCCCCTCTTTTTCAGTGTCCCCTGCTCTTTATCGAATCCTGATCCGCGAGGGCCAAAGCCATGTTTGGGGGCGTGCGCTTTCATCAGATCCAGTGTCCTCGCCGCTTCTCCCTCGACCCAATGCATGGGAGGGAGCCCACTGCTCACCAGTCCCTTCGCACCCGGCATCTCAGGGGCTATTCCCGTCTTTGTTACCCGGAATTGCTCTGAGACCAACTGCGATAGCTTGCCATGGATCCCCGTGACAGCCATTAGGTCTGCCGGAGGAGCGGCAAAGCAGCGCAGCCCCAGATGATCCTTTCAACGGCACAGGGCTTAGTGTATCCAGCTTAGCCCGACTCGCCGGTGCATTCGGCTCCCCTCCAGCACGGCGGGTCCGTACCAAAGAACGGCTGGCGCAGCACTTGACCGCTTGGGGAGAACCAGCAACCCGGGCCCTACACTAGCATGCGGGAGCTTGCTGCTTGGTGCGTGCCGAAAGCTCGGCGCCAACTACCCTAAGTCCCAACTCGGCTCAGCGCAGCTGTATGTCTGTGATGGCACCACGACCCATCATCTCCTCTCCCGTTGGGTTATTGCTCAGCAGCTGCCTATTACCGCATCCGGTAGACCAAAATCTGATTTCGCACTAGTTTCACGGGCATCTTCGGGGACCCGCTGCTCTGGCTGGATCCCGGATCCAGCAAATGACTGGAGGGGCGGGGAAGGCGAGGTCTTTCCTTGCCGAGAGGGGAATCTCTGTGTGTTATGTTGTTATTTTCTCAAAGCCATGTTGGTGGGTCCACATTCAGATGCTTGTTTCTGAGGGAGGCGGTCGGCTTGGTGCGTGTTGTTTGGACCGCCTGGGTGCATGCGATAGAGGCGTCGTCTGACCGGGACTGACCGTACTGCAAAAAGGGGGCGAAAGAAGAACATCCATACCAACCGTGACGTAAATGGCGCCAAAGTTGAACAAGAGTATCTCGGAGCGCGTCCCGGTGTAACGGGGCGAAGCAGTTCTTGACTGTTGGTTAGGTTCGAGGCTAAGATCTCGCGCTACCGACTCGGACACGTGCGGGACGAGATCGCACAATGCCCCAATTTTCATGCAGCATGATCCCAGGAGAGACGCTCGACGTTGCGTTCTCTCGGTTGCCATCGGCGCCGTCCGATCCCGCACACAATGGCGTGTCATGATGACGGCTAGGAGGGTAAGGACGTTCTTTTCACCTGACCGACGGTTAGCGCGATACGTTAACGATGCGTATCAGCGAACTGATCGTCGTGGTCCCGGCAGATCCCTCCGCTCGCGCAGTGATGTTTCAGAACGTCCCTCTAGGATAAGGGTGATTCGGAGACAAGAGCTGTGATCTTGCTAACTCCACCCCACATGAAGGACCTCGGGACAGGGGGCATCATCGCCAAATGCTATTTCCAAATAAAATTTTTTCTTTTTCTTTTCTTTTTCCCCCTTTCCTTCCTGCAGGTCAGCAACCATTCGCAAAAGAGGAGCGGAGCAGGGGCAACAACGATCAGATGCCCCAAAATCGGCCTAGCTAGCGAGAGCGGTGGGACCGCTGGTAGCCAATGGAACTTCCTCCGATGTCCGTTGTCGAATCATTTACCCTGCCGCGCTTGGACCGCGCCCCGCGTGTCCCCCAAGTCCCCAATCTCTCCGCACACCCTGACCCGCCAGGCCAAGGCTGCTGCGAATGCATGCCCACCCACATCCCTTGGGCTGGTCTCTGCCAACCCGGTCGAGACTGGACGCCAGTGGCAGGGGTTTCAACTCATCAAACCAGAAGGGGAACACGGCGGGTACCGCACGACCGTCGGATCACAGGGATGGGGCCCAAGGTTACCCAAAATGACGGCCCTGCAGCGCCGTGTCACAGTTCCCAAAGATAGCATGACGATGCACACCTCGAATCATACGAATACGTGACCGACGCGGGCCCTGTGCATGCACGTTTGCTGAATTGTATTTCGGATCCCGAAGAAGCGGGTTGCCGAGACTGCCGATGTTGGATTATTGACGACGGAAGCATTGCATCTGAACGAATCAGAACTGGAGACACCTCGAGTCAGTGGATGAAACGGAAATAATGTATTGGCGCCTGTCACGTGCAGTTCTGCTGCTGCATCGGAAGTCGCACAGCTGGGCATCGACAAGCTACCGGGGCCAGGCCTGCCCTCTTTCCGCGTTGCGAGCAGCGCCGGCAAAAGGTACTTGGATTTAGAAGGACCTTTACGAAACACAGTTTTAATGGTGAGATAGTGAAGCGAAAACTCGCCCATGATTCCTGTTCACATGAACGTGCCGACAAAATCGAGCGCAACAGATGAACGAGTCGAAATTTGGGGGCGGCCCTGGTTGCTCAGTGCTTTCCTTGGCATGTTCCCGTGGCTTGGGTGCGTGCTCGGGCGGAATAATGGCGGGAGTACCGCCCCCATGGATTGGCGACGGTAGCGCAGTGGAAACTAACCGTTTTGAGTAAAATAGCTCAGTACAGCGATTACACGTTCTGAGAAAACGCGATCCAGCAGGAACTCTGATATGGCGTTGTATTCTCTCCGCAGTGCTGCCTTTCCAAGCCGCCTGCATTTCGGGGACACCGTCATCCCCGGTATCCCCTTTTCAGCTAACCGGAGCGCCTCTGCTCTGGCCAGCCGCAGAAAGAGCGCAGAGCACTCAACATGCCCCGTCTGTTAGGGTAGCACTGTAGAACGTCCCTCGACGTTGTGCTCGTGAAGCAAACGCGGTTGAGTTTCTTCTGAACTCCATGCGGCGTCATTGTGCCATCCATTACGGCTGGCAGAGTTACTGGTCTCCGCTAGCCGTCCAATCGCCGCCGTGACTTTCCAGCGTGACAACGAGCCATCTGCTCCGGTCGTCGTCATGTGGCTCTCCGGCTGCCGCGGCAATGATAACGGCCCAATTCCGTTCGAGAACAGCCAAACCATTCTGTCCTCCTTTTTTTATTTATTTTATTTTATTTTATTTTTATTTCCCTTTCTTTTCCCCGCTCACCGCAACATGGCCTGTCATGTGCAAATCTCGCAAATGCCCAGGTTCTCCGTCTTGCCGCCTGCTCCGGCTCGCGACCCTATCAGAGTGATCCATAATGCTGCAACCGCAGGGACAAGGGAGGGAGGGAAAAATGTGTCCAAGGCAATAATTGGTACCATGGCGCAAGAACATGCACCACAACCAGCTGCCGCATTGGCAGGCAGCGACCGAATTGGTGGGTGTTGCTCTTCGTGTGCCGTGCGCGACAAGGCCCTGCTTGCCTACCCTGGGCGATCGGCCCGCCAGAGGAGCGCCCGAAAGGCTGGGGCCGAGGCATGTCCCAGATCAATTACTGCAGCGTTGGTTACATGCTTTTCCGCCCGACACGTCCTGCTCCGCCTCCGAAAGCGAGGCCTGATTAGGCGACACTGTGTGAATGGAAGAGGTCCTCTACTGTCTTGAAGAATCCTAGACCCTGTCATCCTCTTTCTGCACTGTTGTGTGATTACGAAGTATCACCAATACAATGTACTCCTGTTCCCTTGGGCGGACGACGATGCGGAGAAGACGCAGATTCGCAAAGCGAAGTAGTGGGCACGCTTTGTGACCAGGCGGTCAAAGCAATTGCTTTTTATTAGTCGGGCACAGCTCCCTGATCTCTGCAGAACAATTTCACGAGTCTCGGCGGGGCCAATGAAGCCCTCCCGCATTGGTCACCGCCGTTTGCAATGTTCTCGTCGTCAATCGCGTTCACCAACCGAGGGGGCGGTATACGGAGTGGCAATTCAGCTGATCTACGAATTTTTCATGTCTACGACCTTTCTCGCCGGATGCTATGTTCCGCTCCTTCGCCATCTCATTGGACTTGTAGGGGAACAAAGAGTCAAAGGCATCTCAAAACCGTCCTTGCAGATTTTGGGCGCATCAACTCTTGGGGGAGCTGAAACGGCACACAATATCGCGATCTCTTCATCCAGCATCAGCGTGCCGGCGAAGTTCCTTTGACTTTCATTTTCCGCTATCGACGAATTTTTGTGCAACGGAAGAAAATGCCCACATATTCCCAGTCACCCACGTGAATCGGACCGCTAAGCTGCGCAACACGTGGCGGGCTTCCTGCACCGTTGATCGGTAATACAAGGGTCGATAACCGGAACGGCTAAATTGCCTTGTTCCATTCGTTACGGGGCACTGCGTTCGCTCTCGAGCCTTTCGTGTTTGGCAGCGAAGCCCTTTGAGAAGAACAACCTTCGCCCGAGGACCTGCAACGGCCATGCCCGCCCCTTCCGAGTTTTGCATCTTGCAAGCCATCATTCGTGGCGGGTTCGTGGCTGGCTCGGCCGTCCCCGCTAACATCAGCTTCTGAATGTTAGCGCCCAGGGGACGAGCCTGGCGGCGCGCGGCGTGCACTGTGCCCCTCCAAGACATCACACGCATTTTTAGTGTATCCGGATATTCGGGTCAAAGAAGCTCTGACGTCGCCGTCCTGGCTCCTTTGGCGGGTCATATCCAGTGTTAGTCACCGAATGGGGATTGCTCTAGGAACCAATCCGCCCCAGTTGGGTCCTGGCTGGACAGCCCATATCTTTTCGAGTGTGACAGACGAGTCCGCGCGGTTCATCCTGGGATGAATCACAACTCGATACATCAGGCATCGGACCATTCCTCCAAGGCAATGACAGTTAATATGCTAGAAGTGTTGAGCATCACATGCGACTTGTTAGATCCCTGGGTCGACAGAACCTAGCGTTTGCAGCTGGACCATGTCCTGGATGGTGCTTCGGAATGGCCAGCTGGACTCGTTTATTCACCGCGTTTTTCCAACCCATCAAGGTTTTTTTTTTTTTTTTTTTTTTTTTTTTTTTTGGCAAGCGAAGATTGGAACGTCCCACTGCATCATTGGCTAAGAGAAACTTGCGGGAGGTCGTATGAGGGCTTGGACAGCTCACTTTCCCCTTGCGGTTCTTATCTTTATCTTATTATGTTAGTTTTTTCATTCATTTTTCTGCGCTTAAATTTTCTTTTCGTTTCCTTTCCTTTCTTTCCCGCGCCAATTTTTTTTTTTTTTTTTTTTTTCGGTGTTCGGGTTTGGCGATAGCCCCAGCTGAGCAAGCGGGCATTGTATGGAAACGGCAGGGCGGACATGAGGGGCCAGAAGGCTGATCACACGGTGGTCATTTGAGGCGGTTTCTAATAGCTCGCGACGGCGTTAATCAAAGTCCGGTTTTACTACGCGCCGTCTCGTTCTAGTCCGGCATGCGCCCCCAGATACTCGGATCCTAGAGCCCAAGCTCAAGCGCCAACCCGATTTTAGTCTCGCCGCACCGTGGAGTTCTAAACCTTAAATCAACCAGTCTTGTTAGGAACCTAAACAGCACGGATGGCGTCTGCGGCAGATGAGCTGTTCGACTTTGATGGACAACTTCATCAGTTTCAGTTGACAGCTTATCGTTTCTCTTAATGCCCTCTAAAAAGATTGAAATGCAACTAATTCTCAAGAAATAGATAGTATCCATCATTTTTCATGCGCTTCATCCTGGCGTCCATCTGCTACTTCTTGTCAAGAAACGCCAATTTATTGTAATGATATCTATCACCAAAGTCTTCGTACTCGGCCTGCCTGGTACGAGTAGACATCTTGTACCCGCGGTTGCCCTTGCAAAGCCCGCCTAAATGGAGACGTAAAAGCCGGAAGGAACCGGTCGCGCGAAGAGTCCAGCTAGACCAACCAACAAGCCGGCACCAAAAATGATGTCAGTTTTCCTCTTTTCCCCCTTCCCCACCCACCACACACTCTGCCCACCTTTCGATGCCCGAGTCCTCGGCACTCTCGTTCGCAGCCTGTGCATCTGTGTCTTCCCGATCCTGGTCCAGCGTACAGTAAGTGGGCTAACCGACCAGCCACGCTGCTCCCGGCAAACCCCAGAAGTGACCCATCCAAAGCCCGCAGATCACTGCACAGTGTTGCGAACCGTGTGCGACCCCACCAGGCGGCCCAAGGTTCCTCTGAGGAATTGCGCCCACACCCCTCTTGCCTGAATGTCTTCCAACTACACTAAGCCAACCCAGAACGCAACAGCCACCGCCCGAGCGCGCGTGCTGATCTGCAATGACTTTGTCGGGATCGCTCGAGGCAGCTCTCGCTTCGATAACTTAGCTCTCAGTCTTGCGGCCTAGCTCGTCATTTTGAGCTCAAGCCGTGCCGTGGTATGTGCACAACATAGTGTACTATCCAGCATAGGCCCCTGGCCCCTGACACGACCCCGACTCCATCGAGAAACTCCACAAAGTGCAGCATCCGGCATGGTTTTGTGGTGTCAGCCATTCAATTTTGTGGCCCCTCGCCACTATTTTACCCACTTTTCCTAACGCCCTCTTTCCGCCACCCTGGACATTTTTCCCTTCAACAGCAGTGAGGCGATTGTGGGAATCAGGAGCACAGCCAGGGGCGCGTACGGACCTCCTTTCGACAGGTCCGGCGAGCTGCCTCCTTGCCCAGCCACTTTAGAACACCCTAGGGCGAGCCTGGACGGTTTCCTTCATCCTGCTCACAGCGCAGGCGCACCGCCCCAGAGCTTATCTAATCATTGCACAAACTAGGTGTATTTGGATCCATCTCCTGACAAAACAAAAAGCTGTATACATTCCATCCCAGTGAATGGATGAGAGCTGCATCAGGGCGGCGCGTTGCAAGGTTCGCGCGCGAGTCATAACGCGGCGTTGCAGAGGTGTGGGGTACTGGACATGGGATATCATATTCCGGGCAGGCAATCCCACCTGGATGGCTCCTGACCACACTGGGGAAGCTGGGGGCCCGCGGCTGTGTTGCGCGATTGGATGGTCAGCCCTTGAGCTGAGCCAGGTCCTGTACTGTAACTTAAAATCCGCATGATAATCAACACCACTCGGAAACGGGACTCGAGGGAGCTGCGGACGCAGGCGGCGCGGAATCCGCTTAGATAGTAGCAGGCTGGTTAACGAACTGCGTCTAGCGCAGGTACGGACGGGCAGAAGAATAAAGGGAAAATCACAGCTCTACCCGTAACCTAGTGGAGTGCGGCTTTGAGGTGGACGACGTCTCGGTTTTGCCTGCCGAATGACTGTGATCACAGTGCGTCGTCTGTTCGGGGTTCGCCCAGCGGGATCCACTTCTTTTAGAGAGTGCTGGCAACGAAAAAAAATCAGCCCCTCCTCGCCGGTGAAGAAAGTGCAGTGGGCCATTTCCTTCACCAAACCTTGAGCCTGGAAAGGAACGACAGCGCTTGCATCTACCTCATTTCCCACCACCACACGCACACACACACACTCCCCCCCCCCCCCCCCCCCCCTTCTTCCCCCACCTCTTCTGGTATAAAACCAATCCTTACCGCACTAGACTCGATTTTCCCTCAGCGAAACTTTCGTGCTTTGTGAACTGCACGCCACGCTTAGACCCGATCTGAGCCCAAATTGCACAAAAGGGGAGCATCAGAAGACAGAAACAAAACAACAAATCATCTGGTCGCGTCGTCGATCGGGAACTAGCCCGCCTTACATCACTGCGGCTCCGCCGCTCAGGTCGTCCTAGCGTCGCCAACCCTCGCGCTAGTCCACCAAAAATCCCACCAGCTGGATGCATGCAGAGAGGAACCGTTTCGCGCGGAACCCCAACAGTCTTAAGGCCCAGCCCTTTCGGATTCGACTTGCACTAAAATAGTGCTGGGCCCTTTCTCGCTTCCTTCCCCCCCACTCAGCTTCGAGCAATCCCCCTCTAGCCTCCGCTTAGGCTTGTCTACCCTTGTCCTGGTTGTGGAAGTTGATCCGGTTCGGGTCAAGAAGAAGCTTGCTTGTCTCCTTCCACTGGGGAATTAAACTTTTGGAAAAAAGTAAAAACCTCAGAAGAATCCCCCCCTCCCCAGGGACCCCAGCTCGTTCGACCTCTTGCGCTATCTTGTGCGCCAATCAGCCCATTGCAAGCCTGTCCCTTTTGAACCTCTTGTCATCCTCTTCACCTACCCGTCTCTGAGCGTCACACATCTGCCCGGTACAGCAAACCAAACCACCACCGTCAAGGGCCGGAGAGACACTGTCGCCAAAGCTGCGCCAGGCTAGTCGTTCAGTCGCGCCCACACCGCAGCACCTCTCGTCCAGCCTTAGCATGGGTGTGGTGTGAGACCACGACAACAGAGAACGTCCCGTTGATTCCAAGCCGGTCTACGACACCGCCAACAGCCGTCGCGGCTCTTCAGGCAGTCGCCAGGAAAGCAGCAGGGAGGATTGTAGCGCGATCGCCAGCCTACTTGCGTTCGCCCCCCTCTCGGCACCTCTATGGAACGCAGTGCCGCCGAGTACGCGCAGTCAGGTTTGCCTTCGCCCTATCCTAGCAACGTCGGCGACACGCAGTCTGAGGCCTCATCCGTAGATCACGCGTCTGCTGCGCCTTACGCGGCCCAGCAGGAGGTGCGATCAGGCAATTACTCAGCCTCGGCCACTCCCGCGTCAGACTATAGCGCGTACCCTCCATCGTCACGGTCCGGCTCGTTTCCAGAGCACGTCCAGCGGACATACCACGCAGCTAGCAACCACAGCGGCAGCAGCGCAGGTATGGCGCAAACACCAACAAGTCCGTCCCTGCCTTTGCCAGATGGACGCAACCATCGGAATCCTCAGGAGGTCAAGTCTGACAGCAATGTACCTATAGATCCGTCCATTGCGGCGGCGAGTCCGACGTATCCCCACGGACAATACTCACCCTACGCTGCTCCGCCTCAAGACATGTCCCACGGTTACCATCCTGGAGGCAGTCTGTATCCTCAAACCCGCCCTGACTGGGGAAGTTACACCGGATCGCCTGCCGCGCCGATCACCCCCTCGCACCACGTCTTCCCCCAAACACCAACCTCAGCCACTCCTCAAGCTCGGCCGAATCAGGTAGGTTAGGCTTCGGGTGGGCTCGTTACCTCTACCCTTCTTCGTTCCATTCCCTTCTGGCTGACCAAATCTTCATTTTAGGTATACTCTTTCGTTCCGATTCCTGGCGCTCAACAACACAAACGGCCGAGGAGACGGTATGAGGAGATTGAACGCATGTACAAGTGTGGTTGGAACGGATGCGAGAAGGCTTACGGCACCCTGAACCATCTCAACGCTCATGTGACGATGCAGGCTCATGGGCAGAAGCGGACGCCAGAAGGTGAGCATATTCCCCTTTGTCGCGTATATAATTTTTTTTTTTTTCTTTTTTCCTCAATTGCCTCTGACCAGTTGGCGATTGTCCAACCATTTGTGTCTAAAGCCGTTGAATCGCCTTGTTTGCCGCACAGAAGATCAGGTTCCATGCAGTCAAAAGCGGCTCTTACTACCACCTTGCCAGCTCTCAAGTCGACGAACTGGGCCAACCAAAGCTGCTGGAACCGCTGCCGCACTCTTAATGTATGATCATTGACTAACATTACTCCCACAATCTAGAGTTCAAGGAAATCCGCAAAGAGTGGAAGGCGCGTAAAAAGGAAGAGGAGGCTGCTCGCAAGGCCGAAGAGGAACGCCAGCGCCAGGCTGCCGCCACGGCTGCCGCGCAGAACGGCGGCGCGGAAGGCCAAACCGCCGCCGACGGCTCCCAGCCGCCGACAACGTATGCGGGAGCGAGAACTGTTCAGTTGCCGCCGATCGCCTATCAGGCCACACAGTACTCGGCCCCCCCTTCTGCCGGCATCCAGTCGATGCCCGAGTACAACTATTCCAGCTACTCGCCGGCATCGCCGTACGGGCAGACGAACCAGCAGATGTACGGCCAGCGTAAGTCGAGCTCTACTGCTTTGCTGGTCAGGCCTATTCCTAACTTAGTTTTAGACAATGGCAGCCAGCCTAGCCATTAGAGCGTTGACGCGGACACAGTTTTGCGAAGCTGGGAGCGGAGCGGAGGCTGGCCTAGCGAGGGGAAAGCCGGCTAGGCTGAATTGTATTAGGACCCAAGTACCAATGATGTCACTGCATGCGGATGGCCTTGGACATGGAGGATCGAGGTCGATTGTCTTTCCGATCCCCGTTGCTCCTGCGCTCCGATCCCACAATACGATTAAAACCGCGCTATTGCGACAGTAATGCGCCCACCTACCTTCTTAATATTGATTTCGAGCAAAGTTTAGTTTCCCGACATCGTCGACGGAACCCTAGCCTTTCCACCACAATGATGTTTTTTTTGTTTTTTTTTATGTTTTTCTTTCTTTCTCCTCTCTGAGACCTGTTTCACCGATTCTACTCTGAGCATTACATGGTCCGGCATGGGGAGGCTTGCATCATACTGGTCACTTGGGGACACCGCGTGGGGTGGGAGTTGATGGTCTTGTCTGCCGCCTGTGCCGTCAAGCTTAATTGCATTCACGGTCAATTATAATCAAAGAGGAGGAATGCCATGCAGCAACATTGGGGGACTCGGCGAGGGATGGAGGGATGGAGGGATTGAGGGATGGAGCGATGGAGCGATGGGGGGAGATGGGGTTATGGGGTTATGGGGTTGGGGGAGGCGGTGGGTTGTTCTTTTTTTGTTCTTTTTCTCTATTATTTTCTATTTTTATTTTGGCGGTGATACTGAGAACGGTTTGAACTTGTCAGCGGCAGGGGAGATGGGGCGTTTGGAAGGCGGAGGGGAGGGAGAGGTATGTACAGGTTACTAATGCCTGTTGTGGCGGGTTGTGGATTCAATGTCAATGCTACCCAGCTGGGTGTTTGTAGACAGGGCCAACTCGAAAGAGAGAGCGTATTTCAACGCCTTCCGTGATAAGAACGGCGGTGTATATCAAGCGAATCGAGAGAGGGTTGGTCCACCATGTACTCCAATTGATGACGATATATTAATTTTTCTGGAGCGCTCATCGGGACCAAGGGGTCCAGGCGTGACGAAACTGCAATCAGCAAGCCGTGATACGAATACGCCCGGCCATGACAAGAAGTCTTGATGTTTGGCTGCCGCTCGTAGCACCCTGCACGCCCGAGAGCCGCGGGCACGGCAGGGGGGTGGATATCACCGTTTCCAGGTGGTGGTGCAGTTACACTGAGGCGGTGCAAACCCAACATAGCTTAGATGCTCCGACCGAACGAGGAAATTCAATATGTTTTGTAGTGTACGTATACTAACACCAAAACTATGTACCTACGGAATTATCGCGATACGGTCTAGCCTCCTCCTACGAGCTAACTCTGATGTTGAAACGGCCAGGGCTGGGTGGCGGTCTGCAAATCATTCTGCAAACGTGGGCACTTACTTCAGCTTTGCGTAACCACACACATCGGAAGAGAAAGCGAAGGAGCGCTTGGCCATGGTTCCCGTCGCACAAGCGCGGCGGCGCCCGGGGGGGGGGGGGGGTACGGGAACCGGATGGGCATCGGGGCGGCCAGGTGCAGCAAGCTAATTCAAGGGAGCGAGTTAATACGCTAAGCTCATCGAGAAGCAGGCCTGTTCCAGGTGGCCCGGGTCTCACCTGGTTCCATGGCGCTGGGGCGACACGATGTTACAGAGCTGCTTGTTGGCCGGTGCTGATGTTGCTATACGTCATATGCCTCGTACGTATTCCGCAACAATTCCCAAAAAGTGGCAGATGGCAGAGAGCGTAGGACGGAGCTCCTAGTCCACCGCATGGATACGAGCAGTCGAGCAACTTCAGCCTTCGCGACGATTCATCTCGGGCATCACATCGACGTTGTCAGGGCTCTCATCTCCCTGAGCACGCAGACAGGCTAATTTGCCCTTGGCACATGTCGGGCCCCCTCATCCGCCGCGAATCCGATGCAGTGCATATGCAAGGCATCCATCGCTTCGAGATGGATTAAACCACCCCGAGCGCTACTCCTGCCCTGGACGCATAGCCGCTGCACGGCCCACCGAACTTGCCAGCGATGGTACGGTACCCCCGTACAGCCGGGAAGCACAGCGAGTATGCCATGCTTCATCGGCGGGCAGATCCCACCAGCGTTTTCCCGGGCCGAATATGAGTAGAGACGCGCTGTTCCTTTTTATATGAACTTGAAAAGAAGATTATCTGATAAAGAAGAGGGTTCCAGAAGCACCTGAAACGAGGGGAGAGGGCAAACATGCGGAACTAGCCGTGGGGCCCCGCACCTCGTGGCCATTGATTGATGTCTTAGCTCCCTGTCGTGACAGCAGTGTAACATACACGGATACTCGTAATCGACCTGCTCCTTCTGGCAAAGTCCAGAATTCTCGGTTTCGATTATCTTTTTCACGCACCTCCAATCCCGGAACCTAGGCTTGTTACGGGTCAGGCGTCATCCAGCGTGCTGGGAACTGTGGCTGAGGAGGTTACAGACATTGCCGGGCACTGTGCGCTGCCTGCCACGCCGATTTACGGCGGTATCCCGTCCCGCACCGCCCACACATCCACTGCCCCTCCTCATTGCATGGAAGAGGAAGTGTTCTATCACATCAAGAACCTGTTCCAAAAAGCAATATCATGCAGCTGCACACGTATATCTAATTTTTTTTTTTTCCCATCCATTCATTCATTCCTTTTTTTTTCTTTTGTTTTCATTTTTTGGGGGGCATTCTCATCTCTCGATCCTTTTCGCAATACCTTAGCGGGACGATGCGCGCTATTGACGCTGGTAAGACGACATAGCATATGTGGGGCTGCACGTCAACCTGTCAAAGACCTCGGCTTAAGCGTCACGTCAAATGCACCTCTAGTGTAAAGCTCGAGTCTTGCCGCCACCCCGAGACAGGGGTAACTAAGCCAAAGTTGCCGCCTAATGCTCGATCTCGCCTGTCTGCCACCTCAAGTTGGATGCGCGTTGTCAGCTACCATCGCTTTAACCCAGTTAGCTTTGCGGCACCGGCACCGGCACCGGCACCGTCGCACCGTTGCACCGAACCTCTTGTCATTCTCCTCCTACCTTAACCTTCTCCAATCGCTAAGAGCAGAGCCGCTTCGCCCTGTTACAGATTTACACGCTAGCTAGCGCCCCTGCATCTCCGCAAACACCGAGCAAACGGGCTGAATGACGGCTACAACGGATGCTGCTATGGATCCTCTATGGGACGCAAACGGTGAGAGAGTTAAGCAGGTTTCAGATTCCACAATAGAGAAGGCCGGCATCCGGCCTCTACCGTCTCAGCTCGAGAAAGGCGATGTCTTCAGGTTGCTCAACCTGCCAGACCATTTCATCGTCGGGCTCGACGACATGGCCATGACCACCATGAAGAGCCTTCCAGGATTCCGCGAAATTCCCAAGGGTGTCCATTTCCTCTGGGTTCAACAACCGGACAGCGTCTCTCGATGCGGGTACTGGTTCGTGACGGGAGACAAGGGTACCGTACGAGTAAAGCAGTGGGACCGGTATAACGAGGTGTTAGCAGAGCCCACCAACCAGTCCGAAGCATGCGATCTGCTCGCCAGCCTTGAATCCGTCTACCCAACACTGCAACCATCCAGTCTAGCAACTGAGCGCGGGAACAAGGTCTCGAACCCGATCTGCGCGCAACCCCTCTGGCACACCCTAGCATGGGCGATATCCCCCGAAACTCTGTCCCGCATTACCGGCGAAACCTCCGTCACCGAGTACCCCATCGACTCGATGGACTGCGCCAAATCCTCCTCCTCCTCCCACCACCACCACCACCACCCCTACCCAACCCAACCCAACCCCACCAGCAGCAACACCAGCAGCAACAGCAACAGCAACAGCAACAGCATCAATGACGGCGACTTACACTTCCTCTTTGCCCAGGATCTAACCGACCTCGCTCTCCTCGATACTAGCCCCAACCTGGCCACCCAAGCCAGCGTAGCCGACACGTCCGCGCGAGTCCTCGCCCTCCTCCACACCTCCACCACCGCAGCGGCAGCGGCAGCGGACCGGGAAGGAAACAGCATCCTCGCCGAGCTGCAGTTCGCCTTCCTCAGTGGGACCCTCCTCGCCAACGCGGCCTGCCTCGCGCACTGGTGGGACCTGGTCCTCAAGATTGTCCTGCGCAGCTACCGCCTCGCTGCCAGTGGTCCGTGGTCTGGGCTGGCGACGCGGATGCTTGAGACGGTGTTCGCGCAGCTGTGGTTTGCTGAGTACGCTGTCGAGGCGGCGGCTTCTGAGGGTGCCGGTGGAGGTGCGGGCAACCGTGGTGAGGGGGGCGGTGGCGGGCCAGATGGGGAGAGGGTGCTGTACATGTGCAAACCGCGCAGTAAGGAGAGGTTGAAGGCGGCGTTGGGCGAGTATAAGAGGAGGCTGAGGGAGTTAGGGGCCGGCGGGGAGGTGTGGAAGGTGTTTGAGGAGTTGGAGGGATGGTTGCGCGGGCTGGGTTGGGTTCTAGGGGGGGACGGGGACGGGAATGGAAGACCGAGGGGGGACAGGGTAAGTGAAGGGAAGGAGGAGGGTGTGGAGGGTGGTGATAGCGAGGAGGAGGATGACCCGCCTGTTGTGGTGGAGTTGGATGCGGAAGGGAGGGAGGTCGGGCTGGTGCGGTTTGAGGATTAAAGTAGGAGTGCGGTTGATGGTGGGAAATGGATGACCTATAAATATTGAAACAGGATATTGCTTCACTTGCTCGGATGCTGCGTTGTACCTCGAGTTTAAAGCCATCAGTTCAATCGTTGCTTCCAAGGGCGGAAGGGAAGTCACGGAAATCCCAGGTTTTAGGTCCAAAGTCTGGCTTACGACGTTAGTGTTGTTTGACCGCAGGTTTTAGAGCCCGGAGCCCGAGTTAAAACCAAAACCAGACGGTGGGCGCTCCGGCTATAAGCTCAGGGGGTTCAGGGGCAGAGAAGACCAGGAGGCGGCCTACAATGGCAAGCTTATCTTATCGCCCCACCAGCCGTCAACCTCGCTCACTGGCCTCCTGTCAACGTCATCTCATCGACTTAGTTTGCTATTATTCAACATTGAAATACCTTTTCTCACAGATACACACGGACACGCATATTAATAACGCACACGGTAGAACGGAAAGAAAAGAAATAAATATAAAGAGAGGGAGAGCGAAAAAGGAGTAAAAAAGGAAAAAAGGGAAAGAAAGGAAAATGTCCCGCAAAGGCGTCGGCCTCGCCGCCTTTGACCGCTCCCGCCTGACCTCGGCCCAGTACGCGAGCCACGGGTCGACGCTGCGCTCGGCCAACGCGCAGGCGCTCGAGACGCAGCTGGCCGTGTTCCGCTCGCTGCTGCAGCAGTTCGCCGCGACGCACGCCAAGGACATACGGTCGAACCCGACCTTCCGCGCCCAGTTCGCGCGCATGTGCGCCGCCATCGGCGTCGACCCGCTGGCGTCGTCGTCGTCCTTCTCGTCGGCCTCGGGCGGCGCGGCGGGCGGCGCGGGCTCCATCTGGGCGCAGCTGCTGGGGCGGACCGTCAACGACTTCTACTTTGGCCTCGCCGTGCGCGTCGTCGAGGTGTGCGGCGAGACGAGGGGCGAGAACGGCGGGCTCATCGAGCTCAGGAAGGTGAGGGAGCGGCTGATGCGCGGCCGCGCCGAGGGCGGCGCCGAGATAACCGAGTTTGTGATCCCTCCCACCTTCCCCTGTCTCTCTCTCTCTCTCTCCCCCTCTCTCCCCCTTTCCAAGCTTAGGTCTTTTGGTGTAGTGATAGAGGGAAAATACGCCGTGCTGACATGGGAGAACCAAAAACAAGGGATGATATTCTTCGTGCCGTGGGCACCCTGAAACCCTTGGGCTCGGCCTACTCCATCATCAAGGTCGGCAGCAAGCCCTACATCCGCTCGGTGCCCAAGGAGCTCAACACGGACCAGAGCGCTGTGCTTGAGGCGGTGCAGGTGCTCGGGTACGTCAGCGTATCGATGCTGATGGTCAACCTCAAGTGGATGCGGGCGCGGGCGCAGACGGCCGTCGAGGACTTGGTGGGCGAGGGCATGCTCTGGGTGGATAAGCAGAGCGAGGAGTGGGAGTACTGGAGTCCCGGGTTTATGCTCGAAAACCACGAGTCGGGGGGAGCAGCGGGTTGAGGTGCTCGCCTGATGTTGCTAAATACACTCTGGGCCTGTGACATCAGGGAGGGTGATTTGTGCGCATGGCCGTCTATCTCACAATTAGGAGGAGCATCTGGGTCTTTTGCGGGGCCATTACCGCTCAACTCGCCCGCCCACGGCGCTGAGGCACGACTCAAACGCTAGAGATCTTTGGAAGGGATGAGGCGCGTCGCAGTAGCGGAAAGAAAGAGACAGGCACGCCGAGATTCCCTACGGTCGATGCCACGATGGTTACCGCTACTGTGCGGGTCGGAGACAGATCTCACAAGCGCGATTGGGTGTGCTGGTTGATAGATTCGGCAAGAGCAGCTCCATGACTTTACAGGGTTTGGAGACGCGAGGTGGCAGGTTAGATAATGGGAGACTTGATGGGCGCGGGAAGGGAGGTGGAGATGAGTGGAAGTTAGAACCATGATATGTCCTCCCGAACCTCGCGCTCGGAGTACGTAATGCTCCCGTAGAGGAGATTTGCTGAGATTGTGGACTAAACGGCTTGGGACAGTGCTTTGGACCTGGATGAAGCAGATTCCATGTTGGTTAAGGCTATTGAATAGACGTACGAGGTATCCTAACTAGCATTCATCTACCCATCAACGCGTAAGCGCGCGTAAATTCACGTTCAGTAACATAACAACAGAAATATACAGGTATCCGACCGCCCGAAACTCCCTTGGAGTCCCCCATTAACACACATGCCATCGTAAACCCCTTAACCATTTCCACACGGCATGCGCCTTTGCCCACTCCTTGTCCCTCCTGAGCAAGCGTTATTGATCCAACGCCACCGGTCGCCCCAACCGCTCACTAACCGGCACCAGATCTCCGGCAACCGACTTATTAGTACGAAGGGTTGGGCCCCAGCGGCGGATAGTCGTCTGGACGGCCGGTGGCGGAGCCGCGGGGAGGGCGGCTCTCGCCAAAGTGCTTCTTGCGGAGGGCATCGAGGCGCTTCTTCTTGGTGATGGTGTTGATGTAGGTCCCGATAACGAAGGAGACAAGGTTGAAGAAGGGCACCCATGTGTGCTCGGGCAGGAACTTTTGGGCAAAGGCGAGGCAGATGGGCGAAGTGATCCAGCTCACGCGCATCACCTTCCAGAAGCTGACGCGCACCGTCGCCTTGACCTGGTAGAACTCCCTGGCGCCGCCGATCAAGGCCATGGCGACGAGGTAGACGGTGTTTTGGATCGGCGCAATCTAGAGGCCATGTTAGCAAGGCGGGAGCCGGAGAAGAAAGCGGCGACGGACAAGGGGGGCAACTCACAATCAGGTTGCTGACGAGGATCTGGAGGATCTTGGCCCGCAGGCTGGTACGCTTACTGAAGGCCTTTTGCAGCACCCAAATCAGGAAGTGACCCAGCGGAGCGCTGACGAGCGCGCCGTAGGCGGCCATCTTGGGCACGCGCGACGTGAAGTAGTTGCCATGCTTGTTGCGGTCCTTGGCCAACCATGACGCTACCAGCTCCTGGGCACCAGCCAGCGTGCCGGCCGTGAGCATCTTGGTGCGGAGGGGATGCTCCTCCAATTGCCGGAGGTAGGCCTAGACGGCGGACGAGTCAGTTCGGGCTGCCATGTTTTGCATATCCCTCCAACGCCGCGAATCTGCGACGCGCAGGCGCCCCGGGGAAGAGGGTTGGCCGCAGGACAGAACGTACAGCAAGATAGCCCTTGGTGCCCGCATTTTTTCTGCCGCCGGTGATGGCGGTGCCGACGACGGCGGCGATGGGGTGCTTGCCGCTAGTGCCGGGAAGGTTCCCGGTGGCGGCTTCGGCCACGGCGACGGCGGCCTCGCCCACGAGACCGCCCTTGTTGACCGTCTCCTTGACGGTCTCCTTGACCGTGTCCCGCTCGAATTTAAGCGACATGGCTCGCGTAGGTCAAATCGACATGTAGCGGTGTACGGAGCCTGGAATGGAGCCCTGATTAGTCGCGCGCACAATTCCTGCCCTTGTCTGTTGCGCACAATTCGTCTGCGATGTCTGGGTTCCGCCGGGCCAGCGACTATTGTTTACAGCCGGATAAGATCCGACTCTGGGGGGGGCGAAAATGACGAGTTTTGATCCACAGTGACCTTGCACGATCAAAATGGCGCGTCGAGACGGCGATCCAGTGCACTGCAACCAACGCGGGCCGGAGAAGGGAACATGGACTCACGATTGATGGCGAGGAGACGAGGAGATGAGAGGTTCAGCGCGGCCGTCGCAAATCTCGGCTTGCGTACCTGACTTGGAAACGGGGAGGCTGGTTTTTTTGGGGATTGGGGGGTTTGGGGAGGGAAGCAGAGCTCCCCCCCTGTCTCTGGGCGTCACGACTTTGGGGGGATCACTTGTGCCCAGCGCTCGCTGAGGGGCGGGTGTTGTGGGGACCTGAATGCAGGCCATGGGGAAGGCCTGCTGATTGGCTACACCTCGCCGGATGGCCGAGGCTTTGTTTTCCCCCAGAACTGCTCCGAATCTGCTGAGAAACATCCTGGCTCCTCGACCCCTGCTGGCCGTCTCCGCCCGAGCTTCCCGACCACTCATCCACCCACCACGACCATTCGTCGATGCAGAGAGAGGCAGAGGCGTCCAGACCCATCGCGCGGCATCCATTGGTCTCTCGATCCCCCGTCCCTATCCGATCTGTGGCTTACCACTGCCGTGGCGGTGGTTAGGTTGATCCACGAATCTAAGATAAGCGCTGGCCCGATGACGCCAAGTTTGAGCCGCATGCCATGTCCAAGACCTCCGCTTGACGACTTGAGTTGACCTCCGTTGATGAAGGGCGCGATGCCATTGTGTGATTGACAGATGGGGCCCCAAGCTGTGTCTTGCAAGGGGGTGTGAGGATATCTTGACAATGGACAAAGTCTTCGGTACGCGACTGGGGGATTGTAGAACCGACGAGCCCGGGTAAGGCATTCCAAAGTTCATACAACCCCAGACAGGCAAGCAATACCGAATATGCTTTTCAGCAATTCGAGCTGGATGATGCGAACGGCGAAGTCATGGTTCGGCGGACGTGCGTACGTTCGTGCAGCCCCAACAAGATGTTCACTTGGCGAGGAAGTCGCCATAGGGCTGTAGTGAAAAGGACTGCCGCACGCCGATAACGCAATCAAGATCTGAACCTTTGAGCTGTTTCTTTTCGTTCGTCCCCAAGGACTGTCGATATAGTAACATGCGTGTTTATTTCCACCCCGGCAGCCGCTCTTTGATCCTCGACTTGATGCGGGCGGGTCTCGCCCCGCGTGCTCCTGCTTTCCCATCTTACCCTGCGCGCGTGTTTTAACCTTGCTGCTATCTTAAGCTCTCATCCCGCCTTTTCCAGAAGATCCCAGGATGTGTTGTTACCGACAAGGGCAGTAAAGGCCTGCCTTGACTTCCATTCCTCTTCTACCTGGACCTGCGTTAGCGTTCCCTTCCGTATCTCTACGCGACGACCAACCACTTCAATGCACCTTCGTTGGTGGCAAGATGGACACAGGGATCCCAAACCCCTCCGGCAGCTATCCGAGGCACGTCGCTGAGGCTTACAGGCCACCAGGCCTTGAAGAACCACAGTCCAACGGCCCTCTGCCCGTTCCGCTGTCTACCTTTAACACCCACCCACCTCAACCTCCACACTCCCCTTGGGAACCGAGATGTAGCCATTCCACTATGTCGAGCCTCTACCAGGAGATGTTCAGGTGCGAGTCCTGCAAACGATGGTGCCCGTTCGGATTCCTCTATCGGTGCACCGTGGACAGAGACCCTCTCATCATGGACGCGAAATCCAAGGGATTTTCGGTGAGTGGGATATGCCAATCTCTACAAAATCTCGCTGACTTGACCGTGGGTTGCCTTTGATAACCTTGGAGCGCATTTTGCCGAGGAGATGACATTGGGCAAGTTCGGCGCGGACGCACGGAGCGAGAAGTACAGCCTCCTCAACGAGATGTCTACGGAGCAGATGTGCTCATACACACCTCAACAGCTCAATTTGTTGCTCTTGCAGCGGGATAGCGTGCGTCTTTTGCTATTATTTTCCGTGACTGCCTACTCATTTCGTCTGTAGGTTCACGAAGCGATATATTACGAACGGAGCCTCACTGAGCATCCAATATTCTATTACGCCAGACAGAAATACCCTAACGACAGCAGGCCGTGGGTACCTAACTCGAAATTTGAGTGCCGGTACAAGACCTGCCACCGTTGCCACAGTCCCAGCAGCGACAAATCCTGGGTGAGCCTGAACGGCGTCCTAAACGGGGACATACCGCCAACTGTAGCAGTCGGGTTTTCGTTTGAATACAGGGGGAGCAGGCCGTACGCAAATGCCGATGTAGTCAAGGATATCGGATACCGACCTGTTCCTCTGGTAAGAACTCCGAATTATTTTCTGAAGGCTCATCATCTCTAACCCCGGCCAGCCTCGAAATCACAAGGCAAGAGCGCCAGCGCATTTCGAGCCCCAGGCATTGAGACCGCAAGCTTACGCCCAGAGAGCAATTCATTTTGGTCCGCGGATCTCCTCAGTCACTGTTCGTCAACCGAGAGCCACCCTCGCCAGAACGGCCGGGCCATATGCAGCCTCCAGTAGGCTGGCTGTACTTCACAACGGACGCGAATCGGCCGTTGAATACGCTGGGGACGGTGCTCCCACAGCGGCACAAAGGCTTTCTCCGTTACCTGAAGAGACGTACAACAACAATATTCCCTTCCCTGGCGACGACTCGGATTATACACGGGCCTGCTACACGCCCCTCCCTGACGAGAATGCGGAAGAGAAGCTTTTTTTTGCGGCCACGGGAATCATCGAGGGAGAAAGTTACCAAAGCGTTAACACAGCTGATGCCATCTTCGGTATTGCATTGAGCGAGGAAGCAGTCGAGTCTGGCGCTGCCGATATGTTGGCGCACGTTACTCCGGGTATAGATGGGTCGGTGCTTCACGGGGAAGGGTCTTGCTAAGATTGGACAGGCAACAGCTCTGGATGTTTCGAGGGAGTTAGAACGGCATCCTGCCTTGAGCGGTCACTCGCGGTAGTCATATTTGTTAGTTTGTTGGGCTCTACACGCAATGATACCCCAGTGTCACCACCTAATGATCTCACGCCTTGATAGAGTTCAGGTGGCCTTGCACAGCGGGATGAAGCACCACGCAAGGCACCCGTAGAGTTGGGACTGGATGTCCAAAGAACTGGAGAGGACGCGGTTTGTGTACGGCTATTTTGTGTAAGAATAGAATACAGGAGGAGGTTAGGGCTTAACGAGTAGCGTCGGTAATGGTATTGCAGCATCACGGTCTCATATAAGGTGCGCAGGGAGAATAATCTCGGCCAAAGTCGTGTTCCCGTTACTAGCTCAGCCCCTTCTGACACTGGCCTCCTCTATCGCCTTCCCGAAACAGACAGCGGCCTCCCAGATACGGCAAACCATGAGAGTATTTTAGTATACGAGAGTGTCATTTCCGATCGTACGACGCGTCTCACAGTACTATCCAACTTGGTCTGTTGTGTCGTCCAGCCCTAACCCGACCTAGAGCAGGAAAACAGATGTTCCCTGCAAGCCCAAGAGGAGACTCCTCCAGGATACACAACGAACCCTCATACCCCACCTCCTTACCTCCCAAATCATCCTGCCCGGCCCCCTGGCTCTAAATAGGAAACGCCCTCATCTCCTCCAGCGTCCAATACCGCCTCATATTCTCCGCCCCCAGGTCCCTCACCTCCTGATCCAGATGCCGCAGCAGCACCTCCGCCCACGAGTCCATCTTCTCCTTGAGCACCGACAGCTCCAGCTCGCACTCCCTGTTCTTGCACCGCCGGAGATACGCCTCGAACTCGTCCATGCCCCGATGGATCTCCCTGTGCTGGCGGAGCAGCTCGCAATCTCCCTCGGGACCTCCTTTCTTCGTCTGCCGCTGCTCCGTCCCGCTCCCAGCCGCCCTGCCGCGGCTGGAGCTCGGTCCCCCGTGGTACTGGTGGTGGTGGTGAGAGGCGGCGCGGAACTCGGGCATCTTCCGCGCCAGGAGGGGGTACAGGTGTGTCTCCTCGATGGTGTGGTGGGTGGACAAGTAGTGGACGAGGTTGAGGCCCTGGTCGAGGAACTGTTTGAGGGTGAGGTTCTGGGGCCGGCGGCCTGTGATGCAAGCTTGGTGGAGGAGGCGGAAGGTTTTGCGGAAATGTTCATGCTAAATTTTTTAAAAAACCAAACAAAAAGGTTTCATTTTGTTGGTAAGTGATGAGGTAGGAGAGGTGGAAGAGGAAATTGATAAGGGGAAGGGGATATATACAAAGTAGTCCATTTGCTCGGCTAGACGGTTGTAGATGCGGAATTCTTGCGGGGTGAGCGGCGGTAGGGTCGGTTCCGGTTCCGGTTCCGGTGCGGTCTCGGGACGAGGGCCGGATGCGGAGCCGGCACCAGGCTCGGAACCACCGCCGGGAATGGACACGGAGTCAGAACCGGCCCCGGTATCACACCCCTTGTTTCCCGGGGCCACCAAGCTGTGGTCCGGTCTGGATTCTGCGGTTGAAGATTCGGCATCCGCAGGACCTGCGCACTCATTTGCTCTGGCTTCAGCCATGGCTCTTGCGTTTGACTCGCGTTGTGATAGAGTTAGATTGCGCTGACGTTGTCAAAGCGCCCGTACTGTATTCTTACTAAGTCTTATATCACAACAAATAGAGCTTTGAGAATAACCTTGTTGTGGTGGTTGAACGGTGAATGACCTGCATGAAGATGAGCTAGGAGTTGCAGAAATGTCATGGAAAAGGTTAACAGGACGATCCAAGATATACTTGCTCCATTGGGATGTCTCAGGCAAGCATCCCGGGGCGCAGGGACCGATTTATGTAGTGACATGCCTATTTCGTGTCTAGAACGCCCCTTATTGGCTCGCACCCGCAGATCTCGTAAGCTATTATCAATCATGCAAGCCCCGTTATATTTCGCCGCTTGTTTAGTTGAGGCTCCTTAACCGCGCGGTGATTTTGGCCGAGAACTTCCCGTACAGTACATCCATCCGCGCGCTGGTGATGGCGGCCAGGGGTCTACGTGCAACAACAATACATCACCAGCATTCGCTAGTTTGGTCTCATCACATAGCCATCAATGCTCAAAAGAGGAGAAGTACTCATTGCCCCTGTGATATTATCCTGTTTCTTTTTCTCGTTCCTCTGACAAAAAGAAGAAAAAAAGAAAAAAAGAAAAAGTGCTTTATCAAGAAGAGACCGGGCATCACCATATCGTCGACTGCTGGTACGGTCTATAGGGCGTCGGGATAGTCGGGTGTGATAATAATAGCAAGAGTTCCACTGCTCGGTGTACTCCATTACCGCGCGGGACCTCGATGCAACAACATGCACCATACGGTTTCACGAATTCGATCTCATTATCATCCCTTCGTTTATTCATAGCGATCTACGATTTGTGGCTCCGGGGAAGCACACACTGGAATTCGTGGGCATGTGGTATATAGTCTAACATTCCCATCTTCTTTCGCCCAGAGAGAAAGCCTTTGCAGAGGCAGGACACACTCTGGATGTGAATTCATCACTGGTACCCGGGCTTAAGACTCCAGACCGCCCGCATACTCGATCCCCGCTTCTCCATCTTCGCCACCTTCCCCAGCGCCGCCTTGAACTCATCCGCCTGTCTGGAACCGGTACAGTACTGGTTGAAGTGATCAACCAGTAGTTTAGACGGCACCTTTCCGCCATGCCGCTTAATAAACGCCGGAATCATTTTCTCAAAATCCTTCGCCATAAGATTTTGGTTCACCACGCCCGGTGTCCCAGATCTTGAACTGCTCGCACTGCCTGAGTTAAGACCCTGCCGGCCGGCGACACCAGCCAATATGTGTGCAGAGCTCGGCCCGCCGCGCCCGCGCCGGACGTTCGTAGGGCGGCCAGCTTCTCCGACTTCGCCAGTCCAGGTAACAGTACCGATGGGTACGGTGCGGGCTTGCTCACCTGCGCGTCGAAGACTGAGGGCCGCCTGCGCAGCTATCCGGTTAGCCTCCTGCTGGAGGATCTTGGGGTCAGCCTTGACCGTTTTCTTGCCGTTGATGATTTCGTCGTGTTCTAACGTGCTGTGAACCCCAGACCGAGCAAAAATACCCTCCATGAGCCGATCCTCCTCGCTCGCCGGCGGGCCGGAATCATCTTCATACGTTTCAAGGCCTGCTACTCCGTCAATGTGCCGGATGTCGCCATCCTTCTCGTCCGTGGCGTTGGATTCGGCCTTCTGGGCGATCCCGGCTTGTGGCGGCGGGAGAGGAATGGGTTCGTTTCCGGGTAGGATGAGCTCCTTCGGCCCAGAGGACCTAAAGTTCTTGATATCGCCGCCTTTGAACATCTCGCTCGTTTCCGTCATTCCGTCCTCGTAAGAGCTGAGACTGAACAGATCGTGCAAGTCGTGGAGGTTGAATGATGCCCGCTGTTTCGGATCCTTAAGCACCTTGTTCGAGAGGAACTGCTTAAAGATCTGACGGTGGTAAATCTTTTCTTCGATCGTTCCGGCGGTCATTAGCCGGTATATGGTGACTTCCCGCTTCTGGCCAAGTCTCCATGCTCGTTCTCTCGCCTGAACGTCGGTGGAAGGATTCCAATCCGGATCGAAGATGATGACTCTGTTGGCTGATGTCAGATTGACGCCCAGCCCACCAACCTTCGTTGTCAGTAGAAATAGGTCGAACCCGGCATCTCTGTTGAACTGATCGACCAGAGTCTGCCGTTGCTTGACTGGCGTCTTGCCATCCATACGGAGGTACTTGATATTGTCCTGCCTACGGACAAAGGCTTCAATAATGTCCAACATCTGAATGCCCTGGCAGAACAGTAACGTCTTGTGTCCCAAGCGCTTCCACATGGGGAGCAGTGACTGGACAACCGCCATCTTCCCGGACTTGCTGGCACTGCCCCATGTGTAGCCAGGCTTGGTCTTCAGCATTGGATCCAGCAGATCGGGGTGGTTGCAAATCTTGCGAAGAATGTCGATGCCATACAGGGACTGGCGTTTCCCGTTGAGGATCGAGGCCATATCTCCAGACATAAGAAACAATTCATATGCTTCCCGTTGCGGCTTGGTAAGCTTGCAGAAGAGTACCTGCTCGCTCTTTTTTGGGAGATCAGCAGCGACATCAACCTTGAAGCGCTGGAGGAGAAAGGGGCTGATGGTCTCCTTGAGGGTTTCTGCACATTTCTGTGCAGTCATGATTTGTAGATTCGTGGCATTCGCATAGCCTCCGAGCCTGATCGGAATTTCAAACTGGCTGCGGAAAGAGACCAGCGTTCCCAGGCGCATAGGGTAGATAAAGTCAAATAAAGACCATAGTTCGGTCAGATTGTTCTGCATTGGAGTGCCGGACAGAATGACCCGGTTGGGCGTGCGGAGCTCTTTGCAGTAAATCGTGATGGCCGTGTTCGGATTCCGGATTTTGTGGCCTTCGTCAAGGACAGCGTAGCCCCAGTCAACGGGGATCAAAACGTCTCCATAGGTCTGAAGACCGGCATATGTGGTCACAAGCACATGGCCGTGCTTTACCACTCTGTCGACAATCCGCTTGGCCGCTTTGCTGGATTTGCTGGGTGTTTGCTTCTTATCCCAGTCATCCACATCGTCCTCGATCTTGCCCTCATCGCGGACATTGAACATGCCGCTTCCGGATGAATGCAGAATGGAGACGCGAAACGGCGGCCACCAGCGATGGAACTCATTTACCCATTGGCGTAGGACGGTGGCTGGGGCGACAACAATGACGGGCTTGTTGAGCATCTTGCTGTAATGCAAGGCAGCAACGAACGATATCAGCTGGACTAGACGCTAGTGAGTTTCAAGTTGCAGAACTCGGAGAAGGCGACGGCTACACAAACCTGTTTTTCCCAGACCCATTTCATCGCCGATGATGCCACCAACCTGCTGGGCATACAGCTCTGCTAACCATTGCACGCCCGTCTTTTGATAGTCAAACAGAGCCGGGTAGATGTCACCTGGAAGCCTCAGCCCGTTCTCAAACTCATGGTCGGGCTGATCGGGAGAGGGCTTGAACCACTCCTCCACACCGTCCGCCCCATCGTCAACCGGCTGGCCCAGTCTCTCCTGATGACGGCGCCTCGCTCGACTCCTTCGCTCCACCCAGTCTTTCAGTCTCCTCTGGTAGACGGCTTCGTTGCCGTCGTCTATGTTACTTAGATCGACCTTGCCATCGCTCTCCAAGGCAGTGCCCCCCCGCTTCCGCTTCGGGGTGGTATCAGTCATATCGAAGTCATCAGAGGCATACGATTCAGGGGTGGCCGCTTCTGATGTAGACTCGACGGGCGCAAAGTCGTCGTCGGAAGCGGCAGCTGGTTGTACCTTGCGTTTCTTACGCGGACGTAGGGAGAACTCGGACTCCACGGCGGAACTGAGAGACTCTGTGTCCTCAGCGAAGCCAGGCAGCCTCAGGTTCTGGTGCGACCGAGGGCCATCCCCAGTCTGCTCTTCTAGTTCTTCGGCAATGGCCTCGTCCTCGGCATCTATGATGGCATTGGCAAGCTCTCCTTCTACACCGTCGGGCCGGGGGCCCCCGAAGGTTGCGAAAGGGGTGATCTTCCCCGTCCGAATGAGGTATTCACGTTGTGTCTCATTGGGGAGCCTCCCGCCGACAGCGGAGGGCACGGCGTCTGCGGCGCCTTCCTGATTCCGCTGCTCAATACGAGCGTTGAAGTCGGCAATGTCCTTGTCGCAAATCTCGATTTCCGCCTCAATGCGTGCGATTTCTCGCTGTATACGCAGTCTCGCGGCGGGGTTGCCATGGGTGGTGTGAAGCTTGCGCCGTTGGGTTTCCCGCTGGCTCTCGAGTCTCGACTTCGACAACTCGGCCTTCTCAATGCGCTTCTGGTCCCGTTTATCTTCGGCTTCGATCAAAGCACGACTCGCTTGGAGAGTGATATCTCGTTCGAGATCATCTTGGTCTCGGACATTTTCGGTCAAGATCTTGAGTGCGAGTGCTTCGTCGAGTTGTGTTACGGCCTCATCGGCGGTTGGAGTTGGAGCTGCATCACCAACAGAGGTGGAATCGGCGTCGTGGGTCCGTTCCTCGGACGATCCCCCGGAAGGCGCAAGCGTCTCGGAACCGGGCTGCATAGCGGAGTTTCCGGGTGAGGATACCATGGTGCGCCGTGCGGACGGGGAGGGTAAGGAAGCGGAAGTGTGGATTGAGTAAGCGTGCGGACAAAGGCACGTCTAGTGAAGAATTCCGGCAGTAGGGTTATGAATGTCGCATTCTCATTGACTGAAATAAAGAAAATCATTAAAAATGTAATCACGATGAATCTATTGGACTCTCGGCAGAGAAACGAGGAGCGGGATAGAAAAGGTTGCAAGGATAACGATTTCAATATGGCGAACCCAGAGAGATGACGCACCTCGAGCTGCGAAGTCGCGACCCACGAGGTGGCGTTCGGCACGGTCTCACGTGATTCTAAGTGTTGCAGCCTGGGCATCACGAGGTGACTCTAACACTTCCGCTGCTTTCGCACACAAGAAAGCAAGTTAAGTCTCGCAAGTGCATTATATCTCCACATGAGCTGATTCGCGGCCGCAAACGCTGGTAGCTGTGTCCAAGCGCTACTAGGTCAGTACTCATCAGCATTGTTCCCTCTCCTGGCCGCAACTCGGACGAGCTTTGCGCATATGCAGTCCATTCCCACCGACATGACGCAATCGGCCTGCACCAGCTCAATACATTGAAGTTCTGCATCGACGATGAATACACTACGAGCCTCGACATACGAAGTGCGCGAAGGACAGCACCTTCGCTTATACTTAACAGGGTCACCAACGTTAGGCATTTCAATGTTATAGTAGTAGTGTAGTGATGGAGAGCCATTTCCTGCGTAAATTTCCCCATCAATTTTTATGACACTAGGCGGAGCCCTCTCCCTTCGAGGTGCCTCCATCGTGTCCTAGGTCGTCAGGGCATACTGCGTAAAGAGCCTGTGGTCAAGCTTGAATATTCTGCCGGTTATCCAGGGGACTCGCTTGTGCTCCCTCATGGCTCGAGAGAGCCGTGGCCCGTACAGATATAGGAACCTTTCTAGATTGGGACTTCCTGTTCCCGTCCGACAGCTGGGACGAGAGATGCAGCCTGCAGGCCCTCCGGGACGAGGGCGATCGCACGCGGGTACAACCAACGAGCTGGGAACCGAGACGCATGCGGCTCGAGCCGAAAGGGCGAGGCGAGAACTTGCTTGGGAGTTGGGACGTTAGGAGATAGGTCAGGTATGATTCAGCAATTGGACACGATGATCGCGAGAGATTGCGTTCAATGCGTTCATGCGTTCGGTCAGCTCATCTTCCCTTTTAGGCCACTGCAGTTGTTGGAGTCAAGCTACTGCTGGATGCTAGACGTCGATCTCGGCACCGCCTGGCCAAGGCGTCTACTGAACCTCAATTCTCGAGCATCGGATGTCGGAAGTCGGATTGCATGGTCCCTCACATGGAATTCGGGGCGACGCATGCCAAGATGCCCTTGCAGGGGGAAAAAAGTCCGCGACTCCATTCTCCGAATCAATGGCCAGTGCTCTTGTCTATTCTGGGCGCAGGTGTTGCTCAACTTCCAGCTGGATTGGAGCGTTGGCCAGGCGTTTGTAGGTAGGCTCAGCACTAGCGGCCTTGGTACCTAGCATGAATCTGTCAAATCTCCGCCGTGGGTTAGGTTGTTCAGCTCGTTGGTTCTTCTTCGCCCCCCTTCCCTCTCGAGATCCTGCCCATGTCTCGGGAGGCTAGCCCCTTGGCAACGGCAAGCCCGATCCGGAGCGATGTTGCACAGAACACCTCCACAGTCCCCCGGCCGAGTCAAAACGCTGATCAGGAGTCTCGGAAGCTAGCCCGAACTCTGAAGAAGTAGCGGCTGGGCGCCACGGAGGTGTCAAGAAAAAGGGAGGCATTTTGGCTGCTCCTCTATCATTTTCGCGGGTGTGTGTCCCGTATTCGATGCATCCACCAGGAGTACAAAGCAAGTGAGGCTGTTTTCATCTGATGATTCCCAGTGTTCCACATGACCCCCCTGTCTCCCGGGACCCAGCCGTGGAAGTGTGTCTGGGGCCCCGCTGGTTCGACACCCTCTTTTTCAAGCCCCCGGATTGGCATCCACCGCGATGGAGAGGGGCATTCTCGTCAATTGCTCCGTCCCTGACATCTCAAGACCCCAGACCTTTCGATCCCCATCGCTTTCTGCCCTCATTAATCTTTTGAAATATACGTATTTCATCGTGAGGCGCGAAGTACTGTACCTACAATATCTTAACACGGAGGAAGCAGTATAGCTGCACTTCTCTGCAATCGGAATTTATTGGCTGCAAAGCAGGATCTCGCGCGGTGGGTGACGTGTGGGGCCATTAGCGGCTTCCAAAGATCAACACTCCAGGCAGTCCAACTTCAAGAACTCCTAACCGCAGATTTCTCGAGTCCGACAGGTACTGGCACTCGTCTGCATAACTCTGTCAGCTGCTACTGCGAAGACACCGTGTCTGCCTTCGGCTTTCAAATTCTCTATGATGATGATCAGCGAACCAAAGACCGGGTTGCGCCAGGTCCCGTCGGATGCTCTTCTGAGCTCTGATGTCCACCGACCTTGAGGCTCAGCCCAGGGGCTCCCGGCCCTGTCCAACCCTAGTCGTGCAGCTAGAAGGAGCTTGCAGCTTTCTAGAAGTCCAAGATCACCTCAATCTTGCCTTTCGCCGAAGCATAACACACCCTTTAATTGCAAGGTTCGAATGAAACACGTTTCCTTCATGCGCAGCTTGGCCAGAGCCTCCATGGTCTCACGGGGTGTCGCGCCATGGCTGCAAGTTCCTTGTGCCAAGGCGCACGTAATCCTTCCACGCGTTGCTTGCAGTTATTGCAACTTTTTTCTCTGAGATGAAGGGCATTCCTGTCGCTGTAATCTGCATATTACTTTTTGTTTTTTTTTCCTTCTGCCTGCTCAGCGCGCTGCTCATGGCTGGGTAGAATGACAGGGGTGAGCATTAAGATAATCTTGGAGTCTCCGAGATTACCTAACCTCTTCAAGCCACGCTACCACGGAACGCGGCCCAGCTCAATCACGCTTCTCGCGGCCCACGGCGGCGCGATATTCAGGTTGATTTGCACCGCTTGTACTGGATCCGACAGCTCGTTCTCTGCAGCCCTGTCACCGATGTACGGATGGCCGCGCATCTGGTACATTCGTTCAAGTGCTGAGCGACGCGCTCCCTGGTCGGCCCCCGCGCATCCCGGCGTGGATCGCCATGAGGGCGCGTCGATGCTCCATGAGCCTGTCTGCAAACCGGCCTTTCTCTACACGAGATATGCCGTTGAACCATGGATTTCCCCCCGCCGGCTGCTCAGGTGGTACATCCCGCGCGCCTGTGAGTATCTGGTCTAGCCCTAGTCCGCCATCAGTTGTTAGCTCGTTACACTTAGACAAAAGAGGTCGAGAGCCAAGTCCCGTCGCTGGGTGTGGGTTACATCAAGCATTCAAACTGAGTTGGATCAAGGCCTGCCGGTCGACAGGATCAGGGACATGGGCCCGTCTGGTATTGCCTGTTGTCCTCCCCTGTTCGGCAATCTGGTAGCTAATCATGTCAACCTTCTTGTCCCTTCGCCCTATGGCGAGCCAGGGCACCGATCTCTTTTTCGCGTCTGATATAACTACCCTGGTTGCATTATACCTTCTTTCGGACAACGCGGCCAAATCCCACCAAGTTCTCCGCTCGCCGCCCACATCATTCCAACGCCTAGCAGCCTCTCGCGCAAGGAACCATGGTCCCGTCTGAGAGTACCTCCGAGTACTGTACATACGGGAGCCTGGCCCCGGCAAGCCCTCCTTCTATCCGGCCCTAGCGGCAGGTGCTGCGGAGCAAGTATCTTCGCACCCCGTCTCCTACGAGCATCTTCACCACCTGCTTGTCTGACCTGCCAATCTGAACTCGCCCGGGGACTTCCCAGGGAGTCTGCCGCAGGCCGCACTCGGGCCCTTTGGCCACCCCCCCCAGCCCCATCCTTCCCACCGTTTTCCCATCTCCCACACGTCGGAGGATGGATGGATGGGAACAGCGGCGAAGGGTCGTTACCAAGCTTCGCTGCGAGCCAAGTGCCGTGGCTGCAGAGGGTGGGCTGGGTGTCGCGCTGACAGCACCCCAGGAGTTGGCAACCGTCATGCCCTTCTCCAACTGCATGGTAAGGGCCTGTTTCACATTTTATTCTCCATCCGGCTTGACGTTTTGTATCCTTCCATGCGTTTTCCAGGCCACGTCTCTCTTTGGACGGTCTGCCTTGTCCAGCCTCCTCGTTTTGGTTAAGCCGGCCGGGGTTCTCGGATTTGACAATTTGTTCTGCCATCGACCCTGGCTGCTGCTGGCTGTCATGGCCCCCCTGCCCTGCCCGTTGCATCATTAACTAGGGCTGGGTACCTGTTTCTATATCCGGCAGCCAGGCCATGGCATAAGATCCTCAAAATTATGCTACCCGTCGTTGGTCAAGGTGACTTTGGCTCCGCACTGCTCAGGAACGATCTGTCGTCTCGCACTAGGGCAATCACTCAAGTGCTTTAAGTTGGATGACAAGACGGGGCAGCAGGTAATAAACCTACTGCCGGCCCCCTCCCCCCCCATAGCTCTGGGCACCCGCACCTCGCTCGTTCTGCTCCACGGTACCAAACATCAGACGATATAGTGCCATTTATACCCATTTATACCCACTGCTACTGGCTCGGGACTCCAAAATTTCTTCGTTGCATCTCTGTAGAGCACCAAACAAGGGGGAGGAACGAAATAAGAGGCTTGTCATACCGTCATCAGAATCTCCTAGTCACCCGCATCCAGACGTCCATGCCGAAAGGAACGGGAAGCCACACCCACGCAATGAGCTGTTGGAGGACGGCCCACTAAGGTTCTGTCACCGTCCGCCCAGCCCTCTAGGAACCAACTCGTCTACTTCGGGCGCAGGGCCCCCGACATCGCCGCTACCTCTCCCCGTCATCCTCGCTTCCTCTCGCGACACCACATACCTCTCGGTTTCCTCTGGACACCGGTTACAAATCCACCACAACGCTACCGACAGCTCTCGGGGTCGACGGAAGGCGTGGATCACAGGGACGCTGGACTTACCCGAGCCGAGCGATACACCGCAGCTCCTGCCGACATAGCCCCGCGGGGCTCAGTTCCAACAAATTCTTTCCATTCAGAGTCCGGCGACCAGCCAGAGCGGTTCGCTCTGGCGGAACCCATGTATTGGAGGCACGCTGGCGGGCAACTACCGTGTGGGACCAGATTACAATGTCGACTACTCGCCACAGGAGCCGCATTCGGGCGAGCAGAGCCAGGCTCCGCACGCCTATGATGCGCACCATCATCGAGGCTCGCTTCAGCATGGCGGGCCGTCGTCCCTACATGAGCCGCCTCCGCATCCATCCCACCACGGCTTGCCGCAGCACTATACCGCCGCCCACCACCCGCATCCGATCCTCACCGATCCAGCGCACTTGGCGGGCCACCCGGGCGCGCGGCACATGGGACATCCGGGACCGCCACACTTTGGTGCCGGTCCGTCGCCCCATGCCGTCGTGGCACCCCTCTATCCTTCTCTAACCCCAACCCACGGAGCTACCGCGGGGGTGAAGCGGCAGCGGCCCGACGACCTCGATCTCGCCGTCCCCGGCCTGCCGGACCTGGAACAGAGCGATCTAGACTCGATGCAACAGACGCCGATGGGCAGCGCTTACGCGCAGGCAGCGACAGCCCCGCCAACCCATCATCACCATCGACTTCCGGACACGGGACCCCCTAGCAAGCTCATGCGGCGGGACGGGGACGGAGGGGGAGGGGGAGGGGCCCCGAGCGTAGTGGGGCAGGCCGGGATGCCGCCTCCGGCTCCGCGGCCGAGGGGTCCCAAGCTCAAGTTCACACCAGAGGATGACCAGCTTCTAATTGATCTGAAGGAGAACAAGAGTTTGACATGGAAACAAATCGCCGACTTCTTCCCGGGAAGATCAAGCGGCACGCTCCAAGTGCGGTACTGCACGAAGCTCAAGGCGAAAACGACGCAGTGGACAGACGAAACGGTCAGTAACTCTCTGGCGCTTCGGGAGAACGCCGATTTGATGGGGATCTTGTCATGCTAATTAGACAATACGAAAAACAGGACCAGAAGCTCAGGACGGCACTGCAGGACTACGAAAACGAGAAGTGGCGCATCATCGCCAACAAGGTCGGGACGGGCTTCACGCCGGCAGCCTGCCGTGAAAGGGCGGCGCAGTTGATGGGCGAGAACTTATAGCAATCGCTGTCCCCGCCAGGAGCTCCGGCTCCTGCGGCAGGGGACACCACCGTCTATCCGTCACAACTCCAGCAGTGACGGCATTGCAAAACACGCACGATGCTTTTCAGCGGCGATTATCGAGCACGAATAGGGAGACAGGTTTGCGTCGCCAGCCCTGGTTGCTAAAGCGAGTGACATCGAACACACCCACGACTTCTCTCGGAGACAATACCTGGCATCACTTGTACCCCTTGTTTCAATGAGGCGTGCGGTGGCTGTTGGGGCTGTCGGCTACGCCTCTTTCTCCCTCTCTCTCCCTCGACACTTTTTTCCCCTATTTCTTCGTCTTTTAACATTTCTTTTGTGCTCTCCGCTATCACATATACTTTTTCCTTCGTCTTGGCCACGTGTCGAGGTTCGACTTTGGGATTTGCTCTTCAAAGGGGCGGGCTTTAATAACGAAGATACCCGGAAACCGCCGATGATTGCTTTTCCCTCCGCCGGTTTCCAAGTTACCTTATTGTTCAGCACAGCATTGGTTTCCTACAGCATAGAAGTGGGCTTTTGGGGGAAGGGAGGAACGATGCACACGATAACATCTCTATACGCGACGGAGCGATGATTACGATTTTTGGTTACCGTCCTAGGGGCATACCGGGGGGCTTGGGTCGGGATGGGGAGTTTGCTTTGGTTGTAAAGCCGTAAGCTGGGCGGACTTTACAGCGCGCAGAGGGGGGGGGGGGGGGGGGGGAGACCATGGCATACGTTGGGCGAGACGGGGCCGCGGAAACATGGTCGATTGTTTGTTTTCTCTTTTGGCCTTACCCTACCTTCTCTTCTCCTCCGCTATCTTAGAAACGACTGCCTCGGTTCCATATTCATTGCTTGTAGAGTTGTTTAATGTTTAACTAATTGGGCCGGCCCTTCCAAACATGGTGTTATTTTGTTGTTTCTTCTCGCAGAGGCACAGATGGGGTGGGGGCGAGGGACGGTGATGCTCGATTCGAATGCTGTTTACGGCCCCTGTACCGCATGCTCGGAACCCCCTCCATCCCATCACCCTCCCCCCCCCTCTCCCCCAGCCCTCGGCCACTGGCTGCTAGCATTGCCACATCCCCCCACCGCGCCGCAACGGTTTTGACAGGACCCACCTGGTGAACAAGGGCCTGCCGTATCCAACCTTGAGCAGGCAACAACTTAACTTGCTCCTGGAAACCAGGCGAGCGCAAACGAGAGTCTCATGTTGATTCAGCTGCCGGAAAACCGCGAGTTTTGGCTCAGTGCTATGTTTTGGCCGCAGGGCAGGTCCCGCCGCCGAAGCCCCGCGCTGCTGCATTGCTTAGCCGGTGGCGCTGAGAGGGGCAACTGTGGGGATTGCGATAGCTAGGTACGGGGCAGCACAAGTCCCGTTCAATGAAACATTCCAGCCGTTGCCCATGGGCGAAGTTGCTAACGAAGCGCTGCATGACGTGATGCGGGCTACATCTGCGCGACCTGAAACAGTTGAACACGTTGTTGCTGCAACCAGGTCCCTTTCCGCATCGAGACGTCTCGATGGAGAGGGCAAGGGTATCCTGCAAGCTGTCTCGGCAGCAATCCGAGAGAGTGCTAAGAGTTGTTTTATTCCCAATACCCCCAGCTTATTCCTTCCCCATCCCGCCCAACTTTGCGAACCGCGAACCATCGCCGAGACAACAAAATTAAAGACAAAAGTAACGGGGAAGCGGGGGCAAAAAGCGAAGATTACCCTGGGGACTGTACGTCATGCTTAGCGGTCAGGATGCTACCTAGGGCAGCATCGCGCTGGAACGCACCGAGATTTGGCCTGGGGCAACCGGGCTAGGCAGGAGGGGGCCAGACGTAACGTTGAGTTGCATCCGAGGAAGATTGCGGCAGTCGACCTGCCCGCATCACGGCTGTCAGGTCGATCTCTCTCCGCCGCGCATCCGAGAGGACACAGACTCTGACAGGGCACCCAAGTACCCGGCTGGATCTGCACTTCGAGAGAACACCAACATCGAGCCTCACTATGCGTAGGACACTGTGTGTAAGAAGAGTCCCCCCGTCGAGTCGTCGATCGGCCAGGACCCCATGGTTTTCATTGCCACTGTCAAGTTTTTTCTCCAAGTTCACCCTCCCATACGACAGCTCTCTTCACACCCCTGTCGCCCTCGCCGTTCTGGCCGAGCAACCTGATATCAGGACAGGCGCTGAAGCGAGTGCGGAGGCTGACCACCAGTGCGACCTCAGGCGGGTGTGTACCCAATCGGAGATTAAGGCCCAATATAACGTCTCATGCTTGCACGGTCTCCAATCCTCCCCTTCGCCTACGGTGTACGCCCGCCGAAGTCGAACCACAATGTCATCTCGATCGTTGATACTCGCTCTTGGGGGCGTCGGATACCCTACAATTTTATCCTGTCGCGGTGCTTCAACGGCAGAATGGCCGGCCCGCCCACTAACTTAGTGATATCGCCAGATGAGGAAGCTGAGAGAGACAACAGTTCTGTTGCCCCGTCGCGTATTGATTGCGATTCATTTGGTCATGCGGGCGACGAGGTGAAACTTCATCCCAGAGACCAAACCAAGACTTGATGCCGCGTCAAATCGCGGCGCTTTCTTTCCGCCAGAATGCTGAGCCAGCACAGATTTCACGCGCCCTGAAGGGTACGGGACCCTTCTCGACGCGGAATACCGCGTGCACCGCCCACCGTCTCGACCGTGTCATGCACCTCCCGCCCAGCGTGCAGGACGCTTCCAGGAGGCCTCGCCAGATGCAACGATATCATTAGTCGTTACTTCGCCTAGGGCGGTCTAGAAACGACTGGCCCACAGTGTCTGCTGACCTTTTCAATGTCTTCATGCTTGTTGCCCGGAAAACCACCCGGGCGACTGGACTGAAACGAGCAATCCTCGAGCGAGCATAAACCGATTGGTTGCCGGGACTCGCCCTGGAGGTTGGGGGAAGGTGCCCAGCGACGGCATTCTGCAATAGTGGGACATCTTATGCCTCAGGTCCTGGCTATATCATCCGCTATATGAGGTATACCGAGGACCTGATAAGCCGGGACCACCCAGAAATCCTCGACCGGGCAAGGCGCCGGACAGAACCCGAAGGCGCTTATTACCGATGCGATAAACAAGCTCGACCCAAAGCTTTCCCACGCTGCCGTGTTGTCTTTGCGGTCGAGATGCCTCGAGCGATGCCTCCAGGACGTATAAGGGCTGCTACCTTAGTCCTAGAGAAAGTGGGAGGGCGGGGCGGGCCCGACAAGCGCCCGACATAGGCAGTACAGCACCAACCTCGCTCGAGGAGCGGTGAGCGAGGGAGATGCGGGTGAGCATGCAAGGAACACCGCGTCGCGTCAAGGCAGAAGGAACGCATCCTCGCGTGTCCGGCTCTTATTGGGCCAAGTTTGTCCCACACTGGCTTCAACCATCTTCAAGGCCGAGGCGGCCGACAGGAGCGGGTAATCACGACAAAGAACCCTGTGGCCAGTGCCAAGCACTAGAGCAACTTGGCTACCGCTTCTAAGCTTTGGATCCGGGAAGTACCACCAAGTCACGACCCTGGGATCTACCGCGCGCCCTCGACCGTGCCTGGTCCTGGCCAACTATGGTACCAAGGTTCGCCCTGGACACGCACTGATCGGTCCGTAGTCCCCGCAACGTTGCAGGAGATCATGGTCGAGGAAACGGGGCGCGGATAAGCACCGGGCACCGCGCACGGCTAGTGCTCTTGGGCGGTACTCTTAGATTATGGGTTTGCTTGTTAATATCTGGGGTTTATCTGCCGAGTTAATGGGGAGCTAGACCGGCCCGCCATGCAGGAACACTATTGCGGCCTTTTACAACAACAGTGCTGTATCCGACGTGGTTGGCTGAAACCTGGCTGCTGTCTGGAGCAAACTCCTGGAGATTGGTCGAGTGATATGCATCTCAGAACCAGGCACCTCAGCTCCCCCAAAGGCAGATATCTCCTGGTTTACGGGCTAAATTGGCCTACAAGAACAGGTCAGCGCAGAGAGTGGTGTTATACACTGCTGGTAATAGTGGGGTTTGCCCCTGAACCCCTTTTTGCGACTTGTAAAGTTGTCTAACCCTTTTCTCTTAAACCCTTGGCTCATTCGGCCAACCCTCTTCTCCAAGATGTGGAACTAGTTCGTGCTTCTTCCCAGCTGCAAAACCTGATAATCAATGATAATATAACGCTAGATTAAGCCTAAGCACGTGAGACGTGAACCCCCCCCCCCCCAACGACGCCAGAGAATTCGGGGTTGAACTTGCTGATGAAGCGTGATGTATTAAGCGTTTCCTCAACATCTTTCTCCCTTGGTCGTTCTTTTTCACCGCTCTCAGTTTTCTCCTTCCTTCAATCATCTCCTTCTCAATTCCCTCCCCGCTTCCTACTTTCAATTCTTCCTCCAGCAACAAGCGACCGCATCGACCACGCCGCCAAGAACATCTGGAAACCTTGCTCGACTCGTTCATGTGGGCAATAAATATATATTTCACGGCTGCAGGATCTCTTTTTCTCTGGAGTGTCGTAGCGGGCCGTAGGACCCGTCTTTCCGGCGATCGTCCTACCGGACACGAGGGACTCCTTTATTGCGGCTGTCACACTGACCGCCTTGACCGGGCAAAAATGCCAATCCCCCAGGAAGAGGAACCCTCAGCCGCGGACACCCGGCTGCCCACTTCTTCAACTGCCCGGCAAGAACGCAATGCTACTCCCGCACGCTGGCCAGTCAGTAGTGCTTTAGTATGACTACTAAACCGTGGGGTTAATCTATGGCAGTTATAGTTCTTCCCGGGCTCTGCGGGATGGTGGGTAGCGCTTCTTGGTGACGCGCATTCATCATTGCCTCCCGGTTCCTACTTTTGCCACACCATCAGCAAGCGGCCGTCTTGCATGTCAAGGCGTCAAACAACACGCCTGAGAACGTAGCGGGAACGAGTTGGCTGTAAGTGAGCTGGTATCTGGCAACGCTATTTATTTATTTATTCATTCTCAGAGTCCAACTCAACGAAGTTATCTCCTACTGTAGAGGATACAAACGTTATCAAGATATGCTTGACCATACACAGTAGATAGCAGCAATAGCAGAAGAGGAGATACGGCCATGTTAGAGTTTCTTTAGTTACAAAGACAGGTAGGCATGTTTGCTCAGTGCCTAAGTAATCTTACAGCCTAATATAGAGCCCAAGATAAGCCCTTGAATTACTAGTAAACAAGCGGTAACCGCTCCTCGCCGCAACTATTGTAATGCCTTTCTTTGCTAAGAGTTACATGAGACATGCCCCCGCCTTACACGCAAAAACGCCGCCGCAAAAACGATAGAGAAATGCAAAAGATTATTTCTACAAGACAGATCCGAAAGGAGCAGATCAAACAGTCTGTAGCTGCTTCCCGTAAGCGACGTTTCCCCATTCCTCACAAACGATCTTTGCTTGACCCATATCAGTTCCCTTCGCGCAACTCCCATTTCCATATGTTCTCCCGTTTTCCGGCCCATGACCCTAGTATTTCCCAATCCGCTTAGGCAAAGTTGTCCTGCCTGTCGACCCAAATATCCTCCAGCTCGTTGAAGCTGGAAAAGTGGATCGGGCGATGCTGGTCGCTGTAAAACGGCATCGGGGTGTCTAGCTTTACGTGGATCGGCTTCTTCTCCAACCCACCGAACGCACTCCCCATGAAGCTGTAGTTCCATTTCCCGCTTTCCGGCACCAGGAAGAAGCCCTTGAACTTGTCACTGAGGAGCATTTGCCTCTTTTCGCCCATTGCCGTGGTGAACCCTTGAGGCTGGTCGCTGCCGAGGTCCTTGTTTTCTGCGCCCCACTTGTACCCTTGCGGGGTGAGCGCCCAGGCCGATAGGGACACGCTGCCGGGAGTGAATGACACGGCAACCGTCAGCGTGTTTTGCTCATTCCACGTCGGGTGGGCATCGATGAGCCTAGCATGCTCCGTAACATCCATTGCGGACATATACGGGAGCTCATTGCCCGACATGGTGTGGATGATGCCGAGGGGTTCCATGCCCTTGAGCAGCTCGTGCTGAGGAAGCTGCTGTGGCAACTGAACGTTGCGTAGCCCGCCGATCTGCGGTACCATGACAATGCACTTGATCTCCTTGACCTGGTCGTTGTCTGCCGGCGATGACCCGTAAAGATAACCGGCCACCTGCACACGCAGATCCGCGATCGTGATGAACTTCTTGAGAATGTTCTTCGGCATCACGTACGTGATCTCGTCCACGTCGCTATCCACCGGGGACACATACATGTTGTTGGCTCTCGTGCGCAGGTTCGATGTCGCAATGGCCCGCGTGCGCCACTCTGTCTTGGAGGCAAACGTCTGCTGCTCGAACTGCGACGTCGTCGTCACAATGATCTCCTCTCCGTGGACGTTCTGTGTCTTGGTCGTGACAGCTGTGAGCTGTTGCTGCTCTTGCTGCTGCTTCTCAATCTCTGCAGCTTGTTGCCTCTGCAGAGACGGCGCAGAAATTTCCATACCCAGGATGATGTCTCGCACTTCGCTGGTGGTCAGACTGGACACATTCACATTGTTCTTTTTCCCGTAGTCGTTGAGGATCAGGTCACGCAGCTGCATCTCAACCTTAATCCAGTCGTCGTCAGACAGTGTCGGCCAGATATGGTGGTCCTGCGTGATCACGGTCTTATCTGGCCGTAGAAGGAGCTTCGTCTTATCCTGGTTGACGTGCAAGGCTCGGAGGATGAGAATCAAGCGGGAGAATGCCGTGTAGGACGAGATGCTCTTCAGCCACTCGTCGTAGAGATTGAACAAGACCATCTGGGGCTCGGTGGCCCGCAAAATCATATCGCCGAGCTTCTCGACCTTCATCGCAGCCTGGAACGGAAGCTGCAGCTCCGAAGCGCGGATGGAGATGTTGGGGAAATCCAGCAAGTTAACTTCCAGAGGATCGAGCAGGCCTTTGCGGGTGACAATGAGCTGCTTCGGCTGCTCCTCGACGGGAAGTGACCTGATCAGCGCCGCAACTTCTTCCGCCGTCTTCCACTTCGCCAACTGTCCGAGACGCTTTTGCCCGGCCCAGACGCTGGTATGAATGATCTTTAGGAAGAGCTGGCCGGTGCGCGGGTTGAAGATGAAGATGGCTCCGTTGATCGGTTTCGTGGTCAGGTTGCCTTCGAAAGTCTTGTGGATCGTGACTCGATAGACGTTGGTATCGTCGATGAAGAGCTGCGTCTGGTTGCTGAACAACTCGGAGTAATTCTGCGAATTCAAGAACTCTTGATTGCTCTCAGACGCGTAAAGCTGCAGACCTTTCCGGATACGCTCGCGCAACACGTAAAGCGCCGGGTTCGCCTTCATGATTTTGGCCATGGCTTGTTGGATCAGCATCTTCAGACCGGGGAAATATTGCCCGTAAGCTGAATAAAGATTGTATGCCAGGTCGATCCCGATCATCAAGCCCGTTGGCGACGGGTACAGGCTCATGCTGTCGGTGGTATAGTCAAGGTATTTCGCCCTGACATATCTCTCGATATCGTGGGAATCATAATCACCGTAGCGAAGTTGCACGTCGATCCAGAACTTGTTCGTCGTGGTCGCCTCGATGACGTCCTTGTTGTCGAAAAGAAGTGATGGCCGCGTGACGTTCCACTTGTGGCTTGCAAACAGCTGGATATCCGCGCATGAGCTGTTCATCTTGTACGATTTTCGTGGATGGATGGTCTCCTTCTGTACGGACTCGATGCTCAGTGCCTCCAGCTCCTGATCGAAGACCTGGCAGAGATCCATGACGACGGATTCATGAATCTTCTGCCACAAATGCGCGCGGAAGATCTGGATGAGCGAGATTTTCAAGGTTGGGATCTTGCCGTGCAAGAAGATACCAGTGAGATCTAGCTGGACTTGGAAACCAACATAGACGTTTGCCCTATTGATAGTGCTTTTCGGGTGTTAGTTTGATGTAAGGAGACGCTGGATCACACGTAGAAAAGGGGTACTTACGGAGACCACCAAAGAGTAAAGCGCCGGTTAGGGATCTGGTTTAGACCGGAACGCTGAGCATTCGTCAACTTCTTGAACTGCATAGCTGCTTCGAAACCACTGCTCTTCTCCCAGAAGAGTCCCTCCCAGGACGGGAAGCCGGTCGCCTTGAACAGGGTATGCTCTAAGATAGTTTCAACACCGCCCAGCGCTTGGATGACGTCGGTACGGTAGGCATTTAGGTTCCACAGCTTGCCATCGTGCCTCTGGCTTGTCCACCAGAAGGGATTGCTCTTCATCAGCTGATAGATCTTGAACTCTGCCCGGGCACGGAACCCCTTGTCGAAGCTCAGGGTGCTGCGGTCTTTTTGGAACAAGGTGTTGATGCGGGGCAAGCCGCGATCCCAGCTGTCTTCCAAGTCCTCCAGGGTGAGCCGCCTGTTCTGCTGGTTGGCCTCAAGGCGCTTCTGTGAGTACTCGGTCCACACGCGTTGCGAGTCGATGAACTCGGCTTCCCACGGGATGATGTAGCGGAAAATGTTAGGGATCAACGTCTCCTCGTCATGTGACATGCCTGCACGGTAGTGAGTAACACCAACGTCGGTTTGCTTCGACCAGCGCTTGTCACTTGTCGGAATCAAGATGTGAGATCCCGATATCATGCCAAGACCACCAAGTTCCTTTGGAGTGTAGAACACAGCCGGCGGGAAACGCGAGGGCATCTTTGAGTTCAGGCCGATCTTGACTCGAGTCTGAATCTTAGTCTCGCACTTGACAATGGTGTCGAGTAAATTGACAGTCGAAACGGCAGCCTCGCGGTAGTATGTAAACAGGGCGATCAGAGCAGTGTTCCACTTGTTGGCGATCTTGGTGAAGGTCGTCGAACCCGACGACATGAGAATCTGGCGGATACGGTTGTTGAACTTTTGGACATCCTCCTCTGTCACCTGAAGGAACGCATGGGCGGTCCGTTCCTTGGTCGTGTTGTCTACAAGTGACCACACGCTGTCTTTCACCGGGAACTCGTCGTTCTGGTTGCGAATCTTGGGCAAGATGCGCACCTCGAAACCGCACATAGAGAACAGGAGGTTAGGGTTGTCCTTGCTGTAGACGCTGGCAAACGTGTCTTCCCACTCAATTGTGGTCACCGACCTCGGAAGCCGGTTCTTGAGATCCCAGAAGACGGCCCTCCCAAGGTTTACGTCGTGTCTCATCAGTCGCATTCTCGAGTCCCTAGGCCAGCATTTCTTGCTCTTGTAGCCGATGACGTTCTCAAAGTTGGGATCGGGCTGCTCCGTGAGGAATCGTTGAATGAGATCTCTCGACTCGTCGGCGGTGAAGCGCAGGAAAACCCAGATCTTGTCAATGTACCTGGTGTAAAGTCGGATGGGATGCCTCGTTTCCGTCTCGCGGTCCTGGAACTGGAGGAAATCGTTGGGACTCTGGGGAGGACCAGCAATCTCACTCGCCCGCTGTGGGCCGAGGAGGAGGAGATCAAGGATCAGGCCGTAGTACTGGAAGACAAAGGCCGAGAATTGGAGACCACGAATCATGCCGTAGCTGTTGACGTGGCTCATGTCCTTGTAGGTCAGCGTGACGTTGTTCTTGGCTGTGATGTAGTCCGCCAGGTTGTGGTCCATGATCAGTCGCAACAGCGAGTTCAGCAGTGTCAACTCAATCTTCTCGTAGACTTTAGAGAGCTGGGTCTCAATCATGACGTTGCACTCGCCATTCGCCGTTTCCCAAACTCTGTCGAGGTTGTTGATGCCTTGCGCCCACTTGTACACAAGAAGAGGCGGGACTTCGGAATCAGAAGGCTTGATCCAAGCAGGGAAGAGGTGACGCTGATCGGCCTGGTACCAAAGATACTGATCGAGATATGCATCGCTAATCTTCTCGATGGGCTCAATATCATAGACTGGGTTGATGGTACTGTAATTGTCGTTCATGTCAATGCCAACTTCCTTGAACGCCCGCTGCGTGAGGAGGAAACGCTTGATGCGTTCCAATGTTGTTCCTGGGCTGTCATAGGCCTGTTCAATCAGAGCAAGCTCCTCCCGCTGACTCTGGTTCAACCTGCCCTTGGTGGAATAGGCTTCGCGCAGACGCTCAAGTGCTAGAATGAGGATCTTGGTGTCATGCTTATATGAGACGCTGGGGAATGGAATGGGCGAAAACTTTCGTGACTCAAGCCAATGGACAGTTGTGGTGTAGATCGCCACAGCCTCCTCGGACGAGACATACGGCCCGTCTTTCATGTGGTTGTGTTGTCTCTCTTGCTCGGCCTTGAGCCACAGCCGGGTCAGTCGTCCCACGTTCTTCTTGGCCACGGTCTTGTCGACAGTAGCACCCCTGCGAATACGCTCCCGGTTGTAGTGGGCTACCGATATCCACCAGTCGGCTTTGGACTTCACGTATCTCAGGATAATGTTCTCGATAGCCGCCGGCAAACCGGGAACCTTCCAGGGAATGTTGCTCTTCCAGCACCTCCAAGCCTCGGAGAGGTGCTGGAGAACTGTATTGACCTTGCTTTGCTTAATGCCCTCCGGCATCATGTCCATCAGGTCTGCCATGACCGAGGCACGAAGCTCCAGGTCGAAGTGTGATTCGACGCGCTGCTTCGTCACGGTCTTGGCTACACCTTTGCTGTGTCGGCCCTCAAACTGGCGGGAAAGAAGATTCCCAAGCCAACGCTCGAGCAATGGGATTATGCCTCGCATGAAAAACAGCCAAACCCTCCAGGCGGGCGCCCAGAAACCACAACCAGGACCTTTGCCGACAGGACCAGCATTGAAGCGGTAGTAGATCAAGTGCTTCAGGTCCTTGCAGGAGCGGATTTGGTGCATCAACTTGTACTTGTATCGGTACATACCCGTCAGCTGTCCGACGTGGTTGAATGCGTATAGGATGCCATCCGCAAGTTGGAAAGCATCAATGTTTCCAAGCCGGTATTGCACTTGGGCGTCGACAATGAGCTTGGTCAGCCGCAGAATCTCTCGCATCAAGTGGAAGGCATTTCCAAATCTCGACTTCTTCCGCTCCTTGGTCGTCAGTGTCTTGACGGGCTTCAGGTTGAAATTGTAGTCGAGATGGAGATATGTGAGGTTTTTGCGATGGATCAGCAGATTAAGCATGTTGAAACCTTGGCGGCAGACTTGTAGACCGGCTTCTACCCAGTCAATCGTCGTCTGCTGGAAGAACTTTGTCTGCTTCAGCGTCTTGAGCAAATTTTGCTTCTGCAGAGATTTGGGCCTCTTCTTGTGTAGCTCGTTGAGCACGTACGTCTTGAGGAGCTTCTGGTACGAGACGCGAACTTTGACTGGTTGCTTAGGCGGGCAGTGCTCCAAATACCAGTGCTTGATGAGGGGCACATCCTGTGCTCGCACCATACGTCCCGAGCGGCGGTCAAAAGGAAAAGGTGCCCACCACAGTTGGATGGCGGATGACGTGTCCTCAGTGTATAATTCCTCATCTGCTAGGAAGGGCTCGACACCCGCTGGGAGCTCAAACGCCTCCTCCTCTGCCTCCTCGATGTTCCCCTTCCCAAAGAGCTCATCCTCATGGCTGACCGTGAGGTTCTTTGGGGCAACAGCACGGGAGGAGATCGGGTTGATGCTTGTGTCGAAGTAGAATGCAGGGAGGTTGTGGTCCTCGGCCCTGGAGTAGACGACTTGTGGATGGGAATGCCAGGAGAGGTGCACGCTTCGAGGCAGCGAGTTGTAGAGATAAGGGTAGGACACCCGGCACTCGGTCCGAATGGGATTCCGGAAAATGATACGATCCATGGCATTGAACTCGCCAAAGTCTTCGTCATTGGGATCGATATCTTTGTAGAGGGGCTCAAAACGAGGGCCGCCCGGCAGAGCGACGTTCAGTGCCTTGGCTGTGAGGAAGCTCTTGAGCTCAAAGAGGTAGAAGTAATTTCGGTCGACGACATCCGACACCAACGGCAGGCTGAGACGGAACAGGCTTGCCATTTGAGGCAACGTAAGGTTCCATGTCTTGTAACTAGGGCCGTTTACGTGCGATGTGTCAAGGAGCGGCTGATGGTCATAGAACCACTCGTAGACGGCTGCTTCTTCATCCTCATCGAGCTCCATCTGGATCGGCTCCAACGGCTCGACATCCTCGATGTTCTCGGACCAAGACAGCGGGGGCTCTTCGTCGTCGAACGGCGGAAACCGCATGCGCTTGAATAGCCGCCGATCGCTCTTTTCCTTGCGCATTGTAGTCCACATGGTAGCCCATTGCGCGAAGAAGACGGGCTCAATGACGCGGGGTATCTCGTTGACGAGAGTCAAACAGCCGTTGACGTGGTAGAGAACCTTGACTTCCCTCGCCGATTCCCACGGCATGGGCATGTTCTCTAACAGCTTCATGACGGCGTGTGGCATAAACTTCAGCGCGCCAAGGTAGCTGCGCTTGTCGCTTGTGTACTTCTTCTGGGAGACATCCCCGATATCCTTGACGATCTTACGCAAGTGCTCCGGTGGCATATCAGCCTTTTGTGTCTCCACGAAGCCGCCCTTCCTCTTCTCGCCAAACCGATTGCGCTGCGTGCGAAGCCATTCCTTCTTCTTCTGCGCAAACTTGGCGATCTGGGGATCAACTGGTGGGCGATAGCCTGGAGGCGGCGGCGCCGGGGCGGCAGGAGGGGGAGGGAGCGACGATGAGGGTCCCGGCGGGGGAGGAGGTGGTGGCGGAGGAGGGCCCCAGCCGGGGGGAGGGGGCGGCGGTGGGAGAGAAGACATCGCGAGGTCGTTGATTGACAGCTCGGACGAGCTTCACCACCAGAGGAAGGCGTCGCCTGTCGGGCTAGTGTTCAATGAAGTTGTATTTGTCGGCGATGCCAGATGCCAGACCCCGGGTTCAAGAATAACGAACGGGTTTGGAGAAAGTATCCATAAAATGCCGAGATGAAGGCGACGATACCGTATCCGTTGAGCGGTAATCGCGCGTACGTTGGTGTGCGATTTGATGAAGTCGGAGCTGGTTGATGCTCGATACAAAAAATCTGGAGTAGCTCCCGCGACGGACGAGTGGCGCGAGAGTACTAGGCGCGCCACGGATCCCCTGCCAGGTGCAACAGCTTGTAGCCGAAACCCCGTTTATTGAGTCACCCCGTAAAGACGCATAAGTGTGTGGCGCTCCGCCTTGGTTCTCTGCGTAAGATTCACCTGTTTACGCGAAACTTACACTAATACGGAACATGTAACACGTAATTCATCAGATTCGCACGTGACACTTTAACTGGCTGCAGAGTCTCGTGTGTCAGTCTCGACACGGCGCAACTTGTTTCCAGAACGGACACCGGAACTGGAAGACTTTGCTCTGTACGCAAGATATAAACTAGCCCAAATCGTTTGGCAAGGTGGTTGCGTTGTGTTTTTATGCCAAAAATGCTGTCATAGAACGATGGAGGCGGAAGCCCGGAGATATGCTCCAGCCCAGTGGTCTCTCAAAGTACTTAACGAAAAGGTGGGGCATGATAACGTTAGCAGGTACCATTTGCCCTGTGGTTTCGAGTTTCAGCACTGATCGACTCGCCGAGATTCACTGTGGCTCACTGTGACTCACGTACCTCCCGCAGCCTTCGCTAACAAGCCCCAAATCGCCCCACCAGAAAATCACCATCCACCAAAAATTAATTCTCGACCCCTCTACTCCCAGTTTTCGCTTCGCATCACTGGCCAACCCGCAAACCATCTCTGCGTACAGCGAACTGCAGTCATACAACAACAACACAACGGCATAATCCACACATTCATTAAGGACTGATTGCAACCATGTCTCGGTTCTTCCGTGGCGGCGACGACAGCTCGACCGAGAGCAGCTCTGACGAGGAGGAGTTGTACTCCACCGAGGAGGAAGAGGAGGAGAAGCAGGAGGAGGAGGAGTCTTCTGAGGAGGAAGAGGATGAGGATGAGGACGAGGAGTCCAGTGACGGTGAAGCCGGTCCGCAAAAGGCGGGTATTTCCCGTTTCCTACTCGATCAGGCATCTTCCGAAAGCGAAGAGAGCGAGGTCGAAGGTACAACGAAGGTCAAGAGTGCCAAAGACAAGCGGTTCGACGAGCTTGAGACCACAATTACAACCATTCAAAACAGTCAGAAGATCAATGACTGGGGCTCCATCGCAAATGGTACGTCTACCGTTTCCCTGACCGAGGCCGGTGGTGCTAACGTCCCTTTAGAATTCGACAAGCTCAACCGTCAGGTCACAAAGCTGCAAGATGGTGGCAAGGCTCCCAAGTCATACATCAAGTGCATCGCCGAGTTGGAGGACTTCCTGAACGAGACCCTGGCCAAGCAGAAGGTGACGCCAAAGAAGATGAACGCCACGAATGCCCGTGGTCTCAATGCTGTCAAGCAACGCATCAAGAAGAACAATAAGGACTACCAGGCCCAGATTGATGCTTTCAGGAAAGACAGCGATGCCTTCATGGAGTCGGACGAGGAGGAGGAGGAGCTCCTCCCGAAGCCCACCAAGGTCAGGTTTCAAGAAGCACTTGCTCCCGAGGCAGCGGATGATGAGGAGAAGGGATTCGCCAGAGTCGACAAGCGTGGCAAGGCTATCCCGTTCTCTCCCGAGAGTATCCAAAAGCACCTGCGTGCAATTATCGAGTCAAGAGGCAGGAAGAATACGGACCGTTTGGAGCAGATCAGGGTCATGGAGGAGCTCAATAAAGTCGCCGAGACGCCTTATCTCAAAATCCGGGTGCTTCAGACTCTGGTTTCGGCTCGGTTCGATCTCGGTTCCGGCACGGCGTCTTCGATGCCCTTGGAGCACTGGAAGGCAGCTGAGAAGGAACTAGCGGCTCTGCTCACGCTCCTCGAGACGCACAAGGACCACGTTGTGATTGAGGGTGCAGAAGAGTGGGATGACGACGACAAGACACCCGTCCTAGGCCCTAACGACAAGTACATCAAAGTTCCGGGTAGCGTGGTGTCGTACATTGAGCGGCTCGATGACGAACTCACCCGCTCGTTGCAGAGCATCGATCCACATACCTCGGAATACATTGAGCGGTTGACGGACGAGGCATCGCTGTACAACATCATCCTCCAGGGCCTTCTCTATTATGAGACCATCCGCAAGGACGCCTCCCTGGAAATTCCCCAAGAAAGCGTGAACCGAATCATCCAGCGGCGCCTGGATCACATTTACTTCAAGGTATGTGGCGCAGAGTCGTGTATCGAACCCCACCACGGTTTTGCTAATTCGTTATCAGCCGGCGCAAGTCGTGAAGATTTTGGAGGAGAATTCTTGGAAGCAAGTTTCGGACGCCGTGGATTCTGCAATCACCCCTCGCGCCCAGTCGAGCGATGCTGGCCAGCTTGTCCACGTCCTCTGCAACTACCTTTTTGAGCACAGCGAAGGCATCATCCGGGCGCGTGCCATGCTCTGCCAGATATATTTCCTGGCGCTGCACGACGAATACTACAAGGCGCGCGATATGATGCTCACCTCGCATTTACAAGAGAACATTGCCAACTTCGATGTTGCCACCCAGATCCTCTACAATCGCACCCTGGTCCAGGTCGGCCTCTGTGCGTTCCGGAAAGGGCTGGTCTACGACGCTCAGAATACGCTACAGGATATCTGCGGCAGCGGCCGGCAAAAGGAGCTTCTCGCTCAGGGTGTGATGATCCAGCGGTACAGCCAAGTTACCCCAGAGCAAGAGCGTCTCGAGAAGCAACGGCAACTGCCCTTCCACATGCACATCAACCTGGAGCTCTTGGAGTGTGTCTACCTGACCTGCAGCATGCTCCTCGAAATCCCGCTCCTGGCACAGACCGGCTCCTCACCCGATATCAAGAAGCGTATCATTAGCAAGACGTACCGGCGCATGCTTGAATACCATGAGAGGCAGATCTTCACTGGCCCGCCCGAGAACACTCGCGACCATGTCATGCAGGCATCCAAGGCGCTCGCTGCTGGTGAGTGGAAGAAGGCTACGCACTTCATCCACAGCATCAAGATCTGGGACCTCATGCCGAGCGCGGAGGACATCAAGGCCATGCTTGCCAAGCAGATTCAGGAAGAGGGTCTGCGGACTTACCTCTTCACATATGCTCCCTTCTATGACACGCTCGCTATCGAGACGCTGAGCTCAATGTTTGAGCTTGACTCGCGTAAGGTAGCGGCCGTGGTCAGCAAGATGATCAGCCATGAGGAACTCGCTGCTGCTCTTGATCAGGTTACTGAGACAGTGATCTTCCGTAAAGGTGTGGAGCTCAGCCGCCTGCAGAGCTTGGCTCTGGCGCTATCGGACAAGGCAAGCGCTCTGATCGAGACAAACGAGCGCACACTTGAGCTGAGGACACAAGGGTCGGCCAACGCCTTCAGCAGGAAAGACGGCAGACAACACGGCGGTGCGAGGACCGGCGGGCAACGAACAGGCAGGGGTGGCGCGAGGACTGGCGGCAATGCTCAGCGGCAAGCTGGCGGCACACAGTTCACAGGCGGCGCTCTTGGTGCGGCGGTTCGTGCGTAGGCGGGCGGCGGCGGGAAATAAATGGGTTTCGTTTGCTATTGCGTTGGGCTTGACATGTTACGTATCAAAACTGGTCCTGAGGTATGGTAATGCTTGGGGCCTCGATATTCCAGAACGGATGCAGACTAAGAATCAGAGGCTCATTTTCGGACAACAATGTCTTTGAAGAGACACGTCGCTGAAATACATCTCTCCCGTCATTCGTTCTATGCAGGCCATACCTCAAGGCCCCCTATCTATAGCGCTAACTTTGTAAGAGGTGGTATAAGCCGTGTCTGGATAACACTGCGGGACAACAGCTCTTCTTAGCATCCATGGGTGCGCGTCACTAGGAACCCTAACATTCCCGACGGGTGAAACGACGCTTTGCACGACCTGAGATTGCTATCTGTAAATCATAAGTACCCCTCGGTGCAATGGCAGGAAACATTAGCTTCTGCCAGTGATCAGAGTCAAGAAGCCTATCGAGCCCAAGACGAGCAGTACGTGGTTCTCATCTTGGCCTTCGTTGCATGATCTTCAGTGTAAAATAAGGACTAGGTGGCCATGTGCACTCCGTATAAAGCCCGCCTGACTTAAGCGCTGTTCATCCGGAGCCGCAGATCAAGTCCACTGAACCTTCTGAATTGCGTAAGGCTGCTGACGGTGCCGAATGTCAGTTCACTCGAGGCGTCTAGGCGGTAGCCAGGGCTGAGCGAACAACATCCCAATCACACGCACAGCTGACAGAGAACGAGTATATGAAACCTCCGTAAACCGAGCTTGCCTACATTCGGGGTCTCCTTATATACCCTCTACAGACTTCACGAATTCCCGGGTTGAAAATTATCAACTCCACTAAATGCCATGTGGAAGACGAATGTCACAGGTGTAGTCGGAGGTCATAAGGGATTTCATGATACCAGTGCGGTCTGGAAAGAACCCGTCATTGGGAGTCGCTGATGACCTAGACGCAAGGCAGCGTTGTTCTGGGCTACTTTTGTAGCTCCATCCCTTGATTCTCTATTTTATCTGCTGCAGGTGTGCCAAAAGCATCAATGTGACAAGCGCCAGGATATGGAGACCAGGCAATCTCAGGCCGTTCCCCTCGTAGTTGTCAACGCCACAGCAAAAACCCAAACGAGAACCGGACTCTCCCCGAAGACGCACCCATCGCTCTCGTTTAGAGACGGCGACCACGGCGACCACCCTTGCGACGAGTCGAGTCGGAGGGGGTAGGAGTAACATCTTCGATACGGCCAATCTTCATGCCAGAGCGGGCCAGGGCGCGGAGAGCGGACTGGGCGCCGGGGCCGGGGGTCTTAGTGCCGTTACCTATTGCAACAAAACGTCAACGGCCATCAAGTATAATGCAAGAACAAACCAAACATACCACCAGTGGCACGGATCTTGATGTGGAGGGCAGTAATGCCAAGCTCTTTGCAGCGAGCCGCGACGTCCTGGGCAGCCAACATGGCGGCGTACGGAGAAGACTCGTCACGGTCCGCCTTGACTTTCATACCACCGGTGACACGGCAGATGGTTTCGCGGCCGCTGGAATCACCCAGAACGTTAGCCTCGGAACCATGTGTCAAAGACTTCATCGCGGGGTGAACGGGTGCGAGCTCCTCCTCCACCCGCCTCCCTCGCGTGTGTCATGTTTAGCGGCCTACGAACCTGAGATCGGTGACGTGGACGAATGTGTCGTTGAAGCTAGCGAAGATACGGGCAACTACGCCGGAAGATGTCAGCGAAACACTCGATGTGTCCGACTTGGGGGAGTCACGTACCGCCAAAAACGAGCTCACCCTCCCGGACCTGGGGACCGAGGGAGATGTTCTCCTGCGCAGGGCGAGCGGACTTCTTGGGGCCCATATTGACGGTGATCCGGTTTCCCTTTTGGATATGCGGTGGTTATTCCTGCGAAATGGATCGTCCGCAGCGACTTGTCGAATTTTGATGGCACTAGTGGGAGAAGAATGCCCTATCAATTCTGGCGGTGAGAGGCTGCAGAAAATGGAGATTGGGCCACAAATCTCTGGCGCAAGCCCTAAGGGACCCTCGGCGCTCAGGGCCCCACTCAAGCCCCAATTTGGTGACCTTTTTCTCATGCCCACTACCGAAATTTCTTTTCCTCGATCACCGAACCGACGACAACTCTCAGCACCGCCGACAAGGTCGACAAATCCGGAAAGATGGCTTCCACGTATGCCTCACCCCAAAGCCTTTCCTTGAACTCCTGAATGGTATCGTCGCGTGTCACTTGACGAGATTCTGCAGATTGGCGTGGTCCTCTCACTGGATGCTTTTCTCGGTTTCGCAAGCGAACCGGGAATCGCTCCAGCTCGATCCCTCCCGCGATTCTCCCTCTTTCCTCCAGGCTCGGAACCGGACCGGCTTGCAGACTGAGAGATGTCTCGCGGGGTGTTGGGGCTGAAGGTTCTGCCTTCTCCCTTAAATCCATTGCAGCAGTGGTCAATTGCCTGGACTGGGTTTCCGTGCCCTGACAAGGAACCTCAGGCGGCCAATGCTGGCATAGCTTCTTGGACTCTGTCTAAGGTGTTGAGAGATGTGAGCCTGCTTCGCCGTTCATCGTCGCCCACAGGGGGACGTTCGGCTGTAGCGCCTCGCATCGATCAACGTTGAACAATCGAGTCAGCCACGAGAGAATGTCGCACGAGCAGCAATTCTCCACCGGCGCTCTACCACATACTGCGGTATGTCGGACTACGTACTAATCTGACTGACTAGGTCCGTGCCGACCCAGAACGATGTTCTGGTCCCTGAGACCCTCCTGAAGAAGCGCAAGTCGCAGGAGAAGGCCCGCGCCGAGCACGCTGCCGAGCAGGAGAAGAAGAAGCAGGTCGGTTTGCCCTTTTCCATGTAACTCCCCGAGGCGATATGATGCACAACACACCTAGCGACTAGACCCACGTCAATGCTGTTGCTAAACTTATACCATCTTTCGGGTCTGATCGAACCATTGGAGAAAATATCCAGAAACTCAAGAGTGCGAAATGTCGACAACATTGCTGACATATTCTGTGTAGGCCAACAAGGAGAAGCGCGGCGTCATCTTTAAGCGTGCTGAGAAGTACGTCAAGGAGTACCGTGATGCTGAGCGCGAGAAGATCCGTCTTGCCCGTGTCGCCAAGCAGGAGGGCTCCTTCTACATCCCCGCCGAGGCCAAGCTGATCTTCGTCGTCCGCATCAAGGGGTAAGTCGGCTTACTACATTTTCCGCATCAAATCTGGTAACTAACAGCTCTCAGTATCAACAAAATAGCTCCCAAGCCCCGCAAGATCCTTCAGCTCCTCCGTCTGCTCCAGATCAACAACGGTGTCTTCATCCGCGTCACCAAGGCGACCGCCGAGATGATCAAGGTCGTCGAGCCGTGGGTTGCCTATGGCTACCCCAACCTGAAGAGTGTGAAGGAGCTCATCTACAAGCGCGGCTATGGCAAGGTCAACGGCCAGCGCATCGCCCTTACGGACAATGCCATCATCGAGGAGAACCTTGGCAAGTTCGGTATCCTCTGCATGGAGGATCTCATCCACGAGATTTACACCGTTGGCCCCAACTTCAAGCAGGCTTCCAACTTCCTGTGGCCCTTCAAGCTCAGCAACCCCACTGGCGGCTTCCGCACCCGCAAGTTCAAGCACTTCATCGAGGGTGGTGATACTGGCAACCGGGAGGAGCACATTAATGCCCTGATCAGGCAGATGAACTAAAAAGGTGGCTTTGGTGGTTTTGCGGTTTTTATCTCTCGGTCAGGGGCAATTGCATGGGTGCTTGGCGTTAAATGAGAAAGCCGGTGTGGCTCACGGGGAATGAATTCAAACACGATGTCGTTCTTGCGCACCACATCTGATTCACCCTTGGAACTTTGTGATCTAGTCTGCTCCCTATTGGCCAGGGTGCGGCCCAATGCTACACATTTGCTCAGCACGATTGGTGTATTTGTGCCTGTGTTTTTGCCTTGTCGTTTTGAGGTCTATGTCTCCAGTAACTGTACAAGCGGATTGACGCCTCATCTACTTAAGTCTAAGTGGGAATAAATACAAGGTATCATATCTTGATATCGAAACTCGTGCCGCATCCACAACTACTTGTGGCCAGGGGATTGTCTACAATCTTGAATTGCGAGCCAATCAGCTCCATTGTGAAGTCGACCTTGCTCCCCTTCAACAACTCCAGCGAGGGCAGGTCGAGTATGATCTTGGGCGCAGCCAGATCTGGCGAACCGGGCGTCCCGTCGGGCGAATATGTGAATATCGTGTCGTCCTCGCGGATCTCCTCCACCGCTGCCGCCTCCTCCTCGCCATCGCCTTGTTCTTCTTTGAGTTGTCGATGTTCATCCGCTGGCGAGCCCTTGGTGGGCAGCGACGCCGGGAGCGTGACGAGCTTCATCAGGTACTGGAAGCCGTGGCAGCCGCCCGACTCGACTTGGATGCGGAGCGCGAGGTGCGGGTTGGAGTCTTTGGTCATGATCTCCGAGAGGCGCTATCACAACAGTTCTCGGGGTCAGCTGGGAAGTTGACGGTGGAAAACGAGGGGGGGGCCTACCTTTGCTGCGCGCGGGGTTATCTCGAGAACCATTTCCTTGCCGTCCTCGTCGAGTTGTGGGTTGAGGAGGGCGTGAGTTGCGCGGTTGGCGGGGGAGATGGTGAATGTGCGGAAGGGAGGGGCGGCAAGGGGCGTCGGAGGGCTGCGCGCGGTTCTCCATGGGGTGCGGCTCTGGGCTGCGGAAAACGTTTTTGTCGCGGTTGAAACGGCGCGGTGCGCGCGGATCGAGGGCCTGCTGGTGATTCGCGACCCTTGTGGCAGGAGGAGATCGAGGATGGGAAGCCCTGACGGGGTTATCGCTAAACGGCGCATGCTGAGCTGGACGAAGAGGCTGGCTGGTGTTGGCGCGTTGGGACAGCGTAGTTGCGGCATGCCGCCTGTGCAGTTGCGAGAGGTAGAGTTTGTGCGTAGCGTTCAGGTCTTGCCCGGGGAATCTCGCCGTTGGCCGAGAAGAACGGATGGTGGGATCGGCTCGCCGAGCGTCTTTTTGCGGGAGCAAAATTTCGGCATGATGTCAGCCCTCCGTGGCCCGGGGCCGGCTGTCCCTGGCTTGCTGACGAATCAACGCGGGGCGCTCACCCCACGCAACCGATCATCCAGGCCATACCTTGTCTGTGGCTTTCACCAAAAGGACAAAAAGAGAAGAAAACGAAGAGCCGGATTGAGAGTGATATTTCGATACGAATAGCAGCTTTGCAGCCTTCCACAAGATTTCATGATGAAAAGATAAAAGGTTGGGTATAATACAGGAGATGCCAGAGAAACGAAGAGAATTATAAGCCAATCGGAGGTGGCGCCCTAGAGCTTCCCAAAACCTCAACCCTGATCCAAGATCGGCAGGGCCCAAAACAGGGACAGACGAGCTCCGAACACCAATCTCCCACTCATTCAAAGATGGAAAATAGTTGAGAGCCATCATCAGGGCAGGGGCCCGATTCGAGCCTGTCGTCCCCTGGAAGAATGCAGATCCTGTTTCTCTCGTTCTGCGGCGCAAATGCGAAGCTCGTTTGTCCGATAAAAGGGAAGAGCTGGTTGCCGTCGGTTCCGCCGTCTATAAAGGGTCAGAGAGAGGCAACGGAACAGATGAGGTTTGAAAGAGGCACCCACCACCGTCGGCGCGGCCGCCGCATGAGAATAGGGTGACGGTATCACCGGCTTGTCGCCTGCCATCAAAGCTGAGGCAGCCCTGTGTCTGCAAACATCAAACAGCCTGGTTAGCGGGCAAGATCACTGCGGAACTCGGCCCTTATCAGCAACTTACCAATGCGCTAACAATTAGTGCAGCAGGGTCCCGGTTGCGGCTCGGCTGGTTGTGTTTGCCCTCGGTGATGAGGTCCCACTTCTCGTTGGGAGCACCTGTGCAGTCCACCAGCGAGACCGGAATCAGGTTCTGGCGGAAGTCACCCGCCGTCGGGTCAACGAAGAGACACTGCCCATTGGGAGCACGGATGGAGACGCCGCTGAACGCTCGTGTAGCAGTCTCATCACGTTGGTGCGCCTCGGCGGCAGCCGTGGGCTGCAGAGTCCCGCCGGCCCGCGACACCGGTACGGGGTCGGTAGGATTCACCGTGAGGATGCCTCCGGCGCTAGTCTCCGGTACGGATGTGGTCGTCAGGGCTTCCGTAGTCGAGGTTGAAGTAAAGGAAGTCTGGACCGGCGGGTCACGCTCCTCGGTTGAGGACGGAGTAATAGTTACCGTCCGGGTGCTCTTAGAGCAGCTCGTTGTCGACCTCCCACCATTGTCGCCATTACCATTGCCCTTGCCCTTCCTGTTGCCCTTGCGCCTACCGCCGTTGCCACCGCCACCAGCGGCAGCACCGCCAAAAGTGAAAGACTGGTTGTCATCCCGATCGTTGCAGTTAGCAACATCGACAGCATTGCCCTTTACGACGAGGCAAGATCCGTCTTGGTTCCGTGGTTGAAGAGAGAGAGGGCCAACGCCACCGTCGAAGGCAAAGAGCTGTGAGTTGGTCACATCTCCGTCTAGAAAAAGCGATGTCAGCATGGAGAAGCCAAGCGTCATGGCAGGAGGTCACGCACCTCCGTCAGCCCGCCCGCCGCACGAGAAGAGCACAATTTGGTTTCCTGGCGGTCGGCGTGAATCAAAGTTGAGGCAGGCCTGGGTCAACGTGCTGACGATAAGCATGGCATTGTCGCCTTCGATATGTCGACCCGCTGTGATAATGTCCCAGCCTTGTCCGTCGGTCGAACCACATTCGGCAACCTGGACCGGGGTCAGGTTGGCGCGGAAATCGCCCGAGAGCTTGTCAACGAAAAGACACCTCCCGTCTGATGTCTGAAATAAGCGTCAGCCGTGACAAAGTCTCCGTTTCTTGTCGCACAACACACACCCTAATCTGGACATTGGAGAACGCGCGGGTGGCTCCGTTATCACGCTGATGGGCCTCTGCAGTAGCTTCTTCATTAAGAGAATCGACGGCGCGATGACTGACGGGGTTGGCGGCTGCGGTGGCTGCGGCAGCTACCAAGGCAAGCAGGGAAGAGAGCGTAAAAACCATGATGTATACACGCCAACGGGGAGCAAAGCGAATGAACCGAGGCGCTACTCAAAAGGCCAAGAGAATGGATGCCTGCCCAGCAGGCAGGTCAAAGAATCGAAGGGAATGAAGGAATAGTGCTATCTGTGATAGCACATTAGGAGGAACGACTTCAAGGAAAGACTGGTGAGGAAACACGAGGAAGCGGGTGGCCGTGCGGGACTACTTATCCCCTGATGATAGCTTCATCTTCCGAGGTAGTATAGGCGCCGGCAGGGTTGGTATGTATACCTCCCACACTGGGATTGGGGTGTGAGTCCCTAGCTCCTCAGCAGAGTTTCATGGTATCCTCTGACGTGCAGACTCACTTGCACGGCCGTTTCGTGCCGAAAGTTGTACGGCCGAGCCGCTGGGCCGGCAATGACGGCAACGAGCCCTGGAGGGCGCTTGAGGAGTCAATCATTTGACGCTTCAGAGATACCGTCGTAGATGACAGGCAGCACAGGGGCAGCCAGCTCGGGTGGCACCTCGGAAAAGGCGCGCGGGAAAGGTGGTTGTATGGGGGTTGCGCTGAGCAGCTTACTGGTTACCACCGTGTGTTGCAAAGAGGGGCGTTTGTTTGGCCAGAAATGGAGGGCCAGTATCCCTGCGGCACATCTCGGGCATCCGACCTTAATCAGCGCCAGCCCGCACTCTGGTGGATGATAGCTGTGTTCCTAGAGATTGCAGCTGGGATGGTGAAACGGTACCTGTCACAGGGGATGCCAAGACTGGGGCAATGGGCTTGCATACACCAACATTCGGGCGGCACAGAATGGGCGATATGGGGTAGTCGTCTCATATTGGAAGTTTGGAAACAGGGGTTACTTGGGTTCGCTTGGACCCTACTCGTACCCGCTTCTAACGAACACGGGAATAATCCGAGCAGCGATCTGAAGATCATGACAATCTCCCGCGCTCACCCATAAACCTGGATCCATAACCAATGCCATCCATGTAGGCATCGTCTGCGGCTTGTCAAGAACGAAATAAGGGAACATCGACTTTTGCAAATGCGCCAGGTAGATCAAGATGCGTTTCTTCAGTGGCGAACTGCATTGGTTATTCGATAAAGACTAACAACTCGATAGGGCTGAGACAGTGACCGAATGTCAGACCTGAGAGAGTCGAAGGCGTCCAACCGTTCTCCATTCTCCGAGACACCAGTCAGACCCCATATCGACAAGATCCGGCGATGCTGTGAGTGCTGCAAGCCATAGTTACTACATTTTTGTCAATAAGACGGGCCAGGCATTTGGCCGCCATGGGCGACAAAGGGCCTGTATTCCGAGCTTCTCGGCTGTTTCAAAGCCACGAAACAGGACTTTCTAAATGGCCGCCGCCACAACCCGTCCCTGCGCCCGAAAGCACATTGTCGAGAACAAACGAACCCATCAAGTATTACTACTCGTATCTTATGGGCACCCGCAGTAAGACAAGCGTGACTCTGGTGCGGCGTCATGAAGACGCGCAAGTGGATGTGTGGGGTTACAAGGGTACAATACCGGATTTAGGATCAATAGCAGCTCGGGTTAGGGTTATACTACCGATAAACGCAGTCAGGGCCGCAGCCCTAATTGATAGCCAGGATCGCCAAGACCCCCCTCCACTCCAGGAATTTCGAGTCTTCAATTGCGACTGCGGCTTGTCCCACGCCGAAAACCACGACTTCCGCCATCACGAACGACCAGTTTTTACCATCTCCGCCCAGACCTCAAAAACAGTCGCCAAAATGCCTGGAGGTGTCACCGTTCGCGATGTCGATGTAAGTGCTTGCAGCTCTCTGTCATGAATGGCCTCTGCGACCGAGACCCGAACATTCTTTCGCTGTCCGAGTCGCTGCCAGCCTCCTTAGCGAGGCTCGCGCTGGCCGACCATGATGGGCCGTTGGCCATCGCAGCAACCAGGAAGATGATGGGAGCAGGCGTGAGGGGGTCGAAAGATCTCTGACGACGGAATCATGCTAATATCGTGTTGCTGGACGAAAGGCTCACAAGTTTGTCGGTAAGTCTTGCTTCCCCATTCAATCACGAGGTCTTCACCAGTGGCTAATGCGTGACAGCGGCCTACGCGGCTTTCTTGAAGCGTCAGGGAAAGCTCCCTGTGCCCGGTTAGTTCTACCGACCGCCTTTGTGCCTCGATCGATCGGTCCTCTAACACGGTCCGCTGTGCAGGTTGGGTCGATACCGTCAAGACTGGCCCCGCCAAGGAGATGCCCCCTCAGGACATTGACTGGTTCTACGTCCGCGCTGCCTCGGTTGCCCGCCACGTCTACCTGAGGAAGACCGTCGGTGTCGGCCGTCTCCGCAGGGTTCACGGCAGCGCGAAGAACCGCGGCACCCGTCCCTCGAAGCATGTTGATGCCAGCGGCAGCGTCGACCGCAAGATCATGCAAGCGCTCGAGAAGATCCAGGTTCTGGAGCAAGACGAGGAGAAGGGTGGCCGCCGCATCACCCAGCAGGGTCAGCGTGATCTTGACCGTATGTAACCACACCAACCGGGTATTGACCTGCTCTAACTCGAGGACAAACAGGGATCGCCCAGACTGTTGCCGAGGCCGATGAGGAGGAGGAGGAGGATGACGAGTAAATCGGTCCTTCTTGGAGTTGCTTTACACCCCAGGACTCTCTGATGAGCAAAGGCAACATGTTTGGGTGGGATCGGAACCGAGGGCACTGCACGGCATGGGTCCGTCTTGATTCCCGGTAGCATCTGGTTTAGGCGTCATAAAAGGATTGCGGCTTGCTTGATCACATGAGCCTTGCCTGATTTACCTCCACAATCAGCTTGCTCCAGACAAAAGTGTCGTCGAACCTCGGTCATGCCAGATGTGATATTTTAGCATAGTGCTGGCATGCCCATGCCTCAACGCCGCAAACCGCGGGCGGTGGGGTGGGTCGGTTCTAGCTCGGCCATGTCGTCTACTTGGTAACCCTTAGGGTTCTTCTCATAGTCAATCACCATGTCCCTGGTTGCTAAACCCCTTATTAAACACTTCGCGTCCCCATGTCCCGCCCCCCTCTCCATCCTTTCTAGACCTTCTTCGTCTGGATCTCATTCTTTTTCGAAAAACGTCGTGCTTAGCATTTGCCGAATATTAAACCACCGCTCTTCCTTCTCTGCTCCACCAAATCTCGTGCTCGTTGGCCGTTATTCCCCCTGAATTTGCCGTTTCATTAGATCCCCTCGTCTTGCCTTACGATTCTTCCCATCCTAGATCCGGAGGATTCTGGTATTCGGCAGGCTTGCCCCTTGTCCCTCTTCTTTTCCGCTCCTAATTTGCTTCTTCTTTCCTCCAAAGCACTTTCTTCTCCCGCGGCTCTCCATCACCATCCTTTCTTCACCCGGAATTCCACCGTAATCCCAAACAATCAAGCGAAATATCGCGGCTATCCAATTCTCGGCTCTTGTGCAATAATCAAGGGTCTTCCAAAACAACGGGGCAGAAGGAGGAGAAAGACCAGCCTCGGAAACACAGGAAGAAGCACCACCCGAGTAAAATCCAAAGGAACAAGAGTGTCTTGCCGGACCATGGGGATTGTCTGCACGGATTATAGCCCGTATAGCCCCTTCGTTCATAGTAATTTGAGCTGTAACTCACATGCTTACCAAATTCTTCTTCCAGATTTATTCCTGCTTGAAATTCTCGCCCACTCTTGATTCTCATCTTCCTCTTCTACCTCTGCAGCCCTCTTCCTCTTAAACTTTTCCTCCCAATCCTTTCCTCTCAAACCTTCTTTCCTAGACCTTTTCCTCCTAAACCTTCCCCCCTAATCAACTCTTTCTCTTCCTCGAAGTTCACCTGCTTCGCCTCAGTGATCCTTCCTTCTTGGAGTGCTGTCGTACTCTTCTCCCTTCCACCTTCAACTCTGCGATAGGCACACCTAACCGTCGCCGTCCGTTACGACCACTGCAATTCTCCCGTTCGACTACGTGAAAGCGACCGATCACGCTTCTGAAACCCAACAGCACTCTATTCCAAATAGGTTTGTGCCACGTTTGGCTCTTTGGCACCTGCTCGGGTCTCGCGTCATTAAATACCACTGCGACTTCTATATCGTTCCCAACTTGCTTTCGATTCAGCTGCTTTTGCTCTTGCTCGCCGTAACCTTGCTCACTTTGACTGTTTCCATGACTGTTTCCATGACCGTTGCTTGCCGCGAATCTTGACTCAGTAATCTTGTCTCGTGTTTGTCCTTGGTTTCAATCGTCACTATAGGTGACAGACATTGACGTGATTCCAGCGCCAGGTGTCTGAAGTACCACTATGGGCCGGTTCAAAAGCGAGCATCGGCGGGCTCTGCGCCTCAGCGACCTACACATCGCAGTGTTGGGAGGCGAAACTCGGAACGTCCGAGAGATCCTGCGGTCCGATGACGGCAAAAAGACCATAAACAGCCGCGACGCATACGGGTCAACGCCGTTGATGATAGCCGTCTTGACGGGTCGTTTAACAATAGCGAGGCTCCTACTAAGGAATGGGGCATCTACAGCATTGAAAGATTACAGAGGGCATACTGCTCTCAAGTATGGAAGAGCGAGTTTTTTCACTCGTAAACTGGATGCCTACAGACGCCTCGGTCTGCGAGCCGTGTCTAAGACGCAGGAGAAAAGACGTGCCCGCATTGCAACAATCCTGCGGCACCCCGCCGCCTGTGCATCGAGGTTTGTTTCTTGGGCGGAGAGGGGCATCCGCTTCTATCTACGGCTGTTCGCTAACATTAGGTCTGGCACCCAGTCGCCTAGAAGGAGAACATGAGTTCTCGAGCTCTTTCCTCTACAAAGCGGACGACAGACTGGTTTTGCTTAAACCGGAAGACGTATTCAGACTTGACAAACAACAACTCGAGAGTGCGACAACGGGAGTTATCGCCTCTCTTGTGGATCCCATGGTGAAAATGGCAGCCGTTAGCGGCTGGACGTCAAACACCGAAAGGGGGAACAAGACTGTCTTGGATAATTCCAAGTACACCCGTCTTGTCCGGGACGTCTCCGAGTTTCTCGGTTTTAATTTATCCCGGTCTTTTCGGGATAAGAATGGGAAGCCACTTCCAGAGCATGCTGGACGCTTCAACGCATGCCATGTCGTTCGTTCACTGGACATTGCTCCTGTACTACGCCCCTGACTTGCTAACCAATCGATAGGAAAAAAAGCTGGCGATGTATTGGGTCATTGCCACTCTGAACGCTGTCCTTGGGACGACGGATTTTAGACAGATGCCCAAACTGCAGGGTGCCGTTGTGCCTGATATTTTGAAGCAAGCCTTGATTATACTTGACCATTGGCCTTGCGGGAATGTAAGTTTCATGCATTTTTCTGCATCTATGCTGGCGCTTTCCCCGGTGGCTACGGGCCTTCGCTGATATTTGGCCGGGCGGTTCAGTGTTGGAAGTTCCTCGACTTAATCAAGCGGGTGACCGGCATAGATATATTTGTCGAGCCGCGTCCATTTCTCGTGAGAGGAATCCGTCAGAGCGTGGCAGGGTGCCGGGCTTGTAAGTGTGAGAGGTGTGTCCGGACGTTCAAGGCGGCTGAGGACAACAACACCCGCGATCAAAATGACAAAAACAGGGAAGGCGGGGATCTGGAAGAGGAGGAAGTCCTGAATGGCGAGGACGTCCTAAATGGCGAGGAAGTCCTATATGGTGAGGATATTGGTGATGACACAAATGTCGGTACGGGCAATGGCGATGTTGAGGCCCAACCACGCGCGCCTATCAAGCAGGCAACCCAAGCCAGAGTCCCTCCCACCTCGTCTCCAGAAGATGTAGGTCCCAGCACTGGCTCCGCATTTAGTACTAATCAAACCGCTAACTCCATATTGATAGTGGAAAGTATGGGTATCTGCGCCAGACCAGGCGCCTGTTGCTAAGCCCCGATGTCAGCCAGTCGACCCTATATCATTCAAGCTAATGCCGGCCTGCTCCCAAGCACAGGGAACACTGCAGACCGCAACAACCGCCACACCGGCCCCCAGGTCCCAGGCCTCACCTCCCAGGGCCCGGACCTCCACCCGGAGCTCCAGCCGCGAGCGGCCTGATCCAGTGTCGACGGTAGCGGGCCGATCCGGCTTTTTTGCCTCCCCCGCTCCAAACTTGCAGCCAAACGCGGCAGACGACATCCAGAGGTTCGCATATAGAGGTGGCGCCATCGCGTTAGCGTCGTCCGCCACACCCTCCACGCCCTCGTCGCCGGCGCGGCGGTCATCGTCCGTATCATGGATGGTGAGGAAGAGGGCCAAGTGGGAGGAACAGAACCGGACTAACAACAGGTCTCGTGCCCGGGAGAGCGCAAGAGATGCGAAATTCCGGACACGGAGCATCTTCGCTCGCGTTGCCCGGCGCAGCCAGAAGCAAGGAGCAGGACTTGGGGTTGAGATCCCCTGAGCTGGTGGCGCCCGACGTCCCTCGTGGCCGCACCTCTTTTCTGGAGTTTTGGGACAGCTCAAGCTAGGATTCTGGGGAGTTAAGCATTTGGGTACCGCTTCGACAATCAGGGGAGTCTGAGGTTGGGGTTTACTCGAATGGCTGATTAACTAGTCCGGCGTTGAATTTCCACCTTTTCCCACCACCTTGCCTTGTTTGTTCAGTTTCGAGGTCGTTTCGATTTATAATACGGCGCGACTCGCCTGGCTCTATTGCTAGTGGGGATCGATAGGAATGACTCAGAGTTAGAGGGATAGGGATAGCCACTCCTGAGGTGGGAGACGGCAGCATTGAACCGTGCCATCAGGAACCGTTTCGGCGGACACTTAGGTATCACAAGAATCACATCACAAGGGGCATATTTCCATTTGATTATCCCCCGACATTTTGCTCAGACAGTCTAGCAGAACTCAAATGATACAGCCCGCAAGGCCTAAACCTGCATTAAGTATTACTCACATCACATGCGTATCAAATCATCACCACCTCTATCCACTCTATTCAGAGCCGCGCGAATCCACCGTTCTACTAATATTCTTCATTTCGTCCCGAAAAAGCGAATCCGTCTATCCTAGTTCTAAAACCAAATTCCCTACCAACCGGCCGCTTCATGCCCAATTCGCCAACAGAGCCATCAGTCCAACTCCAAGGGCAACACAGGCATACGCAGCAAGCTGCATCCACAGACCCGCCTTACGCATCTCCGGGTTGAACATAAACTCGTGCGCCACCAGTTCGACGAGGCCAGTGTACATAAGAATGCCGCCGCTGATGGCATCAAAGACGCCGTTGACAATTTTGCTGGTTGTTGACTCCAGCGTGAGCGAGCTGCTCACGACGAGGCCCATTCTGATCGCGAAAGGTGTGCTGACGGCGTACAGCATCCCAAGAGCATACGGCGTCCAACTCCGGGCACCCGGGGCCCAGGTTGCCGTAGCTAGACGCGCACCCAGTCCGAGTCCCTCAAAGGTCTGGTGGAAGACCAGGACGGCAAACAGGATAAGGAAGTTGTCTGTGACAGCGAGAGTGAGGCCGATGAATATCGAGTGGAAGATGACGCCGAATTCGAGAATGAAGATGGCAGTCAGCTGCGCAGCGTAGTTGGCGTGTCCGTCGCCCTCAACATGGTACCGGTGGTGGCCCATATGGTTCTCTCCACGTGGCGGATAGCAGAGCTCAGGCGGGAGTGTCCGAGCCCCGTCCAAGCCGTAAGAACCCGTGCTATTAGTCGCAGCGGTGCCAGGCCTGGCTGAGGATGCCGCAGCCGAGGTAGCTAAGCCGGCACGTTCTACATCCTGCGACAGTCCGTCGCCGGGATGGCCAATTGCGGCGCCACTATCACGCTTAGCTTCATGGCGCGCCCCGTGGCCGTGCCCATGGGCGGAACCGAAGCCAAAGTCAAAGTGAGATACGACGATTTCGAGGAGGAACATGACCATAACCGTCATTAAGCCGATAGCCATTGCCCAGTCGTAATCAGGCAGGGTGCCACTCAGGCATTCGTCGCGGAGGTTATCAGACGCCGGGCAGAGAAGGTGCATCCATGCCGTCGCCAAAATCACGCCGGTGCCAAAGTATTTGGCCATGAAGAAGCATATCTTCAGCACTCGCATACTTGACGTCCTGGCTAAGAAGATAGGCAAGAGGGCACCCAGTGCGGAACCGGCCAGGATGACGAAGATGGAGGCAATGCGCAGGCCCCAGTAGGTTGTGCTAGCTATAGAGGTGTCACAGCCTTCGATTGGCTCTTCGCCATCACCTACGACCCGCGCCTCCAGCAAGGACTGGTGAAGCGGTGATTGAATTGCCAACAAGGGCATTGTTGCTGATGGGCGGCACCCTGTATTCCTTGCTCCCGTATTCGAGTAGCACCGCGGTGCTCGATGGCGTTGTCGCTGGTGTGCAGACGGTATCTGACACGGGTCCAGGTCAAGCTTGGTCAGGTAGGGGGGCTCTACCGTTTTCTTTGTGCTAAGCAGGCGTTCCGCACAGCCAGTGGGAAATGGCTAGTTTGTGTAGATAGTGGCGGCTCTGCTTGGTGGCAGCGTGGCGATTTACGGAGGAACTATTATATGAACATGTGCGTCTCGGCCGCTTGGTCAGGTTGGAGTTAAATAAATGATTCTCCGACGAAACAAAGCCACGAGAAAGCGTGGCAGTGACGTGGCATCGATAAGCTGTTCTGCAGACAATATTTGTGAACAGGCGGCTGCGAGCACCTGACGGTGAACAGTCCAGAAACTCTCGAGCCACAGATGTCAGCATCAGCGGGCAGTAGCAAGATACATGCGCCGAGGCTGTACTTACTCCTCGAGCGCAGAAACCTGCTCGTATGGAAACAACAGGTAATTCTGCGTGACGAAGGGAGATACCGGTAGGGTATTGACGCCGACTGTTGCGATATCGAATCCGATCGTTGTGGGACGCGCGGGATCGGCGACCGCGTAACCGGGAGACCGTTGCAGAAAGAGAAGGCAGCGGAACGGAGGGCTTAAGTCGGGAGGGCCTGAGGACCTTGAGGGCCGATGGCGCGTCGCGGGAGATTCAACTAGCACTAGGTGCCCAGGCAGCTTTGGACCGCTGGGAGAGCCGGTCTTGTAGCTTTTATGTCGGCTGCCTGACGGCCGGTGCACTTCCCTCCATCATTCAGGCGGTTATCCCACACCAGGGCAAACGGTCCCTCGAATCCAACATCGTCCGATCGTTCACCACCGAAATGAGATGCTGACGCTACCCGGAAACGCCCCGTGAAACCTGACCGTCAAGGTTCCCGCCCGACCTGAGGCCCACCTTCCCAGCTGTCATCGGCCCTTTTTTTTCAGCAACATCAACACAACGCTCCAGGGTAGTCATGACGAGTATTGTATCTCGAGACCCAGGTTTCGAAACGGCTCGCCTAGCCTCCGCAAGTCGACCCCGGTGCCGAGGCTGAAGATGAGCGATTTGGCGCGGCCCTCCCAGAGGAGGCCAATCCTGAGGTTTTGGTCAAGCCGCGCCTTCAGGACACCCAGGTACTCTTCTTTTCTCCTGTCCGCGGCACCATTCCCCCGGCCGTGCGGTTCTGGTTCCGGCTCCGGGTCGTCCAATCGCCACTCCATCTTCGCCTGGAAACTTCTCTCCTTTGGTCTGGGAGGCTCGGAATCGCCCTCGGGCTGACAGCTAGGGTCGGCGCCCAACAAAAAACCGGCCGGCCTTCGGTTGCTCCACAGCTCCATGCCCACGGCCCACTCGCTCTCGTAGCTGTAAACGTTGAATTCCATCCTTGTAGCTAGGGAGCAGTAATCCTTCGCCAAAACTGCATATGTGGCATTGATGTTCCCCATGAGCGGGTTGATGGTTAGAGTCGCCGTCAGTGGCGTCCCTCGGTGTGCCGGCAGAGTTGCGAAACGCGCCCCTAGGGACATGCCTCCGGATTTGTTGAGCGTCCCGTAATACAACTCGCCGCCGGCGCTGAAGCGGCCGTAGATCCGCTCTCTCTCCCCTGACTGGCCGTTGCCATTGCCGTCAGAGCAGACGGGACTGGCTGCCTGGCTCGCGGTTGGTGATGAAGCGTCTCCCCCAAAGTTGTAGATACCCCGGACGCCGAGGAGCCCACCGTCGGTCGAGGCTAGACCTTCAACCCCATATTTTCCCTGGTCATACTGGACTAAGCCCAATACGGTGCCGCCATTGCGCAGTGACTGTTGGCTAACGGCTGAGAGCTGGACCTGTAGGGCTGGGCTGAAGCGCCGAACAACCAGGCCCTCGAGAAGAGACTGTGGCAGGTAGAGTCGACCATATAAGAGATTGTGCCTGTGTCGGGTCGAATCTGGCTCGGCGCCGTCGGGCAATTGGAGTTTTGGAGCTTCCGGTGTGTCCGTGTCCCTCGAACCGAGATCGTGCAGTCGCCGGTACGACCGCAGCAAGGCCGGTAGGGGTATTTTATCCGACTGCGCGGCGATGTCTGTCAAAGGGATGGAGCTGTGCAGGTACGAGATGGAGCCATCGACGATGCCCACGCTGCCGAGCTGGTAGCTTGTAGCAAAGTATGGAGTTGCGAGCGACGAGAGGATCAGACGGAGCCCCCTAGGGAGGGGAAAGTCGATGAGTTCTGTAAGCAGTTAGAGAGGGAGAAGCGAGGAGAACGGGCGAGAACCGCCTACCCCGAGCAGTGGCATTGAGCTCCTTGTAAGTGTTGTCCTCGTTCCACCCGGTCGCGTCGTAGAAGGCATTTGTAATGTAATGCATAAACTCGCGCATCTCGTTGATGGGATTTGCGCGCGGCCGGGGCTGGCACGCTATCTGTGTCACCTCTGGTATGTCATCGGCGGGATTGGCGGGTCTGAAGTCGAGCTTCGACTGCGTCGTCCGTTTCCAAGGATCAGAAGGTAGGTAAAATAATTGCTGATGGCTTGCAGCACGATGACCTGGAGTACCTCTCCACCTCGGTAACCAATCACTGGCAAGTCCCCACACGCACTCACTACACAGCACCGTAATCCCAACCCAACATCACCTAAGACATACCCAACCACAAACAAACATCTCGGATAGCACAATCTCGGCACTTAGATGCACTCCTCGGCCAGTATGGTGGCTCGTACCAGAAAGTTTTTTTTCTTGCGTATCTGAGCTAGCACTACGCTTTCCCTCCCGGCTCGTCCGCCTGTCTAATAGGCAACGTCTCGCGTTGCTGCAGCCATCCGGCAACCGACCGTTTCCACGCTACGCCGAATCGCCAAAGTTGTCGCGTCCACCGGCAAATACCTTGTCAAAGTCATACTCGGACCACCGGATGTTGGGGTTGAGCCCGGCGAACTTCCACACGCCGTCGATCTTGCGGTAGTAGTGCGTGTTGTGGCTGTGGGCGTGGCCCTTGACGGCAACGTTCTGCAGGCTCTCGTCCGTGTAGACCTGGTGCGGCACACGCAGCTGGTGGTATCCGATGATCTCTGTGTCCGACACCTTCTCCCACTTGTTGGCACCACCGATGAAGTGCTGCGTCCGCAGGAGCGGGTTGCCCAGCACAGACTTGTCCGAGATCATGGCGATGAATTCCTCAGCCGGCATTGCCTCCCATAGCTTGTTGAGGAACGAGCGGTAGTCGATCTGGAGTTCTCGTCAGTCCATCGACCTGACATAGGGGGCAAAGTTCACTTTGTCAGCGTACCCTCAGAGTCGGCGCGATGCACTTCCTCAGGCGGTCCCAGTCCTTCGAGTCGTAACTGTCAGCCCACTCAAAGGCCGCCTCGGTGACACCGAGGTAGTCTATCGCCCGTCAGTCAGACATCCTCAGACCATCTGGGGATTTGTGAAGCTCGAAACAGACCTTCAAAGGTAATTTGCTGTTTCTTCTCAGAGGCCATCTTGTGAAGTGCGATTTGCTAGGCAGTGTCTAGTTGCAAAGTGTTCAGGGGCTTAGATTTGATCTCACTCGGGCACGAGTCACATGTGGGAGGCCACGATGCCTTATGTACCCCTCGCACCATCACTGGTCACCCTTCATGACGCGCAGTTTGCCGCAGTCCCCGCGAAATTATGCACAGGGCCGGAGCCCGGAGGTTGGTGGGGATGTGCGGGCCAGACCCGGACCCAGCACCGCCGGTGGCTCGGCCTGCGCCTCGGTTCCCACCATGCGGCTGTTTGGGCCAGTCTTACACGCTAGTGCTTCTGGAATCTGCCCCTCAATCCCCGCGTCGCGCCATTGAGACCGGATTCTGGCCCAACTCACACCCCATCATATCCCTGAACCTTACGCATGGTGATTAGGCATTTCACCGGAGCTCCCGTTGGACAAAGACATATCCCCGACGGCTGAGCTGTGCCATACTCCGAAACCCCCCGCTTCATTCCCGGGGCGAGCCAGCGAGCCAGATGAGTCGCCGCTGAGATGCTTCCGCCGCTCGGGATCGCGGAGTCCTTATTCGTTAAGCCCAGTGTTGTTTCTCCGGAATCAGTAGCACTACATATGTCGCAAGTTGCTTTGCTTGGTCAACCCTTCTCACACAGGTTCATGTGCCGAACGCTCCCATGGCCACCTGCTTTATCCAATAACGCCCAACAACACCCAACTGGCCCGACTAGCCCAAGCAGGTTGGCTGTCACATTGGGCCGCTCATCATACATTATCCGGTAGCCAACTGTCTGGTAACACCGCACTAATCGCCCCACTCGCCACAGCTGCTGTCATAGCCGCTGGTGCTTTCGTCCCAGAAAATAGCATCACCGTCTTCCACCCCGCCATCCGCATGCCCGTCTAGCTCATCCAAGTCGTCGACGAGATAGTGAACCCTTCTTGACGATTGTAGCATCCCTCTTGCCGTGCGGCAGGTGCCCATAGGAGTAGCAGAGAGTGCTGGTGCCTCATCACCTCTCGGGCTCCCCGACACCTCCCTGCCCATCCGCCGACTAACCACATGATCTCCCGAGTCTGCATAAACCACCGCCTTCTTCACGCCTTTTGCCTTTGCCTTTTTAAGCGTAAAAGGAGAAACTTTCCTCCCATTCTTTTTCGCCTGCCCTTTAGTAGGAACCATAGCCGGCCGTCTTAGCTCCCTACCACCCCACCACCTCACCGTCTCATTCACCCCATCCCAAACCTCCTCCCTCGCTTCTAGCCTACCCACGCCCTGCTTCAGCAACCGCTCATAATCAGTATGCACGTGCCTGATATGCGCCCGCACCACGAGCGTGGCGCGCTCCTCCAACCCCACCGCCCCAGCCCTGCCCACCCTCCGACTGTGCGTCTTGAGGGCGTGCTTGACGATCCGCGGGACCTCCCCCCTCGGAATGTCCGGGAAGAGCTCGACGATGGCGTCCTCAAAGCCCCCCTCCTTGGCCGCGTCGCGCTTCTGGACGGCCGCCGCGCGCCGGGCCGCTGTGGCCTTGTGCTGGCACATGACGGAGTGGTAGATGTAGGCCGGGCAGCGTAAGCCGACCGGCTTGTTGGTCTTGCCGCCCCCGAGCACGACGTACAGCGTCTTGCGCGCGTCGTGCGTCTGCCGCCGGCAGTGCTTGGTGATGTAGACTTTGCCCTTAGGGACGAAGCGGTAGCCTTTGGGCAGGGGGTCAGATGCGCGGACAGCCGGTTCGTGGGGCGGGTTGGTTGGCCCTTTCGCCATGGTGACTTCTGCTTGTTGTGGTTTTATTGTTGAGGGTCTGTGCTGTGATATGCCTTTAATTGTCTTTTATTTGCTGAGGTTGTCATCCAACTTGTGCGCCGTGTGTAATTGGGCCACTGCCTTTAAAGTCGTCTTGTAACAACGATCTACGAGACTCGTAGCTACTGCTAAATCAGTGGGTGGTTAGATCGCAGTTGTAGACGCCGTAAATCTGAAATAGGATCACACGAGACACAGGTAAAGATGAGAAATAGAGTCGTCCCAGGCTCTGGAAAAGCTCACCTTTATCTCCCTCAATTCCAAGGACAATGAAACCCAGGAATATTCAGCTGCATGAATTGCTCAGAAGACCTTTGTTCGGGCTCGAATCTGTCTAAAGAGAAAAATAGTTGGGAATACACATTCAAGTGAGCCGGTAAGCGAGGAAGGCACCTGCAGATGGCTCAAATAGGCGTAGTCCATGATTTACGTTGGGTTGCGCAAGGGTTAAAAAAAACATACAACACCAGGGATTCGCTGGTCGTCACCGACCCAACTACTAATCTGGCCCTTACTGGTTTATCTAGGGGAGAGCGGACGGGATCCCGAGCTTTCCAGTAGGTATGGTCGTATGTGATTGTTCGATGACAGGGAACTCCTTTAACTATTGGCAAGTAATCAATTGGAAGAGGCTTCCTTGTTGTTGGAGCGGCATCCAGAAGCTTTAGGCGATTTTTCTGCGATATGTCTTAACCCTAACCCAGTCAGTACTTCATCCGGCATTGGAATGTAAACACAATGAATCTCATTGAACGCCCTGCTCAAATTGATTGCTTGTCAAAAATCTTCCGGTCTTCATTCCCGCCACTTAAGTCTGTATGTAAACGGTCGTGCAATCTCCCGCGTATGTATACCATCACAGCTGCATACACCGTTGATATGAGAGGACCGGCAGATCAGCAAGATATTCAGTCTCAGATATACATGCCGTTATCGCCAATGTCTCGATGTCCGGGGACCGGCGTCAAATATGCCAACTCGCTGCGCTGTGGAACCTGATAGCCCCAGTCCGAAGATGTGTCACACGGGTATGGGGGGTCTTCTTGGACAGATCCTCATAATGTCGGATTCCGTTTGCCAAACCTGAGCGTTCAAAGACGGTCGCGCAAGGCCTCTGTTCTATCCAATAAGACCCAACGCAGAGCCGGTATCCGCTAAGACCAAAGGCTTGTATCTTTCCTCGACGCAGGCAGGTTTAAGGTTGAAGTAAGGACTGGAACCATTGACCCTACATCATCGCGTGCACTCAGAAGCATAAAAGGTTAGATAAGGTTACGCACATTTGAAGTTTGATCATACCACTTGCTGTAGAACATACGCCGTGGGAAATTGGCATCTACATGTATTTCGGGGACAGGGAATACCCAGTCCGTGGTTTAAGTCGGATGATTACTTAGTTAAACGGCCCAAAACCAAGAAGTACACTATCCATCCCTCTCAATGGCGTAAGCCAGAGACTTTGATGGTCGACACTCGACGTTCTCTCCCCCGCGTGATTGTTGTCATAGCCACTCCCTGCTTGTGTCATACGCTTCAAGGTTCGTTTCTACTGTACCGACCGGTTTATAAGTGCCATGCTGCACATCGCAGAGCAACAGTAAGGCTCATTGACTTTCTAAATCATTGATTCGGTGAGCTAAGTGGCATCCCGAGACCGGCTTTCCAGCTAGTTTGGCAGGTATATCGGCGAGAGGTCCGGTCCCAACCTTAAGGCCTCAGATACAACTAACTCAGTTACATAACCCATTTATCGCTAGAATCATCCGGCCGCTCGATAGCCCCCTCTCTCGTAAGCACCCCTGAGGGCCAATAAGGTGATGGCCTTGGGAAGACGCGTTGAAGAGATGATAGATATCAATCATCTACGCTCTCGAGCTCGCTGGCCAACCGCCCCCAGTCGCCTTAGTGCAGAATAAGCAGATAACTACCCCGTGCAGGCTGCCAACCCCAGGATCGGCATCCGTATTCTAATCGCCATCACTATCGTCATCAGTGCACATGTAGTCGCTGTCGTTGTTGCTGTTGCCATCGCTATTGTCATCGTCGTCACTGCTAATCCCGGCCATGCTGCTGCCGTTGTCGTTGTTATCGCTATCATCCATATCCACTCCCGCTAGCAGCTCCTCGTCAAGCTGGCCGTCCTTGCAAAGGAGGTCACGAATCTCGAGACGCGTTGGCTTTCGGGTCAGGGCCCCGGCTTCCATAGTACTTGCGATTGTTTCCTCCTTCGCAGCTTGCATCTTCAAAATCTTTTCGTCGAGAGACTCCTTTACGACAAGCTTCGCTGTATGGACCTCTTTGGTCTGGCCGATTCGGTGGATACGTGCGAAAGCTTGATGTTCCAAGCACTTGTGCCACCAGTGATCAAAGACTATGGCGCGGTTGGCAGCAGTCAAATTCAGCCCATGAGCACCGCATGAGAGGGAAATGAGCTAGTGTTCGCCATGTTGGTTAGCGATAGATGTTTCTTGGAGGGTGAAGGGACAGCCTCGGTCATGACCTAATCAAATGGCACCGGGAGTACTCACCATAACCTTGACCTCAGAAACTTTCTGGAAAACCTGAATGCTCCTCTGCTGCTCGCCGTTTCCCATCTCACCCCAGAAATAAACAAATGGGAACCCATTCTGGAAAAGCATTCTTCCTAGAATGCAGAGCATCGGAATCCACTGGACGAATACTGCGATCGTGGTGAGCACCAGGGGCCGACGGTTATAAACGAAGACATGGCAACCCACTGATTATATTGTCCTCTGGTGCTTCCTTTTGCCATTTCTGTACCAGCTCCAAAGCTGCTCTGGTCTTTACCCCATGCGGGATTGGATTCCACGGCTCCTCGTCGCATCGCCGCAGGAACGCGCGAGCATTGGCACGCATCGGGCCCATCCCGTCATCCGTTCTTGCCTTCTTGATCTTACCCCTTTCCCTTCGGCCCGTGGACTTCGATTTTCGCTTTGCCGAGTTCTTCCTACGACCATCTTTGTTTGCAGCCCCTGCGGCCAGCCTCGGCTGCAAACCGCACTCGTCATCACCTGGCTTCCGTCGTTGGGTTGCGGTTCTCTGTTTGCCCTTCTGGCACGACCCGTCAAGCACACCTGCCAAGCCTTCGTGGTGAGAGATGGGATAGAAGCAGTCATCACCTGCCGGCTTGGTCCTCTCTAATGTCACTTGTGCATTGCAGCTCAGACAACGAGCCTCTCTCTTGACCTTGCGGTAGGCACTGATGCAACGCTTGCAGAACGCATGGCCGCACTATGAATGTTAGGAAACGCTTGGAACAGAACAAATGCAGGGCGAGGGAGCGCGTAATTACCACTCCAATTCGAGGCTCCTCCAGCACGTTACGGCAGAGCCTGCAGTAAAAGTGAATCACTGTCGTAGTCACCTCCAAGGGTTCGGGGCCCTTTATTTCAGGGTTCTCATTGGAGGCGAGGCACTCCGGGCGTAACAAAGCTGGGTGTGAGGAAAAATACCTTAGGAAGTGGAAAAGCTTGGCGATCTCCTCCTTGGGAACCACTGACGTACCGCCGAGTGCCGCCGAGGTGTTCGCGTCGTCACAGATTTGGGTATACCTATCTCGGATTTCCCGGTAAATCCCGTGTTCAAGGGGGGAGAAGGCCACGTTTATCACCTCGGGGGGGTGAGTCTTAGGTATCTGAATGATCGGCTTGCCCATAAACTTGTCTCCCACTCGGCTATGTTGTGTTAGTTACCTAGGGTGACAACTTAAACAACCAGTTTACGGTGATTGCGACATTGCCGCAGCTTACCGCCTCAATGATATCTCCTGGTAAATCATTGCCAATTTCTCCTTGTGCTGCTCCTGCTGCTTGTCAACAATGATGGCGGGCAAGGAGGGACTGCATCAACAATTGAACGCACACTCTCGATATCACCCATAGCGTCCCGGTACTCGTTAAAGTGGTTGTATCGGGTCATGAGAAAATCTAGATACGAGAAAAATTCTATATCACGTTAGGGGGTGTTACAATGGAATATTGACGAGGGCCAGAAGCTTACCATCCATACTGTTCGTCATTGGAGTACCGGTGAGGACCCAGCGGAGGTTGCTAATGAGATTCCTGCAAGCTCTCGACGCTGGGCAAGATGTCAGCGCCCGGCTCCCACGATTCACAAGTGCTGACGCTTCCTACTTTGGCTGCTTCTATTGTTGATGGCGTGGGCTTCATCGAGTACAATCCGGTGCCAGGTGGTCTGGAAGAGGGGGCCGCCGTGTTTCTGAAGAGCAGTCTTCCATGCCGGATCCCGAGCCGCTCTCAGTTTCTCAATCTCCTCGAGTTTATCTTTCGGTGGTAACTGACGTTGAATTTGTTCGTAGTTAGTGAGGCTATATCACTGTCAGCGGTTGGTGGTAAATGGAACCGCGAGGGAGGAGTGGGGGTCTTGCATGATACTTTCGTCCTCCCATTGCCTGTCCATCATGACCGTGTTGGAGGCATAGATGAAAACCCTTTTCATCTCCTTGTTTATGCAATGGTTCTTGATTTCATTGAACCACTGGTAGAGAAGCTTCTTGGGCGCAACGACGAGGGTCTTGTCTACCCTGGCGTTTTTGGCAGGTAGGTTCTGGGACATGCAGGCAAGGAGCTGGACGGTCTTCCCCAAGCCCATCTCATCGGCGAGGATCCCTCCGTTTGGACCGTGTGGGGCCATCTCGCGACCTAGCATCCATCTTACGCCAATGAGTTGATGATGATAGAGAGGAGTGCCAAAACCAGAGAGCCGCCACTTTCCGCTCACAGGTTTGCACCTCGAAACCCCAAATGACAATGTTGCTTCTTGAAGCAGGCTTAGTTCTTGTAGGGCTTTTTGGTTGGCGGGATCGATATCCTTTCGCATGATACCGAGCTGTTCAATTGTGGTCTTGCAGGATGTGTCATTCTGCATCGAAACATCACCCAGCTTTGCTCTCGCCGCAATCGGGCCGTCCTTGTCAACGGCGGCGGTAAGTAACACACTCTGCTCATTTTGCAAAGCCGCGAGGCCCTCAGATGCCCGCTGTCTCTTCGACCTGTACCAATCTTCGCCACCGCCAGTGTCTTTTCGCTTTAACTCTGGCTGGTCTGAATTGTGTTGCGCTAGACTGGTGGCGTACTGCCGCCTCCAGTAGTCTTTGGCACTCTTGTCACGGTCGCCACATCTTCTTTTTGCTTTGTGGACTGGCTCACGCTGCGCTTGCCCTTGCGCTTGCTGTAGCCCAAAAGACGAGCCTGTGAAGGTCTCAGCGGCATTTGGCGTTGGGCTTGGATATGGCGCTGTCATCGGGTTCGTAACGAGCTCGCTTCCACTCCCGCCGTGGAGGGGAATGGTAGGATCACCGGACGGTCCTGCTGGAGACGCCATTACGTGGATTCGATTGAAGGGGGCGTGGTGGGAGAATCCAATTTGAGGATGTGGCTCGACGATTGGAATGCCTGAATATGCCTGATAGCTGGTAGGTGAGGTAGGGAGGCTAAGACGTTAGCGTGTTCCAATGGGAAATCAACCATAGCCAAAAGGCTACCTAGCCTCGTGCCCGAATTTTCTGGGAAACATGCGAAGAGCGAGCTGGAAAAACCGAAAATGGGTACCTAAGTGGGTTGATGAAAAAAAAAAAAAAAAAAAAATTCTAAGAAATAAATAAACACGAGTGAGATGTAGCGCGGACGCTTTGGAAAAGTTCCTACGACGAGATTCGGGTGTTGCGGGTTGCGAGTACTCTGGGGCGAGAGGTTATGGTTGCGAGTGCGATAGAGAGATTCTTTCCCGAGGTGCTGATTTTCCCTGACGGGTGGAACGGCCAAGTGTATTTGGAAAGCAAGGAAAGGACGAGGAGTCGAGAGAAGCGTTGGAGGATGCTGGTTTGTATTTGGAAGGATGCGCAGCAACGAATGAATATTGCGAAGTCTGAGAAACGAGGAATACGTCTTTGCGAGTGCTCACTAGAGATGAAAATGCTACCCGTACTCCTCTTGTTCGAGCCCGAGATGATTTATGGGAATAAGATTGTGCGCTTGTTATTATCGAGTCCCCCGAGAACAGAGAAGAAGAAGAAGAAGAAGAAGGAGGAGGAGGAGGAGGAGGAGGAGGAGGAGGAGGAGGAGGGGGAGGAGGAGGAAAAATTGATAGGCAGTGGGATGGGCGGGCGGCTGGGGAAGTGGAGGAAAGGACAGGTATGCGAATTAATAAACCAGATGAGAAAGTAAAAGTCAAAGTCTCCTGCTTCGGCCACCATATTGCAGTACACTATCTTTGCAGGAGGAAAGAAAGAACTGGCGAACGTGAGAGAGTCAAGGGTTGGTATAAGTCCGTGGGAAAGCTTAGTCAGGCAGCTTCGAGATCCTGCTCACCTGCAACTTGTTCCTTAGTTAAATTATCATTAAATGTACAGTCCAGGCGTCAATACCAGCTAGTGTCTATATTATGCTATATGAACGGATGGCAAAGGCCATTGCATACCTCTACCGTACTCCGGTAAAGAACGAGCGGTATAATCAACTGCAACATGGATTGCCTTAAGTCAAAGTACTTATACTTGGTGTCCACAATCACCAGCCAGTAAAGATCCCGCATCTGCGGACCGCAAGGCTAAGACGGACACGGCAAGATCGATTCATGTTTGTGAACCCTGTCTCATTTGTTATGAAGAGAAACCTACCATGTAGGGTAGCTAGCTATCCTATGCTTGAGTAGGTGGGCAGGAAACGTGGTAAGTAAACCTTCTTACATACCGTCGTCTCATCGCCTCTTCGGTAGGCATCAATGCCACACTCATCTTGTACAATCCTAGTAGTCTGTTGACTCGGTGCGAGTGGCCTTACAGTACCCATTCAACGTCATTGGCCGCTGATTGGCTTCCCCGTACAGAGGTATTTATTGGTTTGGAAATTTCCGGAGCCTTATCAGCGGCACTGGGGCATGTGATTAGTTAATCAACGGCCAGGGGAGCAACCGACAACCCAGCACCCAGCAACCCCCACCAAATTCAGCGGGCTGCTTGCCGCCCTGGTTTTTGTTCAGCTCTTCTGAAAGTTCCGACATCATCTGGCCCGAGAATGTACTACGGGATAAATAGCGACTGTGGTTTCGATTGCAGAGTCGAGTTCCAGGTTTTCGGCACTCCCAGGATGCAGACGCGGTAGTCGCAATGTCCGATGCTGATAGCGCGAATAACAATGGGGTTGAAGCCGACTCGGCTGCACGCGATTTCGCAGCAACACCACTTCCGCCGCCTTCCTCCCCCCTTGATCCCGGAGACGCAACCGGGAGCCGCACCAACGAGGACACACGATCACATTATGCGCTCAACATCGAGCCCGGCCTCGCCGACACGGCAAACACCGGTTCGGTGCCGGATCCCACCGGGCAGACTCGCGGCCGCTCCGATACTCTCGCGCCCATGAGTCCCAGCATACGCCGCCGCACAGGTCGTACAGGAACGTTCAAGACGGTGGATGACTTTCAAGATTTTGAAGTTGGGCCTGGCTGGCACCGTACGTCCCCATAGTCCCCAAGCATTGCTGCGCGTTGATTACTGACCTATCTCGATACACAGCTGGCGCCGAACCAGGTGTAGACCCCAGCAAGCCCGATGGAGGCCATGCCTCTATGCCGACCCTGAGCGCTCCTTGCGATATCACCGTCGTCGATTTCTCCGAAGACCGATTCTCTATGCAGAAACTAGACAACGAGACACTGAATGGGTTCATGAACCGACCACAACCGACTTGGGTCAAGTGCCGCTGGGTCAACGTCAACGGCCTCAGCTGGGATGTCATTCAGAGCCTGGGACGGCACAAAAAGCTCCACAAACTGGCAATCGAGGATATGATGAATACAAGGAACCGAACAAAGGTTGAATGGTAAGCAAAGACAGCCCAGTATGCAGAAGCGGCCGAGTCTCACCCTACGCTCAAGGTATCCCACCCACGCCTTTATGGTGTTAACCCTCCAGAAGCTGGTTCATCTGTACGAACTGGATAGCGACGCTTCGTCAGACTCGGACGACGACGACGATGGTGTAAGCCTGACAAGCGGGCCGAGTAAGCGGAGCGGACGGTTCCCGAGGAAACTCGTCAGGAAGTTGACGAGAGTGTTCCGAGGCGGGATCCGCGGCGACGGTCCCAAAGACCTGGGCTCCGGCAAGCAATCCGGTACAGCCGAGCTGGGAGGATACCTCAGGTCGCAGGCGAGTGGGTTCTCGGATGTTCCTGATATCTCCCAACTCCGCACCCTGCAGATGTATCACGCGTCACCTGACGACTCACGAGCACAATTCATGGAGAAGAATTCTGCCCTGGCATCGAGGGACCTCGCAGTAGCCTGTGAACAGGTATCCATGTTCATCACCAACGACAACACTATCATTAGTTTCTTCGAGCTGTCAGCGCGAGATGTCGAGACACCCATTATTCGACGTCTCCAGACAAGCGACACCATCATCCGGCAGTAAGTCCGGCCCTGTGACAGCAGGCATGCCGCTAACAGCTCGTCGCACCAGATCCTGTGATGCGTCGATGGTCTGCCAGGCCATCATCGATGCCATCATCGACTTGGCCATTCCTGTCACGGCTTGCTACGGAGACGTGATTGGGGATCTAGAACTCGATGTCCTCACCGGGCCCGATCTCGATCGTACCAAGAAACTCTACATTTTCATCACCGAGATCAACAAATTACTCGCTTTCATCAACCCCATCATAGCGCTCATCAATGCCCTGCGCGATCACCAAACGGACGTGTCGCAGGAGCTGGCCATGGCAACACTGCTGGACCCAAATCACGAACCCATCATCACCCGCTTGACTTACACCTATCTCGGAGACGTCCTGGACCATTGCGTCTTGATGACTGAGACGCTCAATCAGCTCAAATCCTCGGCAGATGGCATGATTGGATTGATCTTTAACACCATATCAGCCCACCAGAACGAGTCGATGAAACAACTGACGATCGCAACCATCATATTCCTTCCATTGACCTTCTTGACAGGGTACTTTGGCCAAAACTTTCAGCCGTTTACCGTCCTTTATGAGGATATTGGCTACTTGTATGTACCATCGGCCTCGTGACTCTATTCCCGATCGATTCTCATGCCAACTGACTGCCAATCCAGTTGGAAAATCGCTATCCCAGTTGTAACTGCAACCGCTCTCATCTTACTCAGGGAAGTTATCTACGACTATTGCAAGACATTGCTTCAGCGTCGTTACATTTGGCGCCTGAGGAAGCGTCGTTCGAGGCGGCGTGATAAAAAGCGCCGCTGAGTGTTTTTAGCATTAGGTTGGGAAGAAGTACGGCGCCGTAAGAGCATGTGAATGAATCACGTTATGCGTGGATCAGTGATCTGAAATCCCATTCGGTTGCGGCTGCGTTCAAATCTGATGTTCGACGAAATGCCGAGTTCTCCGCATTTGCCCAATCTCCCGGAACCCTCTTTCCGGCCGGGGTGCTTCGCCAGGACATGTCTACCCTCTAGCCGCGCGGGGACGGACAAGTCTGCGTGGGACAAGAGACGGACTGTGGCCTACAGATTGTTACAAAGTATTCGCATGCCCACTATGGTAAATACATACTCCATCAACCAAGTTGGGCTGTTTTGGTTCGTCTCATTCGCGTCTAGTTTAGCTATTGATTGTATAGTTCACGTCTCGGGAGTGTGTCCATTAGTGTCACGTCCGTTAGTACGTTGCCGAGCGCACATATGATGACGTCCAAGAACAAACTCGCGATGAGTGACATCCAAGCTGGCGCTTTGGCCCAGCAGCAGCTCTTATACATCGATGGAAACCACCGGGAAAGTTCCGACGCGGTAACCTTCCCAGTCAGGAACCCAATGACAGGCAGTGTCATTTACAATTGCGCCTCGGCCTCGATCGACGACTATGCCGCAGCCATTGAAAATGCCCATTCGGCATATCAAGGGTGGTCTCGAACCAGCCCCTCGACCAGACGCCGCATCTTCTTGAAAGTCGCCGATATTTTGGAGTCATATATGGAAGGGGATGCGCCAGAGCTTCTATCCCACGAGGTCTCAGCAACGCAGCACTGGGTCAAGGTCAATATCTTCGCTACCGCCGCGCTGTTCAGGGAGACGGCAGGGCTGGTTACTCATATCAAAGGTGAAATCGTGCCGGCAGATCGGCCCGGAACGTCTATCCTAGTTGAACGGCAGCCGGTCGGTGTGGTTTTCGCCATCGCACCCTGGAACGCTCCGGTTCGTCCCCTGTCTCCAAGGCAAAGCCCCGCTGCAAAGAATACGAGCTAATCAAACGGGCAGGTGAACTTGACGGCACGAGCGGTTGCCTGCCCACTGGTCTGCGGCAATACCGTTGTCTTGAAACCGTCCGAGTACAGTCCCAAGAGCCAGTTTCTCGTTGCGCGGGCCTTGAGCGCCGCAGGCCTGCCCCCTGGTTGCTTCAACTTCCTCCCTACGGGTCCGGAGAGGACTCCGCAAGTAACCGAGTTCGCAGTCCAGCATCCAAAAGTCCTCCGCGTCAACTTCACAGGGAGTGATCGGGTGGGCAGAATCATTGCCGGCTGGGCCGCCACTTGCCTGAAGCAATGCGTCCTGGAACTTGGCGGAAAGGCGCCCGTCATCGTGCTGGACGATGCCAACATTGACGATGCGGTTGAGTCGGTAGTATTTGGCGCGTTCTCATACAGCGGCCAGATTTGCATGTCAACAGAGCGCGTACTGCTGCACAGATCCATCAGCCAGGAATTCAAGGGCAAACTTGTCAGCAGGACTGTGAGCCTGAAGACCGGTAACCACCTGAAAGACACCGGCGTCTCCGTTTCCGGCCTCTTCACACCGGCCTCCGCCGCTCGGGTCATGGACATGCTCCGTAGCGCCGTAAGCGGTGGTGCCAACCTGCTGACCGGGGATCTCACAGTCGCGGGGCCTAACAACACCATCATCTCGCCTCACATCCTCGAAAACGTTAGCCGAGATATGGATATTGCGCGCAAAGAGTCGTTCGGTCCTGTCATGGTACTTTCCGAGTTCGAGACTGATGAGGAGGCGATAGCATCGGCAAACGATAGCGAGTTCTCACTCTGCGCCAGCGTCTTCTCGAAAGATGTCATGAGAGCCATGGACATTGCGAAACAGATCAGAGCCGGCGCTTGCCACATCAACGGGCCCACAGTCTATGTCGAAGCTCCCCTTCCGAACGGCGGCACCGGCGGCAACAGCGGGTATGGCCGGTTTGGGGGTATGGCCGGGGTGGAGGAGTTCACGGAGCGGAAAATCATCACGCTCGCGAAGCCTGGCATGAAGTTCTCATTCTGATGATGTCAGGGCAACTATGCTACCGTCGGATCATGGCCGCCTGTGTGCTGGGGCTTGTTCCCAGTCGAGCTGGCATGCATGTCGTGAGGAGGTAGCTTCTACTCAGTATAGTCCTGCAACAGAGCAGCCGAAAAACCGGTTCGCATTGGCTCGGTGCTGTTTTTAGGCCGCATCGGGAGCTTCTCAGTAAGCAAACACGGGCTGGGTCCGTGGAGCGTGCAAATGCGGTACCGACTTGGCCACCTAGAGGTCGAATACGAGTTTTTGGGCAGGTTGGCATGGGTGTGTGGGCTTGGCAGGCGATCGCCCGCAGCAGAGCAGGCCGTTAGTCGGCACCAATATCCGTCAAGAACCAACATTCTTTCCTCCCGGGGCTTGGAAGGACAAAGATGGCCCCCCGTCCTCACCCACACAACCCTTACCCACCCCCCCTCGTACCTCCGTTTCGAGGACAACAGCCAAAAGTTCCACTGGTCTCCCAGCAGAGGTGCGTTTCGCAGCCCGCCAACCCCATGCTAGCCGGCCACTGGCCGACCAATCACGGCGCCGGCCGTTGCGCGCAATTGCTTTGGGATCAATGATATCCATGACCAACAATACGAGCTTCAATGTCTAAGGGCAGACCCCGCCTCCTGGTCACTTAGGTGATTACCTAACAACCCTGTTAGTATGACGATGATTGTTTAGCCCGTATCCACGACGAACAGGCGGTTGAGGATATTGGATCTATATAAAATTTCACCTGAATCCCGCCGTAGCCGCTCCCTTCGATGTCCCCTCATCCGCTTCGCTTCCACCGGACAAGTAGTCGCACAAGTCACAATATCAAACATGGCCCGCCTGACTCTGGCTGCCGCACTGCTCGGCCTCGGCCATGGTGCCCTAGCTGCTCTGGAGACATGCGGCGAGGTTCAGTTCGACCCCGCACAGGTGAGTATCACCACGGTTCTATACCGCCACTTTGGCCGGGCATGCCCTAAATTGCCGCGTAGCACGTCTGCTGGGACAACCAGTTCCTCTGCCCCGTCACCGCGGGCGAGCCGCTCTCGCACTGCGCCGGTGCATGCTACAGCAAGTTCATGTACAAGTGCGAGAACAATGTCCTCACCCTCCTCCCGCCCGTCGAGACGCCCTTCACCCTCACCGTGTCCAACCCGACCCTCCCTATTCACGGAAAGCCCATCACCGCCGGCGGCCTGCACTGGAACATCGACGGTGAAACGAGCAGCTACTGCCCCGACCAGGTTGGGGATGCCTGCCCGCCCGGTGACATCACGGCCATCGTCGCCGGCGGCGGCGGTGCATCCATGAACGTCATGGTTCCTGGCGGCCAGCGGGCTTACCTGGACCCCTACTGGAACATGGCTTACACGCAGGCCCACTCTGCCTTCATGCCGCCGGGCAGCACCCCGGCCGGGTTCGGCGCCTACCAGGGCGGCGGCTTTGTCAACCTCAACGGCAACGGCTGGGGTTGGGTTGCGTGCCCGCCCAGAGCCTCTGGCGGCGGCGGGACCCAGTGGAACCTGGTGGCTAAGAACGAGACGAACGCGGCGATCCTCAACGGCTGCCCCGCGATCAACCTCAAGATCAACCCCCTGCCGAGCGGCTCCATTAGTGCTTGGCAGTACACATAGAGCGATTGGCAGGGCTCGGATCCGATGGTCAGAGAAAGGAGTTGGTAGTCGCCTGGCTTCCGGGAATAATACGGGATATGAAAAAAGGCGGACAGCGTGCTGTTATACCAGGTAACTTCGTTAGCTACTGGTAATATATGACATCAATGAAGCGCTACTACATCAGACGTATTAAGCTTGCTGGTACTTTGCATGACTTTCAACCAATGGCGAGTGTCACAAACATAACAGAACCTGGTAGTGGAAGAAGCATCGAACGTTATCGCCGACGACGATTGCCGACGCTAGGCATAACTTCAGGGGGCGACAGTGCTACTACGCATAGTAGAGGCTCCCTTTCCCATGCTCAATAGATTGTCAATGATGCCCAGCACAGCTACCTCCCGGTCCCGTTGGTGAGCGACTGCACTGGCAGAGTATAGCTCAGTCGTCCCGAAGTTAAGTAGGAAGGGCGAATTGATGATGTGGCTCCTCCTATGCCTTACAAGGGTTAGTTGAACAAGGCAGCGCAGCCGAGATTAGGCCCTGATGTCTTTCTCATCAAGTCTCCTTCATCGGCCGCGAGTATCAGGATGGACCAGGTGGCAGCCAGAGTAGTGATCCTCCTCTAGTATAATACTTATAGGAAGTGCGACCCGCGTCATCGCACTTATTGATGTCATCACCCCCTCATTAGCTTCCGGTTACTCCCTGCCATATCTCTAATCAATGCTTGGTATGCTCCATTTTGAGAAGCCCCCATCCCTACATTTTCCAGTATTCTTCACTGGCGATGCACTAACGTAGGCCATCATGACAGGAAACCTGCATCGGCAAACGTTACAGAAGCGACAATTGGTACGCTTAGCCCAAGCGCAACTTGTATAGCCAAGAAGATGGCGACGCCATCCAGGAGAGATGACCACGCGGGTTAAGGGGATGATATGCTGCATGCTCGGTAAATTCCACATCAAACATGCCCTTGCGTCAAGGGAGAGGCATGGAAGCTTGGACACTGCTTCAAGTGGATGCTATGAGCTACCCAAAACGATCGTACATCTCTCGGTAGACGTGACCGATCTTGCCGTGCCCCCCAAACCAACGTAGCCCTCAGTGTCATCGCACGTTATACTGATCCGGGGCGCGCGACATTCATACATGGGCTAGGGTAGTCGGAGCGGGGTCTCTGTTTACGCTGTAACCGATGCAGACCTGTTGATTCAGCTTCCCGCATCATACTCTTCAGCCAGGGCTTGCACCCTAGTATCCTACAGGTTGGTTCCGGTTATGGGCGGCATGTAGGCATCTCATCCAACGGCGAGAAGCGAGGTGGCAACGTGCTGGAGAACCTGAATATCATGCCCGTGACTTCCAACACACCTCCACACTCGCAATTCTTGTGGTCGGGAGACGCTAGCTCACGGATGGAAAGAAACCTGAGGATGAGCATCGCTGCAAGCACCGTTTCTTGCTCATCTCCGTGTCAAGCAGCCTTTTGCACCGATGGAAGGTCGTCGGGGGGCACAATGGATCCGACAAGCCCCGAATCGGGCGTTCGGGATATGGAGTACATAGTGGGCGTAATAGAGGATTGCTGTTAGGAGTATGTGCCATGGTCGAGGAAGCAAGCCCCTAATGGTGTTCGGTTCAAGGAATCTGAATAGACGAGTGCATCATCTTCATCGGTCTTAAGGTTTGCAGCGGGCCTGCATGGGGTGTTGCGTGCTCTTTCCAGCAGACGATAAGAAAAATGGGGGTCCTCGATGCTACACCGAATCGCCTGGGCGCTCAACGTAAGGTATCCTCGAGGCCAGAGGGACCTGTCCGGTCATTAAATTACCGCCGATGGCTCGGAGTGCCGGCAGTAGTGGATAACAACATCAACCTGCACACGTACGACGCCCATTTCTTGGATCTTCTTGGCCCTTGGACAGAGACTGTGGGGCACGCAGTACTTTCCCTGCCGACTAGGGGTTGGTTGACGAGGAAGATCCCGAGGACCCGTTCCGCGGTGTTTTACCGCGCGGATTGTCAAAATCGGAGTGTTGAGCTCCTTCGACCATAGTGTTAGCAGTGTAACGGCCATTCGTGTTGGTCGTAACAACTACCGACCCTTCCGTGTGGGTTATAATCGTCGTCCAGACCCGGATTGAACCGAGCCTCACTACGTGCGCAGAGCACAAAGTTCATCTAGGCCACTCTTACCATGGCCTGGAAGTTGAGTTTATAGCGGGGCCTGAGTGGTGTCAACCACGAGGCCCGCAGTGATAGTGTATATGGATTCATACCTCGTGCATTACGCGGCTTCCGCCAGACGGCTCTTGCATAGACAAGCATCTAAAGCTCCTCGTCCACCGTGGCCTTGCTCTGCCGCAGCATCCTCGGCTTGCCCATTTGGGACCATGCTGCCTCCACTAGGCGTCTTTCCATCTTTTCTGACGCCACCTCCTCCAATACTTTAAGTTTCAGCCAGTGCTGGTTCGTGACGCTCTCGTCGTATACCCATTCGTTCGAGCCGTTTCCCGCGACGTGGTTGTACCCAAACACATTGCCATAGTCAAATAAGTCTCCCAGTCCATCCGTAGCGTACAGGATCGTCAGGATATCCCATGAAGGACGGGAAGTGTTGTAGGTGTAGTATATATAGGCAGCTCGGACGGGGTCTGCTCGGGGCCCTTCAGCAATTAGCCGCATCCCAGACATGACGTTCTCGCCGAGTTCATAGCCGGAAAAGACAATAGGCCCCTTCCAGTTGTTCACGACATGGGCGGTTAGTGAGGCATCATCGCCCCAGAAATTGTATTCGTAGCCGGACGGGTACATGCCGCCCATGATCACTAGCTCGGAGACCTTGGCCGCGATCAGTTCCGGCCCACTTAGCTCAGAGTATGCGTCCGCAGAAGAATTCAAGAGACCGGACAACTAAGGTATTAGTGAGCTTGGCAGAAAAAACAAACGACAAGTCCCGTATTGGTCAGATGAACACGCACATTCTCAAAGAAGCCGATCGACGCAATTGTGACGCTCTCGTCTGGCGCCTCGGACAAGACCTTCCGATACAGTGACACGGGGTCCCATGCGTCGTCGGCACAGCCCCAGGGTAAAGTCCCTCCAGACCAACGGTAAGCAATTTTGCTTGCGTACTCCCCCAGTGCGAAAGACCAGGAATCAAAGAACGTGGCATTAGTGAGTGGTCGCTTTATGCCGATAGGTGTCCGCGGGTGCCCGTAGTGTGCCAGAATAGCAGATGCCGCGAGGGCCGAGTATGATGAAGGATAGTTGACGTTGACCGCTAATAGGCGCACCAAGGGTGATGTTGCTGCGAGCAGCAGCGCCCCCGCATCGCTTTGTACTGCATTAGCTGCGGGGAGAGAAAAGACGATGGAAAGAAAACAATAGGAACAGTGAGCGACTGGGCCACGGAACTCACTCGACGTCACTAAAGAGGTCAGTGTCGATAATCAGACCCCTCGATCTACCCGCGTCGTCGGTTTGCCATTGCTGCGAGGGCCAAATCGTGGCCGAGACTGCTAGGAGAGGGACCACACAGACCGCTACCGCAAACAAAATTCGCGGCATCACGGCTGTTGAGCGAAATAGTAGGCAGCCTGGAGAATGCGGAAACCATCCCGCAGTTGGCAGAGAACACGGCCTGTGAGGTGATCCGGGTCACGGGACAGATTCCAATTACCCTAACCCTCCATTAACGCCCCAAACGCGAAGTTATAGACACACAGTAGCAAAACCGGACGGGCTCTGACGGTTTGGATTGCCGAGTTCCTTTTACGTAAAAAGTACGTCCTGCAAGCTACAAATATTCCCGTGTCTGCTCTCCGTCACCGTCTATACGCTGTTGACTATCCCCATGCAATGCGAAAGTCAACGCGCAGCAACCGTCGGGGCGCTGCCACACGGCGAAGAACTATCCCGCGGGCGATTGATGGGCACGGCAGCGGCGGGACATCAACTGGAGAGATCTGGCCCCAATGCTAGATCTGGCCGACTCGAGACGCCATCTATGATGTTCTATCCTCTACGAAGCGAAGGGCATGCGTTCAACGACGGCATGCTTCGCGTGACCCAAAGTTGAGCCTTCTGTTGACGAGCCGGCCAACAGCATTCAGGTGATGTTGGTTAACAGGTGGAGTTTATACATTCGAGAACGTCATCCAAGCAGCAGCGGCGCCGTTAGTCCCCTTGAGGTTTGCGCCCTTCCAAGGTTTGCACCCTTCCAAGGTTTGCACCCTTCCAAGGTTTGCACGTATCCTTCTCAGTCTCGACCAAGGCGTTCCTCGTCGTCATCTCTAAGCTCATAGGCTGGGCGAAACTTTGTCGTGTCACCGCTAACTGCTAGTGCCGGATTTGGCCGGGTGTCAGTCACACCTCCAAGCGAGGTGAAGCCCCGGTTGTAGAGTTCACAAAATGGGATGCGGAGGTGCCGGATGAACTGTATCTGAGTTAGCGCCCGGTCCCCTCCACATGGCTAGCCGTGTTCTGCTCCGCTGGGAAAAAGATAAGACTTACCGCCCAGATCTCAACATAATGCCAATCAATGACCGGATGGATTCGCATAAACTGCGGCCAACCTGCGTCGGTCGGGTTGAAGTGCGACAAGAACTCCCCATGCGGATCCGTCCGCCTCGTGCCCAGAAATATCGCCTTGATGGCTGGCCTGTCCTCCAAATATGCCTCGAGCGCGGGTCGCATGGGCAACGCGTACCGTTTGAGATCCAGATGGTATTGATCCGCCGAGCTCGCCACGAAATCCTCGACTTCGGTAAACGGATGCGCAGAGACAATGTATATCGCCTGGAGCGGTCGATCGGGAGCACCGGGGTTCGGCAGGCGGGCGGATGAGGATGGCGGTGGCGGCGGTGACGGCGACGACGGCGGCCTAGGAGCTGCTGGATCGGGATGAGGAGAAGCTGGGCGAGAAGCCCAGGCGGGTAAACAGGCCATTATGAGCACTAATAGGACAAGGCAATCCTTGCCGCCATTGTACGAGAGCGAGAGATGATCGGGCCTTGTGTGAATCCCCGGATATCATGGTCAGCCTAGTTGTCGCGTAGTTGGTATCCATCCTGGCCCCGCCCTCACCTCGGCCATTGAAGTGACGCAGCACCTACCCATATCGGCGCAGCGCCTCCCCGATCACGCCCATCGACACCCTGACCTGGTTCTGCACGTTGCGCAAGACTTCATCGTCGGTCTGCTCGCAGAGGAAGGCATCGATCTTGCCGCGAAGCTCGAAGCAGATGTCGGGTAGTGTACGTCGCAGTGATGCAAGCGCCTGTGCCGAGGCATGTGCCTTAGCGACGCCATTGATCCGTGGATCATCGTGTCGGCAGACGGGATCATGTATCATTTCCAAGGCTTCCCACCTACAAACGAGAGACAAGAATTGTTGCGCATGAGGAAGAGAACAGTCGGCGCTCCTTTCATCGGGGCTGAGTACCGTCGGGTGTCAGCAGCGGTGGGGCGCGGGGCAGCGGTGGGGGCAGCAGCGACAAAACCGAAGTTGGCCCGAAAAAAAGCCCCGAGATGCATTCCAATGGGATCTGCAGGGCTTTCAAGTTTAGCCGCTCCAGAGAGAAGCAACGGTTACAAGCGCGCGGAACCACGTCCTCGGGCGCAATTAACCTTTATTGATTATACTATAATAATCCCGCTATAGGCCTCCGGTATCTGCACTATGAGATAGGCGATTCTCCGGGCCCGAAACCCCACCGGAGCCGTTGGGAACACCACGGCGACGTGGACCCCACGGGCCGCCAGACGAGGTGCTCTTCACCTACAACCACCTGAACGAGGACGCCTGTAAGCCCTCTGTAGTAAGGCTCGGTACAAGCTTGCCGGCAAAAGTATACCACCTCCGTTCAGCACCAATGACTCTTCCGAGACACTATACGACTCTAGATAGCGCTTGGGGCGCCAAGGCCGTAGACTAGCGTTAGCGAGCTGGCGATAATAGCGTTCGGAGAGCAGGCCTCTCTTAGATTTGCTAACATTTAGGTGCCCCTTCCGGTAACCTCAGCAAGCGATACAGGCCGTCTTCGGAGAGTGCCACATTCCGGCGTATGAGCATCATGCTTTGCCTTTGCATCACTGACTGAATTGTCTGGGCCAGTCGCATTTGACACGGTGGCTGGGCTGTTGTTCTGGCCGCCCGCTGATTCCCAACACAGAGCCCAACCGCCCACTTCCTTGCACCCGGAGCATCGCCAGAAGGGTCCAGGGCATAATCGACGTTATTGAAATTGGACCAAGGCCCCAATCAAGAATTTTCTTATGCGGTCTAACCCTGCGCCTGCTCCCTTCCAGCCTACTGATTGCATGCCAAGCATCTCGACAGATCATCACTGGCAACAGTACTGGCGCTAAGTTCAGCCGCAGTAAATAGTGTCTTTTTGGACATTTTTCGGGTCCCCGGCCCTTGCTTGACCGAGACGTAGTATCCTGGGCATAAAATGTCTGAAGCTCCTCGGCTGACGATGCCTCGGTGCCAAAGCATTGAGCAAAACTAACCCCGCGAAGAGCCGGCATTCGTGAAGCGACCTCGTCACAGCCATGTCCAACAACGGCGCCCCAGCCTACGGGCCCGCCATGGGACAACATAATCCAGGCCAATACCAACAACCCCATTTCGGCTATGGACAGCCGCAGCAGCCGCCAGCATACGGCCCTCAACAGCACCCTCAGCAGGGCCAGCCTCACCAGTTCTCGCCTCCTGTTCACGCTGTCGACCACCAACTTGCGTCCGCTATGGCCGGAATGGCCATCAGGAATCCGCCGACGCCCCGGCAGACACCACATAATCCACAGTCACCTCGGGCCCAGTCTTGGACGTACCCTCATCAACATTCACCGAGCTCTCAGATTACCCCTGGGCTGCAGCCGCATCAAGGTTATGCAACCAGTTCCCATCCCTCAGGTCCTGCCCCCCCAGGTTCTCAACCGGTCCACACTCAACCGACTCCGCTGCCACCCCAGTATTCGCTGCACCAAGCAGCCGTGTATACACCCCCGTCAACCACCTCCCCGCCTTCGCAACCAGGTCCAAGAATTGGATCTATGGCCAACTCCGTTTTCGGGAAGGAGACGATGGATTCGGTCGGGAAATGGGGCAAGAAGACGGCGAGCCTGCTGGGAGGCGCCGTCAAGAATGCCGTCTCGAATGCTCAAGCTGCAGCGGTGCCCAAACCGGGGACGCCATCCACTTACGGAACGACGCTCGTCATAGCACAGCAATCGGGGCTGCCGGCTACTAGCACTAGTTCTGGGTATGGCTCTAACACAAACCAGGCCTACGGACCGGGTTCTCCCATCCATGGTAATGCGCAGCATCCACCAGCGTGGCCGGGTGCCGCTGCTCCTGCCTCTAGGAGCACCGGCCCCGCACCTGGTAGCTCTCTCGCGCAGGGCACCACTGGGATACAGCCGCACGCAACCGCACCCTGGAATGATAGGCAGGCGCAAGCTCCAAACCAAGGTGCTGCGCCTCATCCGGCAGCAGTGGGAACCGCCGCGCCTCAAGCTGGGCGGGCAGCGCCCGGAGTCAGGCTCGGACCCGCACTACACCCACCACACCCCGGCGCGTTCCGCGGCAGGGGCGGCTTCCGAGGCCGAGGCAGAGGTGGTTACAGAGGGGGCAGAGGGGGCGCACCACCGCCGCCGCCGCCATCATCTGCCACTCATGCGTCCGGCGTACCGGGCAAGGCTAAGGCTACCAAGTCTAGCAGTAATAACAAGAAAAAGTGGTATGCTGCCGGGGGGGTGGGGTTGGCGGCTGCTTTGACAGTGGGGACGCTGGCTGCGCTGGGAGGCGATGCGAGTGGATTCGATTTCGGTGGTGGGGACGGTGGTGACAGCGGTGCTGGGGACGGAGATGTCGATGGCGGTGATGCAGGAGGCGAAAGCGGGGCTGCCGGAGAGGGTACGCACGGTGACGGTGCAGGCGGATGGAATGAGGATCCCGCAGACGGATACGACGCCGGCGGCACGTATTGGGGGGAAGATTACTACGAAGAGTATGCCTGGTACTACGGCGACGAAGGTGCTGGTTATGACGAGTATGCCGGTCATGAGTATGGCGCCGGCGCTGCCCAGGACGCGCAAGCAGCGGCTGCGCCGGATTACGCAGCTACCATCCAAGACACGCATGCCGCAGCCGCGTCGGAGTATGCTGCGGCCATCCAGGACACTTACACAACAGCCGCGTCGGATTATGCCACCGCCATTCAGGATGCGCACGCAACTGCTGCATCGGAATACGCCGTTGCCATTCAAGATGCGCACGCAGCAGCTGCGTCGGAGTACGCTGCCGCCTTCCAAGACACACAAGTGGCGGCTACGTTTGAATACGGCGCCGGTGGTGGGGAGTATGCCGGCTACGAATATGGCACTAGCTGTGGCGTCGGCTTCCAGGACGCACAGGCAGATCATTTCGCCAACATGATGGAGCATCAGGCTAACATGAACGGCTTGAGCTACGTCGGCGACGTCGAGTACAAGACCGTTTATGAGACGACGTATGGAGGTGCAGGCCCAGCGTCATATATCTAAAGCCGATGGGAGGCAATTGTCATCGCTAACCTTTGGATATGATGTTATTAATAAGCAATGTAGATATAGTCGCAAGCATCCCCTCATACACTTGGTGCTCAGAGGCTTCCTACAATCATTTCTCCCGTGCCTTATAGGACCGCGGGTGTATCTACGGTCTTGCGGGAATAGCAATAAATTGACAACATCTGTCGAACTACAGCGATACTACCAACTATTCGTCGAGATACGATGATACCTGGCTGGGCACTACAGTGTCACCATTCGAGTTTTGATTGTAGAGGTTACCTGGGTCAAGTGCTGGTCAATGATTACCTCTGACCAGCTGTCAAAAGCAAGCTATTGCTGTTTCTTGGGGAGTGTTCACCCCGTTCTCGGCCCTCCCATAGTGCCTTGCATTTGGTATAATGTACCTTTTGTGCCCGGACCAGGTAGCAATAGCTAACATTTTGCTTGCCGACTTACCGAGCTGTTTGTCGCACAATAAGTCGTGCTACTAGCCACATGGACCCCCGGGCCGCGAACGTATCGCACTCGGGAATACACTAGGGAGGTGGTAAGCTTCCCTATAGCACTCAGGAACTTACTGTGCAAGCTTTATTGTCTAGATTTTCCTGGTATCCAAGTCATCAGCTTTTTTCCTGCTGTAGTAGAGAGACCCTTCAAACTTCAATAATCAAACAGCCCCAGGAGGACTGTCTCCGCATGTGGCTGGACGTACTACCGGGGGCTTATCCTAGTGTACATCTCTGCTATCCTAGCTCTGGCTGACATCGCCGACCTCAGGGGCCGAGGCAGCTCGATCTCATTCAAAGCTCGCCTTATCCTAGCTAGCTCGACGAATCCCTTCCCACCAAGTTCAGTACGGAGAGCTTGCTAAAACTCTTTTGGCTATCTGTTGCTATGCTCACTCTTTTCGTGTATTGGGCTCTTCCAAACCCAAAGAGGCGCGTATTCTGCTTGTGGAAGCATTTCAAAGGTCTTTATACCCAAATCTAGTGTCTGGCTGTAAAGGTGCTCAATCAGATACCAACAACAACACCGGTAACTATCAACAGCTCTATCTACGACCTGTCCCAATACCAGAAAAGAACTATGTGTGACACTCGGGTCAATTCCAAGTCTATGGCATGTGAGCCCTGAAGCCTTGCCCGAAGGTATGGTGCGCAAGCGTAATTTATGGCGAGCCAGGAGCGAACGGCCGAGTCTGAATGGGAGGAAACCAAGTCAATCTCCTCGGCGGGGAGATACATCCTGGCTGGTTGTCGGCCACTATTATCAGTAATCCGGAGTTGCTCAATTATATGGAGTAGCTTGAACTAGGTTTTTGGTGAATGGTCGCAAAATCATCCGACGATGAAAACGCCGTAGAGATAGGGAGCGGGAGAGCTCCCTTTCCCCATTAGAGACATTCAGTCCGGGAAACAAAATTGGATATCAGCGCTAGGTTTGGATCATAGTTCGCAGGCCCATCTTTGACGATTAAGGGCCTGATGCGCTCTAGCCAGTCAAAGACCGTTTGATGGAGAAATCTAACAGATGTCCTTTGCGATGGCAGAACAGGGACTTCCTCTGAGGTATTCGCGTGAAGAACTTGTAGAATCCCACCTGTCGCTCCGGTTAGCTTCCTTTCCACCATGGGGAGAATTCCCAAAACTTCATCTTGCGTAAGACAAGGTTACAGCCCAGTGAGCTCGTGACAATTGATAGCTATCTAGAACTCGATCACGCCAAAGGGGTGATTGAGGCCTCATTCCGACGAAAGAGTAGCTGGTGAATTTTAGATACCCTCTCGTGGTGGACTGAGCCTAGGCGCCTATGCATCGAACTAAAGAGATCCTCTAGTCCTGGTGGTAAGGTGTTGGGAACTTTTCCAGATCTTCCGAAGATCATTGTTATCTCGGGCGGTGGCGACGAGTTTTTCGACAAGAACTACCGAGAGAATGACACCGTCTACCTTCTCGATGATCTGGGACTCCAATTCCTCGACGCTAGCAGCGTAAAGTATCCGTAACCCTTGAAACGCGGGGCTGCTACCTATTCGCGTACGAACGTAGTTCTCGATATTGGGCCTAGTAAGAAGTTCCATCCTCAACGAAGGGTAAATATGAAACTCGTCCCTGAAGACATTCCTGAGGCAGCTGGAAACGCAAATTTTGACATTGTAGTAATAATGGAGTCGTTTGAGAAACGATACAAGTCTCTCGACGTTACCGTCATACTAATCTAAGCTATCAATAAAGATGGCAAGGTGATCGTTTGTAACGAGAGCCTCTTGACGGAATTAGGACGACCGGGCGAATGCCCCACAATAATGTCACGTTACCTGGTAGATAAGAACTCTGCGTTGCAGCTACACATGCGGGGGAACTTCTGATCCGTAAGGATCAGTCTCTGTCAATAGAAGGAGGCTGTTCGTGAAGACTTCTACCCATAACGTACATTATCAGCGAGTCATGGGTATCAGCGGGTCGTGGCTTTCTTGGCGCAACGCCATACCTCTCTACCTAACACCAGTTTCCTCTACCAGCATAATATACCGCCGCCTTCAAAGGAAGCCAGGGTTATCTTAGCCCTTAAAGCTCTTCGAAACGACAAGCAGCCAAAGCTTGAGGCCGTAGCTAAGCTCTATGATGTGCCAGCTTCAACCCTCCGCGACCGACGCGCTGGCCGACCTGTATGACGCGACACCACGCCCAACTCGCGTAAGCTCACAGATCTGGAAGAGAGAGCAATAGTTCAGTATATAATTGAACTATCTGCACGTGCATTTCTGCCGAGACTGTGCAGTATGGAAGATATAGCCAACCAACTGCTACGCGTACGCGACACACCCCCTGTCGGTAAGCTCTGGGCGTATCGGTTTGTCAAATGCCAGCCAGAGCTCCGTATGCGTTATACCCGTCGATATGACTATCAGAGGGCTAAGTGCGGGGATCCAGAGGTTATTAGCGAGTGGTTTACGCTCGTATATAATACTAAGGCAAAGTACAGTATTGTAGATGACGATATCTACAACTTCGATAAGACTAGGTTTATAATAGGCATTATCTACGCGGATATAGTGGTTACGACCTCAGATAGCTATAGCAAGGTAAAGCTAGCCCAGCCTGGTAACCGTAAATGGGTAACGGTGATCCAAGGTATTAATGCCCTTAGTTAGGCTATCCCTCCGTTTATTATCTTAGCCGCGTAGTACCGCATCGCTAACTGGTATACCGAGTGTAACCTCCTAGCTAATTGGTATATCGTAACTACCGACAATAGCTGGACTACTAATGCGGTAGGCTGTCAGATCGAAAATTGGGGATTGCTGTAAGAAAAGGAGAGTGAAAGGATGATTCGCATTGAAGGAGCGGCGTCTGCGCAGCTATCGCTTCTAAGGAGGTGGTAGGTGACAGTGTTGAACTCTGAACGTTCCAAAACTTCCGGCGAAGCCGGTAATTTATAGGCCCCTGACCCTGGCAGTGCCCCGCCTGCACCTGACACCCTCCTGCACCTGACATAGGCCTAGATTGGATTAAGTACTTCGACTACCATACGACGGCCCGGACAAAAAGTAAATACCGGTTGTTAATCCTCGACGGCCACGAAAGCTACTACTCGACCGAATTCGAGTTCTACTACCAGAAGAACAACATCGTTATACTCTATATACCTCTATACTCTTCCTATAAGCTCTAGCTACTCGATATTGGCTATTTTAGGCTGCTAAAACAGGCGTAAGGTCGGTAGATCGAGGACTTGATGTGAGCGTATATCAACTACGTAAGTAAGCTCGAGTTCCTCTATACCTTCCGCGAGGTCTACTTTGCCTCTATAATAGAGAGGAACATTTAGGGCGGCTTTGTAGGGGCTAATCTTGTACCGTATAATCCAGAAAGGGTACTTTCTAAGCTGGATATCAAGCTTCGTACGCTAATACCCCCGAACTCATGGCCTGGCACTGTATAACCCTGGGTCTTCTAGATACTACACAACCCTCGAGAAGCCGAGTTGCAGTCAACGCTTATCAAGACTCGTATTACCAATCATCAAAATAGCTTCCCGACTTCGATGTTGGCTGCTGTGGACCAGCTTACCAAGGGTACGATGGCTGTAATGCACTAGGTGGCTCTCCTTCAAGCAGAGGTCTCTTCGCTTCGTAAGGCCAACGAGGTGCTAAGTAAGTGCCGGAAAGCTAAAAAAACACGTATACGACTTGGAGGATCACTTGCTGTATAAGATGCAAAGGACCTACTAGACTAGAAGGCCGTAGGTAGGGAGGTAAAGCAGGAAATGCGATCGGGTGGTATTAGTGTAGGGGGGGATTGTACTAAAGTTCGGTGCTGTAGTATGTGCGGCAAGCCTGGCTATAATGCCCGTACTTGCTAGGAGAGTGCAGAATTATCTGATTCAACTGCTTCTGATGTAATTATAGTTAGTTCCTAGTATTGTTGTATTATAATTGAAGATAGTATTTATAGAGTAGTAGAAAAGCTACGACTTGCTGATACCTACGACTCGCTGATAATATACGTTAATTGTTAACTTATCGGTACTGGTATATCGTATTCCAACTCCTTTAACGTACCTGTGAACAACTCCTTACAATCCTGATCCTTCTCGTTCCACCGTTGACCGAGATGGCGTACACGATGAGCACCCCTACAACCCCTGGATCCGGAGAAGATAGCTAAGGAAACGGGCGGCAATCCCCTACTCATCCTATAATGCTGCATCGATCTGAGTCACCTATAGCAGCTGGTCGACTGCCTATACCCTCTTATACCTTGTCGGACCCTCAGGTTTCGCCTTCGAAACGCCATGAAAACCTATTAGAATCGCTCCGTTCTCGGATCCAGCGACTTAAGGAAGTAAAACAGTTACGAGAGCGAGAAGAGTAGCTGCTCTATAAGCTGGATATATCACCTAGCGGTTCCTACCCGAAAAGAAGGCGATACCGGTCCCCCTCTAAGGAATCTAGCGACTAGGAGTATATTAGAGCAATTAATGTAAAGAACCTTATCCAGCTTCCTGACAATATCTCCTACTGACACCGCCTAGAATAGCTTTAAGATTTATACCGAATATTCCTAGGGGACCTAAAGTAGTTCAAAACCGATATAAATCGGATACTTTTCGCCCTAGACCAGATAGAAGAGAAGCCTCGTAACCGATAGTATAGTCACTATAACAACCTCTCGACAACTAAGCGATAAGCTGTCGAAAAGGACTGGAATACTTTTAAGGAATAGATATTGAATTGTATTTAAGACCTTGCCGATTCTGAGACTACAGTCGCTAAATAGCTCAACGATACTAAATAGCGAGAGAACCAGTCCCCCTTAGATTTCTATTAATATCTGGAATCCTTTAAAGCCCAGTTCCTATAATAAGATAATAAGAGCCGCATTCGGACGTTTTATACTAAACTTTCGCCTTCGATTATCAAATATATCGACCTATATATCTACAATAAGCTAGAGACTCGGGAAGAAATAGTTAAACTAGCTACCTAGATTTAGCTAGGATTCTAGTACCGAAGACATCGGGAATCCCCCTAGCGTTCGTCCCGTTATATTCCTCATTTATCTTTAAATCGGTAACTATTATCCTACTCTCGAAGAGGGTTGTCTTATCGAAATCGTCAGTATAACCCCCACTTTCCGACGCTATATACTAAATCTGACAACCACCCTATGGCGCCCCCTTCGCACTCCGACTAGTTGAATCCAACAGATAGTTATAGAAATCCATTAACCTGTTTCATCTATAGCAGTAATACCCATTTCGCTAATAATTGCCTCTAGAAGAGCATATCGGTTAGCAGGGTCACCTGGTTCCCGACTAGGGGATTCCGCAGAAATTGCTAGGGAAACGGCAGATACCGGTAGGCGTAAACTCCGGTTATATCGGTACCTCAGAAATAGGAGTTCCTACCGAAACCCGTATATATACTATTGGAACCCTACTAGGTTATTCCCCTAAACCCGTTGCAGTTGATCTAGATACCGGAGCTAAGATTAATATAGTCAGTATAGAATTCGTAAAGCAGAATAACCTCCGATAGGTTGGTATAGAATCGCCCTATATCCGGTATCTAGGTTTCTATATCGCCGAGGTTTTTAGTGTTTACGAGGTCCCTCTAGGATTAACGGACTACTAAGGGGTTACTAAGAAGATATCTATACCCTATACCGCCGTTAATTACCCTATTATTACTAATGATTCCCCTGTCTTCCTAGGAATAACAAGTCTAACTTCATTTAAGATTTTGCTTTTCCTCTATAACCACGTATAGTAGTTTATAATAGAAACGAATAAGGTTCGTATAGAAAGCTCTAAGAAATTCAAGAAGATATGCTGGAGAGAAGTAAAAGTCTACTTCCCTTATCCAACATCTAGACGTACCAGAGGCACTATTCCTAGAGGAGGAAGAAGAGAAAACCCCTTAAAAACCAGACGAAATCCCCTCTAAGATTACGGATTCCGTAGACGTTATGAACCTTAATAGTACAAATATTTTACCTTCTTATAAGAATATTGATTATGCTATTGACCTACTCCCTAATATAATACCCTCTATTAGACCAATTTACTTCTTGCTATAAAAGGAACTTACGATTCTTAGGGAATATTTAGAGGAAAACCTAGCGAAAGATCGGATTCGCTTATTCTAGAGCTCTGTAGTAAACCTTATTCTTTTCGTGCCTAAAAAGGTGTCACGGGACCGGCTGAGGGCGCAGCCCCGGGTACGTGATATAAGCAAGTGGTACGCAGCGTTCAATCACGGAGTGATTGAACTGGCGGATCTTTTGGTTCATTGACAGAGTGGTTTACTGCGCGCCCTCTTATAGAAGGATAATACTATATACCTTTACGTAGATACTGTAGCCTCAACCGCATTACAGTTAAGAATCGTTACCTACTATCCCTGATTTCGGAAATTCTAGATCGAGCCTCTAGAGCAAAATTCTTCTCTAAGCTCGACCTTAAGGATATATACTATAGGATTCGCATCCGAGAAGGAGACGAATAGAAGACTATATTCCGAACTCGATATAGGTTATCTAAGTATCTTATTATACCTTTTGGCCTGATAAATATTCTAGCAACCTTCTAGAGCTATATCTATATAGCGTTAGGAGGACTTCTAGATAACTATTATATATATTATTTAGAATAATATCTTGATCTTCTCCCCTAACCGGGATACCTATACGACCTACTTCCGACGTATCCTAGGACGATTATAAGAGGCGCAACTATATTGCAACTCCAATAAGTATTCTCTTTACCAGAATAAAGTTCATTTCCTCAGCTATATTCTTAATTATAAGGGTATCGCTATAGATTCGTCGCAAATTCAGATAATCTAGGAGTAGCTAGAACCCCAATTATTCTATAACATTTAAGTCTTCTTAGGGTTTTACATCTTCTATCGCCATTTTGTTCGCGATTATACCAAATCGCCTTACCTTTGACCAACCTACTAAAAGGCCTATAAAAGGGGTGGAAACCAGGAAACGTTCGATTATAAGGCAATAAATATATAGCTTTTACCCGACTTAAGAATGTCTTTAACGAGGTACTAGTCCTATACTACTTTGATCCCGATCTCCCTATTATTATCTAGACCGATACCTCTAACTTCGTAATAGGAGCCGTCTTATCTTAGGTACCAAAAGGTAGCCGAAAATATCTAATTACGTTCTAGTCGGCTAAGTTCTCTAGGTACCCTAAGGACTACAGTACACCGGATAAAGAAATGATAGCTATTATAGAGGCCTTTAAACATTAGACGTACTATATCGAAGGGAGTTAGTACGAAGTCACTATATTTTCGGACTACAATAACTTATAAGGATTTATAAAGCAGAACCGATTGAGTGGCCGCTAAGCTAGGTAGTTATATATATTTATCAGGATTTGACTTTACTATTAGGTACCAGCCTGGAAAGCGAAATCCAGCCGATAGGCCCTCGAGAAGACCCGATTACAAGGACCAAGAAAGCCCAGACAGGCTTGAATAGATGCCTATAATAGAGAGCAAAATTACTCGGGTAAACTGGATCAAGGTACTAATTACAGAAAGGGATAAAATTATCCGTTATATAGAAGAGAGTAAAGAAGTTTATATATAAAACCCTAGCAAATCTGCTAGTTACCGGGTCGAAATAGAGACTATAGGGAAGGGCGAAGATGTCTATTGCATACTAGAAGATAGCGGAGTTACCTATACACAAGACCCTAGCAAATTAGCTAGTTAGGAACCCAAAGGAATAGGTCATCCCCTAGAAGTTACCGTCGGATCGCTGAAGGTTTATTTATAGGGGCCTCGGGACTGAGAAGAAGCCGGATAGCTAGGGCAAGAACAAATTGTCATTTATCAGTATACAAGAGAATATACCCGATCCGAAGCGGTTTATACCGTAGACCCGTCGAAATTAATAGCAGAAATGATCCTAGAGCTACAAGCTACAGATCTGGTAACTCTGAAAATCAATAAAAAGCTTATAAATCCTATACAAAGCCCGAAGCTATTACCTAAATAGGCATTAGGAAATCAGCGGGAATTACGGTACTAAGGACGATTATTCGTCCCAGCTGAAGAGGCTGTTAAGCAGGAGTTACTCCGCTTACTTTATAACGATCCGATAGTAGGCCATTTTAATACTAAGAAAACTCTCGAATTACTATAACGGAAGTTCTTCTAGTATAGTATAAGCTGAGATATAAAGGATTACTATAGAACCTACTACGTTTGCCAAGTTAATAAGGCACAACGGTATAAGCTGTACGGGTCCCTCGAGTCGTTGCCGATTCCTATATAACCCTGGAGTGAGGTCACTATAGATTTTATTATAGGTTTTCCCGCAATCCGTACTCCAGACGGCTCCGAGAAGGATACTATTTTGGTAATCGTAGACCGGTATACGAAGATAAACCGATTCTTCCCTGTTTCCACTACTATTACTAGCTAAGAGTTGGCTAAGCTAGTCTATAGAGAAATCGAGCTCAAGTATAGCGCCGTTAACGGTTACGTTAGCGACCGCGGGTCCGTCTTCACATCACAATTCTAGAGCGATCTGTATTACCTTCAGAAAGTACACCGGCACCTTTCAACTGTCAAAAGTGTCAGGTGCTAGTCCAAGGATCAAGATCACAGGATCTAGTGCAGGAGTCAAACCCATGTACTCTAGTCAGCTAAAGCAGGCTGGCAGCTAACTGCGCCACTGTACGGACGTCATCCTATACGCGTATCTCGTCTATAAAAGGAGCAAACTCTCCAGCAAAGATAGACGGGAGCAAGTCAATGAACACAAGCAAGACAATCAAGACAACACACATAAAATCCTCAACTGTCATTTCCCAAGAATCAGAGGTGTCGTGTTTCTGACATCGACCGCTTTTCACCTACAAACCAATAGGTAGATAGAACGAGTAAACCAAATACTTATTCAATACCTTCGTTGTTTTATATACGAGAACCCGGTTATCTAGGCGAAACTCCTTCCCAAAGTAGAGTTCATTGTCAACAATGCTATTAATGCAATAATTAAGATAAGTCCCTTTGAAGCTCTTATAGGCTATCAACCCCCGATTTCCCGTCGTATCGAGGGCGATGCTATTGGGAAGAGGGTACCTACTGCAATCGAAAGAGTAGAAAAACTTACTGAATTAAGAAAACGGCTAGAGCAGAATTAGTCGGAAGTAGTAGCGACCTAAAAGCGATATTATAATGAAAATCATATAGAAAAGGAGTTTAGAAGAGGAGGTTTTGTTTTACTATCTACCCGGAATTTGAAGTTTAAGATACCTAAGAAGTTGACGCCGAAATTCATCAGCCCGTTTCGTATTCTAAACCGGGTTGGATCATTGGCCTATCGTTTGGCTTTTGTAAGGAGGAACGGAAGTAAAGGTAGAATAACGAAGCAATCGACAAATGGTAGTAATGTAGTAGGAGCAGTAGAAGTAGGTTAAAGATAGTTGTATTATTCAGAATTGCATGTTTTTTTTAAAAAATCTAAAATCTATCTTCAAGTGGGCTATAGCCGTATTTATAGAGCTAGCTTTGGTCTTCTAGAATTTTCTTCTATATGACTAATAGTATGATTCATTGAATGACTCACTGTGATTTATAATCATTGTAGAGCCTCTAGAATTCTATGGAATCTTATAGAATCCAATGGAATTTTCTTACGTAATAATTACGTAAGAATATATATTAGTCATATAGTGATTATAAATCAGATTCCAAGATCTTCTAGATCTTACAGCTTTGCTAAAGAAGTATAATCGTTTGTATAATATATTTCCTATATCGTTGTTGGAACCCTAGTATAGTCAAAAAGAGGACAATTCGTTCCGGATGCCTCTACTAGAACTAGAGGATAATAAAGAATAGGAAGTCGAAGAGATTCGGGATAAGAGACGTTTGAAGGGGAGTAGTATTATTTAGTCAAGTAGACGGGGTAGCCCTTAGAATACAATCGTAGGTAGTAGAGTCGGGTATAGGCAACGTACAGAAGCTTATCGCCCGGTTCTGAAAAGAGCGCGATTCGCGATAGAAGAGAAAATAACAAGAGATCAATTGATCTACAGACGAACCACCACCCGGGATATTATTCCCTTAACATCGAAACACCTATAAAAACGCCTCGAACCCCTCAGAAAGAACTGTTAGAAATATAGATAACATAACCTCCTAACTAATACGCGAGTATATACCAATTCTCTTCGGGTAAGTCCGCCCGTACGCACTCCCGAACCTTTACGAAGAACGCACGTTTAGTATTCGACTAAGCCACGAACCCCAAGTCCCCTATCTCCAGGTGCACGGCAATACGCATAATCTAGATATACACCTCTTCGGCGAACTACCGATTCGTTAGCGAAAATTCGGGGATAAGAATCAGAAGATAAACCTCGGAGCTAGTAGCTCCTCGGCCCGAATAGGACAAGGAAGGAGCTGCGAATTAAATTGGCAACGAATAGTCACTAGGGACGCGTACGCAACGTAAGCAGGCTATAGACGATAATCAGCCGAGTTAAATACGAAAGCTACCCTTTATAGTACTTATAGAAAAGGGTTTCTTAGTACCAACCAGGCTAAATTAACGCCGATACGCTATCTCTATAGCTATAAAGGCACTTAGCAGGCCCTTATTAACAGCTACGATAACCTGGCAATTCTCCTCTATAAAAGCGTAGATATTATCGCCCTACACGTCGGACTCCGTATACGCGACCAGTACATTACCGAACACAAGTATCAACATAACATCGACGGAGTCGCCGATCATACTACCCGAAGCCTATACAATTAGGGTACGAAAATAATACGAAATAGGCGCAACTTACTGTAGAGCAAATTTCCTTCTTCTCCTAGCAGCCTATATAACGCGAAGAGGAGGAGCGGCCGAAGTCGCAGATAATATCAATCGTAAGCACATTGGCATACTCGAGTTATTTCTAAGCTATACCGATACAATGTATATACAGCGCTAACTATAAAGCGGAGGCTGAACCGACGTTCATCGTAATAAGGACGGGGGCAATAAGAGGCAGCTGATTATTACAATGGAGGAGGCGGAGGCAAAAAGCATACGATAAGTAAGAGCAGAGAAACGACGATGTATACGAGACGAGGACCTAAAGAAGAAAGGAGGGAAGAGTTCAGAAAGAATTGAAGATGTACGGGGTATTTATATTTATACCAGGTGGCCCATATATACCTACAATTTGCAGCTATATACTGGCAATATATATACAACGTACAGGACTCTTCTATAATAACCTGCTAATAAGGGGATCGCGATATTTTATTTTGGTATTAAGGCTGTACGTACACTAAACTACGTCGCCACAACAACGCGACTACGAAACCCATACGTATATACCACGATTCCAATACAAACACAGTACCACCCTAATAGTACAGAACCTCTTAATAACACGTCTGTAATAGGCCTGCGGACAGGCCATTTGAAGGGAGAGGATAATTGTAACGAGAGCCTCTTAACGGAATTAGGACGACTGGGCGAATACCCTACAATAATATCACATTACCTGGTAGATAAGAACTCTGCGTTGCAGCTGTATACGCTGGGGAACTTCTGATCTATAAGGATCAGTCTCTATCAATAGAAGGAGGCTATCCGTAAAGACTTCTACCTATAATCGTTAACTTATCGGTACTGGTATATCGTGTCCTAACTCCCTTAATATACCTGTGAACAACTCCTTATATCGTTGCCCTCGATCTAGGAGATAAACGAGATATACAGTGCTAGAGCTCTTTGACAGTTTAGTCTGGAGGTTCAAGTTAATCTATCCCAGCAATTCGGGAATATATATGACGTCTTAGACAAAGAGATGGCAAGGCATTAGCCATTGGCAGAGAAGTTGGAGAATAGTACATAGGAAGCTGAGTTAGCTTTTCTGCCCTGAGGACTCTAGATTCTAGAAGTAACGTAATCCACCTACCTCCTGGCTACCCTGACATCCGGGCCACCACAAACTCATCAAAAAATCAGCCACATTACCAGGATCAACAAGATAAAACACTAAGTAAATTAGACATTACAGTGTAGTAGATACAGCTAAATCAAGTCTCAGAACCTACCTAGTTACTCAAATAGCCCAAATTCTACAGACATCTTTGCAAACGTAATTATACCTCGTAGTATAGTCTTCCTTACCTTAACTATACTTCTTCAGCCTCCTTCCCCTCCATTTCTTAAACCATCTCAGATAAGCTATTAATAGAAAACATATGTATCTCACTAAAGTGTTTCCGAGCTACCTTTTTCCTTCTCTTAAGCCGCTTCTTAACGAACTTCTAGTTAATAGTTTTGAGGGCGATGTTATCTGCTTGTAGTATATGGAAGTGGTCTCTGAAAGCTGTTATTATCTTCTTTAGTAGTATAGAATAACTATTGAGTAACTGTCTATCAAGTTATTAACTTTTGTAACTAGGAATCCCTTATTTAGAACTGCACTATAGTAAAGATGTTAAGAAAAGGTGTCTCGCTATATAGATGAGTTCTAGCTAGCTAATAGTATACTAGTACTTTATTAACGTAATCCATATATGGCTGTACCACCCTAGCTAATGTGCCACCTAAATATCTTCATATCGCTGCCCCACCAAGTTCCCAAGCTGCCAAATCATCACCAGCTTCAACACCACACAACTCAGTCAATTCTACTCCTTTTTATATATAAGGAGTTGTTCATAGGTACGTTGAGGGAGTTAGGACACGATGTACCAGTACCGATAAGTTAACGATTACGGGTAGAGGTCTTTACGAACAGCCTCCTTCTATTGACAGAGACTGATCCTTACGGATCAGAAGTTCCCCGCGTATGCAGCTACTACGCAGAGTTCTTATCTACCAGGTAACGTAACATTATTGCAGGGTATTCGCCCGGTTGTCCTAATTCCGTCGAGAGGCTCTCGTTACAATTATCCTCTCCCTTTAAATGGCCTATCTATAGGCCTATCGCAGACGCGTTATTGAGAGGTTCCGTGTCATTAGGGTAGTATCGTATTTATATTAGAATCGTGGTGTATACGTATAGGTTTTATAATTGTATTGCTGTAGCGACGCGGTTTAGTATACGTAGAGCCTCAATACCAAAATAAAATGTTGCGATCACCTTATCAGCAGGTTATTATAGAAGAGTCCCGTACGTTACGTATATGTAGTCAGTATACGGCTGTAAATTATAGGTGTATATAGGCCACCTTATAGAAATACAAATACCCTACGTATCTTCAATTCTTTCTGAACTCTTCCCTCTTTTCTTCTTTAGGTCCTCGTCTCGTACGTGCTGTCGTTTCTCTGCTCTTACTCATTACGCGCTTTTCGCCTCCGCCTTCTCTATTATAACAATCAGCTGTATCTCGTCACCTCTATCCTTATTACAATAAACGTCGGTTTAGCCTCCGCTTCGCGGTTAGTACTGTATATACGCTATATTGGTACGGCTCAGAAATAATTCGAATACACTAACGTATTTACAATCGATATTGTCTGTAACTTCGGTTGCTCCTCCTCTTTATATTATACGGGCTACTAGGAGAAGAAGGAAATTTGCTCTACAGTAAGTTACACCTATTTCGCGTTATTTTTACATCCTAATTGTATAGACTCCGGGTAATATAATCGGCGACTCCATCGATCTTATATTAATACTCGTATTCGGTAAGGTACTAGCCGTGTATACAGAGTCTAACGTATAGGGCAACGATGTCTACGCTTTTACGGAGGAGATTCGCTAGGCTATTACAGCTGTTAATAAGAGCCTGCTAAATACCTTAGCTATAGAGATAGTATATCGGTGTCAATTCGGCCTAGTTGGTATTAAGAAACCCTCTCCTATAACTACTATAAAGGGTAGCTTTTGTATTTAACTCGGTTAATTATCGTCTATAGTCCGTTTATATTGTATATACGTCCCTAGTAACTACTCGTTACTAACTTAATTTACAGTTCCTTCCTTATCCTATTCGGGCCGAGGGAGCTACTAGCTCTAAGGTTTGTCTTCCTATTCTTATCTCCGAGTTTTTACTGACAAATCAGTAGTTTACTGAAGAGGTATATATCTAGAATATATATATTGCTATATACCTGGAGATAGGGGACTTGGGGTTCGTAGCTTGGTCGAACGCTAAATGTATATTCTTTATAAAGCTTCGGGAGTATATATAGGCGGACTTACCCGAAGAGAATTAGTATATACTTGTATATTAGTTAGGAGGTTGTATTATCTATATTTCTAATAGTTCTTTCTAAGGGGTTCGGGGTGTTTTTATAGGTATTTCAATATTAAGGGAATGATATCCTGGATAGTAGTTTGTTTATAGATCAATTGATCTCTCGTTATTTTCTCTTCTATCGCGAGTTACGCTCTTTTAGAACTAGGTAATAAGCTTCTATATATTATCTATATCCGATTCTACGACCTACTAATTATATTCTGAGGGTTACCCCGTCTACTTAACCAAATGATACTACTTTCCTTTAAAATATCTTTTATCTTGAATCTCTTTAACTTCCTATTCTTTATTATCCTCTAGTTCTAGTAGAGGTATCTAGAACGAATTATCCTCTTTCGACCGTACTAGGGTTCTAATAACGATATAGGAAATATATTATATAAACGATTATACTTCTTTAATAAAGCCAAATAGTAGGCCAATGATCTAGTCCGGTTTAGAATACAAAACGGGCCGATAAATTTCAGTATCAACTTCTTAGATATCTTAAACTTTAAATTCCGGGTAGATAGTAAAATAAAACCTCCTTGTTCTGAACTCCTTTTTTATATAATTTTTCGTTATAATATTGCTTTTAGGTTACTACTATTTCCAACTAATTCTATTCTAGCTATTTTCTTAATTCAGTAAGTTTTCTATTCTTTCGATTGTAGTAGGTACCTTCTTTCTAATAGTATCGCCCTCGACACAATAGTAAATCAGGGGTTAATAGCCTATAAGAGCTTTAAAGGGACTTATCTTAATTATTATATTAATAGTGTTATTGACAACGAATTCTACTTCGGGATAGAGGTTTGTCTAGACAACCAGGTTCTTATATATAAAATAACGAAGGTATTGAATAAGTATTTAGTTTATTCGTTCTGTCTACCTATCGGTTTGTAGGTAAAAAGTGGTTGAAAGGTGCTGGTATACTTTCTGAAGGTAATACAGATCGCTCTAGAATTATAATATGAAGACGGACCTACGGTCTTTGATGTAACTGTTAATAGCACTGTATTTAAGCTCGATTTCTCTATAGACTAGCTCAGCTAACTCTTAGCTAGTAATAGTAGTAGAAACGGAGAAGAATCGGTTTATCTTCGTATACCGGTCTACGATTACTAAAATAGTGTCCTTCTCGGAACTATCTGGAGTATAGATCGTAGGAAAACCTATAATAAAATCTATAGTAACTTTATTCTAGGGTCGTATAGGAATTAGTAACGAGTCGAGGGACCTATACAGCTTATACTGTTATACCTTATTGACTTAGTAAATATAGTAGGTTCTATAGTAATCCTTTATATCTCGGTTTATACTATACTAGAAGAACTTCCGTTATAGTAATTCGAGAGTTTTCTCGGTACTAAAATAGCCTGTTATCGGATTGTTATAAAATAAGCGGAGTAACTCCTGTTTAACGGCCTCTTCAGTTAGAATAAATAATCGTCTTTAGTACTGCAATTCCTATTAATTTCCTAATACCTATTTAGGTAATACCTTCGGGCTTTATATAGGATTTATAAGCCTTTCCTTGATTTTTAAAGTCACTGGATCTATAGCTTATAGCTCTAGGATTATTTCTATTATTGATTTCAACGGGTTTACGGTATAAACCGCTTCTAATCGGGCATATTCTCTTATATACCGACGAATGATAATTTGTTTTATCCTAGCTATCCGGCTTCTTTTCGGTCCCGAAGCTCCTATAAGCGAACTTTCAGTGATTCGACAGTAACTTCTGGGAGATGACCTATTCCTTCGGGTTCCTAACTAGCTAATTTACTAGGGTTTTGTATATAGGTAATCGCTATCTTCTAGTATGTAATAGGCATCTTCACCTTTCCCTATAGTCTCTCTTTCAACCTAGGAACTAGTGGATTTACTAGGGTTTTATATATAAGCTTTTTTACTCTTTTCTATATAATGGATAATTTTATCCCTTTCTATGATCAGTACCTTGATCCGGTTTATCTAAGTAATTTTGCTCTCTATTATAGGTATCTATTTAAGCCTATTTAGGCTTTCTTGGTCCTTGTAATCGGGTCTTCTCGAGGGCCTATTGGCTGGGTTTCGCTTTCTAGGCTGGTACCTAATAGTAAAGTCAAATCCTAAAATATATATACTACCTAGTTTAGTAGTTACTTAATCGGTTCTACTTTATAAATCCTTATAAGTTATTGTAGTCCGAAAATATAGTAACTTCGTATTAACTCCCTTCGATATAGTGTCTCTAATGCTTAAAGGCTTCTATAATAGCTATTATTTCTTTATCCGGCATACTATAGTCCTTGGAGTACCTAGAGAACTTAGCCGACTAGAACGTAATTAGATATTTTCGGCTACCTTTTGGTACCTAAGATAAGACGGCTCCTATTACGAAGTTAGAGGTATCAGTCTCGATAATAATAGGGAGATCGGGATCAAAGTAGTATAGGACTAGCGCCTCGTTAAAGACATTCTTAAGTCAGGTAAAAGCTATATATTTATTGCCTTATAATCGAATGTCTCTTAGTTTCCGTCTCTTTTATAGGCCTTTCAGTGGGTTGGTCAAAGGTAAGGCGATTTTAGTATAATCGTAAATAAAACGGCGTTAGAAATTGTAAAACCTTAAAAAGATTTGATATTATAGAATAATTAGAGTTCTGGCTACTCCTGGATTATCTGAATTCACGGCAAATCTATAGCGATGCCCTTATAATTGAGGACGTAGCTAAGGAAACGAACTTATTCTGGTAAAGAGAATACTTACTAGGGTTGTAATATAGTTGTACCTCTTATAACCGTCCTAGGATATATCGGAGGTAGGTCGTATAGGTATCCCGGTTAGGGGAGAAGATCAAGATATTATCCAAATAATATATATAATAGTTATCTAGAAGTCCTTCTAATACTATATAGATATAGCTCTAGAAGGTTACTGGAGTATTTGTTAGGCTAAAAGATATAATAAGATATTTAAGTAACCTATATCGAGTTCGGAATACAGTCTTCTATTTATCTCCTTCTCGGATGCGAATCCTATAGTATATATCCTTAAGGTCGAGCTTAGAGAAGAATTTTGCTTTACAGGCTCGATCTAGAATTTCCGAAATTAGGGGTAACGTAATCCATAAGCGAGCAAGCCATACAAGCGAGCAAGCCACTTTTTGACGCGACCCCTCACCTTTGCACAAAACATCAAATTCCTCTACAACCAACAATGGCAACGCCTTCGTACGAGGCCAGGATGAACCTAGCCGTTAGAGCTCTTGAAAAGGATCCAAAGCTTAGTATCCGAGCTGCAGCAAAGATCTACAAAGTTGACAAGGATACCCTTCGATGCCGACGCGCCGGTCGGCCTTCACGACGCGATATTTCAGCCAACTCACGGAAACGTACGGATTTAGAGGAGCATATGATAATTCAGTATATAACTGAGTTATCTGCACGTGCATTTCCTCCTCGGCTTCGTTTTGTGGAAGATATGGCCAACCGACTGCTACGCGAACGCGACGCGCCCCCTGTCGGCAAGAACTGGGCTCACAACTTCGTCAAACGCCGACCAGAACTCCAGACGCGTTTTACGCGTAGATACGACTACCAGAGGGCCAAATGTGAAGATCCAGAGATTATTCACAAATGGTTTGCGCTTGTATATAATACTAAAGCCAAGTACGGTATCCTTAACGACGATTTGTACAACTTTGACGAGACCGGCTTTATGATGGGTATGATTACTACTAGTATAGTAGTTACCACCTCTGACGGCTATAGTAGGGTTAAAAAGGCCCAGCCTGGTAATCGTAAGTGGGCTATAGTTATCTAAGGGGTAAATGCTCAAGGCTGGGCTATCCTACCATTCATCCTCATAGCTAGGAAATATCACCTTACTCATTGGTATTAAGAATACAACCTTCCAACTACCTGGTATATCGGAATAACCGATAACGGTTGGACTACCAATAAGAAAGGTCTAGATTGGATCCAGCACTTCGATTCCCATACAGCAGCTCGTACAAAGGGTAAATACCAGCTGTTAATCCTTGACGGCCATAAGAGCCACTACTCCAACCAATTCGAGGCCTACTGCCAGGAATACAGTATCATCACGCTTTATATGCCTCCGCATTCCTTACATCTAGTCCAGCCACTAGATATTGGTTATTTTGGGCCGTTGAAGAAGGCTTACGGCTATCAAATCGAGGAACTTATACGTATACATATCACACATATTACCAAGTTGGAATTCCTTTATGCGTTTAGAGAGGCTTTTTTTACGTCCTTTACCGACAAGAATATCCAAGGAGCCTTTGCCGGAGCTGGCCTTATACCGTACGATCCAGAAAGGGTGATTTCCAAGATGGATATACGGCTTCGAACTCCAACTCCACTACCCTCACCAGATACAACATTACCTTGGCTATCTCAAACGCCATACAACCCCCGAGAGGCTACCTCACAGAAAGACTTTATCAAAGGCCGGATATCCAACCACCAGGACAGTTCTCCGACACCAATGCTAGCTGCCATAGACCAATTGGCTAAAGGTACAATGGCTGTGATGCACGAAGTGGCTCTTTTACGTACGGAGGTCTCGGCACTACGAAAGGCCAATGAGGAGCTTAGTAAGCGACGGAGGGCTAAAAAAACACGTATACGGCTTGGAGGGTCTCTTACCGTACAAGAGGCACAGGATTTACTAGACCAGAAGGCTGTGGATGAGCAGTTAGTCCAGGAAACACGGCCAAATGGTGGTGGTGCAGGGAGGGTTCGTACGAAGATTCAGTGTTGTGGTCTGTGCGGCAAGCCTGGCTATAATGCACGTACGTGTCAGGAGGCTGGAGAATCGTCTGATTCATCGATTTCTAGTTCAGTTATTGTTATTTCCTAGTATTGTGGTTTGATAATTGTAGATTGTAGTGGTAGAGTAGTGGAAAGTGGCTTGCTCGCTTGTATGGCTTGCTCGCTTATGGATTACGTTAGTAGGTAACGATTCTTAACCGTGATATAGTTAAGGCTACGGTAGTCTATATAAAGGTATAGAGTATTATCCCTTTGGGTACGAAAAGAACAGAGCTTGCTATAGAGCTCTAGAACAAGTAAATCTGACTTTCACTAGGTTTTCCTCTAAATATTCCCTAAGAATTGCAAGCTCCTTTTATAATAAAGGGTAAATTGGATTAATAGGGGGTATGATATTGGGGAGTAGGTCAATAGTATAATTAGTATTTTTATAAGAAGGTAAAATGCTTATACAATTAGGTTTATAACATCAACGAAATCCGTATTCTCAGAGGGGATTTCGTCTAGTTTTCAAGGGGTTTTCTCTTCTTCCTCCTCCTCTAGGAATAGTGTCTCTAGTACATCTAGGTATTGGATAAGGGAATAGACTTTTGCTTCTCTCCAGTATATCTTCTTGAATTTCTTAGAGCTTTCTATACGAACCTTATTCGTTTCTGTTATAAACTACTATATGTGGTTATAGGGGAAAAGTAAAATCTTAAGTAAAGTCAGACTTGTTATTCCTAGGAGGACAGGGGAATTATCAGTGACAATAGGGTGATTAATGGCGGTATAGGGTATAGATATCTTCTTAGTAATCCCTTGGCAGTCCGTTAATCCTAGAGGGACCTTTGTAAATACTAAAAACTTTGGTAATATAGAAATCTAGATACCGGATATAGGGCGATTCTATACCGACTTATTCCGCGGAGGTTATTTCGCTTTCAGTTCCGGTATCTAGATTAACTGTAATGGGTTTAGGGGAATAACCTAATAGGGTTCCGATAATATATATACGGGTTTCGGTAGGAACTCCTGTTTCTGAGGTACTGGTATAACCGGAGTTTATGCCTACCGGTATCTGCCGTTTCCCTAGCAATTTCAGTAGAATCCCCTGGTTGAGAACCGGGTAACCCTACTAACCGATATACCCTTCTAGGGGCAATTATTAGCAAAATAGGTGTTACTACTATATACGAAACAGGTTAATGGATTTCTATAACTATCTATTGGATTTAACTAGTCGGAGTACAAGGGGGGCGCTTAGAGTAGTTGTTAGATTTGGTATATAGCGTCGGAAAATGGGGGTTATACTAACGATTTCGATAAGACGACCTTCTTCGAGAGCAGGATAATAGTTGCCGATTCGAGGATAAATAAGGAATATAACAGGACGAATACTAAAGGGATTCCCGATATCTTCGGTACTAGAATCCTAGCTAAATCTAGGTAGCTAGCTTGACTATTTCTTCCTAAGTCTCTAGCTTGTTATAGACGTATAGGTCGATATAGTTGATAATTAAGGGCAAAAGTTTAGTATAAAACGTCCGAATATAGCTCTTATTATCTTACTATAGGAATTGGGCTTCGAGGGATTCTAGATATTAATAGAAATTTAAAGGGGACTGGTTCTTTCGCTATTTAGTATCGTTGGGCTGCTTAGCGACTATAATCTTAGAATTGGCAAGGTCTCGAATATAATTTGATGTATATTCCTTAAAGGCATTCCAGTCCTTTTCAACGGCTTATCGCTTAGTTATCGAGATGTTATTGCAGTAATGTAAGATCTAGAAGATCTTGCAATCTGATTTATAATCACTATATGACTAATATGTATTCTTACGTAATTATTACGTAAAGAAATTCTATTGAATTCTATAAGATTCCATAGGATTCTAGAGGCTCTACAATGATTATAAATCACAGTGAGTCATTCGATGAATTACACTATTAGTTATATAGAAGAAAGTTCTAGAAGACCAAACTAGCTCTATAAATACGGCTATAACCCACTTGAAGATATTTTAGATTTTGATAAAAAAAATTCTGAATAATACAACTATCTTCAACCTACTTCTACTGCTCCTACTACATTACTACCATTTGTCGATTGCTTCGTTATTCTACCTTTACTTCCGTTACCTCCTTACAACTATACCAATATCAGTTAACGTATCCTATATGCGAATAATATATATAAGCGAATAATACAGGAAATCGTACCTATCTAACAAGAAACATAAAAATTCCACTAAAACGGCTCAAAACAATTGAAACTACTCGGAACCATCTTCTTCAGACGTCTTTACTACTACCTAATAGGTACGCGAATTATGGCCGGGCTCGTTGCAGTTGCTACAACGCTGTGCACGCGTCTTAGTCCTCGGCCTCCGACCACTTCTGCCCTGCGCTTCCTCCTTAATCTGCATATCTACATTCCTCTAGCCTTGCATATCCTATATATTCTATACAATAAGCGATCCTCCTTCCTGTAGTCGTATTTTTAGCACTCCGGTACTTCCTTAATACCTTATTTACTGCTCGAAGGTCCCGGATCTCCACTCGTATCAATACTACCTTATGTATTATCTTAGATGTCCTTTTTATAAGGACGTCAACTGCTTTTAAAATCTCGGTTAGGGAGCTGTTTTGATACTGGGTAATTCGAGTTGTAATAAGATTAGACTACGAGTAGGCTTCGTTTACGTTATTTAGAGTTTTAGAAACCTAGGTATAAGTAGTACTGAGTTACAAATTCGGGGGTATTGGTATATTAAAACGAATATCAAGCTATAAGATCACCTTCTCGGATTAAAAGGAATAAATCTAGTACCTCGAAAACCTCTTTAAATGTTATTATATAGTATTACTATTTAAAAGGCTATATAATATATAAGGAAGAAGTCCCTTTTAGTAATATAGGTTATACTAGTTTATATTATCTATTTGATCTACTTACTATATACTGTCTTAAATAGGTTAAAATATCTAATATCAAGTAGCTAGAGGATATAAGAGGAGTAAGGATGTATATAGAAGGTAATAATATTATTTTCTTTATAGTATAACGTATATTATTAGCGAGTCGTGGGTATCAGCGAGTTGTAGCTTTTCTACTACCCTACGAATACTATCTTCAATTACAATACAATAATACTAGAACTAATTATAATTATATTAGAAGTAGTTGAATTAGATAATCCCGTACCCTCCTGACAAGTACGGGTATTATAGCCAGGCCTACCGTATATACTATAGTACCGAACTTCGGTACGATCTCCCCCTGTACTAATACCACCCAATTGCATTTCCTGTTTTACCTCTGTACCTACAGCCTTCTAGTCTAGTAGGTCCTTTGTATAGTAAGTAACCCTCTAAGTCGTATACGTGTTTTTTTAGCTTTCCGGTGCTTGCTTAGCGCTTCGTTGGCCTTACGAAGCGAAGAGACCTCTATCTGAAGGAGAGCTACCTGGTATATTACAGCTGTCGTACCCTTGGTAAGCTGGTCTATAGTAGCTAATATCGAAGTCGGGGAGCTATTTTGATGATTGGTAATACGAGTCTTAATGAGCGTTGACTGTAACTCGGCTTCTCGGGGGTTGTGTAGTGTCTGGAAGACCTAGGGTTGTGTAGTGCTAGGCCGTAAGTTCGTGGGTATTGGTATACGAAGTTTGATATCTAGCTTGGAAAGTACCTTCTTTGGATTGTACAGTATAAGACCAGCCCGTGTAAAGCCGCCCCAAATGTTCCTCTCTGTTATAGAGGCAAAGTAGGCTTCGTAGAACGTATAGAGGAACTCGAGTTTGCCTACGTGGTTGATATGTACCTGTATTAAGTCCTCGATCTGCCAACCGTATACCTGTTTTAACGGCCTAAAACAGCTAATATCGAGTGGCTGGAGCTTATAGGAAGAGTGCGGAGGTATATAGAGTGTAACGATGTTGTTCTGCTGGTAGTTGAGCTCGAATTCGGTCGAGTAGTGGCTTTCGTGGCCGTTGAGGATTAACAACTGGTATTTACCTTTTGTCTAGACCGCTGTATAGTAGTCGAAGTACTTGATCCAATCTAGGCCTATTATATTAGTAGTCTAGCTATTATCGGTAGTTGCGATATACTAGTCGGCCGAGAGGTTATATTTAGTATACCCGTTGGCGAGGTAGTACTATACGGGCTAAGATGATAAACGGAGGGATGGCCTAACTAAGGGCATTAATCCCTTAGATCACTGTTATCTATTCGCGGTTACCAGGCTAGGCTAGCTTTGCCTTGCTATAGCTATCTGAGGTCGTAACCACTATACCCGTACAGATAATGCCCATTATATACCCAGTGTTATAGATATCGTTATCTACGATACCGTACTTTGCCTTAGTATTATATACGAGCGTAAACCACTCGCTAATAACCTCTGGATCCTCGTACTTAGCCCTCTAGTAGTCGTATCGACGGGTATAACGCGCACAGAGCTCTGGCTAGCGTTTGACAAACCGATGCGCCCAGAGCTTACCGACAGGGGGTGCGTCGCGTACGCGTAGCAGTTGGTTGGCTATATCTTCCATACTACACAGTCTCGGCGGAAATGCACGTACAGATAGTTCAATTATATACTGAACTATTGCCCTCTCTTCCAGATCTGTGAGCTTACGCGAGTTGGGCATGGTGTCGCGTCGTGTAGGTCGGCCAGCGTGTCTGTCGCGGAGGGTTGAAGCTGGTACGTCATAGAGCTTAGCTACGGCCTCAAGCTTTGGCTGCTTGTCGTTTCGAAGAGTTTCAAGTGCTAAGATAACCCTGGCTTCCTTTGAAGGCGGCAGTATATTGTGCTGGTAGAGGAAACTGATGTTAGGTAGAGAGGTATGGCGTTACGCCAAGAAAGCCACGACCCGCTGATACCCACGACTCGCTGATAATGTACGTTATCTTAAAGTTAGTTGAATATTAGCTGTTATAGCTATCGAGGATAAGGAGGAAATAAACTCCGGTTATTCGAGCTTTAGTATATCTATTAAAATACTAAACCTATTCTAGACCTCTTTTATCGGTAGTCCAACCGTTTTTAGAGACAGCGATAACCTAATCCTTTAGTAATAAGCTGTCTTTATACTAAGATAATAGAAAATATTTACTCTTGATAATAATAAATAGTGGGGTTGCCTAACTAGTTATATTAATATCCAGATCACTATTATCTTTTTATAATTACTAGGCTATTTTGATTTTGCCTTACTATGCCGTTCGGAGTTCGTAACAACCGTTATAGTCGAAATACGTCCATTAGAAACCCGGTCTCGTCAAAGTTATAGATATTCACCTTTTAGATACCGTACTTCGTGATTATATTCTATACAAATACGAACTAGCTATAAATAATATCTAGATCTTCGTACAGGGCCCTCTAGTAGTCGTATCTCCGATTAAAACATATAGTAAGCTCTAGGTACGTTTAACGAAGTTGTATACCTTCTATACTTTAGATAAGTAGGGAGGAAATCCTTTAGAATTTAGATCGAGAATATACTAAATAATAACTGATTCTTCTAGGTCGTTCAATTTCCGTAAATTGGTTAGAGTATCACGTCGTTGTTATATACCGCGTTTACAACAACTCAGTTTTTAGTGATCTACAGAGTAGATTTTGTCAGTAGCTCGAGGACTTAGCTTTAGGTCATTTTATATAGTCTAAAGTACTAATATTACCTGACTTTCGTCGTTTTTCTATAGTATATTTGGCTGAAGAGGTATTTTAGATGAAAGTGGAAAGTCACGTAGTCGCATTTCGTATGCCTTCGCTTATATATGTTATTCGTATATAAGATACATTATACCAACTCGGATATACTTCGTAAAGAAATATACTAACTTGGTACTATAGTAGTATCAAGAAGAGCTTACTGTTATTGAAAAGGCTTTACTTCATATCAGAATCGTTAGCTAGACCGATAAGATCTGAACTAAGTTTAGTATCCGATAATCTTAATAATATACCTATCAAGAAGTTCACTATAAAACTCTTCCATATATACAGGTCTAGAGAGATAGTACACTTCTCTCGCTATATATACGACTATACAGCAAATTATACCCTGAACTTTATTAGCTGTACCAGCTATCTAAGGAAGGTATAATAAGCTTTATAGAGTACCTAGACCACGTTAAGAATATAGAGTGGTATATCGTAATACTTTGGGAGTTAGAAAGACCGCTATCCGTAAAGGATATAATATAGATATCGAAGTGGAGGAGACAATCCCCTACGAACTATTGGATAAAGAAGTATATTAGAGGTCAAACAACGAGTAGTACGACTGTCGACTTAGAGAAGCTGTAGAAACTTCAGTCGATATATCGGTTAGAATAACTACCAGTTCCTAAAAAGGGAGTGAAGCTAGAACTAATGAGTTGGGGAAAACAGTCCCCAGAGGGCAGGGTCCCTCTGATCAGAGGGACACGGTTGCTAGGATGGTGCCCAGGGGCTGGAACTTGCCGTGGGCCCATTTTTCTTTCGCACCATAAGTAGGGCCGTCCTGGCCATTGCTCCTTAGGGAGGACAATCAATTCAGTACCTTTCTTCACACTTGTTGTAAGCTCAATTGACGAGCTCTCCTTGCGTGCAAAGCGATCTCCCTCTGATCAGAGGGAGCTCTATCTGCACATGTTGTTTTAACCTTGTTTAGGCTGCAGGGACCCGATTTGTGGTGGTGTCGCCTGGCCTGTCTTGTCTATCTTGTCTGTCGGGCATTTGGCCGTCTTTGCCCTCCCCCTTGTTTTTAGTGGGTATGTGGGTGTAGATGTGTGTTTCTGCACCATTTCACTAGCCTAGCCCGAGCAATTAGTAAAATAGAGGATCCTCTATTAGAAGAGGTAGTAGATCCTAGGTTAGCCGAAACAACTAGTATAGTAGATTCGACGATCCCTAAGAGGACCGAGGCCGTAGATACAGCCGAAGGTAAAAATAAACCTTCCAGAGAAAACGCTACTTTACTAAGAGACAAAGTAACCTAGACAATATATATATCTATATCAATGAAACCTATATTATCAGTAGCAATGGAATAACTGATAACAAGGCCTAATAGCTTGAAGAAGTAGGATACTTCCCATTAGAAGATATAGATAAAGAGGTTTATAGTACCAATAAAGAGGTATTCTACATATATAAAGGTAAAGCTATATAGTCTATATCCTCGATATTTACTACTAAGTCCCGAAACAAACGATATTAGTATAGAGCTCGAAGCTAGGAACGTTAAAGCTGATAATACTAGTAAAGTCAAGGATAATAAGATAGAGGACACCTACCTTGCGTTTAACGAGAGATACGTTATTGAAGCTAATCCTTATATTACAATATGTACTAAAATACCGACTAAAATATTCTACTAGAGAATTAGTATTATTTCGAACTCTAGAGATAAGCTAACTAATATTTATTTCAATATCGGGAGTTTTATAAACGTAGTAAGACTGAGAATAGATTACGTAGTAGGTAAAGAACCCTCGATAGATAGAAGTCGAGCTATATTATATTAAAGGAGTTAGTTTATATACCCAAATCGATACTTAAGTAGAATTCGATTTCTATATCCCTAATATGGTTAATGGAGTACCTGTTAATAGGTATTTCCAAGTTTATATAGACGTAATTACGGGACTAGGATCTAAGATATTAATCGGTACTAACTCTATAGTCAAATATAGCGTTCGTATCAACCTCGTTAATAGACTTTACTTATTCCAATCGACATTTAATATAAAGGTCGAAGGCGAAATTATTAAAAGAACCCTATAAGGCGTTACTCGGTATATTATAGCAGTATAAACAGTAATAATTATATTAAGTAGGCGTACTAGTGTGACTTGTCTAGACTACTTAAGGCTAATAACAGATATACTAGTCTAAGAGATTCTAATATACCTATAATATATTTTATATCCGAATACTCTAACATTACAGATATTAGAATCGACTAGAAAATAATAAAAGCCTTTATGGTATATAATAAGTCCGATAAGCTACTGAAGATCAGAGAAGGTAGAAGCTTAGACATATCATAGAGCTCGACGATAGAGATAATAAGCTGATTACTATCGAATAGAAGGAAGTACTCTATAACTAGGCTGAACTCTATATTAAAGTAGATAATGAAGAGCTTGTAAAGATAATGGTACCCTGAGATAAGGCTTATAATACAACAGAGCTATTCTCAGATAAGAACTTGTATCTACTATAGAAGTCGGGTATTATATACTATCCTACAGTATCGAGAAATCTAATAATATACCTATTATAAAATCTGTAGTAGGTATCAGCATCTACAACAAAGACCCCTAACTAGCGGAAAAGATAAAGGTACCTATAGATAAATATAATCTATACTACTACTATAAAATCGTACTAATACTGGAGGGTCAGAAGATAAGAATCGAACTTATCGAAGGATAGTAGAATAAGGTAAAGCTTGTCAGAACTTACCCATCAGGATATAAGAATAGCGAACCCCTTGATACCGAGCTTAATACAATGCTTATAGTAGGTAAGCTCGACTTTATATATAGCTCAGCAGCTATCGCCAACCCGGCTTTCATTATTAAAAAGCAGGTTATAGGCAAAATAAAGAACTATATAGTCGTCGACCTACACCTCTTTAATATATAGGCGATACCAGATATCTACCCTCTTTCCAACTAAGATAATATAGTAGCTGCTATATAAAGCAATAAATACTTTAGTATATTCGACGCTACCGGTTTCTTCTACTAGCTCCTAGTCGCAACTGAATATTGTAACCGAATAGTTATTATGAGTCCCTAAAGACTCAAAAGATCTAACGTTGTCCTTATAGGCTTTAAGAACTTACTTGCCTTTAGATAGTAATAGATGGATAGGCTATTCGAGTTATATAAGTACTTCGTTAAAGCTTATATTAACGATATTATTATATTTAGCAAAACCGAAGAGGAGTATCTTGAGTACTTGGCTATTGTCTACAAGTTGCTTAATAAAGCTAGGCTTTACATTTCAGTCAAAAAGTCTTTTATAGTATACCCTATTATCCGACTACTCGGATATATCGTTAATAGCGAAGGGATTACTAAAACTGACGACTACATTACTATATTTAAGAAGCTGAGGTTCCTGTAAAACTGTAATGAGAGCTACTGGGTAAGACCGGGAGAACTGGCCGAATGACGGTGGATGATGTCACTGTACTAGAGTAGATAAGAACCCCGTGGGAAACCCTCTCACGCGGGGAACTTCTGATCCGTAAGGATCAGTCTCTGTGTAATTGATAGGAGGCTGTTCACCAAAATATCGCCCGCTGGTCCAGGTCTTTTCGGTATTAAGACATCGTGATCCATCTCCCTGAACGTGTTCCCAGAACCAACCCCTTTACAAAAACCTAGACGATCTCGAATACTATGTCAGTATTATAGCCTTATAACCAAGGAAGATAGTTATATAGTTTAATAGGAAGATTATACTATTATAAAGAAAGAAAATAGAGCTTTTTATATTAGTAAGAGCTAAATAAGACCTATTAGTTATAAAGGCAAAGGGAGTCCGCAAAGCATATACCTCTACCGTCAAATTCAACCCTATAGAAGAAGAATTAAAAGCTTTTAGAATTCTTCAAGACTATATATATATATAAATAATCCTTCCTACACTATTACTAGCCAAATAAACTACTATTTATTAAATTAGATGCCTACTATAATAGATTTGGAGCTATCGCCTTTTAACTTAGTATCGATTAGGATATAACCTTAATTCTAGGTAAGGACATTTCAAATTTAAAGATCTAGCTGATCCTATTCCTATCTCGAGCTACTACTAATACCTAGAAGAAATATAGATTAACCGAAATAGAAGTCACTGCTATTGTTTAGATCGTTAGAAAACTCAGAAAGATAATCGAATCTAACCGCTACCCGGTAAATATCCTAACCGACTATACTTTAAGAAAAAAAGATAGTAAGGTATATATTATTTAAACAATAGACCTCGCTAAAGTTAACCTAAAGCTCACTAACGTAGCCAATTAGCTTTCGCCATTTGAGCTCAATATCTTTTATATCCCTAGCAATCTGAACGTCGTCCCTAACACCCTTTCGTAATTACTAACCTACAAGAAGGATAAAGTATATATACGAGCCGATACCTCAGATAAACTCAACGATATCTAGGTATACTTTCTTACTAATAGCGACTAGGATTTCTATTCAGCCGATTGGTCTAGCGTATAACTAATCCTCAGTAACGAGTTGAAGGTTACTATTATTAAAGGATATAAGACCGACTGTAAATATAGTTATATTTATAGAGCCGTCTATAAAGACATAGAGGCAAAATCGATAATATTAGCGGAGGGAATATTAGAAACAGTGAAAAATAGTATAAATATGCTAAGTGGTCAGAGAAAGCACCGACAACCGAGGCTTCTATTCGGCCTATATACGATCAAGGACAACCTACTTTTCTATATCAACAACAGTAAGGAGTAAAGTCTTATTTTACCTACCTCCTATATTAAGGATATCCTTACTATAGTCTATAATAACAAATACTATTTTAAAATAGAGAAGATAATAGCCGATCTTAACGGTATATACTTCTATTAGAAGTAGTAGAACGTTAAGAAGTTCGTTATATACTATACTACTTGCCGAGAGAACTAGAAGGATAATCAACTGCTACCAGATAAATTGCAACCTATTCAGCTAATATAACGGTCCTAGGAGTGTATTGCAACTATCTGGTGACGACTCTACGAGTATACTGAACTTGAGGAAAGAAGGAAAGAACAGAAGATTCTGGAGATATGTAGGTCCTCTGATTAGGGCGAGTGCGGTGGTCCGGACGTGTTATGGGTGTGTTCTGGGAATAGCTTCGTTCAGGGGGTTCGGTAGTCCGTGCTCCAGGGAGCGGGCTGAGGGTTGCCAAGGCCTATACCGGGCTCAGCCTATCATAATACCTCTCTCCTCCCTCTCAGGGCCTAGTTACTCTATGATTTTCCTGTTCTTAGTTTCGAACATATCTAAGGTCTCCGTTTCTAAAAACCTGTCTAAGAGTTCCTATATAGGCTGTATATAGCTCGTCTACTTTACTAGGAGTCGGGTACCCCTCCTCGTCTTCTTAGCCTCGAGTATCTCTTCGACTTGCTATTCCTCCTTATCGTTGTCTAGGTCGTCCTTGACTATAGTATATAGAGACCTGTTATCTATATCAACGTCTTTATAGAGCTTGACCCGAGCATCAAATACAGTATTCTTTATTTAGAGGAGAGTAATAATGTAGTTATTGCTCTAGTAGAGACATATATCAAGTATATATAAAATAAAATTAAAGATAACAATAAGTTTCTCTAATATATCGGTAACGAAACCGCTAGATACTATAATAGAGTTATATCTAGAGAGTAAAACTCCTTTATAATAAATACTTATATTCGCTATATAAAAGACAAATTATATTATATAAAATACGAAATAGAGGAAATAGGCGTTATTAAAGTCGGAACTCCGACTTGTAAGGAAGTCCTGGCCCTACAATATTATATGCCTAGTAACGACTTAAATAGTATAATCACTAGCTTATTTATAGAGCTGGGCCTTACCGAGTTTCATTACTATCGTATATCCCTTGTCACTAATTTAAGACTATATATCGTACTACAACTAATTCAGTTATTATTAACGCCTTTATAGAGAAAACTATGATTCATCTCGTAGAGCTTAAGAGTAAGATCTAGAATATACAAGAGAATTTTATCCTAATATCGGACATTATAAACGTAATAGCTAAAGTAAATGATATAATTCATTCCTTTACTAAGAAATAAAAAGAGAATATCGATAATACAGTTGCTAAAGCTATCGACAAAGCTGTTAATAAAACGATTAGTAAAATAATCAATTTTAAGATCGTAGAGTCAGTTAAAAAAACTAAAGCTGATATTACTAAGCATCTAAGCGATCTCGAAAACAAACTAAAGTCGGAAATCTCAATAGTGAAGAGGCTAACAGTTTAACTGTCAAAGACAACAGTATTATAGAAAGAATAAACAACAAATATACTGAGATCGATCTAAGAGCCCGAAACACCTAAGTCTGTTAATAAATATAAGGTACCCGACAATAACTACAGTACCAGGTCGTCCCAATCTAAGAAAGGACTGCTCAGGATAACGGAACGCAGGTAAGGAATAACAGGAGCACATAGAGTACTACAACAGTAGGCACACAGCCTAAGGAAAAGAATACTGCTCTCTAGTCTATTCGACCTTTAAAGAGTTAAAAGATAACGATACTCAGATAAGAAATTCGGGCCAAAGGGATAGCTAATGGAGGAACAAATATAGCTTTTATAAAGTAGATAGTGACAACCGGGGGGTTATCTTTCTCTTCGAAAGAGGGGCACTTATTACGTAGCGGAGGCTAGCACTGCACAGCAATGTCTAGCCTACATCTCGTCCCTCTCAGATTTGTCCCCAGAGGACCTTCACTCAATCAACCATCATCATATCTTACTTTATCATAGATCATACCAGTGTTCATGAAGTGCCTACCTCAGCATCAAGGCTAACACCCTCGAGGTCACCAGTTACAGGACCACGACGGAAACCCCGTAACAAGTCTATTGAAAAAGGAATTGATGCTCTTAAAAAGAGCAGTTCCTTGTATCGTAGGCAGATAACATTACGTTAATAACTATCAACTACAAGTTTATTGCAAAGACTAAGGAGGGAAGGAAAAAGATAACTCGACAGTATTTTAGCGACGTATATATACTAACTGTTGAAGGTCTTTAACAGTTAGTCAAGGAGCAGGAGAAAAGGGAGGATGTCAGGTGCAGGAGGGTGTCAGGTGCAGGCGGGGCACTGCCAGGGTCAGGGGCCTATAAATTACCAGCTTCGCCGGAAGTTTTGGAACGTTCAGAGTTCAACACTGTCACCTACCACCTCCTTAGAAGCGATAGCTGCGCAGACGCCGCTCCTTCAATGCGAATCATCCTTTCACTCTCCTTTTCTCACAGCAATCCCAATTTTCGATCTGACAGAGGATAACGAAGCCTGTATTAAAGCGAGGAAGGCTACGTTGCAAAGCATCGTCAGCTTCACCAAGCTTGTATATTAGGAGTTCAGGATAGAACCTGATGTATTCAACTAACTAGGCAGATTGTATGACAGATTTTGGCTGTATCTACTGCATAGTAATATCTAATTTCCTGGTATGCTGTCTGTGATAGTAGGCTTAGTGGTATAGCTGAATGAGCCGAGGTTGGCTAGTACGTTGGCTAGAGTAGCACGGCCGTATATAGATTACATTGGGGTTAAATGGTATTAATCTAGCACTATACTAGGTCCTAGCAATATTTTTTCGAATAGCTTATTATATCTATTAACGTGATTACATAGCGAGTGGCTATATATAATGAGTGGCCACTCTCACCACCTCAATTGAACTCTCATATAATATACCAGCACTATAAAACAAAGAGCCTACCTTTTCGGACTGTAGTGTAGTATCCCAGGATACTGTAGCCTCAGATAAATAGCACGTGCACTGACATCTTCCATATATAACTGTCAGGTGCAGGAGGAGAATTGCCAGGGTCAGGGATACGGCTACCGGCGTCGGGTGCGGGGGGAGTCGCAAAGGCCTATAAATTGCCGGCTTCGCCGGAAGTTTTGGAAGGTTCAGAGTTCAACACTGTCACCTACCACCTCCTTAGAAGCGATAGCTGCGCAGACGCTGCTCCTACAATGCGAATCATCCTTTCACTCTCCTTTTCTTACCCGCAATCCCTCTTTTGATTTGACAATAACCCCAACTCTAACAGAGCCAAAATAGACAAAACAATGGACGTAAGACGCACATTAAAGCCCACCAAATACTGCAATTGCAATTGACGTTATTAACGTACTCAATTCGTCTCAGTTCGTTAATATCTTACAAGGCCTAAATAAGTGCTATCTTTCTATAGTTCGACGGCCCAGTTGTCCATCGGCCTGTCCATCTATCTATCTGACTAAGCGCCTCCCCTGCTTCTACGCCCTCTTCCACGCCCTCTTCGCAATCATTGTGGCGCCGCTTGACTAGCGATACTCTCGTTGTTGTTGTCGTTGTTGTCTTCCTAGGCGCCTACGCCCAGAGCTTCCCTGCTTCTATACCCTCTTCTACGCTCTGTTCGTTACGATCCTCGTTAACTAAGTTTAGAGATCTAGAAGAGGGAGGTTAGGATCTACGTAGGTAGGTAAGGCGCCCTATTATTATTATTATTCCTATACCGCTTTACCCAAGATAGAGTATGCTAGACCTTCTACCGCTAAATACATAGGAAAACCGTGCTGTAAAAGCCAGGTAAAAAACTTCTATCAACAAGTAATAGGAAAACAACTGTAGTAGATACTGGTTAGTTGTAAAAGAAAGGAAGGTCTTATACCGGGCTCTGAAGACTTCTAGTCTTCGACTTTAGATTCGTCCGCTATCTCCTCCTCCTCTTCAGCCTCTTTGGCTTCCAGTTCTAGCTGTCTAGCTAGGTTGTATTCCATTAAGTGGCCTGAATCCATCAGTCAGCCCAAAACCCTCCTTAATAGCCTGAGGTTCTGGGAGCCCTAGCCCTGTAACACAAGTCTAAGATCCCGGTAGGTTCGAATTTCTGACCTTGGTTAGGTTCTAGGCTTCGGTGGTATCGGACACCACATAATAAGGTGTTCTACTATTTCCCGGCCCTCTCTACAGCTATAGTAGGGAGTAGGGAGATTCAGAACTCTCTGTTGGAAAAGGAAGTTCTATAGGCCGATAGTTCCTATCTGGGCCTGTATCAGTGGACCTTCGTCGGCTAGCCTAGTAGGCCAGTCTCTAACCTCCTTTTTCTATTGGTATCTTCCAAGCTCTGCTCAAAGCTTCTTCAACTGTAGGCCCCTAGTCCAGCTCTTAACCCCTGACTCTGTTGATCCTGACCCTGGACCTAGCATTGCTCTCTCCCTTGGCTTACTTACTAGCTAATAGTAATAGCAGCTTTTTCAGATATTGTTGGCTGTTATGGTAACGGAGCTTTACGGCCTCGTCTTCGTCTCTGGAACCTCCTATATAGCCTATTGCAAGCCTCTTAGATCAGGGAGCTTAGTGTGCGCCTTGGGGTCTCTGGGCCTTGCCTAGCCTGTAGAAGAGGAGTCTACAGCCGGACTTCGAAGTCTGCAAGTCTCTTGTTAAGATATAGGTCCAGCGGTGGCACCCCAGTCTCTGTTTCAAGGTTCCGGATAAGGGTAGCCCTGTAGGCCCCGGCTACTATCCTAAGGCTCCTTAACTAGTCTTTGATCAATCTGGCTACTATACCCTGGGGCTGGCTTTAAGGCGCCTATACAACACGGTATTTGTATATAATTAGCTTCATTCCTCTGAAGGCAATCTTCAAAAGAGTATCTCTAAGCTACAATTAGCCTAGGAAATCACATCTAAGATAGTTTTTTTAGTATTGTCGAGCCTTATCGATATTGATCTTCATCTCAGCGACTATATTAAACAACTACTCAACTACCTATTGCACCGTACTTTTGCTAGTAACAAGAAAGCTCTTGAGATAACAGTTAGCAGATTTAACTAGGGATATAGTATACTGATCAAAGTTAAGAATCTTATTGGTATAACAAGTAGCCTAGTCCCTGATAACAAGTATATAAGTCTCTTCGATATGGCTAATAACAGCGCCCTACAAAGCAAAGAAAGTCTTCAACTTTTCCCAAGTCTTATTAAAGTCCTCTATCGTAATAGAATACAGGATATAAAGCCAGAGTTTGTAAAAGCCAGCATAGGAGTATTCTACTATATATCAAGAACTGGGCTAAGATCAGTGCCTTCATTGACAAACTAGTTGAAGTATATGACAACGCCCTAATCTTCTTCAACCTCCTCGAAATCAACATTGTTATCGACATATTGTTATTGTTATTCGCTTAACTAGTAGTATAGACGAGTGCGATCTAAGCTACAGCTTTCTTATCCCACTTGCACTTGATATAGAGGACAATGTTCTTATTGATATAGAAGATATACAGCTGCTGCTTTACATCTGAGTAGATATACGTAACTACGTTCCTCAACGCTATATCGTAATCTATAATAGTAACTATAAGCAGGTGAACCTCGATTTCCTTGGAATATAGTTGATTTGCACCATCAACTAGTCAAAGCCTTCTTCGTACTCGTTGTTGATAAGGCCAAACGCATAGCTAAAGACTTTTCTAAGGCTCCTAATCCCTGTTGCTTAGAAGAAAGCTAGCCCCTTGTTATTAATCTTATATATATGTCGTATAGCTGAATCGAGGAATTTAATTGCCACTGTTCGTATAAAAGTCGTTAGTCTATATAAGGCCTTCAGGCTTAGTTAGGTTATTAAAGGCCTAGAGTATGTGGTAAGAAATCCTACGGCTATCAAGTATCCTCATTACAGCTTAGAGAGGCATATATCTATTGAGAGTATCTTTGCGCTAGCGGTATCGTAGGTTCCTCAGCGCTTTCCTAGTAAAGACTAGGTTAGAGAACCTCTTGTGCAATATAGTAGTGACTTGGCGGTCCGAAATAGCCGGTTGGTGGGTGTAGGTAGCAATGAAGGCTTTATGCTCGGCGTACCAAACTTACGAAGAATAGCAATATCTTGACGAGCTTCAGTAAGCGGATAGCTGTGGGCTTTAGAACCCTCCTGGATCTCTAAGGTCTATTTGCGACCGTTGCTTGCTAGCGCTTTTGCAGTGGCTTGCTAGCGGCACCCAGTCTTCGTTATAGATAAGGTTCTTTACGTAACACCTTCGCTTAGGCGTATCTTGTCCCTAATACAAGCGAAATCCACCCTGGTATAGCCAAATTCCTTGATATAGTTCGCTATCCTTGCCTTACGAATGCCAAAGTATGCCTGAGCTGCCTACTTGTAGAGCTCGTCCGTCAGCTTAGTAAGGGAGTCGTATTTGTATGTAAGCAGCTACTAGTTAGGCAGTAGATTCGCTAGCGGATAGGGCGAATCTTCTAGCTCGTCGTCGCTTACAATATCGAAGTCGAGGTTATCCATATCAAAGTAGCTAGCGGGCGTTGCTATTTCTACCGCAAATTAGTACTGGAAGAGCGTGCGAAAGTGTATACTTACTGCGATTGAATTTGCTCAATTGTACCGAGATTGAGGCGACTTCAAAGCTCTTGTCGACGTTGTGGTAGGTAGGATAGAAAAGAAGATACGATGTATGGTGGCGGGATAGGAAAAAAAGGCGGTATGTGCTGATAGTATTCAAGCTGGGTGGGGCTACAGTATCCTGGGACACTACACTACAGTCCGAAAAGGCAGGCTCAAAACAAATAATAAATTAAAACTACTTAGAATCTGATCTATCATCTATTTCTATATCGTCCTGGTATACGAGAATTGTGTCCTATTCTGCTGTAGTTGCTATAGTGCTGTAAACCTACTGCGTTACTCCCTTGTACGACCACTCCTAAACCGCTTTTCTTCTATTAGCTGCGTTTGTATATCCCTTTCAGCTAAAATATCGCTTATATCTAATAGTCCTCCAGCTAGATACAACTTTTTTGGCCCTCTAGCATCTGCTTAAGGCTGTATTACTTCCTCAAGCTCTTGTATATAAGCCTTTATCAATACTACCTCGTATATAACTTTCATTATACCCTTTATAATTTGGTTAAGTACTCTAAGAATTGGAGTTAGAGAGCTACCTCGCTATCTGGAAAGAAGTTTCAGTAGCATTCTATAGCGTCTTAGAGACCTAACTGTTGTATAAGCCCTTGGGGGGTTTCGTAGGTATTGGCGTACGAAGCTTAATTATCTAGCTACGAAATTACGCTCTACGGGTCGAATGGGATAAGGTCTGCCTCCTGAAAACCTCCTTGTATATTTCTGGGTGAGATGTAATTTGGAATATTTGTAGAAGACGAGAAAGAAGTTAGGTTTGGTAATATAGTGAACATAGTTGTATATGAGCTTCTTAATTTCCTTACTGTATAAGTACTTTAATATACTAAAATACCTAATATTAAGTGGCTGAAGTAGGTAAGATGAGTATAGAGATATATAAAGTATAATAATGTTATCTTCTTTATGGTAATCTTCAAATTCGGTTGCATGGTAGTTCTTATACTTGTTAAGTACTAGAAGACGCTTTCTACCTGTTGTATAACGGCGAGAGTATTTATCGAAGTGCTTGATTCAATTAAGACCGATCTAGTTATTTGTCTAACCCGTTTCTAAGAGATCGATAGTCCATTCAGGTAGGAAAGAGCTATCGCGATACCAACTTTCAAGGTAGATTTTACCTATAACTATTATATATAGAGAGATAATACTACCGCCTAACTATATAACCTAGATTACCGTAACCCATTCTCGATTACCAGTCTAGATCTTCTTAACCCTCCTATAGCCTTCAGATAAGGTGATAATAAAGGTAGGTGAGATCTAGTCTATTAAAAACCTAGTCTTGTTAAAGTTCTAGATATCCGATCCAAGGATCCTATATTTCGCAATTGTATTGCGGAAAAGCTTAAACTATATACCGATTATCTTTTGATCTTTGTATTTGGCTCTCTGGTAGTTATATAGACATGACTAATATGTCTAAAGCTCCAGTTATCATTGTACGAAGTTTGAAGCCTAGTATAGCCCGATACATGATGTGCTATACATCGTATATAGTAAGTTAGCTATATCTTCTATTATATTGTAGCCTAGTGAAGATCTTTGCTTATATAAGTTAAGAACCCTTTATACGATAACTTACTCTTTACGTAGATCTAGATTCCAAGAGTTGGTAATGGTATCTATGTTTTGTTGAGAAATTGGCGATGTTGTACGAGAGTTCAATTGAGGTAGTAAAAGTGGCTACTTGTTATATATAGCCACTCGCTATGCAATTACGTCAATGGAAGTAAAGAAACTATTAATTACTAATATTAATAGATTTAAGTAATACCTCTTTACTATTAAGCTGCTTATATACCTTCCAAATAGGCTAAAATAGCTAGATATCTAGTAGCTAGATCCTATAAGTTAAATAAGGCAGTAAATAAAGAAAGATAATATTGTATCAATATAAAATTGAATAAAAGAAGATAAGTTATAACTCAAATAACCGTTAAAGATCAATAGACGATATTGATCAGGGGTATAAGGTACTAATATGTTCGAAGTACTGAAACTAGGAAATATCGATATCTCTGTTACTCCAGCCTTTTGGACTGGCAATAATAATAGTATTCTTATCAGCTATATCCGAAATCTAAGACTATTTACAATTACTTAGTTATATTAAAAAACCTTATAATCCTTATATAGTTTAATAACCTTATAGCTACTGCTATTATCTTTTAGATAGCCCTTCCTGTCTATATTATAGGTATCTTTATTAGCAATATGATCTTTAACTGATCTAAAAGGCTTGCAACAGGATATACAAAAGGTTCCAGAGGCGAAGGCAAGGCTATAGGGCTCTTTTACTACAACAGCTATCAGTATCAGAAAAAGCGGTAATTACTATTAGCCAGTGGATAAGCTAGGGCAAGGAATAAGGCTGGGCCCAGGATCAAGATCAGGGTCGAGGTCAGGGTCAGGGACATGATTTAGGTCCGATAGTAGAGGAGGCATTGAACAAGGCTTGGGAGGCACGTTAGAAAAAGGAGATCGGAGGCCAGCCTACTAGGCTACCCGATGAAGGTCCTCCCGAATAACTATTTACTAATAAGACCCTTTGAAAGCACTAGGACCTTACCAAAGTCTAGAGCTCACTGCTAGTATAGGTCCGAATAGGGACTATTGACTTATAGGACTTTCTTTTCTAATGGGAGGTCCTTTAACGAGAGCCCCTGGACAAAACTAGGGAAACCGGCCAAATGACGGTAGATGATATTATAATATTGGGGTAGATAAAGTCCCTGTAGGAAATCCTCTTATACGGAGAACTTTTGATCCGTAAGGATCAGTCTCTGTAAGATCTAGAAGATCTTGGAATCTGATTTATAATCGCTATATGACTAATATATATTCTTACGTAATTATTATGTAAAGAAATTCTATTGGATTCTATGAGATTCTATAGGATTTTAGAGGCTCTACAATGATTATAAATCATAGTGAGTCATTCGATGAATTACACTATTAATCATATAGAAGAAAATTCTAGAAGACTAAAGCTAGCTCTATAAATACGGCTATAGCCCACTTGAAGATAGATTTTAGATTTTGATATACAGTAATTCTGAATAATACAACTATCTTCAACCTACTTCTACTGCTCTTACTACATTACTACCATTTGTCGATTGCTTCGTTATTCTACCTTTACTTCCGTTACCTCATTACAATTTATAAAGCTGAACCGATTAAGTGGCCGCTAAGCTAGGTGGTATATATATTTATTAGGATTTGACTTTACTATCAAGCACTAGCCTGGAAAGTGAAACCCGGCTGATAGGCCCTCGAGAAGACCCGATTATAAGGACCAAGAAAGCCTAGACAGGCTTGAATAGATGCCTATAATAGAGAGCAAAATTACTCGGGTAAACTGGATCAAGGTACTAATTACAGAAAGGGATAAAATTATCCGTTATATAGAAGAGAGTAAAGAAGTTTATATATAAAACCCTAAGTCAATAAGGTACAACAGTATAAGCTATATAGGTCCCTCGAGTCGTTGCCGATTCCTATATGACCCTAGAGTGAGGTTACTATAGATTTTATCATAGGTGTTCCCGCGATCCGTACTCTAGACGGTTCTGAAAAGGACGCTATTTTAGTAATTGTAGACCGGTATACGAAGATAAACCGATTCTTCTCCGTTTCTACTATCATTACTAGCTAAGAGTTGGCTGAGCTAGCCTATAGAGAAATCGAGCTCAAGTATAGCGCCGTTGACGGTTATATCAGCAACTGTAGGTCAGTCTTTATATTATAATTCTAGAGCGATCTGTATTACCTTCAGAAAGTATACCAGTGCCTTTCGACCACTTTTCACCTGCAAACCGATAGGCAGATAGAACGAGTAAACTAAAAACTTATTTAATACCTTCGTTATTTTGTATACAAGAACCCGGTTATCGAGGCGAATCTCATTCCCGAAGTAGAATTCGTTGTTAATAACGCTGTTAATTCGACAATTAAGATAAGTCCCTTTAAAGCTCTTATAGGCTATTAACCTCCGATTTCCCGTTATATCGAAGGCGATACTATTGGGAAGAAGGTACCTACCGCAATCGAAAGAGTAGAAAAACTTATTGAATTAAGAAAATAGTTAGAGTAGAATTAGTTGGAAGTAGTAGCGACCTAAAAGCGATACTATAACGAAAATTATATAGAAAAGGAGTTTAGAAGAGGAGGTTTTATTTTACTATCTATCTGGAATTTAAAGTTTAAGATACCTAAGAAGTTAATATCGAAATTCATTATCCTATTTCGTGTTCTAAACCGGGTTAGATTATTGACCTACCGTTTAGCTTTGTTAGAGAAGTATGATCGTTTGTATAATATATTTCCTATATCGTTGTTGGAACCCTAGTATAGTCGAAAAGAGGACGATTTACTCTAGATGCCTCTACTAGAACTAGAGGATAATAAAGAATAGGAAGTCGAGGAGATTCGGGATAAAAGATATTTTAAAGGAAAATAGTATTATTTAATTAAGAGGGCGTCTCTTCGTACTATGGGAAATGTCTTTCAATACTATGGCCCCACTTAAAAATGGCCCATGCGCGTGCACTAAGCCCACACTAGGCCCATTTTGGCAGAGCCCCATTGAATACTGCCACACTACTGCCCATACCGCCTTTTTTCCATCCATCACCACCACCATCACGATAACTTCTTTTCTATCTTGCGTACAACAACGCCGACAAGAGCTCTAGGATCGCCTTCAATTGAGCGTTGAACTATGCGCTTAATTGACCTAGGTAAGTGCTTGCGTAGACTTTATTCCACTGCTAATCTGTGATAGATATGGCTGCGTGTGAGCCTCCCGCGATGAATTTCGATGCCGACGTCGAAATCGATGGCGATAGCGACAGCGACAGCGAGTAGGAAGAGTTGCCTCAACCGTTGACGAACCCCCCGTACAACCACAAGCTTCTTATGTACGAATACGACACTCTTGCTAAGCTGACTGACGACCTCTACGAATGGGCAGCGCAGGCGCGCTTTGATATCATCAAGTTGCGCGCTGTCAACCATGTCAAGGACTTTGGCTATAGTAGGGTGGATTTTACTTGCCTGAAGAATAAGATACGACCTGACGATGCTATTGCGAGGCGTGTATCTTCTACTACGAAGGCAGACTGCAACTGGTAAGCTACTGCAAAGGCGTTGAAGGTCAATAACTGCAAATGGACCTTGGAAATCTGATAGGGTACCTATAACCACCTACCAGCTGAAGGTCGCGATGATATTTCGTCTCTACGGAAGTTCAACGCTGATCATAAGGCGTTTCTGGCCACCTACATCGACAAGCCCTTAGTTATAAATCGTCAGCTTGTAGTAGCATTGCACGAGAGGTTCCCTACTCTCATTTTCACCTGCCGTCAACTAAGGAATATACGGTATCACCAGTGCAAGGATGTACTTAATGGATATACGCCATTCCAAGCGGTTATGAGGATGCTCGACGCTAGAGGCGTTCCCTATCGAGTGCTTTAGTCTATAGAAGATCAGAATAAGCCAGAGGGTTTGCTCTAGACTGACGACTTTTGCAAGGAGCAGTGGGCGTTGAATCCTTGGGTACAGCTCTACGACAATACCTATAAGACCAACAATAAGGGCCTCGCTTTTTTCCAGGTAATGGGAGTTGGTGGGTTAGGCAAGATCTTTAGTTGCGCGTTTGCCCTTATTAATAACGAACGCTAGGAGGGTTTTAACTAGTTGATAGATCAAGTTAACTTCTTGCGCCTCGAGATTAACGCTTGCCCTCCTACAGTTACTATCACGGATTATAACGCGGTGTTGAGGAACGCAGTTGCATGTATCTATCCAGAGGCGAAGGCGCAGCTCTGTATCTTCTACATCAACAAAAACGTGGTCTTATACATCAAGCGCAAGTGGGATAAGCAGGCTGCAGCCCAGGTAGCTACTGCTTACACTGCAACGTAAGCTAATGGCAATAACAACAACAATAACGATCTTGACGAAGAGGATTAGGCAGTTGTCACGCGCCTCAATCAGCTCTCTATACAAGATAGCGACCTTGGCTCAGTTCCAGAGACCGTAGAATACTCGCGTACTGACTTATACAAGCTTTGGCAATACGTACTGTATTCTACTACCTTGGAAGACTTTAACCTTACGTAGGAAAGCTGAAAGCCTTCTTTTCCATATAGACAGCCATTATCCAGTACATCGAGGAGACTTACATACCTGTTGTAGCTGACTAGGCGACTTGCTATACCAACAACTATCTTAACTTCCGCTAGCGAACCATATCACCAGTAGAATCAGCCAACAGGTATCTCAAGAGCTTTTTAGTCACTAGTAACAGTACTGTTAAGCAGGTAGTAAACTAGTCATTCAATATAGTAGCCCAGATAAAGATCAATATCACTGAGGCACGGCGGGAGCAGAAAAACCGCCTCAGACGCGAATTTCTGGGCCAAACGTGGCTTGGCGATACTCCTCTCAAGATCGCTGTCAGCGCCTTAAAGCGTATTACACACGAGCATTGCCATATAATAGAAGCTTTACCGTCTCGTACAGAGCAGAACCCCCCTCCTCTTTGTCCCTATGCAGGCAAATTTACTACGCAGTTCGGACTTCCCTGCGTACACAAGCTCCTTCAACGACACCAGAACGGCGGGCTCATGCTTCAGAAGGAAAATTTCTATCCATTCTAGTAGCTGGATAGATCTCTAGCTGATGAGGATGAGTATCTTCGATACCACGAATTCGATCCTGTTAACAACTTACGTGGCCGCCCGCGCCACACAGAAGTCTTCGCGGCAGATCCCAACGCACCGCGTTCGACTGCACCCATCTCGACCTAGGCTTCAGTCCAGGGCTCCCAGCGCTCCAAGGCAACAGGATTGCAGCCATCTATCCGCCGGCACGCGTCGCAATGGGAGGGCGTTAACCTGGCGCAAGAAGATAACAACGACAACGTAAGTCAACCAGGATCGCAACGAGCAAGGCGTAGAAGAGGCCGTAGAAGCAGGGGAGGCCGTGGAAGCAGGGGAGGCCGTGGCAGGGGAGGTCTGGGCGCAGTGGAGCGCAAGGCGCAGGCGTGCAGGAAGACAACAACAACGACAACAACAACGACAACAACAACGACAACAACAACGACAACAACAACGACAACAACAACGACAACAACAACGACAACAACAACGACAACAACAACGACAACAACAACGACAACAACAACGACAACAACAACGACAACAACAACGACAACAACAACGACAACAACAACGAGAGTATCGCCAGTCAAGCGGCGCCACAACGATCGCGAGGAGGGCGTAGTAGAGGGCGTGGAAGCAGGGGAGGCGCTTAGTCAGATGGACAGGCAGATGGACAGGCAGATAGATAACTGGGCCGTTAAACTATAGGAAAATAGCGCCTATTTGGGCCTTGTAAGATATCAACGAATTGAGGCGAATTGAGCACTTTGACAACGTCAATTGCAATTGCAGTATTTAGTGGCGTTTTTGCTTGAATTTGTGTGCCTTATATCCATTGTCATGTCCATCTTGATGGACGCAGCCGAATTAGGCTTAGTGAGCACGCATGGGCCATTTTTAAGTGGGGCCATAGTATTGAAAGACATTTCCCATAGTACGAAGAGACGCCCTCTTAATTAAGTAGACAGGGTAACGTGCGTGATAAGCGAGCCGTAAAAATAAACGAGCCGTAAATTTGCTACTACCCCCTCACAGCTATCCTCAATTACACAACCACAACACTAGGAAATAACAATAACTGAATCAGAAACAGATGAATTAGACGATTCTGCAGCCTCCTTGCACGTGCGTGCATTATGGCCAGGCTTGCCGCATACGCTACAACACCGAATCTTCGTACGAGACCCCTTTGCACCACCACCATTTTGTCGTATTTCCTGGATTACCTGCTCACCTATAGCCTTCTGATCCAGTAGATCCTGTGCCTCTTGTACAGTAAGTGACCCTCCAAGCCGTATACGTGTTTTTTTGGCTCTCCGTCTCTTACTAAGCTCCTCATTGGCCTTACGTAGCGAAGAGACCTCTGCACGGAGAAGAGCCACCTCGTGCATCACAGCCGTCGTACCTTTAACTAATCGATCTACAGCAGTTAGTATTGAGGTGGGAGAGCTGCTCTGATAGTTAGAAATTCGAGTTTTGATAAACGCTGACTGTGAGGTGGCCTCTCGAGGGTTGTATGGCGTTTAGGAGACCCAAGGTAGTACTGTAGTTGGGCTTGAGGCTGGGGGTGTTGGAGTCCGAATACGTATATCCAGCTTGGATATCACCCTCTCTGGGTCGTACGGTACAAGGCCGGCTCCAGCAAACCCCCCCTGGATATTCTTTCCGTAACCGAAGCAAAAAACGCCTCTTTAAACCTATAAAGAAACTCTAGCTTGCTGATATATGTGATGTTTATCCGTATTAGCTATTCAATCTGGCAGCTATATACCTTCTTTAACGGCCCCAAATAACTAACATCTAATGGCTGAAGTAGATGTGAAGAGTGTAGAGGTATATAGAGTATGATAATGTTGTGCTCCTGGCAGTAGGTCTCGAATTCTTCGGAGTGGTGGCTATTGTGGCCGTCGAGGATCAATAGTCGGTATTTGCCTTTTGTACGAGATGCTGTATAGAAATCGAAGTGCCAAATCCAATCTATGCCTTTCTTATTAGTAGTCCAGCTATTATCGGTTGTTGCAATGTGCTAGGTAGCCGGAAGGTTATACTCTTGATATTAGTTGGCAAGGTGATATTGCCTAGCTAAGATGATGAATAGTGGGATAGCCCAGCCTAGAGCATTCACTCCTTAGATGACTGTAGCCTACTCTCAATTACCAGGCTGGGCCTATTTAGCCCTGCTACGGCTATTAGAGGTAGTAACTACTATAGTAGGGATAATGATGCCAATTATAAAGCCGGTCTCGTTGAAATTGTATGAATCGTCATTAAAGAAACTGTACTTAGCCTTCGTATTATATATAAGTGAAAACTACTTGCGAATAATCCCTGGATCTTCGTACTTAGCCCTCTAGTAGTCGTATTTACGCGTAAAACGCGTCCGAAGTTCTAGCTAGCGCTTAATGAAGTTGTGAGCCCAGCGTTTGTTGACAGGGGGCGCGTCGCATTCGCGTAGTAATCGGTTGGCCATATCTTCTATGTAACAAAGCCGAGGATGTAATGCACGTGTATATAGCTCAACTATATATCGAACAATCGTTTGCTCTTCCAAATCCGTAAGCTTGCGTGAGTTGGCTGGAATATCGCGTCGTGTAGGCCGACTGGCGCGTCGGTCGCGGAGAGTATTGTAGGAACAGAATAGGTCTTTGCTGCAGTAGAAAGACGAAGTTTTGGGTCTTTTCTAAGAGCTTCGAGGGCTAGAATTAGCCGCGCTTCATTTGACGGCGATGGTATGTCTTGTGGTGGAGGAAAACGTCGCGAAGGGTAGAGAGGGTGGGTCACGGGGAAAATTTACGGTTCGCTTGTTTTTACAGCTCGCTTATCACGCACGTTAGCCCTTAGAATATAATTAGTAGGTAGTAGAGTCGGATATAGGTAATATATAGAAGCTTATTATCTGGTTCCGAAAAGAGTATAATTCGCGATAGAAGAGAAAACAACGAGAGATCAATTGATCTATAGACGAACTATTACCCGGGGTATCATTCCCTTAATATCGAAATACCTATAAAAACGCCCTAAACCCCTTAAAAAGAACTATTAGGAATATAGATAATATAACCTCCTGACTGACATATAAGTATATACCAATTCTCTTCAGACAAGTCTACCTATATATACTCCCGAACCTTTATAAAGAACGTATATTTGGTATTCGACTAAGCTACGAACCCTAAGTCCCCTATCTCTAGGTACACGGTAATACGTATATTCTAGATATATACCTCTTCGGCGAACTACCGATTCGTTAGCGAAAACTCGGGGATAAGAATAAGAAGACAAACCTCGGAGCTAGTAGCTCCCTCGGCCCGAATAGGACGAGGAAGGAGCTGCAAATTAAGTTGGTGATAAGTAGTTACTAGAGATATATATATAACGTAAGCAGGCTATAGATGATGATTAGCTGAGTTAAATACAAAAGCTACCCTTTATAGTACTTATAAGAGAGGGTTTTTTAGTACCAGCTAGGCCGAATTGACGCCGATACACTATCTCTATAGCTACAAAGGTATTTAGTAGGCCTTTGTTAACAGCTACAATAGCCTAGCGATTCTCCTCTATAAAAGTATAGACATCGTCATCCTATACGTCAGACTCTATATATACTAGTGCATTACTGAATACGAGTATTAATATAAGATCGACCGAATCGCCGATTATACTACCCGGAGCCTATATAATTAGGGCGCGAAAATAACGTGAAATAGACGTAACTTACTATAGAGCAAATTTCCTTCTTCTCCTAGTAGCCCGTATAACGCGAAGAGGAGGAGCGGCCGAAGTCGCAGATAATGTCGATCGTAAATACGTTAATACACTCGAGTTGTTTCTGAGCTGTACCGATATAGTATATATACGGCGCTAACCGCGAAGTAGAGGCTGAACTGACGTTCATTAAAATAAGGACGGAGGCGACGAGATACAGCTGATCATTACGATAGAGGAGGCGGAGGCGAAAAGCATACGATGAGTGGGAATAGAGAAACGACGGTACATACGAGACGAGGACCTAAAGAAGAAAAGAGGGAAGAGTTTAGAAAGAATTGAAGATATACGGGATATTTATATTTATATAGGGTAGCCTATATACACCTGCAATTTATAGCCGTATACTCACTACGTATATACAATGTACAGGACTCTTCTACGATAACCTGCTGATAAAGAGATCGCGACATTTTATTTTGGTGTTAAGGCTGCGCACGTATTAAACCGCGTTGCTACAGTAACGTGACTGCGAAACCTATATGTATACACTACGATTCTAATGCAAATACGATACTACTCTAATAATATGGAACCTTTTAATAACGCGTCTATGATGGGCCTACGGACAGGTTATTTGAAGGGAGAGGATAATTATAACGAGAGCCTCTCGACGAAATTAGGACGACTAGGCGAATGCCCTGCAATAACGTTACGTTAACGTATATTATAAGCGAGCTGACTATATAAGCGAGCTGACCACTTCCCACCTCAACGCGTCCCCCTTATACAAAATACCAAATTTCTTTACAACTAACAATGGCAATATCTTCGTACGAAGCTAAGATAAACCTAGCTATCGACACTCTCAAAAACAATCCGAAACTTAGTATCCGAGCTGCAGCAAAGATCTATGGGGTCAATAAAACCACTCTTCGAAGCCGACGTAAGGGTATACCTATACGACAAGATGCTCGACCCAACTTACGGAAACTTACGGATCTGGAGGAGCGTACGATTATTCAGTATATAACTGAGTTATATATACGCGTATTTCCTCCTCGGCTTCGTTTTATAGAAGATATGGCCAACCGATTGCTACGCGAATGCGATGCATCCCCTGTCGGTAAGCTCTGGGCTTACAACTTCGTCAAACGCTAACCAGAACTCCGGACGCGTTTTATATATAACGACTACCAGAGGGCCAAATACGAAGATCCTAAAGTTATTTGCAAGTGGTTTACATTTATATATAATACTAAAGCCAAATACAGTATCCTCGACGAAGATATATATAACTTTGACGAGACCGGGTTTCTGATGGATATAATTACCACTAGTATAGTTGTTACTACCTCCGATGGCTATTGGAAAGCTAAAAAAGTTCAGCCTAGTAATCGCGAATGGGCTATAGTTATCTAAGGAGTAAATGCTTAATGCTGGGCTATCCCACCATTTATCCTTTTGAAAGGGAAATACTACTAGGAAAGTTGATATTGAAAATACAATCTTCCAGCTACCTGGTATATCGGTATAACCGATAATGGCTGGATGACCAATAAGAAAGGCCTAGATTGGATTCGGCATTTCGATTTTCATATAACATCTCGTACTAAGGCAAATACCGGCTCCTAGTTCTCGATAGCCACAAGAGCCACCACTCCGACCAATTCAAGGCCTACTGCTAGGAATATAACATTATTATACTTTATATGCCTCTACACTCTTCGTACCTAGTCCAACCATTAGATGTTAGTTGTTTTAGACCGTTGAAGGGGGCTTACAACTACTAAATCGAGGAACTTATATATATACATATTATATATATCACTAAATTGGAATTCCTTTATGCATTTAGAGTAGTGTTTTTTACTTCTTTTACCGAGAAGAATATCCAAGGAGCCTTTACCGGAGCAGGTCTTATGCCGTACAATCTAGAAAGGGTCATTTCCAAAATGGATATACGTCTCCGAACCCCAACTCCACTAATCTCGCAGCCAGATACAGCACTACCTTGGCAATCTCAAATACCACAAAACCCCCGAGAGGCTACCTCACAGAAAGACTTTATTAAAGGCCGGATATCCAACCACCAAGGCAGTTTTCCGATACCTATACTAGCTGCTATAGACCAATTAGCCAAAGGTACGATAGCTGTAATATACGAAGTAGCTCTTTACGTACAGAGGTCTCGGCACTGTGAAAGGCCAATAAGGGGCTTAGTAAGCAACGGAGAGCCAAAAAAAACACGTATACGGCTTGGAGGGTCTTTTACCATACAAGAGACACAGGATCTACTGGATCAAAAAGCTGTAGATGAGCAGGTAATCCACGAAAGACGACAAGATAGTGGTAGTACAAGGGGGTCTACTACGAAGATTCGGTGCTATAGTACGTACGGCAAGCCCGGTTATAATGCACGTACGTGTCAGGAGGCTGGAGAATCGTCCGATTCATCTATTTCTGGTTCAGTTATTGTTATTTCCTAGCGGTGGTGTTGTAATTGAGGATAGTAGTGGTGAGGTAGTGGAAAGTGGTCAGTTCGCTTATATGGTCAGCTCGCTTATAATATACGTTACCTGGTAGATAAGAACTCTGCTTGGCAGCTGTATACGCGGGGAACTTCTGATCTATAAGGATCAGTCTCTGTCGATAGAAGGAGGCTGTTCGTAAAGACTTCTACCTATAATCGTTAACTTATCGGTACTGGTATATCGTGTCCCAACTCCCTCAACGTACCTGTAAACAACTCCTTACACTAGTACAGACCTGAATAAGAATTATCGGCCTACGAAACCTCCTATTCTAACGGGAGATCTCAGATCTTCCTACTCTCTACTATAGCTATAGAGGATGTTGGGAGATAGTAGAATACCTGGTTATATAGTATCCAATGCTACTAAAGTCTAGAACTTAGCTAAGCTCAAAAATTTGAACCTACTAGGACCTTAGCCTTGTATTTAAGGCTAAAGCTCTTAGAACCCCAGACTGTTAAGGAGAGTTTTAGGTTAGCTAACGTATATTATAAGCGAACGGTCCACATAAGCGAACGGTCCACTTTCCAACGCGACGCGCCACCCTTGCACTCAACACAGATTTTCTCAACAACCCAACATACCTCCTACTTCAAAGGAAGCCAGGCTAATCCTGGCCCTTGACGCTCTTCAAAATGACAAAAACCTAAGCCTACGAGGTGCAGCAAAGGTCTACAACGTCAGCCATACTACTCTTCGCAACCGTCGTAAGGGCCGGCCTACGCGACGCGATATTCCAGCCAACTCGCGGAAGCTTACGGATCTCGAAGAGCTGACGATAGTTCAGTATATAGTTGAACTATCTGAGCGTGCATTCCCACCTAGACTGAGTGGTGTGGAAGATATGGCCAACCAACTACTACGTGTACGCGACGCGCCCCCTGTCGGCAAGCTCTGGGCCCACAACTTCGTCAAACGCCAGCCAGAGCTCCGGACACGTTGGACACGTCGGTACGACTACCAGAGGGCCAAGTGCGAGGATCCAAAGGTTATTGGCGAGTGGTTTGCACTCGTACAGAACACCAAGGCCAAGTACGGTATTGTGGATGACGATATCTACAACTTCGATGAGACTGGGTTTATGATGGGGATTATCTCTGTGGGTATGGTCGTTACAACCTCCGACGGCTATGGTAAGGCAAAGCTAGCCCAGCCTGGCAACCGCGAGTGGGCAACAGTGATCCAGGGTGTCAATGCCCTTGGCTGGGTTATCCCTCCCTTCATTATCTTGGCCGGGCATTACCACCTTGCCAACTGGTACCGAGAGTGCAACCTTCCAGCCAACTGGCGTATTGCGACTACCGACAATGGCTGGACTACCAATGTAGTAGGCCTAGATTGGATCAAGCACTTCGACTACCACTCAAAATCCCGGAAAAAGGGCACATACCGGTTGTTGATCCTCGACGGCCACGAAAGCCACCACTCGACCGAGTTCGAGCTCTACGGCAAGCAGAACAATATCATTACGCTCTGTATGCCCCCGCACTCTTCCCACAAGTGCCAGCTACTTGATGTTGGCTGCTTTGGGCCACTGAAGTAGGCATACGGTCGCCAAATCGAGGACTTAATGCGTATGTATATCAACCACGTCAGCAAGCTCGAGTTCCTCTGTGCCTTCCGCGAGGCCTTCTTTGCTTCTATGACAGAGAGCAATATACAAGGTGGCTTTGCAGGGGCTGGCCTTGTACCGTACAATCCAGAGAGGGTACTTTCTACCCTGGATATACAGCTTCGTATACCAACACCCCCAGCCTTACAGTCGAATACCGTACAACCTTGGGTCTTCCAGACGCCACACAATCCCCGAGAAGCCGAATCGCAGTCAATACTTATCAAGACTCGCATTACCAACCATCAAAACAGCTCTCCGACTTCGATGTTAGCTGCTGTAGATCAACTTACCAAGGGTACAATGGCTGTAATGCACCAAGTTGCTCTTCTACAGTCAGAGGTCTCTTCGCTCCGCAAAGCCAACGAGGCACTAAGCAAGCGCCGGAGAGCTAAAAGAACACGTATACAGCTTGGGGGGTCACTTACTGTACAAGATGCACAGGATCTACTGGCCTAGAAGGCCGTAGGTAGGGAGGTAGTGGGAGATACACAGCCAGAAGGTAGTAGTACAGGGGGGGGTCGTACGAAGGTTCGGTGTTGTGGTGTGTGTGGCAAGCCTGGCTATAATGCGCGTACTTGCCGGGAGGCTGCAGAATCCTCGGATTCAGCTGTTTCTAATGTAATTATCGTTGGTTCCTAGTGTTGTTGTGTTGCAATTGCAGATAGTATTTGTAGGGTTGTAGAAAGTAGACCGTTCGCTTATATGGACCGTTCGCTTATAATATACGTTAATAGATTCAGGCTGCTTAATAGAATATAATTTAGCTCGACAGCTAGAACTAGAAGCTGAAGAGGCTGAAAAGGAGGAAGATGGTAGACGAATTTGAAGTCGAAGGCTAAGAGTCTTAGTTTTTCTATGTATTTGGCAGTAGAAGGTCTAGTACACTCTATCTTGAGTAAAGCAGTGTAGGAAGAAGAATAATGATAATAGCTAATGTGAGAGTAGGTAGTACAGTATAAGGTTTCGACTTAAATGAAGGGATTTTTAACTATCTCACGCAATATTTGTCATCGATCGCGCTCTCCTAGCTTAGATAATCAGCCACAGCCAGGTCGAGATATCCCATAGTCCTGGAATTTGAAGCGTTTAATAATGCTCCGTATATACAATTCAATAACTCTTTTCTAGACGTCTATATCATAGGTGGTGGTTCCAGATTCGTACTGGACAATGATCCTATTACGTTTTCTAGGTGTAGTATGCTTATATTTAGTTTTCTTAATAGAGGAGGTAGAAATAATAGCTATCTTGAAGTTGTAGATTGTTAGGACGAAGTTTAGAATTTGGGTGCCAAGTGCGAGGTTAGGTGTTTTTTTTTTTTTTTTTAACTACCCACCGTAATATCTAATTTACCTGATGTATTGTCTTCATTGATCCTGGTGTTATGGCTGATTTTTGACGCGATTAAGGTGCCCAGGATACTAGAGTGGCTAGGAGGTAGGTGGATTACGTTAGTCTGATTGCATCTCTCGAATGCACGCGGATCAACTACAAGCATTGCTGCAACTCTTCGTACCTTAAGAATATTGGCCTTCTTCCGTCACCACCACCACCACCACCACCACCACCAAGGTAATTCCCTCTTTAGATTAATATTGCTATTCCTCGGAGGTGGGGAAGCTGCTGGCAAAGATCAAACTTCTTCTGGGACCTAAGAACTCTCTCATAACTTGGTCGTGTTGCGCAGCTATCTCGGAAAATTATATGAGCCGTTGATTGAAGCAGCAGCCTTTCTGCACAGAGCGCAGACGAGGACGTAGTTGAATGGATTATGTTGTTGAAGGGAGGTGCTGTGCTACACCTTTCTGCTTGTGAAGCAATATATTTGGGGTATATTGGTTTATTGTCCTTATCGAGGAATGGTAAAGCAGGATCCTAGCATGACCGGCTCCATCCGAGTATGATAGGTATGTGGTGGGCTAGCGCTGGAATTCCCCACCCCCAAAGAAAAGGGGGTCCTCTTCCAACACAAGACCTTGCGTTGATAATTACCGCGGGGTTATGTTGCTGTGGTTTCTCGGGCCAGACATGAGAACGAACATGACCCAGATACAACGTTGCAGGAAATAACCAGCTCTTGAGCCCAGGGTGTCGAGAACTCGTATGATGTATAGAGCTTAAGTGTATTTAAGGCTAGATACACCGACAACATCGATCAAATGGAATTGGTAGCTCACAAGTGTCCCGTTGTTTAGTAAGTCATATGCCACATGTCGACCGTAAAGCCAGTGAGGGACGGACGCATGATGCCGAACGCAAATGCGTAGTTCAACCACCAGTAGTCTGTGCTTCCTGTCTGGAATGTCGCACGCACATAGATCACCCCGTTATTCCCCTGCATAAGCCCTGACATCTGAACATAGATATTCGAGTTATCCATAGTGCGGATCTGCGCTCGCATGTCAGAGTAATAGTTGCCTGCACTTGTCTGCAAATTCCAGTCTGCACCGATTGCCAGCATTTTACCTTTCCACGAGTTAGCCCGCCTTATCCCTTTCTTTCTCGTGGGGAAAGGGTTTAGTACATACCGGCAATCTTCGGTCCCGTAAGCGCGCCGCCGATTACTGGAATCACTGTGACATTGCCCGCCGGGATGGCACCAACATCTATCGGCAAACCGACTGTAATGTTCGCGCTGTAGAGGAATTGTACGCCTGGCGGAGGCGGTACAGCATCGGCCGCGACGGCCGGCCCGAGGAGCGTGGCCAGTAGTGTGAGAACGGATATTAAACGCATCATGAACCGGGCTGGCAGGATATGTCGGAAGGAGTTTACACTAGTCATACTCAGGGGGCTTTGCCTTCATATTTATCGACATACCGACCATCATTACCCTGGTAGGCATCCGCATTCTATGATAAGCGTCTCTCGTGTCGGTTGGAAGAAGGCACGCGAGATCATATACGCTCTGATTCGCTACACGGCATCAGCGATTAGCCGGTTTCACTGCGAGAAAGATCACGCGGGGACATTCATGGGGAGCCGGCGATTCACCCAGATAGGGCCGTTCTATGGAGATCACAATACCTCCAATTCCTGGTCCTACGCCTGGTCCCCGCAACCCGGCACCCGAACCACTGCATATGGTTAAGATAGAACACCTGCCTTTACTTGCCGCTCCCTAGCTACCCGCCTCAGGATTGGCCGTGCTTATAACTAACTAGCAGGGATAGGGGACTTTCTCTGGACACAATGCATATAATCTCGGAAGCATCCGGTATCTCCCACCCGAATTTCTACCGCTTACGTCTTCCGAACCGCGTTCAGAGATTGTCCAAGGTAGCACTGGGAACATTATCCAAAGAGGATCACCAATGACTGACCCGTTCTGTCGTCCTGGCGGGACCTACGGGCGGTTTCTTTTAGGTTTCAGGTTTGGTCATTTGTGGTGAGTGTGTGCTCAGTTGCCCCTGGGGAATTGTAATTCATTTCAAAGGAAGATGATCTCTACCGGATGAACTATCCGGGTGTGGGATCGATCCTTTACCCCACCCTTCCACCCCTGATAGAGCTGATGGCAAATAGGGTCGGCATATGGTCTTGGCTACAGTAGACCACATCTTCCGCGTCATCACACCTCAACTCACATAGTTCGTATAACAACAGCCGGCAGCAACGTACCTGCATGCATCGAGTTAATAAATCCGGGCCCATTTAGCGTTTCGCTCTCATTTTGCTTACCCCCCTTCCTTGATACTTTGCGCTGAATTGTAGATGAAGGACACTGCTGCAGACTCATTAAATCGATAACTCCTTTCTTGGTATCGGTTGTTGCTAGGAAAATCCTGCCGGGAAAGATCTATAACACTGCCGCTAGATTGTCTGTGGCTATCGTAAATCTGGCCAACACGATTCTACTAAGGAATACAGAATCCAAACATGGCTCGCGCTGCAGGTTGCTTGCTTCTTTGCGCCTGTCTAGTGGCCGGCGCGGAAACATGGGGCACCAAACTTCGCAATATCGACATTGACGAGGATTCATTTGACCCTCCTGTTCCAACTTGGAAGTTTAATGCCCGAATTGCTGCCGCGCAAGCTAACGATACCGGAACTTATCTTCCCCTTCCGTCGTGGGACCCTTGGTATCGGGCGCCCGATGGATGGGAAACTGCAGAGCCCGGCTCGGTCCTGAGAATTCGGCAACACGCATACAACATGACGCCAATCGCCATTAAAAACGTCAGGGATACCTTCCAGGTACTCTTTCGTTCAACAGACAGCCAAGAAAACGCAACTTGGGGCGTGACAACAGTGTTCTTGCCAAACAAGCCCCGTTGTGACGCCAGCAATCTCAGCAACTGCACCCAGCCCATCCTCTCCTACCAGCTGCCGTACGACACTTCTTGCCTAGATGCCAGCCCCAGTTTTGGTCTTCAATGGGGCGAGCCCTACGGCGAGATGGCGGCAGCCCTGGCACGCGGCTGGTGGGTGTCGGTTCCAGATTTTGAGGGACCACTTGCCTCATATGGGGCCAATATTGTCGCCGGACACATTGTACTCGACTCGATACGGGCAGTCCTGAATGCAAGCGCTAGCGAGTATGGTCTCAAGAATGCTCGCGTTGCACTATGGGGATATAGCAACGGAGCGTCTGCCACCGAAGCGGCCGCCGAGTTCGCTGCCGAGTATGCGCCGAATCTGAAGATAGCCGGCGCTGCAATCGGGGGGCTGGCGGCGAACGTGGGTGCTGCTGGGCCGTTGCTTTCTCGGACTCAGGTGGCGGGGCTTCTGGTCCAGGGCATCATCGGCGTCACTTCGCAATATCCGGCGCAGAGGGAATACATTGTCAGCCGACTGAACCCATCTGGTCCGTACAATGCCACCGAGTTCTTTTGGGCAAGCTACATGAGCGGCTGGCAGTCTTTGCTCTACTTTTGCTATGTCGACATTTTCGCCTACTTCATCGGCGGGCAAGCGGACTTGGAAGATCCGCAGATTGTCAACATGTTTCTTAGGGAGGGAACACTGGGGCAGTTCGGTCTTCCGAATACGAAGGTCTTCATGTACCACGCTGTTGGGGACGACATGACGCCGATAAAGGACACGGATACTCTGGTGAATCACTTTTGCGACCAGGGGGCAAATATCCTGTACCATCGAAATCATTGGGGGAGCCACAATGACGAGCTCCTGAATGGACGGCAGCGGGCATTGGATTTCCTTGGGGACGTTCTGGATGGGAGCAATATTTTATCCGCTCCTGCGACCGGGTGTCAAACTGTTGACTTGACTTTTATGCAGGATCTAGCAAAACCGATCGCGTGATGAGGTAGGTGGCTTAGCTACGCAGATACCTAACCCTGACATCAGGGCTTGGACAATAGGATGATGATTGAACATGGGTGGAAAGAGCCTGTAATTGTGTAGTTGACCCAATCGAACACTTTAAGTACAAGTTGACAGAACACTTCCACTACTGATGTTGGCTCTGGATCTGCGCCAGGTGTTTGGAACTGACTCTCTAATTACTTCGGCGGTGGCAGTTGTCACATTCAAGTGTCAGCGGACCAGGAGACAAAATTGACTCCCCTCCTCTCCGGGGATTGGAGTCTATCGTTCTTAAATGCCGGTTGCTATGGTGCGTAGAGACTTCTCTTGCTTTTTGATTCCTTAGTTATTTAGTGTCAAGAGCTTGGCCGTGGCTTCACCGAAGAGGCATGGGTGAGGGGGATGCCGGGGCGAAACGCAAGGGGAATCAATCTTCTTCGGGAATTGGATGGACCCTAAGCGTCTGTCCTTGATCTTCGACCGGGCATGGGATTTCTATTGCATTAATCCGCTTCTCGTTATCCATGTCCCGGTTGTCCCTATAGCCGCGGTCCGCTTAATTAATACACGCGCAACCGAGCCACCATCGCTGCTGAAAGGGTAAAATTTGACCGTAAATATTCGATTTCTCCACCTCATTCCAACATTCGATTAGGAAAAGCACCATTCCGGGCGGGAACACATTCGAGATCACAAGTATACTACTTGTAACCTATGACAAGTTCCTGATAGTAAAGGTATCCCCATGCCCTAATAATGATTTTAACTATAGATATCCCAATCCCAGTCTACCAGGTGGTTGAAGAAGATTTATTGCCGCATAAGGAGAGAGAGGAGGAGGGATATTTATCGGGGGTGGGGTTAGGTAGGTTGCGTACGAACAAGTGGCGAGGGTAGCCCTCGTCGCTGGGTTAACGGGAATCAGTTTAGTGCAGTAACAACGGGTATCTTCATCTAGTATCTGCAATAATGGCCTCTGAATCCAACAACCACCTACTGCTCTTGCAACTCGGTCACCTTTGCCATCTTCCTCAGCACATCCTGGCCAGCAGCTGTCCTAGCTAGATCCTCTCGTCTCTCTCTAATCCAGGACTCTATATCCAAAGTTCCCGGATCGGCCCCGAGGCTAACAACTATACCAGCCAGTAACTCACAAGCTTCAGCTCGGGACAGGCCACCAGGTATACCGAACTGGAATCTCCTCACCAAGTCACCTTCCTCCATATATTTGGCTAACGGTTCGCTTCCTCGTTCGCGCAACGCGTTTGCTAAAAGCCGGTCGTTCATGCTGATAGTTGAGGTTCGGGAATAGAGCCCATTTAGGTCTGCCGTCAGCAGAGAAGGGCCAAATGCTTCGCTGGCCGGAACAGTCCGGGCAAACTGGCAGTCAATGACACCGGCTACGTTATGGTTATGATCTACAAGCAAGTGGTCCCCTTTGTCGTCAACGTGCTTTAAAAAGAAGGCCTGGGGCTCCTCACCGCGCATCTGAGCGGCATGGGATCGGAGGAGTGAGTAGAATAGGTATGCTTCTAGTGGGTAAAGTTGATGGAGCTGCCCTTCGAGGATGAGAGCAAGGTACTCCTCCGCCGTGTTGGAGAAGTATCTGGCATGGGAGGCATTAGACATAGGGCTAGATACTGCCGAAGTAGGACCGTGACGATCCAGGGGCTCCGCTTGACCAGTTAGCCTCAGGTTAGCTTTCTAACCCGACCGAGACACCGACGTGATAGCCAACTGGCCATCACGGTCAGCGATACGCGTTCCTTCCATCATCAGACTAGCGCAAGGAACGGAGGCTGTGACTGGGGATTGTCCTCTAATTATAAGAGGCCCGTGGATCTAGTGGTCTTATGTCGGGCTTTCCGAGAACTCCCAATATACCCAAGGCCCTTTTATCGCATACATCCGCCATTTTTCACTTGCCCGCTACAGGACGAACGCCTCACCCGATCACTCGCCGGTATCATGCAGCGCTAGGCCGTCGAGCCTCCGAGCCACGCCTTCGCTCCAGTACCGCAGCCCGTCAATGGCATCGCTCGAACCAGAGGTGCTGTGTCTCCAACCGTGACAAAATGAGCCGAGACTGGCTCTCGCCATTGCACAGCCCGTAAGAACCACTTCCTGTTTTATTGAAACCGATGGAATGGTTTCGACTCGCCATGGCGACATACGGCATAACAAATTCCCATGCCCAACCAAGATTTTCTGTCCAGGCACGACGTAGACTCCCAGAAATAGGTCTGTGGCCAATTAGGAGAACGGCCCTTGACGTGTCTCCTTAGACGTGGTTTATAGGCAGGCAATGGACGGGAGCAACGAACCGTTCCTCCTACACAAGCAGCTAGGAATGCTCTCTTGACGTACATCCCAGGCTGCATATGGGGTACTCATGCTGCAGTGAAGTAACTGGCTGCCACTTAACTTATCCGGTCAACATCCTGATAGAGACGTATCATATAATGCTCTTACAGGGGCAGTTTGGCTCTTGCTGGCTGATGCAAATAGCAGAAATGCTGTCTAACCAATGTCCTTCTTTGATAATGATCTCCCATCCGTACCACATTCGTAAACTCTGTAATATCATCTGAGTTACCCTCTACCCATCCTTCTTTACATAGCTACCGCCGCGCAGCTCCAAATGTCCCCATGGTCTACCAGAAGGGAACGCTAACTCGCAGCTGATCACGCGAAGGCTGGATATATTATTCCCTGGCACTATGCAGCACGGTATGATCTATCCTTGCCGATCCTGCCGTCAGCAAGTCGACGCACGCAGGACTCGGCGCGACAATTCTGCACGATGCACCATCCTCTTCATCAAGCCCCTCAGAGACCTCAAACTCCGCCTCACCAAACTCGCGATCCAACCTAGCCTGGAAGTCAGCGACGCTCTGTTCAGCCACACCAACCATTGTCACAACCCCATCGCTCGAGACCTTCAACTCGACCACCTGGAATGCAAACACAGCGGGCGACCCAACCGCGGCACCATCCGCGCTGTCCGCGCTCTCTTCCAGCCCCACGCTCAGCGCCACCCGCCAGCCCGTCCCCTTGCCCGAGGCCGTCGTCACGCCGGCGCCGCAGATGGACTTGACGCCCGTGATCATGTACAGGGACGCGCTGTACCCGCTGGCGCGCAAGAACTGGGCGGGGCGCTCCTGCGCGACCGCCTCGCGCATCAGCTCGTCGCCGGGCTCGAACCGCGACGCCCGCAGGCCGCGGAACGAGTAGGCGAGCACGCTCTTCCGGTCGTACTGGAAGCTCTCCTCGTTGCCGAGGCCGAAGAGGCTGACAAAGGTGCGGAAGAGACCGGGCGGCTTGCCGCCGCCGCCGCTGCCGCCTGATCCCGCGCCGTCGGCGCTGGAGAAGAGGGGTTTTTCTGTGACGTGGACCGGCGAGCCCATCTTGTCCGGAGACGGCCGGAAGAGGGCCAGCTGGGGCTGCATGGGGTTGGTGATGATGCTGCCGAGGGTGATGGAGTTGACGGGGAAGTCCCAGCCGCGGGTGAGGAAATACGTTTTGGGGTTCGTCATGTTGCTTCAAGTATTGGTGATGACTGGAAGAGGGTGGGAGGTAAATGATAGCTTTTAGGAAAGGGTGGCGGGCAACTTAACGTTGTGAGATAGGTCAAAGGTTGAACGCCCGATCTCTCTCGGTGGCATGACGTGGGGCGATGCGGCAGCCCATATGTGCCGCAGCGGCAGGGCAATTATCGTGTAAGCCGCCGTAGGCTGAGGCACTTATTTTTCTTTTCAGGTGCAGGCGGGAGACATCTGCCTTATGCGGAAGCAGGCTTACAATGCCTCCGACTACGGAATCAAATCGGGCAATCCGAGAACGCGGATTTTGCAGACACTTGATAGGCTCGTGAATGAACTCGGGGAAACGCATTTGTGGGAATCGGAGCCGGCGCCGGCTTCACACCCCCAGAACTGCGCTACAAACACATCGCGTCGAAACGTTTATAATAAATTGGACCCCAAAGTTGCGGATAACCCAAACATGGAACCTAACAATGTGTCCTGTTTCTGGGCGTGGTGTAACTGACTGAGCAAGCACTACATGGCTAGTCCCGCTACGGAGCTCCTACGTGCCCCGAGGTACTTCGCACCTCTTAGTTAAGCAACCTCAATATGGCGGTGACATATATAAGACCTCCCTAATCGTGTAGTTATACTGCAAAGCGCTGCCTTCCTTTTCTTGAATATTTTTTAATTCCCGTAGGTTGGTAGGCTTCGACTTGAAGTTCTCAGGCTTTCACTGGCTTCCGGCGCCCCTATTTCCTGGAGTTCATTGTGTGGTTCTGGTCCCACGCAATCTCCCCTTCGAGGCGGCGTCCCCATCCATGGACCCATTCACGCTCCACCGCAACCATACACACCACACATGCACGAGAAGCCCGCATGGCCTAATGGCTATGGCGTCCCACTCGTATTACAAGAGTTTCATGGGGAGATTCCCGGTTCAATTCCGGGTGTGGGCATGGTACTTGCCTAGCGCGTGCTGTGTTTTTCGTTTTCTCTTGCTTTTTCCTCTCCTCATTGTCAACCGACTCTGTATTGAAACATGTCTTGTATACCTCGCCTTCTGCGGAAGCTGTCGCTTTTGATACTCCTTCGATTTCTGTCCCAATCCGATGGCCCGGTGTAGTCGAACATGGTATCTCCTAAGTCGTGCGGAATCTATAATCTATGGCCATTTGCCGGAGGTTACAAAATCTCATTTAGAGCTTCCGTGTGCATAGCACCCCCCAGCCACTAATTACGCAGCGTAATTATGACCAAGGGAAGGCTGTGCTGTGAATATCGGCTTCCGCGCAGTAACATCTCAAGTCTCTGCCGACATCAGCTAAGAAGCTCCCTGATGTCTTCAATCCGCTGCATCTTCTTCTCTTCGTCAGACATCATGCCGAGAGATGTTGCACTGCGATGCTGTCAACGAAAGACTCGGAAGGGCATGTGGGTGGTCAAGACTTACATAAACTTCTTCCTCTCCTGGATTCTTAGCATCCTCTGTTCAACACTATCCTTCACGATGAAGCGGTATACCTTCACCTCATCCTCTTGGCCCATTCGGTGGACTCGGTCGATTGCTTGCGCTTCAACCGCAAAGCTCCACCATGGATCCAACATGTAAACTCTCTTAGCGCTCGTGAGATTCAGCCCCACGCCGCCGGCTTTGAGGCTAATAAGGAGAATGGTAAACTTTTTAGACTCCTTGAACTCGCTGAGTACTGCTGCGCGCGCCTTCTGGGACATGGATCCATCCAACCGCACAAAATGCATATTGGCCCGAGCCAGCGCGGGTTCGATGAGCGAGAGGAACGAAGTGAACTGGCTGAACACAACAGACTTGGTTGTGGGCGCCTCCCTGCGAAGGTCACGTAGATGGTTGATCAAAGCAACAATTTTTGCGGAAGAGTTGCCGGCTCCAAGCCGCTGAAGACTGATGCGGGGGCCCTGACCGAACACGGTGACATCGGGTTCGTCGTCGTGCCGCACCACTTCGAACAAATCCCGGGAGCTGATGACCTCGCGGCACTGGAAACAGCGGGGCACTACATGGCGATCTGTCTGATGCTGGATGTAATCCAACAAACAGTTTTTGCAGGCGGAGTGCCAGCATCCTGTGACCGTCTGCTCGACCATCGGTTCCTCGGCGCAGATGGGGCACTCGTTGACGGCCTCATCTCGGATCTGGCTTAGAACGTGAGCACCAAATGCATTGGAGTCAGCAGCGTCGTCGGTCGTGGCCGTAAAACGCTCAATCAGAGACTGGAGGTCCATATCGTCGGCAAATCCAGCGGCGGCGTCCGCTGCTGCCCCGGCCTCCTCTTCATCGGCCACGATGTCCTGGTTACGGACAAGAATGGGGTGACAGCATGATTGACGGAGACGGAGAATCTGCGCGAAAATGCTCGTGAAGGCCTTCATGACGGTTCCGGCTTCGAAATTGGAGAAGAAGGTGCGCTTCGCTCTCGTGAAGACGTAGTCGTAGACATCACGCTCAGCCTTAGAGAGCTCAATGTCCACGATCTCGATCTGCTTTGGCGGAAGAGCCACTAGGGGCTCCCCATCGGGGGTCTTCATATCCTTTGTTCTTCTCATGACAAGCGGTTCCAAGACCGTTTGGACTACATCCAGAGCCCGCATGAAGTCCTTGGACTCGAAGGGCACCGTGATGAAGGTCCGCCAAAAGGAAAAGTTGTTCCACGGTTCAACCCTGAGAAACCTCACAAGGCTGAAGAGGTCCTCCAGCTTGTTGACAATCGGCGTGCCCGTCAGCACCCATCGATGCTCTGCAGCAATCTCGTAGCACGCTTTGGCCGTCTTTGACTGACGGTTCTTGATATTGTGGGCCTCGTCTAGGATGACACGAAAGAAATTCAGCGAAAAGATACCACGACTACTGGCCCTGTCCCCATTCTTGGAGGCAATTTGGCTGAATTCGGATAGTACCACACCGTAGCTGGTGATGATGAGGTCAGGGGCGTTTGAGGCATTGGCCTCGCAACATAACGCCGGCAGGTCAACATTCTTGTCAGTCCCATAGTATACCATCGACCTCAGAGTGCCCTCCCGGGAAGCGTTCTCCGCCTCGCTCTGCCATTGAGCGAGGAGAGACATGGGGGCGACTACCAGAGTTGTGCAAGGAGCCTCTGTGACGATGTCCCGGCTGGGAGCGAAAGGGAGGCGCGGAAGCTGATTGACTGAGGAGACCAGATGGCTGGATCTGCGCGACTGGATTGCTACGTCCGACTTGTGCGTGTGGATGAGGCTGAGCATCTGGATAGTCTTCCCTAACCCCATCTCGTCGGCCAAGATCCCGCCAAGGCAGTGTTGTTCTTGACGTGGGAATTCCAGAGATAGTTCACCAGAATACGGGTTAACGTAGAAGGCAGGCTGGCCGGCGATCTCAGGCAGTTGTTTGTCGTCGTGGTCCTTGGTTGGCCAGGCGTATTCCTCCCACAGAGGATGCATTGACGCCTCTCGCTCTTTGTTTCGCACGTTTTTCTCTTTTGCCAGCATCCAATGCAGTGACTGTTTTTGGTATGGACGTAATGTCATGACAAAGGTGTCACTGGGCTCTGCCTCGGGCGTATCGAAGTCGAATGATTGCGCCTTCTTGTACAGTGCATCGAGCTGGTCTTGCTCAAGCTCCTGACCCTCATCGTTATCGTCTGAGCGAGACGAGGACACAGGACTCTCATGGCCTTGGGACTTGGATCTCTCTTTTTCTTTGCTCTCGGCCATCTCGGCCGCCTCGAGTAGACCTTGTCGTTGATATTTCGATGCTGCAGCATTCCCTCTGGTTGGGAGAAGGTTGATCTCCTGGAACAACCTCACGAGTGCAACTTGTCTCAACCGTAGAGCCTTTTCCTCGGATGTTTCTGCTTCGTCAAAGTGGCCAGTCGTCCTGTTGTCGGCGATTTGGAATCCCGAGGCAAAAAACGCGGACCTCAAGAGCGAGCAGCGGAGCTGGAGAAAGACTGTGTCGTTGGTGCGCAGTCTCTCGGGAGCGTAGACGCACCTTCCCTCGAATTTGCATATGTTTTGATCCATCAGAGTCGAAACCCAATTTGCCGTCTCCTTGGCCAGACGGCCGAGCTCCCTGCCGGCGCTGTCAGTGAAACGGACGATCACATCAACCCGCTTTGCTGCAGCGGCACTAATGCGATACGTCTGCTGGGCTGCCGCAAGCTTGGCCTGTCCTTTCTGAGCCGCCGGTTTGGGAGCTTGTATCCTTTGGCGTTCGATCTTGACAGTGTCGCCGTGCTTCAAGAGGTTCGTACCGCTCCGTGTTGCCCATCCCTCGACGCCAAAGGCACCAATGTACCGAGACTCTGGCATTGATCTGAGTTTGAAGGGCTGACGAGGCGGGGAATCCGAAGCTTGGGGTTTGCGTGGCGCCGTGGCCCAGGAGGACAGACGTGCGGGTGCCATAGTCGGCTGCTTCCTTCTCAGGTTCTTCCAGGTGCCGTCGAGGTACATGTTAACCGCCCTCTCTATGTCATTGCCACAGTGCTCCCGGATAACCGTCATTGCGCTGGGGCTGACATTCCCGCCAACAAAACTTTCGAATGTCTCCTGGTCGAATGCTGAGGGAGCTGGTGCTGCATTGTGGGTGTCATGCCCGCTCGGTGGACCAGTGATTCGGTTGAGGGAGCTTTCAACGTCTCGTTCCGAGAGCGGAGACTTCGACCGGGTCTCGTCGTCGATGTGCGGTGGGCTTCTCGTTCTGGAGTGGCAAGGGGATGAAGTGGTCGGGGCAGCCTGCCAATTCTGGCTCGTCTCGTCGGCGTCTGAAAAGAAACGCCGTCTTTTGCTGGGAGGCTCGTCAGAGTCTGTGTAGTCCATTTTTAGCAGGTTTCGGCCGTCATCGGGAAATTAGGATTGTGCAAGCTGGGAGTCCCATCTGTTGGCAGTCTTAGGTTGTCCTGGGTAGTGGCTCTGGGAGACGCGACGAGCCAGGGTCACCCGCGATTTTTGGTGTCGGGACTGTCAGGTGACCGCGTCACCGCGTTTAATAGATCGGACCCACCCTGCACTTCCGGCAGGCAGGGTTCATTTTGCGGCGGGAACTGATGCAGTGCTCGTCATCACTTGCCCGCTGAGAGGGCGTTTGGTACGCTAAGAGGTGCCTTACATACGGAGCTCGGGTTATCTAAAGATGGGGCTATTGCGTTAGACGTTTCTTTCTCATGTCTTCCGTTCGCATCTTGGGCAATGGCCTGAAGCAGGCATCAAGACGCATTCGGGAATTCCGTCGCAGCGTCGTGACCGACACGAATGCACACATGGACTCAATTGCAGATGCGGTGCAGGCCCGGAAGTACTGCCTAAACCAGCTCAGGTTTGTCCTGCCCGGGTATTGCACGCTCATGAGTGAGGACTTATCACTAATGGTTTCCTCAGACATGGCGATTACGATGCATATCTCGTCCGGCAATTCATCCCGCGGTCGGCGCGGGATGCGTATGATGCTCTCCGGACGCTGAACCTCGAGCTGGCTCGCCTGCCCGAGACCGTGTCCAACCCGACCATCGGCCGCTTCCGGATGCAGTTCTGGCGTGACAGCGTCAAGGGCGCCTTTACCGGCAACCCGCCGCGAGAGCCCATCTCGATTTTGCTGCACAGTGCAGCTACAGATCTGGCAGCAAGGGCTGGCCCCGGCGGTGCGAATTCACTCAAGTTCTGGTTACTGCGCTTCATCGACACGCGTGAGCGGCATATGGAGAACAAGCCCTTCGCGAGTCTGGCCGCCTTGGAAGACTATGCCGAGAACACATATGCCACTCTCATGTACATGACACTGGCGGCGATGCCCTTACGGTCTGTGCACATGGACCATCTCTCGAGTCACATCGGCAAGGCATGTGGCATAGTTGCGACGTTGCGGGGCATTCCTGTCCTTGCGGCACCCTCCCAGCCCATCCAGGGCCCGTCCGGATCCAGCGTCGGCAACACCCACAGTCCCGCCCTACTTCTCCCGCTCGACGTCATGGCTGAGGTGGGCTTGAGGGAGGAGGATGTTTTTCGCCAGGGGCCGAACGCTGGGGGGCTGCAGGATGCGGTCTTCCAGGTCGCTACGCGTGCCAACGATCACCTCATTACTGCGCGCGAGATGCTTAAAAATCTGCAGGCCGGAAAGGGCCCGGGACACGACTACGAGCATCACGGCGAAGCAGAGCATGCATACGCCGATGCCGCACATTCTCTAGAGGATGCAAACTCAGATATTCAGCGCGGTTTCGGTGTCTTGTTGGAGGCAATTGCAGCTGGGGACTACTTGCAGCGCTTAGAGAGTGCCAATTTCAACCCGTTCAAGGTCAGGGGCAGTTGGAAACTGCCTTGGGGACTCTGGAGAGCGCTGAAGCGGCAACAAATATGAGCCCATAATATTTCGTGCACATAATTTAGCGCTTCGACAAGCCGTACATGCAAAGGATACTGCTTATGCTTGAGATATCGATTTGACATCACAGCTGGAGCCAACCCGCGGCAATACCCGTGGGAGGCCGACGTCTCATGGGCAACCGGCGACCAGCCGACTCTAGCCGACGGCAGGATTATAAACTTCTCCAAAAAAAAAAAAAAAAAAAATTTTTTTTTCTCAACTATTCCTTTTGGACGTGGAAAGGGGGTACAGTAAAACACAAGCAGACCTTGTTTGTGTAGTATATGAGTCCCAGTTTTATGGGCCCGATCCATGGAGCAAGAGATGCATGGCTGGTGCCACCAACTTGGCACTGGGAAGAACGGTCAACAGTCCAGATGGTTCCATGAGACAGAGTGGCGAAAGCTTGAGCCCCACAAAACCAGTGCAATGGACCAGCCAATGAATGCATGAAGTAATTCCAAGCGGAGGCAAAGCGTAGATAAATTTTGGTCCATCGGGAAACGCTTCGAAAGCCGACCGGTCGCCGGCCCGGATGGCCTGCTGAACCGGGTGGCTCCGACAGAGGTGCGCCGGACCCTAGAGCCGATGCGGGGTTCTGCCCACGCCACCTGCTCAGTTTATTAATTCGTGTTCCGGCGCACCAAAGTTTCTCTAACACGTACTGTAACCGGCTGATATTTCGCGATTGCTGTACTCTTCCCGAGTCCCGAATCGCGAGCCACACCGAGCCGACGGATGGTGCGAACGTGACGTGATGCTGCGTTTAGAGGAGGGGCGAGCCAATGAAAAAGTGGCAGGCTTGACTAGTGCATGGGATTTAGGTAACTTGAACGCAGACTCGTCAAATCAGCGGGCGCATGGAGGCTTTGCAACAGAACAACCCCTTTGCAACGCTTCAAACTGGAGATCCAGCATCTCCGAGGATGCGAAAACGGAGAAAACATTCCGAGGCGAGTCCGGCGGGTTTTTAGGGTTAGGTCCCAGGCAGAGAGGTATAGCCATTGAAGCCTTCGATAGGATACTCTGTGCACGCAATAATTGGACGTTTTGGGAGAGGATCGTTTTTTTCTTTTTTTAAAATTCGTAACCTATCGTATATGCCGCTGACGGGAAGCTACGAGACTGCGTAACGGGATCTACGAATAGTTGAGAGCAGGATCCGAGGCCCCGATTCATAGGGTTGGTCGGCTCGAGCCGATCAAAAGACGTGCGGGGAAAGAAGCTGTTTTGCTGATGTCTAAGTGTACACGTACACTGCGTATTGTGTCAGGAGGAGTGCAAGAGAGAAAGCTCGCTGGGCTGGGCTGGGCTGGGCTTGGAATATCGCGAACGGAAAATCGAACATGATGGAACAAGGGATGTGCAAGAATTTTTCTTTCTCGCTCCTCTCTCGGCGCCTTGCGGAGACAAGGCCAACTTTTGCGCCCAGGTGACCGGGTCGAAGGACGCAAAAGACGGCAGGGTATGGGTCGGCAGCACGTTCTGGGCAGTATGACGGTCCTTGTGACCTCACTCAATGGGGCTTGGTGGGAAACGGACCGGCCCTTGGTTTTCGCTGGGCGGGAGGGCAATCACACGGACCTAGAACGCCTGGCTCCTGCAGGTGGCCTGCCTGTGATAGACAGCATTCAACAACAGAGTACTGGAAAATACCTTTGGGTAATAATTCCCAACTTGTGGACGGGGCATATAGATTGTTCCGATGCTTCTCAAACGAGATTCCAAGGCACAAGCAAATGCGTTGTACTCTCCGACTCAAAGAGGTTGCACGAGTGAATATGCAAGAGTGGCCCTGATCGACAGCTCGCTCGCCGAGGAACAGAGATCGGATGTTCTGCAGATCGCCGCGAGGTTTAACTGGGTGGGGCCCTTCCCGATCCCCTGGCCCATCGATTACACATAATTACTGACAGGGAAACGCGCAGTCATTGAACGGCATACAAATAGTCTAAAGGGCCTGCATGTGTTGTGTCGGACCTTGAATGGCTGGAACAAAGTCCAAAGTTCGTGATGTATCAGTCCACCAGGCCTATCCACCTGGATATTTGCTTTCCTCCTGCGAATTGGCCCAGACATACACTGGTTCCCAACATCGAACGAACCGAGCCGAAGCTGTGATCTCACCGTGCCCAGTCTTAAAAGCACCCGCGCAATCCAGGTTCCCGACGCAGCAGGAATTCGTTTGGAAAAACGGACATTGAAACCAATTCGGCATCTCTCTCACCTTATTCTCGGCGACGGACGAGCCTGAGTGGTCATTGTGCGGTTTTTGCATGGCCGTTCCTCAAGTCCGCCGTGGCAGCATCGAGCCGGGCTCCCCACATTCTGAGCCGAACGCACCCATAATAGCCCGCTATCTTTCCCCGCCATCGGCAAGGGCGAGTCCAAGAAACGTCCATTGAAGATGCCACATCGAGTAGCCGATTTCTTCCGGTCATCAACGCATCAACTGGAGAACCAGGTGTCAAACCTGGCTAAAAAGTCGGCCTCTCGCGCGCGACGCAAGCGTGATTCGCCGAAGAAAAGACGGAAAAATCCGAGGAACTTGGAAAGGCCACATTCGTATGCCGTTGTTTCCGACGACGATTCGGAGGACGACCATGCCCCGCCGTATGCACCGCGTGTGAAGATGGCGGATTCCCGGACAAGCAGCTTTTCGTCCGACTCGCACAAGGAGCATGGACACCATCACCACAGACTCTCGTTTCCCGGCATACACTTTGGGCGTTCTAGTAAAGACACGCATGCCGCTTCTCCGGCAACATTGAATTGGCAGCTCGAGTCACCACCCATTGTCATGTACGGTGATCCCGAGAGCAGTACTGGCGCGCTACTCTCAGGCCAGCTGTTCCTAGACGTCAAGGATGAGGCTCTAGAGATCGAGTCACTGAATGCCACACTCAACATCCATGTCACGCAGAAGAAGCCGTTTGCACATCACTGTGCCGAGTGTGCCAATCAATATACTGAGCTGAAAAAGTGGTGCTTGCTCCCGCACCCGTTGATAATGACGAAAGGTAAGATGACACGTCCTTCGCTTTTGCGTCCGCTTCTATTGAGGTTTGTGTTGGAGCATGGAGCTGATGGCCGTGTTACAGGTCAACATTCGTTTCCTTTCTCGGTGCTTCTGGAGGGCCACCTACCCGCGACCATGGACGGCCCAATGCTCTCGATCGCCTACGAGTTCAAGGCCGAAGCCGTTCCCAGAAGCAATGGCACTCTTCTGGCGCCCATAAAGCTCGAAAAAGTACTCGAGGTCAAGCGCAGTCTTCCAGCTTCCGAGCACCCCCACCACTCCATTCGCGTTTTCCCTCCTACGAACATCAAAGCCAGCGTACATTATCCCCATGTGATTCATCCAATTGGCAATTACACCTTGGTTCTGCGGCTTGACGGCATCGCGAAACACAACACCAAGGTCAATACGGTTGAGTATTGGAAGCTCAAGAAACTCACCTGGAAGCTCGAAGAGACGACGAAGACGGTTGCCCCGGCATGCGGAAGGCACAGTCCTAAGATTGGCGACGGCGTAGAGGGGCAGCAAAAGAAAGGCGTTCTTCGCTCCGACACGCGGGTTATTGGGGAGAAGACGCTCTTCTCTGGCTGGAAGAGCAACTACGTGAGCACTACCGACAGCCTCGTAGAGCTCGAGCTCGACTATAGCCTCGCTAAGCACGTCAAGTCTACGTGTGACATGAAGAGCCGTGACGGGACCCAAGTGACTCATCAACTGATGGTCGAGATGGTCGTGTCGCAAGAGTGGGCCCCGGTCAACAGGCCCTCACTCGTGACACACACCGGCGTAGGGCGCATCCTGCGGATGCACTTTGGCACCATCCTCACGGAGCGAGCTGGCATCGGCATCAGCTGGGACAACGAAGCCCCGCCCATCTATCAAGATGTGCCTCCGAGTCCACCGGCCTACTCTCAGGAAACCATGTGGTGTGCGGACTCGATTGCGGACGTGATCGAACCACTCGACCATGCCCCTAGGGAGGATCCATCTCGGAGTTCAACAGATGCGGGCGCCGACAGACACGGAGGGGCAAGCCCTGAAGGGAGGTGAAGAGCCCGTTTCAGCTGGACTCGAGCACTAAGGCGCGGATACCTGATATGCATCTAGCATTTTGCCCGCCTACAAGCGGGTATGGAAGCATTGGGTTGGGTATGTCACGTCGCACTGGAAGATTTTGTGGGTTAATTATTGGTGGGTTGAGGCGTTTGGCTTGCACTATATACCCCGGGCGGCAACCGCACAGGCTTGCTGATTCTTGATGGTTCACTTTTTAAACTTGCCCCTTTATACCCCGGTTATTGCGAGCGCTCGTGTTAGCAGGAATGGTGAAGAGGTTGGGACTGGTGGGCCTCAAAAAAAGTGATTTCAACATTGCATCGTGGGAGGGGCATCCTATGGCGTTATGGACAAAAACGACGAGGGTCTCAAGGGAGCACAGATTCGTTGGTGCTGGTTGACTTTTAGGCTACATAGCTTTATACCAAGTGGAATATTTGATCAGAGAGAATTGGGGTCTCTTCCAGTGTTGCGAACGATGGTCCAGTGCTGATTTGTAGTTATGGTGACTCAAGCTCCGTCTTCACTGGCAGCCGATGGGTGACCTGAGTTTTGCGGGGAAAAGGTGGGGTTCTAAATTGCGGGGCTTCATGCTGCTAAGCTCATCTGTTATCGATAAGACAACAACGGTGGCTTTGGGACATCCGGGGATGGCTCACCGAAGCGCTGGGCTCGATGACTCGACGAAGCTTCGACTCAGCCGGCGAGCCAACATCCGGAGTCACCACTAAGTGTACCTATAAAGACCAGTTAAAACTCGAACTCAGGAGCGCATCTTGTTTGTTGTTTTTCCCTTTAGAACATTGCATACCTCATGAATTAACGAACTTACCAACTTAGTTACCGTTCGCCACAGACAGCAGTTGGCTCAATGGGTCGGTGAATTCGCCGTTTGTCTCGCTCCGCATTCCACCTTTTCCCATTGTATTCGAAGAGCTCAGTAGCGTGACACAATGACCACGAAACCAGCCAAACAATTACCGCACGAGAAGCGGAAAGGAGAGGCCGCGCTGAGCGACTTCGCCGAGTACGTCGAGCAGCAGCAGGCGCTGCGGTACCCGAGCTCCAAGACGGCGGCCGCTTCGGCAACCGCCGCCGCGGCAACTAAGAGCGCTCACGGCGATTTTGACCACCACGAAGAGCTCGACGACATTCTCGACAGCCTCAATCTCTCAGACCCCGCCCCGCGCGTCAGGTTACGAGAGCTGCTGCTCTCAGACAGTGGCGATGCCGACGCCCTCCAGAAGCTGGCCGATGTCGTCCAGGAGCGTCTGTCGGAGGGCCACGGCGAGACCGTGTTCGACATTGGTTTTGAGAACAATGGCGAGAGTATGAAGCTGTCCCGTGACGAGTGGGACGTGGCACACAAGCGGTTAGCCGAGGCGGCGAAGAAGCTGCGGGCCGACACCCAGCTCCTGTTGACCAAGAATGTGGGCGGCGAGCTGGACGGAGCGCCTACCAAAGACGGGGACTGCAGCGGGAAAGTCATGATTCGCCAGACGCCGGCCACGGTTGAGGACGTGATCGAGACGAGGATAGCCGTGGTGGGGAATGTCGATGCCGGAAAGAGTTCCATGCTGGGTGTGCTGGTGAAGGGCGACCTTGACGATGGTCGAGGCAAGGCGCGCGTCAATCTATTCAGACACAAGCACGAGATCGAGACAGGGCGGACGTCTTCGGTGGGCATGGAGATCATGGGTTTCGATACTACGGGCCAGGTCATTGTCTCGGATACCCCGGGACGCAAGCTGTCGTGGGAGGAGATTGGCAAGCGCAGCGCTAAAGTCATCACTTTCACTGACCTGGCTGGCCATGAGCGCTACCTGCGCACGACCGTTTTTGGCCTATTATCGAGCAGCCCGAACTATTGCTTGCTCATGGTAGCGGCGAACAACGGGCTGATCGGCATGAGCAAAGAGCACCTCGGCATTGCGCTTGCGCTGAACGTGCCGGTCATGGTGGTCGTCACTAAAATCGACATCTGCCCGCCCCAGATTCTGGAGCAAACTATTACCCAGATCACTCGTATCCTCAAAAGCCCGGGGGCACGGAAAATACCCATCTTCATCAAGAACCACGAGGAGTGCATCAACACGGCAACCCAGTTTGTCAGCCAGCGTATCTGCCCGATTTTCCAGGTCTCGAACGTTACGGGTGAAAATCTGGACCTTGTCCGCTCGTTCCTCAACATCCTACCGCACCACGGCCGCTACGACGCCGATGCCCCGTTCGAGTTCCATGTCAACGACACTTTCAGCGTCCCCCACGTTGGCACGGTGGTTAGCGGCATCGTCAAGTCCGGGGTGATTCACGCCGGAGATGACGTCCAGATAGGGCCTGACTCGCTGGGGCGTTTCACGCAGACCTCGATCCGCTCTATCGAAAGGAAAAGGATAGGGGTACCGGCGGCATCCGCTGGCCAGTCCGCCTCGTTCGCGTTGAGGAGGGTCCGCCGGAAAGACGTGCGCAAAGGGATGGTGCTCCTGTCCAAGGCGGACGGTGCGCCTCCGAAAGTCTATCGTGAATTTGTTGCTGAAGGTACACGGATACCCCCCCCCCATGCCCTCGTCGTGCAAAATCCGCGGGCGGGTCGGTGCTAACTAGGGACAGTGCTCATTCTATCGCACGCAACAACCATCAAGACCAAGTACCAGGCCATGCTGCACGTGGGACCCGTTTCCCAGACGTGCGCCATCATCGACGTCGACCGTCCCTTCATCCGAACCGGAGACCGAGCAACAGTTGCCTTTCGATTTGTCCAGCGCCCCGAGTACCTGGCCCCTGGCGACCGTCTTCTCTTCCGGGAGGGAAGGACCAAAGGCCTCGGTATCGTGAAAAGCGTTGGGTACGATCCCTCCAAGCCCTTGATGCCGAAACAGCCGGACGCTGGTCCCAGCGAGGAACAGAAGCCCCCCGAGCCGGGCGGTGCCGAGGATGAAGGTGCAAGAACCTGATGCCAATGTTGGCGCAGAGCGCAGGTAAGTAGCTATGTGCATGAAATTGTGGGGCCGACGGTGTTGAACCATATGTCGACTGTCTGGGTCTGTTTCCGGGGTGGTGGCATGAGTGTTCGGGACATGGGAGCGGTTCGTTGGGCTTATGTCACGGGCAGAGTGATACTGGATATGCATATGCACAAGAGTGGCTCTGCGGACAAGTATGTTAGATTAGCAGGCGTATTGGAGTATTCCTGTTTCCTTCCTACTCCCTGTTTCCTCTGCATATTGAGATTGTTTGTTAAAAGCAATGCATAAGCAAAACTCGGCTTCGCTGTGGCTCCGAAGTTACTATGAGAATTGTGCTCCTGACCCCTGGCGGTTTACGTACATGACGGGGACTTTGACACGATGGGCCTGTCTTTTGTTTATTTTGGCTCGTCTAATATGTGCAAGTACGTGTTATGATTACCCTCAATTTCAGCCCGGGTCTTCTCGCCTTGCAGGAGTGCCGGTGTGGGGATTGACACCTTGCTGTCTGAGCAGGTGATCAGGGTTCGTCTATCATTGCTGCCCAGGGGGTAAGCTTGCCAGCCTGCAAGCCATAACCAAAACTCCGAAGTTGCCATTAGTATGACCGCGATTGAGGAGATATGAGCACGACACTGTCGCCTGGTTACAGAGTCAGCCAAACGCCGGAGCCAGGAATGCGGGCTTATCGGACGGACCTCTCACAAACAGCATCTCGGATTTTCTGCTAACGGTCTGCGAGGAGGGTGATGTGAGCAAACGCAAGGCCCGTTACCCGTCTGTGAGGTGACATCGTTAACTATTATTGACAAACATACCTTAACTTCTTCATCATCCTCATCGTCAACGACGTAAATGGTTTCCTCGACATCGCCGAGCACGAGGTTGCAGTGACTGTCGTAAGCCTAAGTAGGGGATGGGGGGAAAGGGGTTGGGTCAATCGCGGCACGAAGCTGGCGGGGTGTGGGGCTGTTTTTCCGTACATGGAGGCGGCCCTTGAGCTCGCGGTCTCCTCTGAGCTTCACGCAAACCACTTCATCCAGCAGCAAGCGCACCAAGTCGAGGGGCTCCGACACGGCGGTGCCTTCATCCCCGGGTTCGGCCATGGCGGGACTCGGTCAGTCGCACGTTATGATTTCCCAGGTATTGGCGGTTTGGGTGTGCTGCTGTGGTCTTGTTTTCTTTTTGGGCGATGACGGGGCAGGCAGTGGGCGGGCAGTGGACAGTGAACAGAGAAGCCACAGGCCCAGAAGTAGGGTGCACAGGCCACTGCATTTCAAGTGGAACGCCACCCCAAAATTGTGCCAGCCTTGGCCGCCTGCCCATCTAGTTCATATCACACCGAGGCGGGGGACATTGCGGGCTCCGGCTCCTCACGTAAAAGCCATCATCTGTTGTCACAGAATATATATACTTGGGCGATACGGATGCGTATGATACAATACCCATACATGCTCCCTTGATGTTAACCAAAGTCACAGCTGAGCAAGCTGAGTGGCGGCTGAGCCGCGATGGTACAGTCACTGACCCTTAATCTTTTCCAACCTGAGATCGTTCATGTACATGTACCTGCTCAGGGTGATCCAGCCGTAGCGAAACCACACCATCTGGCTCTTGTGTGCCGTGACCATGGCTTTCCAGGCCGTAGTGATACCTCCATGCCCAGCCAGTCCGTTGACGAAAATGAGCCCCCCGGGATGCTTCTTGTCCTTCTTATCCGTTGTGAGGGCCCAGCTCGCGAGGGTAGTTAATACGTCAGTAAACGCGGCATACTTTCGCGGCAGGGACACGGTTGTAAGGGTGTAGAGGTCGACGGGCGGGGCCCAGCCCGGCTTGCCGGCTACCAGGGCGGTGACAAACGCCTTGGCGCCATGGTAAAGAGAGATGTGGTTCGGGTGAGCCGAGACGCCACCGGCATCAAAGGTGATGAGCACGTCGATCGAGGCCGTCGGAGCGGTGCTGGCGCCGCGCGATCGCGACATGTTAGGCGCAAAGGCCGAGGATAGGAGGGACGAGATTGCGGCAGTGTCCCATGTCTTTGTCATGCTGTCGGGGAACTCGGGCTTGTCGACGACGAAGACATCGTCGGGCGTGCGCAGGCCAAGGACCATTCCGGACTTGGCCAGTTCACGCTTCCGCGTCTCGCCAAGGCCATCTGCATTGCCTATTCGCGACGCGATCCTGGTTAGCATCTACAGTGGATGGAGAAGGATGACGGCCAAGACACCTACCGCTGCTCAGGCACAGGATCTTGACGTGGTTGCCCGTGTCAGGCCGAGTTAGCGCCAGCACGGTTGGGGCAAAGAACATGGCCTCGTCATCCGGGTGCGCAATCAGCAAGCAGACGCGTTTGTTGCGCAACATCGGGCACCGCGCCGAGATGACCGACGCAGTGTAGATGTAGAGCGACGGGAGCACCACGGCGAGTACGCCCAGGCTCACGAGCCAGCTCATTGTGCCCGATTACAGCCGATTGGCGAGTTACGAGATCAATTCGCCCAAGAAAGGTTTGTTGCTCCCGTCCGTCTCGCTCCCTTGCCCCGTGGTGGGTGCGGCTAGCAGCGCGTGCTCACTCGGGGGGTGTTTTCACTAGTGCGCTTGGGTCGGAGGGGACCTGCCAGATGACGCTTGTGGGGAACTCCCAGAAGAATGCGGCTCAAAAACGGTGCGCGTTGTGGCTGCGTCGATGGCGTGCAGCAGACCAGGTACGTTTTCTGCGTCCCCCGTAGGCCCAGTGGGGGTGGTGATAGAAGCGCGGAAGGGTGGATGAGCGACTGAAGGGCCTCAGAGCCTTGTGTTGGCGGCAGATAGTGTCTTATGACCCGAGATCATGGATTCAAAAGCCGTTTGGAGAAAAGAAAGTCAAATGCCACTTCCAGCGCGTTGGTAGCAAGCTTATTTATCGCGGTGGGGAGGACACCCTCTCGCCCACGAGAACAAACAGGGGGTAAAAGCACTTCGGATGATCCGTTGCTTGGGTATTGATTCATTGGACAACATTGACAAGGCCGTCTCTGCAATTGGGAGGCCCCTGCTCACTCACAGGACGATTCCGATATAAACGTTTTGCAGAGGGATGATGCCATAGCTCGATGGTTTTGACGATTCTCGAAAGAGCTGCCTCCAGTGGAATTAATATGGACACGCACCGATTACGTCGACGGAGCTTGCCCCAGCTTGTGCGCTGCGGTACCGTGTAAGTGTACACTCACCTGTCTCAGAACGCGACCCCTCGATTGGACGGATGACTGGTTGGCTGACGTACAGTGGGGCCCATCCTAGGGGTCCCAATTCGGACATCCAATGTCAAATTCAAATTGGTCTGTTTCCAAACCTTTCCCCCAGCTCAGCCGACAGCTTTCACATTCACCAAGGTGATTCTATTGCAATGGCTAGGAGACGGAGGGAGCGGTCTCCGTCCAGCATCAAGCTGAAAACACCCGACCGTTCCGGCCCCACCGAGAAAACGCTGCTGCAGCTCGCCGAGGAGAGGGGCCTCTTCGACCAGGCGCAGAAGCGACAGGACGCAATCAGAACGAAGGCGCCCAGACGTCCCATTCCACACCCAACCGAGAACGAGGATGACGGCGGAGCCGACCTGCCACCCGTCATCGAACGCGTGCTGGAGACCTTGCTTTGGGCCATGAGTTTGGCCATGCTGCACTTCACCCTCGACGTTCTGGTGCAGCACCAGTTCTCGGTCAACCGGGTAGTATGGCCCAAAGTTTGGATGAGGGCTGCTCAAGCCCTGCTGGGTAAGCCTGGGTATTCTCCAGATCAACCTTTCACTGCTGACCCCGATGCCCTTATTCCTAGTCTTCGGCGTCCTCATCTACGCCCTCCACCCTCACCCCTCGAGCCCCACGCTGCTTCCCGGCTTGCCCACCCGGTTTCAGCCCTTGCTCCGACAAGCCATATTCTTTGCCTCTAGCCTCTGCGCCGGCTGCTATTTGATATACATCACCAACATGTTTGGGTACCTGGCTGTCATGAAGCAGGCTCCGTCGCTTGGTTGTCTCTGGGTATGGTCTGTCATTGAGCTTGAGCTTCCTTGGGCCGTTCTCAGCCTTGCAGGCGCCTGGGCATTCCTCTGGCAGAACGGATACAGCATCAAATGACGCTACCCATACCTGCGTCACGGTAGAGGCCGTGCCGACTGTCGACAAGCTTTGGCCCAGTTAGTTGAAGCGAAATAAACAATGAGCACACGACCCAGGGGCCTCAATTGCGTCACGCCACCGCAGTGATTCAGGGGGCAGTCAATAACCGCTTTCAGCCCCGTCCTACGGTCAATGCGTGCGTTGAACAGACCATCGGCTTGACCATGGCCATATTTTGTTGTAGAGGCAGCTTCGGTGCTGCAGCTTAGAGTTGTTCAAACGCTCGGGTCGCACTAGCGATGCTCAGGCTCCGCCCTATCCGCCACCGACATCAAAACCCATCCCAGGACCGTACGCATTTATTTGGATGGCAGGCGTATTTTTGTGGATGTGACTGCCGTCAGACTCCGGCTCCGGCTTTGGCTTCAACGCTGTACCCGACTGAGAGAGCCGTTGTTAAGGCCGTCGGTCAGCGTTGCACCGCGGAGAGCAGGCCGGGCCGGGTGAGGAGCTCGCCTGCCTCGCCCTGGAGTTGACACAGCAATGGGCAACGACCCGCGAGCCGGCCTATTCGCTAGCACCTGCCGGGATTGCGGTCTGCATCGGGGATATATCCACCTCAAGGGCCTGGACCTTGATCGTCGCTTCCAGTGGGTGTTGAGTGTTCGGACCGCTGTCGTCTCGAGCTCAACCCTGTTGTGCCCGGAAGTCTCATGGTCAACGCATTTCTCTGGCTTGGCCAGACAACACTTTTTTCTATCTTAAGCTGCCCGTCGCACTCGCTCATTCCTAGTCGGCTGCTGCCAGCATCCCACTGCCTGCTCCCCATCGGGACCGTGAGTTGGTACGCAGTTACAGGTGTTATCACGCCTCTCAGTTACGCAGTCATGGCCAAGTATTTGCCGACGTTGCTCTCGATCGGGCTCTTCCTCGCCAGAGCACAAGCCGCGCCCGCGTCTGGAAGCACCAACGGCCTGGGACGCCGAGTCGCTAACACGGTTCCTCTTGGCTTCATTATCGAGCATTGTACCGTTCCCGGCGTGGTGGCTCTCACCTTCGATGATGGCCCGTACATATACACCAGCCACGTCTTGGACCTCCTAGACCAGTACAACGCCAGCGCTACCTTCTTCGTCAACGGGGACAATATGGCGCACAATCTCGTTGATACATCGACGCCCTGGCCCGAAATCTTGAGACGGATGGTCCGTTCGGGCCACCAGGTCGGCTCGCACACCATGTCACACGTCGACCTGACAGCTGCTAGTTCAGCTATCCGGCAAACTGAGGTCCGTGAGCTCGAATACGCCCTCGGCCACATCCTCGGCATCGTGCCGACCTATCTGCGGCCGCCGTACGGCAGCTGCTCGCCGGACTGCCTGAGAGAAGTGGAGCAGATGGGCTATCATGTGGTCAACTTTGATCTCGACACCAAGGACTATCTCCACAACGCGCCGGGCGCCATACAGACAGCCATGAACACGTTCGCTGCCGCACTCGACACCGGCTCGCCACTGAGCTCCTCCTTCTTGGTGCTTAGTCACGACACTTTGCAGTATACGACTGAAGCCTTGGTCCCCTTTATGCTTGAGAAGATCAGAGAGCGCGGATACAGGACCGTGACAGTCGGCGAGTGTCTCGGCGACGCGGCTGCGAACTGGTACCGCCCCCCGGCCGTGTAACAGACTTCCGTTCCACTGCCCACAACCGGAGTACGGATTAGGGAGCGCGCAAGGAATGTAGGGTTGTATTGCCATAGGTACGGTTGATGAAGATAGAGAAACTTAGCGCAATGAAGGAAGCGGCGTCTGACCTGTGCTTTACCACTGTCGATGCTAACCCGGACGGGTCCGTTTAGTTGGAACACGCGAGTCTTGTCATGAGGGCTCTTTGAAGAGGGTGGTTGGCGTGGTTACTGGTTCCCGTACGCGGACTTTGAAGTAATCCCGCTACAAAATAGATCTTACACATAATGTCTATTCGTCTCTTTTCCATGCCGTATCTCGCTGCTTCCTCCGCCCAAAAATAGGTTCAACTGCCCAATACCCGCTTGATCTTGATCAATCGCTGGTTCCGACCGTCAATACAACTTAAATAGTAAGGGATCACATAAAAGCCAATCGACGACACAATGTATTTACTCATTTGCCATTCTGTAACTCGTCCAAGAGTCTGCTGATTTCGTTCGCCACGAAGGCCGGGTCGTCCTTTTGGATGAAGTGGCCACATCCTTTCGCAATCTTCACATTCCCAACCCCAGGTGAGCCGTCGTTCTTCACGAGGCGCGTGAGACCCTCGTTATACGATCCCAAAGCAGGGTTCACGTATGCGTTTATAACGGACTTTGAGACAGACAACGAGCCCTGCTCAGCCGGTTAGTAAGTTGGTCAGCCAGTCAGCATATCGCATCCCTATGTAATCCAAACCAACCCCATATCTTATACCACACTCCCGTAGCAAAAGAAAGAATTGAAAGGGAAAAATTCGATCCTAATTCACATCTCTCACCTTCTCAGACTGCTCGGCAAACTCGTCCCAATCATGCCCGACCACCACCAAACGCGGGGCCCGCCCTCCCGGTCCGTCGGGCAGCGCCGGCCGGTCGGCATGGGGGAGCAGCTCCCGCAGCCGCCTGCGGTCCAGGCGTTCCGCGTTGGGGACGGAGGGGTGGAAGAAGTCGCGGAACCTGGCCCGCGCGTGCCGCAGGTCGTCGGCGGACACGCCCGGCGGCAGCCCGTCCGGGTCCAGAGCGGGCCCCCGCGCGTCCGGGTCCGGGAAGAGGGAGACAAAGTCCGTGTTGGCCATCATCGAGTCCAGGAAGAGGTAGCCCGCGACTCCGCACGGGCCGGAAGCGGAAGCGGATGCGGACGCGGCGTACAGCCGCGCCAACGCGCACCCGATCGAGTTGCACACTAGGATGAGGCGGGCCGATTCCAGGGGGAGGTTGTTCAGGACGGCCGGCGTGAGCTGCGTGAGGAGCTGGTGGAGGTCCGCGGCGGATGCGCGGAGGTCGTGGCCGTATGGCTCGTCGTCGTCGGCGGGGTCCGCTGGGTCCGGGTCCGAGTCGCCCTGGCCATAGCGGTCATAGCTGAGCAGCGCCGGGAGCGGCCTTTTGGCTTCTTTGCGGAGGTAGACCAGTTGCTCGACTGTGCTGGACCACGCGGAGCGGGGGAGCGCGAGGCCGTTGAGGAATACTACGAGGGTGTCGGACAGAGGGTTCTGTTCTGTCGGCTGCCCGGGATGCACTGAGATGCGCAATGAAGCACCTGGCTTTGTGGTCAATGTGAGGGCGCTGTCTTCCATTTCCTTTAAAACAAGTTGGAAGGTCAGGCGTGGCGTTTATTGAGATGTAAAATTCAATGCGACTTAGTAGTTATCCCTGAGCCAGCGCAGCCATTTCGAGCGATAACCAGGACAAGAGTTTGGAGTAGTAGACCGATGACGTTTATGAGGGTTTTCTAGGGATCGGGGAACTTGGAAGCCGCAACATGTGGGGATCGAACCACGGCTGGGCAAAAGCAGCACAGCATATAAGTACGGGCTGCTGGTGGTTGTGAAACTGTTCCAGTTCGAAATCCTGGCATCGGCTTTACTCATCAGTAGCTGAATAATTCAGAGTCTCTGTGTGATTACGCAGCAGTGTATGCATTCCGATGTCCGACAATTGACCCCAACGCTTACAGGTGATAATTAATCAATAATTAAACACCACTCTCGAGTGAATGTTACTGATACGTACCTTCGAGTCTCTGGAGTATTAAGTCACACACAGAGTCGGGTAGTAGCGACCTCAATTTAACATGCACTTAAATCATACAAGATTCCGAAATGTCATGTTGTGTAGAGTAGATCCAGCTTCACTGCAAGAATTCATTAGCCGCCCCGGCGCCGGACGATGCCCCTTCCGGAGGGCCCGGAAATGCCGCGGCATTCCTCGGACTGAGTCGGGCTTGAGACTCCTGGGCCAAATCGACTTTACGGCCCCTAGCGGCTCGGGCACGCTTGCAGACAAGGCACACCTGCTGTGATTTGCTGGCACGGGCCTGGCCCTGTTGACTCACAAAACAGTCCCAGAAAGTCTTAAGTAACCGCCACAGGCAGGTGGACCGGCCATCGGCCTAAATAAGACCCGGGTTCATCGCTGACTTTCTGGGTATTGATTACCGTCCCAGCCCTCGCACCTTCATCCGCCCGAACATCGAGTCTCGTCAGCCAATCAACGGAACGGATACATCATACGGCCATCAACATGACTATGAAAATTACAGCAGTGAGTTCGATACTCATTATCCTTCGTCATGCACCGCACGGGAATGAGGGACGGCAGGCTTACATAGGTGACCATCAGCTCTATGTCTACCCCATCAAGGCCCTGCGCGGGATAGCGCTCGAATCCGCTCAGATCGGGACTCATGGAGTCAAGTACGACCGGAGCTTCATGCTGTACGAGGTGCGGCCTACGGGCGAACTAAAGAAGATGCAACTTGATTCCCATCCGAAGTGCGCTTTGTTTGAGCAGCGGATCGTTCCCGGGCCTGTAGAGGGGCAGTCCATGGTCGTCGTGCGCTACCACAGTGATGTACCGGGCATTTATGACGGCAGCGAGGCGGAACTCAACATACCCCTGGAGCCCGAGGTTGCATCGCTCGAGAAGATCAATGTCGACCTGCACGGCAGCCCGGCATCAGCCTACCGCATGGGTGACTCATATGATGCATGGCTCAGCCAGCGTTTCGGCTGTTCCGCGATGCTAGTGTATATCGGCGATGGAAAGCGAGCCGTGCTGGGCAAATCCTTGCTGCCCAGCAATGGCGTAGAGGAACGGCAGCAAAATGGTTGGATATCATCGCTATCGTCCTACATCACCGGCCCTCAACAACCGTCGGCCGACAAGTCAACGCCATGGCTGACATTCACCGACGTGGCGCCCCTGTTGGTAACGTCCGAGCCGTCTTTGCAGGACGTGTGTGCCCGCCTACCCGACAGCGAGCCCGTGGGCATGTACAAGTTCCGGCCCAACATTGTCGTTGACGGTGAGGGCGAAGCGGCCTGGGCAGAAGACTTTTGGGCTGAGCTTGCCATTCATTCCAACCAGGACGGCGCCGGAAACCAGAAGCATACCCTCCTGCTGACGGGTAACTGTGTGCGATGCACTAGTCTCAATGTGGATTACCAGACGGGGAAACCAGCTACTGGCGAGCTAGGGAACGTCTTGAAGAAACTGATGAAGGACCGCAGGGTCGATCAGGGGATGAAGTGGTCACCCGTTTTCGGCAGGTACGCGTTCCCCGATGGCGGCCACGACGGCGAGGGTTTTACCTTGTCGGTCGGTGATGCTGTGGAGGTAACGCGGCGCAACGCCGAGCGGAGTGTTTGGGACTGGCCGAATGTGTGAGGCCTTGATCATACACTCGGATCATTTGACGGGCATGGGCACCTCCATTCAACCCCCATTGCTGCTGTCTGCTGATCAACATCTGCTGGGGACAGGAGGGATACGTGAGCATACATCTAGATATACATGGGTTCTCAGCGCGGCGTTGGATAATATGACCTCGATGCTTTGTGGCGGCAGCCTGCAACAATTATTGGTTGTCTGAATGCTGCCCTCAGCACTGCCACGGTTTGATGGCGCTTCCCGTCGCCCCGTTCTTCGAGCTGAACCCGGAACCAATGTTGCGCGTACCAAGACCGTTCTCAACAACTACCATAAGACTGGCCTTCTTCTAAGACGGCCTTGCACTTTCTCATTTCCTTCCCTGAGGACTTCTCAAAGTGATTCATATCCCCAGTACCAGGCGGATCGGCTGTCCGCCATAACCACACTAAAGTTTGGCTATTGACCAAGGCCGCTCTGACATGGAAGCTCACGCGACGAATGCCAGATTCTGCTCCAGGTGCTCTCAGCTCGATAATATCCTGCGCAGTACGGAACGGCTAGATATTCCGGCAGCAGGGAAGTCCATAATCACTCTTGGGAAGAACCCCGGGAAAAGCCAATGCGACATCTGTCAATTCTTTTTCATACATTCCCCAACATACAAGCGGAAGTACGTTTTGGAAGTCAGGTTGTTTGACCGCCTGTGGGCGGATGAGGATTTCACTGCCGTGGCCCCGAAACGATTCCCTAGCGTAGTCCGTCAAAATCAGCGAGTTCGGTATGGCCGGCGGTATCAAGATAAAATCATCCAGCAAGGCGTGGTTCTATTTTCACCGGGAGAAGATCGAGCCGCTTCCGGGGTTTCGTTATTGCACGCAACAACCGTCAATTACCAGCTGTTGTCGTCCTCAATCCTCGAATGTGAAGCGTCGCATAGTATTTGTCGTAGTAGTTGGGACCGCGACTATGATCTGCCCTACATCAAGTTGATCGATTGCATTGATCATTGTGTCATTCGAGGAGATATCGACATGAAGTACTTTGCCCTGAGCTATGTCTGGGGCCGGGCGCCGGACTCCCGTCAGATGATAGGTACCCCTACAGGGGAAGGGCAGCCAGAAGCACTATTTTTCTCTCGAGAACGCTCCCTCGACTGTCCGAGACGCTATGCAGGTTGTTCGCAACTTAGGGTCCGGGGCTCGATACTTATAGGTCGACCGCTACTGCATACAGCAGGACGACGATGAAGGGAAGGAGTTGATGATTGGGCGCATGGACCAGATCTACGAAGCTGCTGAAGCAACTATTGTGGCCGCTTATGGAGAGAACGACGAGGCAGGACTGCCTGGAGTCTCTGTGCCAAGGATACCGCAGCCGCAACTTCGAACATCATGCTGGCAGTTCGTCTCCTCGTGCTCACCAATCCGCAAGGCAATCAACGACTCATTCTGGGCTACGCGCGGCTGGACCTATCAGGAGGGACGACTTTCCCGGAGATGTTTATTCTTTAACAAGCACCAAACCTACTTGGTCTGCCGTCACAGAACTTACAGCGGAACCTTGCACCGGGAATTAAGCGCTGATTGGGTTTCTGCTTTGCTTAACTCCGGCCGTCTCTCTTCTGATCTCTTTGGTCCACGGCTCAGTGGTCTTGTTGGGGCTCTCTGCCGGGGCAGGCATATCTTTTGCCAGACTCACTGACGCAAAAGATATCCTCAACGCGTTCCGCGGGATTCTGAGTAGGTCGCCTTTCGTCTCTTTCTGGGGGATACCGATCGTCCCGCTACCGGCCAAGATGGACGGAAATTCGGCTTTGCCCTGCGTCTCCTATGGAGGAGGAGACCCAACTGGTCAGTTGAATCGCACATCGCGGAACAGGCTTCGTCGTCCCTTCTAGCTAGACGAACTGGTTTCCCGACATGGAACTGGACCAGCGTCACTGGAGAGGTATTCAACGACGGCTACGGCACTCAATCAGTGTTTGGGGCTTATCTAGACGGCTTCGCAAAACAATCACGTGCCAGCGATGCCAACCTCCGATTCTGGATGATGTTGGAAGGGAACTATCTGCCATTGAACGATGCCATTTCACACTATCGTCATCGGCTTTTGCCTGAGGGCAAGGGCTCACAGCGATTGCTGGTCGAAGGCGATCTAGTGCGTCTATGCCGAACGCCTCGTGGAGCGCACCGGGTTTATGATTGTGAGCACCTGGATCTCACATTCTGCGCAACCCTCGACATTCCCGTGGAAGAGGAGTCATCGGAGTCACTGGAAGACGCGTTGATACTGGTCAACTGGAACGACCATCAGGGAACGGCGCACAGGAGGTTTGTGACGATGCTGCTTGAATGGGTAGAAGAAGGCGTCGCTCAACGGAGAGGCCTCTTGTCTGACTATCGGACCGAATACTCTGCTACGACACTGTGCCAAATCCCGACCACCCACAGGACGTTTATATTGGTATAGGCAGCAGAAACCAAATTGTCTGTCTGCGGTGAGGCCTCCTTGTTGATTTCAGTTGTTCTTTCCTAGCCATGACCTAAATGTAGTAGGACTTCTGGGACGTGTGTCTGTGCTAAATAAGTGTAGTAATACTGGAAAAGGGTTATTAATTTTATTCTTATTTTTTTATATATCAAAGAAAACGCAACACCCTGCGTTGATGAGTCTCTGGAAATTGTAGTTAATTGATGTGTTGTAAATAAAGTAATGAGTACTGCAAAAGGGATTTTTGCTGGGGCCGGGGACTAGTATGCCGCCTTCATCGCGGCTTCTCGAGCGGATTCGGAACGACTAGGCCGATAGCTGTAACAAAAGAACGGTTAGGTATAAGTCGTTTTCCCCTTCTTTCACAGACAGGATAGCCCCGCAAGGCTATCGGGGAGAGCGGACGTGATCCGGGCTCTGAATGGTTGTATGTACTTGCACTCCACATAATGACGGCCCATATGCCCAAGTCAATGCTTGCTCTAGGGGTCCCCCGTCGTGACCCGTTGCGGCGAACTCAAGCCTGCAGCGGCAATTGCCGTTCCATGCCCGCCGGAATCTTTATTTTCGTTACCCTGCCAAGATAGGAAGGGAAAAGGACAGCCGGGGGCGGACCAACTGGCCGGAGCAGTTGATTTCCCCTAGGCCAGTGGCATGAGCCAATGACTGCAGTGTTCTGGCCTGGCCGGATCTAGATTACACACCATCCGGCACCGCGTTGCTGTAGCATGGCGGCAGTGTACGTGCCGGGCGTACCGTTCCGTCAAATTTTAAGGGGAAGAGAATTGTTCCGGTGATTGTTCGCCGCTGATCGGCAGTCAAGTTACTAGATCCGTGACGTTTGGAGCACAGTGCACAGCACCATCGGATACGCCAGGTCGCCCAGGGGTGACGTATATTGTGCAGACTAGCGCCTGAGTTAACCTGGGGGGGCGAGCGAGTAGTGGAGCATGAAAGTTGGGATTTCGGGCGTGCTGCTGCAGGGGAATTGAAAGAGGCCGCCGACGGGAAGACGCAGGGCTAGAGCGCCGCGCTCGGTGCTCCGAAGGCGATCTTACGAGCCACAGCGGGCCAGGGCCCCCGCCGGGTACCTGGTCCGGGCCCCGGAGCCAGCCGGGCATCGGGAAGCTGACAGAGCGCTCTTGACTAGGTGACTTGAGGCAGAAGCACCGGCCCGGCTCCATGCAGGGCCCGGGGTCTCGGTGCTGGTGGATAAAATAGGGGCCCGGCTCGTCTGCACATTACAAACACCTCGAGGTGTGCCTGGCCGTGTCAAGCAAGGCTGGCTTTTTGTGGCGTGAGTGGCTCAAGATTCCGGTGCCGGCGAACCTGCCATTCGGAGCGGACATGCAGTCCGTGGTTGGTGGGATCGGCAGAAACTAGCTGGCCCCTTGCGGCATCTCACCCGTCATTTCCTCTTTCCTGTCGGGCCAATGGCCTACGGTCTACTGCTCGCCTGGCGGATTTTGATGTTCCATTAACCCGTCGTGAACGGCTACTACCTCCCGCTCTGGTTTGTACTGTTCCATTCCGACAGCCCTCGCTACGACCGGATTCGAAGCTGCCGGGCGCAGTGGCAAGTGAGATTGGCTTCTGTATGAGGACCATAATTGTGGTCGCCGCTCGTAACGGCGACTGCTCATACTTGCAGCATGTCGTTCTGGAAGAATTGATATCGTGGGACGGGATGCGGGATGCGATACGACCGATATGCAGACTCGGGGCCAAGTATTACGGCATACTTGGAGGCTTTTACTGCTCCTGCGGGCCTCCCTACACTCCATGTAGTTAGCAGGCAGTCTTCGTGAAGGACCTTCATATGCGGCATGTCGCTCTGCAGCGTAACCCATGCCTTGCTGCGCTGGTCTTGCCCGCTAGATTACGTGCAGCGGCCGGATATTGCGCACCCTGGGCTGCGCCCGGCGGATCACGGGGTCTCATTTTGCTGAACACCACACGGCGGGCCTGGGACAGCATCACGGAGCTGCTCTGCAAACCTAGATTAGAGCACTTACCTGGTAGGCTTCCGGCTCTCTGTTGCGAGACAAATCTTGTTCAATATGTATCCGTTAGTACAAGCAGGGTCTACACAATAAGGCTCCCCCTACCCCCGTGCTGCCACCATACGGCTATGGGTCCGAAGGCTTGGTGGATGATTTGCTCCATCCCAGCAGGGTCCGTCGCGTTCTGCAAACAGGGAAGCCATGCAACCCATCCAAGGAAGAAATAGGCTGGAGGTTGGGTGATGACTAGGGTCCCGCCAGGGGTCGAGAGACCCCCGTGTTGCTTGGCCTTCCTTCAAGGGTCTCTTGGAGAAGCCCCTGGCCCCAGTTGGCTCTGGAACTACAGTACTGCGTACCGTTTCTATGAATTGCGGATGTATCGGAATGGCGTACGGTCGGCCACCTCGTCTATTCCTCCTGACTATCTAGAAAAGCTATTCGATGGTGAGGGAATTTGGAGGAGCGGGTAGGGCGCCGGGGTCCGTTGGTTGTGTCTGCAGCTCTGCAGCTCTGCAGCTGGGGCTGCTGTCGCGAGAACCGGATTCCGTTAGGGACTCGAGTCCCGGCGAATCAGAGGGACGCCACCGGCGAACTTGGCTCGTGGGCTTGCATGCTTTACGCAGCATCACCCATGGGTTCCCTGCGTCGGCCGGCCGTGCGCCTGACCATCTTGCTTTAGACCCAGCAAGCGGCAGCATTGGGAACCCGCGAAACAAGAGCCGCAGGCCGTTTCAGTCTGGGCTGGGGAGACCAGGAACATGGAGCTCATGACAAAGAGTATGTTTGGAGGATGCCACATGTGTGGTGCTTCGCCGGCGGTCTTTTTATATTGCCTTTTTGGCTCATCTCCCGCGTTGGGGTAAAGGATTGGAGAAGCAATTTGGATCAAGATCGACTTTCTCGGTCCCGAGAGGGCCCATATTGACAACATCAAGTGCCGTGCGCTCCCTGAAATTGCGAGCCGCCGCTGCGTCGTCAGTCATTTCCACGCACGCCAAAGGCTCATGTTGTAGCGAGAAGACTTTCGCCGAATCCACCAAACAACCGACCGATGCTGCCAACTGGTGGCTTGTGTCTTTCCATGCGAACTGGACGGATAGCGCAGGTGACGGGGTCCGGTTGATGATGTCGGCGCTAAGCCAAACGAAGCGACTACCAAGCGGCGCGGCGCGTGCGGCGTGCCGGCCATGGTCCCTCACTGGGCCCGCCGCGGTGGTATCGGCAGCGCGATGTGTAATTACGAACGATACCCCTATTGCATACAGAGTGTTGAAGCGGATCAAAGACTACGGTTAGGGTTATAGGAGCGAGCACAAGGGCCGGGCCTTTGGCCGGCTGCTGATCCATCACCGATGCTGTACTAGGACGTCCGGATTCTCGGTTTGTGTGTACCACAGTAGTACTTCCGCTTGATGGGTAAGGGAAATGCATTCCTCAGGTCCGGGACAAATCATCCATCTGGATTACCACTTGCTGACAAGACGGTGTGACGCTCTCCTGCCGAAACCGGGGTGCCGAGGGAAACGGAGGATCGGTGAGAGCGGCGGCAGGTGCCACGAGCTGGGCGTGCCGGAGATATGCATATCCATGTTTTGGCTGACGTGCGTTCAAAAACGGTGAAGAATGGCTGTTGAGCTCGTGTTTGATCGTAATGAAGTGGTATGCATACTGTGTTGGTGTGTGCTGCCATTGTTGGAGAAGGTTGGGGGCGCGCAGCTGGAGCCCTACGAAGCACTGACCACCAGAATGCCCCGCGATACTTGGGTACCTACCCCTCCAAAGCTCTCATGGCGGGGTAATCGCTGCCGTCCAACTGGCAACTCAAGCTCGGAAACTTCAGCTAACTACCTGAGGTAGGTAGAGAGCTTCAATGGGATGCACACAATTGAATCCATGTATAAGGGGCGTAGATGACGTTTTGGGCCATCATATGCGTTCAGTTACAGCTGCCAGTCCCCCCAATTGTTCCTCCGTTGTCACAATGTCTTGTTTCTCGGCATCGCACACCCCGTAACCGCGAAGCTGCGTCGCGCCTGGCTTGCCCTGGGCCCATTTTTTCTGCCACCCCGCTAGCCGTACGCAGCGCATTGCAGAGAGCTCGAAGATGTTCAATTGAGTTCAGGTGGGCAGAGATGTGCCACATGCCGAGGTCCGTCCGCCCTCCAGACACTGCGGCCAAGCCGCCAACCACAGCCTCTGCTGTGTCTACCATTGGTTATTTCAGATTTGTCGGCAGTTTTCGTTTCCTGCGTATGGCGCCGCCAACTTGTGCCCAAAGGACGCCGGAAACAGGCATCATTCCGTGGGTGGGTTCAAACGGGGTTGGGCAGAGTCGTATCAACTCTAGGGCACCAGTCGGTCAAGTTAAGCCGCGAATACCCCAGCCGAACACTCGGAGGATGTCGGTGAAGGGCCGTCCATTATTACAAACATGTCTCAAACCGTGAAGCCTCGGGCCGTGGGCTTCCTAACGCTGGCCGATTACAAGCTCTCGGGATGGAAGTGTCTGCGAATACACTTGGACGTAATTGCCCATCTCCTCGGATTGAAAACGGGGGCTGCCAAATCTCGGGCAAGCCCGCGCTGTCACTTCTGAGCTTCCCACCAGCATCGCGTGGTGGGGCAGACCCTCGATTTGGGCTCTGGGCACGGCACCTCTTGGCAATGACACCCACTGCCCGCACAGTGTTTTAACAGTGCGGCTTCCGGCTTATGTACAGCTTACAGCATGAATCCGAGCTACATACAACGGGCCAGGGAGGCGAGAAGCTGATCAGCTTTATTAATAGCATGGCCGTACTGTCGATCAAGAAACGTCTCGTGTGCCCCGTCTTCTGATCGGACTTGTTCCGGGACCGCCACCGACCAGGGGAAGTTTATGAGCTTGTTCTGTATGCCATCATCTTGTCGCCGCTTGCCTCGCTATCCCGCTGTTTAGAGCCGAGTGGGCGATAATCGCTGGGCTTGCGGGAGAATTACTACGGAGACTGTCGCAAGCGAGGAAGTAGTCTACTTGATTTTATTCACACGGTGTAAAGAGCTAAGGACGACCGGGGGCTGGGCGCTTGGAGCCTTCGCGGATGCCGCACCTTGCCGGGATACATCGAGAGCACTTTCTTGGAACGCTGTTATGATATTTCCGTCCTTTTCCATCTTTCCTTTAGAGGACTTCAACCATTTGGCTCTCTGGGGAGTGACCAAACAACGGTGATATGTCTTGTGGGACGACGTTGAGTTATAATGTATTTTACTTCAAACGGGCTGGGAGTGGGTTGGGGTACGAAGCCAGGCTTTGGCTGTTGCAGCCCTAGACACAACAAATGCATTAAGACGGGAGCACGGAATTCCAAGTGTTGCAAACAGGCTACGTACGGGGTGGCAACCATTTCGTAGCTCTCGAGACCCAGCGACGCATTTCGCATATATTTGTTGAGGCGCCTGCGACACTGGGCTCTTGAAGAAGAGGCGACGGGGTTAATTACACACATGGATGACAATCCATCCTGTCTCTCTATCCCACGGCCTGTATGAGAATCTGCCGTGACACTGTGTCGTTTACAGTGGCTGCGCTAAACCCTGCCGAGGAAGGCCGGCTGGCGTAACTGGGCAATCAGACGGAAGCCTGCAGCAACGAACCATGCAGCTGCATTGCATGGCAGGCTCGATCGGCTCACCTTTTTTGCCTGGAAGGGTCTGATGGAGTCGTCTTGTTGAAACGGGCAAGCTGCATGCCCGGAAGCGTGGGGACAAGCTAGCTACACGGGAGAAACAGGTCCTGGCTGTCAATAGTAACACAGCCCGCTGAGTGCGCCATCGCTGCGCTGCGCACCTTCGCACCGTGCTTGGGTTGGTAGAGCGGCAACATCACGGTAGGGGGCAGGATGTCGATCAGGTCGCACCGCTTTGTCCGGGAGGGAGTTGCTCCACGTCGTTGGACGATGTGAGAGACAATCAGGTAATACTCAGCCCGCAGGTGTGTTCTGGGCGGCTGTCGCTGGCGGCTCAATTCTCGAAAGGATCGGGCATCCAAAGCTTGCGTGTTCAGGCGGCTGCTTATCCAGAACCGGGGCCGGGTGGTAATCGCCGCGGTCCGAGTTGGGCGGGAGAGCTTCCATGCAAGCTTCCTTATCGTCTTCCCCCGAGAACAAGAGAAGGAAGGGTATGCAAAGGCGGCGCATCAACAGTTTCGGCGAGCCATTGTCCGGCGCGGATGCCGGTTGGGCGAGAAGGACTAGCCGCCGGGCATATTTGGGTACCGCATTGACTGCCACATGAGGTTGAGTGCGGAAAATAAACGGGACAGCACCCTCTATATATAATAAGGCAACGTTGACTGGTCGGAAGCACTTCCAACTCCCAAGACCCTGAGCGCGCCTCGCATTGCCTCATCCCGGATTCATCATTAACGTACGGTAGAGAGCAATGCCGCTCTGCCATGTAGCGCAGGAGCAGGATGATGCTCAATATGCAAAAGCTTCCACACGCACCGTTTCCAGCGTCGACAGCCCGCTGGGCTCGAACTGCGGTGCGAGTAGTGTGCATACTGCGCCCTCTGACTCACGGCCACACTGTCCCCACTGTTTCCGTGCAGGCCGGTCCCGTCAAGAGGTCTGTAGTAGGCTCGGGTGCGGATGTACTGTGGACTTGAGATTAACCAGGGTCGTCAGTGGGGCCAAGGGTAACGGATCGCCCGCTCTGCCTTCGCGATCGAGGTATTGGCCCGGTACCACGAGACCGCTCTGCATCAATGGTGTGTTGCAGGCCCTGGCGGCTTCCTTCCTTGCTCCCGCAGGCGCAACCCTCGCATCCAGGACACAGTGATTTAGCCGGAGCCGATACTGTGCTACTGTTCCCCAGGGCCCAGCGTGCGTTAGACCAGCGGCCTTGTCGCGCTGTGGCTGCCAGTCAAACCATCTTCATTTGCCTACGCGAAACCTTGCACCCCAATTTCGCCATCCGCCGCACCGCACCACTTTGGGCAAATCAGCCAAGACCAGCTAGGAGACTCTTGAGCGTGCAGCGGGTCGACTTGGGGCCGCGCGCGCACACACTCTCTCACTCCTGTTGCCTGTGGTTCGCTCCCGCCCGCCGCCTCCACCCACGGAGCAGCCAGCAGCCTATCTCAGGCCAGCCCTCACTCACCTCTTGCAACCACCCGAGTTCCCTCTCCAACCGCTCCAAGAAGTGGGATGCGATTGTAGAACCTGGACCTGTTCGAGAAGCAAAACAAAAGCGAATTCTTGCGGCCAAAAAAATCACCGACGACGGGAATCCAGCAATTGCACCCGAGTAGCATGCGACGGTCGACGACGTCGCCGCGCCCCTCTCCGTCTCTCCCTCTCCAATAGCCTGCCATTCATCAGGTCTCTCTCTCCACCGCTCCGCTGCCCGCCCGCCCGCCAACCCGCCGCTGTCGCTGCCTCTTTTCGTGCCTGCTGCTTTGCTCCCCACTCTCCTACCTTTCTCCTGCTCCGTTTCTGCTTCGCAGCTTCGCGCCCTCCGTTCCCACCAACACAGAGTCGTCCCGAAATCCCGCAAAATCCTCGCCTTCAGGACGATGACTGTGTCAAACGACGCTGGCAGCAAGCTCGAGGCTGTCGCCACCATGTCCAATTCGTCGTCGTCTCCCTCGGCCGCTGGCGGCAGCGCGCCGGTTGGCGATGAAGCCGGTACGTCCGCCAGACCTAGCCAGCAACGAACACCACCGCCAGCAGTACCAGCAGCGCTACTACCGCTGAATACCCCCGCCTCCCCCAAGCTTGAGTCGTCGTACCGCTGCTCTCTCATCCAGTCTCTTTGATTTTTTTTTTTTTTGTGGTTGAAGGACCGCCTCGACTGACGCGCTATTTTTGCATTCGCAGCCTCGACCATCACCGTGAACACCAAGGCGCCCGCTGCTTTCCCGCCGCCCAAGACGGACAAGCCTCGCCCGCACGTTTGCGGCACCTGCCAGCGCTCGTTTGCCCGGCTGGAGCACTTGAAGCGCCACGAGCGGTCTCATACCAAGGAGAAGCCGTTTGAATGCCCCGAGTGCACGCGGTGCTTTGCTCGCCGTGATCTACTACTGCGGCACCAGCAGAAGCTTCACCAGACAACGACGCCGTCGTCTCGCCCACGCAACCGGCGGGAAAGTGCTAGCGGGGCCACGCCGGGGGCCAGCCGAGTCCGCAAGAACAGCATCGCGGGGCCCAATGCCGCTGCGAATGCCGGTGCCGCTTCCATGAGGCCCAGGGCTAACACCATCAGCCATGTCGACGGCGCCCACATGCAGATGATTGCTGCGGCCAATGCCCAGGTGTCGGGCCGCATGCCGCCCACCCACAGCCGGCACCCTAGCCTGGTTGGGCTGCCCAACCACAGCCTGGACGCCTTTGGCATGGCTTCGGCCCTAGCCCATCGCGGAGCCCCGCTCGGTCTGCCAAAGCTTGAGACGCACGGGATCAATGGCATGGATTTCTCCAGCGGCCTCAGGACTGCGCCGCCCATGGCGTTCGGCTCCGAGTTTGAGCTGGACTCGCTCTTCTTCGGCGCCGCGTCCGGCTCGACCATCAATCCCAACGCCCTGCACTACAGCGACTCTCCGCCGTCCATGGCCCTGGATCCGCTCTCTCCGTTTTCGCACGGGCTCCCCGACATGTCGGCCGGCCAGCAGTTGGATGACGGGTTCGATTGGCTGACTGGCTTTGACCATCAAATGTCATTCAACAACGGGCCGGCCGAGGCTGCCGTGGACGGCTCCTCGCCGTCTGCCATCAGCACCACCAGCCAGAGCGGCATTAGCGACGTCATGGTCGACGGGTCGAACCATCACGCGGCCTCTGCGGGCTCGGGTTCCATGTGGCAGTCGTCCATGATGCCTCCCCCGCAGATGAACAATCCGTTCTCGCTTGACATGGGCGGCTCCGTCTTTCCCGACCTCCTGAATGGCGCTCCCTTGTCACCACAGCCGTCGTCGGCCAAGACGATGGGCGACAACTACTTCTCGACGCCTCCACCTTCTCTGAGCTCTCTGAGCCCGTCGGTCATGCCGGGCTTGAACAGCCAGAACTTGAACCAAGCGCTCAACTTCGGTGCCGGTCCCGAGACGCCGTCCTCGATGAATGGTAGTAATCATGGCACCTTACCCGTCTCGACAATCACTGATTCAACAAGAAATACCATCCTAGGTGCCCTGTCGGCCTCCCAGGCGTCCCAGTTTGGTGCGCGGAGATACTCGGTCGCCGCCACACCGAGCTCGCCATTGACGACACAGCCGTCGCCGACCGCCAGCACCTCCGACCAGGCCGCTAGCCTACCGAGCACTCAAGACCTCCAGCGATATGTCGGGGCCTACTTGCGATACTTCCACCCCCACATGCCGTTTGTCCACATACCGACGCTATCGTTCGAGATTCCTGCGCAATTGGCTAACGGGCGAAACAGCGGCATTGGTGGGACGGGGTGCTTGCTTCTTTCGATGGCGGCCATTGGCGCCCTGTTTGAGTTGGAACACCAGGCGTCCATGGAATTATTTGGAATGGCCAAGAAGATGATTCAGCTGTATCTCGACGAGAGGAGGAAGGCGAACGTAAGAAAGGCAGAATCTATCCGGCGCACTCCCCTGTCGGACCCCAATTCACAGCAGCAGGAATCCCCGGTCGAGACTCCCGTGTGGTTGGTTCAGGCAATGCTCCTGAATGTTGTGTATGGCCATAACTGCGGGGATAAGCGGTCCGGAGAGATTGCGTCGACGCACGCTGCCGCGTTAGTAAGTCTTGCGCACGGAGCCGAGTTGCTGCGGCCAACGCGGGTTGAGCCAGCCAAGGACGTCGAGATGGCAGATGCCGACGGCGGTGGCGGCTGGAACGGATCCGGAAGGAGGGAAGCCGACGAGCAGGCCGAGTGGCTCCGCTGGAAGGTAATGGAGGAGCGGAAGCGGACCCTCTATGCCGTCTTCACTCTGTCCAGCCTCCTGGTATCGGCGTATAACCACACCCCGGCCCTCACAAACTCGGAGATTCTGCTCGACCTTCCCTGCGACGAAGAGTTCTTCGCCGCCGAGAGCGTCGCGGCGTTCCGGGCAAAGGGCGGGGTGGCAGCAGCTAATCACAACCGGATGACTTTCCACGAGGCTTTGGGGGAGCTACTCCGCAGCAACGAGAAGCAGCAACAGCAACAGCAGCAGCAGCAGCAGAAGCGGCCCTTTACCAACAGCGCCCACCAAGCCTTTGGGTCGGCGGCTAATATGAGCGAGCTACCCAAGAGCGACCTGAAACCAAGCAGCTTCGGCTGTCTGGTCTTGATCAATGCGATTCACAATTACATCTGGGAAACGCGCCAGCGGCACCATAACAAGGTTTGGACCAACGAAGAAACCGAGAAGATGCACCGCCACATTGAACCCGCGCTCAGAGCATGGCACGCTGCCTGGGCGAGCAACCCGCATCATAGTCCTGAACGCCCAAATCCATTCGGAGCCGGCCCGCTCTCGGCCGATTGCATCCCTCTGCTTGATCTCGCCTATATTCGTCTCTTTGTCAATCTTTCTCGGTCCAAGGAGAAGTTTTGGCAACGGGATTGGGACGGCATGGCTGAAGAGCTAGCGCGCGGATCCGAGATCATCCAGCATGCTGAGCACTCGCCGGCCTCCAACAATACGGACTCGGTCGTCGCCGATCCATCGGACACGTCCGGATCAAACGCTCGCCCGGTGGACTCTTCGCCAAAGCAGTTTTCTTCTCCCGAGTTTGCCGCCTCAAAACTTCCGTCCACTGGCACCATCAACCCCGCCTTGACTCAGCAGTCGACGCAGTCCCAAGCTCAGACTTCCAGCAGTCGATCGACGTCGCGGAGGGAGAAGCACTTGCGGAAAGCTGCCCTTTTTGCTGCCGAGTCCCTTTCGGCTTCAGACAAACGCGGTGCTACTTTTGCCAACCTGACAAGCCGCGAACTGCCGCTCCAGGCGACACTGTGCGTTTTTGACTGCGCTCAAGTGCTGGCCGAGTGGGTTGCGACCCTCCAGGACCGTGTTGGCCGCTATCTCGGCATCCTCGGGCGGGACGGCGTTGATCTCACGCAAGTGCCTGCAATCATGCTGCTAGAAGAAGAGGACGTGAAATTGCTAGGGAAGATCGATGATATTATCCATGGTGCCGAAGTCAAGATGAACATGGGGATTGCTCAGCCTGGCGGTGCCAGCGGCATGGACGGCAGACGTCACATGGATGACAGCACGGGGTATGCTGCGAAGCTCCTCAGAGTCACGGCCTACATGTTTGACAAAGCCGCTGTATGGCCTGGTGAGTTGCCCATCCCTGCATTCCACTCGAACCTTGTGATTGTGTGCCCCGCAACCTGCTAATCAGCACTGCAGTGACCCGGCTGATTACGTCCTGTCTCGAGACGCACGCAAACCATATGCGGGCCCGTGCTGAGAAGTCTATCATGGCCCTTGACTGAACGACGAGTAGACTGGGCGAGCCACGGCAAAGAGGACACTGACCATGTTTTTTTCTCACCGCTTAAGCCACAGTCAGCATCTTTGGAGTTTCTGCTGTCAGTTTACGTTTCGGCGACAAATGATACCCCTTCTATTTCGTTCGCTATTTTGCCCATGGTCGAAAAAGATGAATTAGCCATTACGGCGGGACTTCTAGGGCATTTGGGCCAATCCCCGCGGTCTGGCATTTTCTCGTACACCTTTCACTGGATTGTGGGATTCTGGGGCAGGCCGGGCAACTTGGTGTTAGCTTTGTGGACATTCGCTAGTATTCGCTGAAGGGCGCCGTGGCCCAAGATAAACCGGAGTGCCTTTTCACTTGTACATTCTTTGGACGCTGGCTTTAAAAGGTATCGCGGTGGATTCAACACAAGTCGGGATGGCCCGGGAACCGGCAGAATCGTACGTTTTGGGGGCGTTGGGCCCGGTGCTTGCCTTGTGTGGGGCGCGAAAAGGGTATTAAATACATGGTTGACGAACGATGAGGAGACGAGCGGTTTTGGGCATGTTTCTTTTCCTTTTTTTTGTTGGGGTACAGAGGAGTCGATTCCGGGAACAATGGGTCTTACGAAACAGCATGTGTATCCTCCCCTTTGCTACCCGGCCAGGGAGGAAAAGGTTGGGAAATGAGGCGAAAAGCCACTGTATTTATGCTGACAGCCACGGGAGAAGAGAAAACCACGGGCGATACTGTTTACAAAAACAGGCCTTACGACTTACTTGCATATTTGATGAGTGATGTCTGACGTGAGACCCTGCAGCATGGGTGGTCCAAGAGGCGAGGACATGTCTGGAGAGGAATTATGGCCAGCTCATTCATTCAGCCTCTCATAGTGATCTCCCCTTCAGGGGGTGTGAGACGGCCCATTCTCTCTTTGCGCGGTGCCGAAATCGAGACGCCGACCCCTTGCAATGGCACTAAGAAATAGCGAGTATAATTCTATGCAGTAACTGCGAAATCGCTTGCAGCAGGACTCGCCAAGCCAACGTTGTTGGTGCACGCTAAGCTCTAGCCAGACCCTTGCTGCATGGAATGGCTGACAAGGTTACACCTGCCGACATCGGCACGACCTAATTGGTCCACCGAATTTTCCTAATTCTTATCCTTTTCTTCGTTTATCTTTCCTCACAGTCTCAACAGCCCCTTTTGCGAATGCCTGTGGGGATACCGGCTCTGCTGTGGGATTTGACAATCGAGACCGAGACAATTGCACAAGCTCTCAATGGCTGCCGGGGGACCGGGGCGGTGGAGCCAACAGGACCCTGAAAGCCCATGGCATGGGGCTGGAACAATTCGCCATCACCACAATCACCACCAGCACCACCGGGACACACATCTTCTCGCACTCCCTTCGCATTCTCTTCGGGCAGCCGTTTCGGCGAGGCATGCACGGGACAGATTAAGTTAGCACAACGACCTATGGAGAATACCAAACCGCCCCCCATGTCAGGATCTGGATGCAATCTTAAAGGCCCCCCCGGCCTTTAACATGGATGAGGCTCGCTTGCTCTCGCTCGTTTGGCTGGACCCCGTCAATGTGGACACGGGAGACGTGGACCCGTCGCGCTGTTGGCTGCTGCGGCAGAAGCAGGGGGCGGTCAAGGTGAAAAGGAGGGAGGGAGAAAAAAAAAAAAAAATAAGGCCGTCTCTTTCCCATTGAAATGGGTGTGAGATTCTTTCCCTCTCCGCTTTCCCATCTTTCCCATATCCCTTTCCTCCCCAAAGGCCTCTCTCCCGCACCTCGCAATGGCCACCACGACCACGACGGCGACGAGAAGTCGCAGGGCCACGGGCGAGGCTAAGCTGTCCGCGAAGCCCACCAGGGTTCCCCAGTATCCCGACATCCAGACCATCAGGGACGCGATCCCCGCGCACTGCTTCGTCCCGTCGACATGGCGCTCGCTGGGCTATGTCGTCCGTGATGTGGCCATGGCGGCGGCCCTTGGCTGGGCGGCGCTAACCTACATCCCGCGGATTGAGGACTCAATGTGGCGCACCGTGGCCTGGATCGTCTACGGCTACCTCCAGGGGCTCGTCTGTACGGGGATCTGGATTCTCGCCCACGAGGCCGGCCACGGCGCCTTTTCGGTGCACCGGCGGCTCAACGACTTTGTCGGATGGGCGGCGCACTCGGCGCTGATGGTCCCCTACTTTAGCTGGAAGTTCTCGCACCACCGCCACCACCGCTTCACCGGCCACATGGAGAAGGACATGGCCTTTGTGCCGGCCACCAAGACCGACCGTCAGCAGCGCCGCCTGATCGATCTCTACCTGGACCGCGAGCTGTTCGAGGACGTCCCCGTCGTGCAGCTCTTCAAGCTGCTGGCCCACCAACTCGGCGCCTGGCAGATGTACCTCATGTTCAACGTCTCGGCCGGCAAGGACAGCCAGCAGCGCGCGGCCAGTTGGTGGCGCGTCAGCCACTTCGAGCCCACCAGCGCTGTCTTCCGTCCCAGCGAGGCCCTCTACATCGCCCTGTCGGACCTCGGCCTCGCCATCGTTGGGGGGATCCTGTACTTTGCCTCGACTGTCGTGGGCTGGAAGACTGTGTTCCTGCTCTACGGCGTGCCGTACTTCTGGGTTCACCACTGGCTGAGTATGTCTGCCCTCTCTCGCTCACAGCCGAATCATCACCTCCCCCACCAAAACAAGAGAGATAAAAAAAAAAAAAAAAAAAAAGAGAGAGAAAAAGCGCTGACATCCTTTCGTCTTCCAGTCGCCATCACCTACCTGCATCACACCCATCCGGAAGTCCCCCACTTTGACGCTGAGAGCTGGTCCTTCGTCAAGGGCGCCCTGGCCACCGTGGACCGCGACTTTGGCTTCGTCGGCCGCCACCTCTTCCACGGCATCATCGACACGCACGTCGTCCACCATCTGTTCCCGTGAGTTTACCCCGGGCAAGGGCTGTTTGCCTTTTTATTATTGTACCTTGGGGGAAGCCAGGCGCGCTGACCCTGATTAAAACAGGAGAATCCCTTTCTACTACGCCGAGGAGGCTACCGAGGCCATCAAGCCGCTGCTGGGAGACTTGTACCGCCGCGACGACCGGTCCTTTCTGGGCCAGCTGTGGTCGACCTTCACCAAGTGCAAGTATGTCGAGGAGGACCCTGCGGTGCCGGGCACGCTGAAGTGGGCCAGCAAGGGCCAGTAATGTCACCTGGCGGCGGCGCTTGGAAGCTGCTAAACGGGCTATCATCATCATCATGACTTTTGTAGGTGTGGATATAGACATGACATGATAGACATAGACATAGATAGATTTGGGTTTGTGCGCTGTGAAGGCATGGGAGTTAATGAATAAGAGACCTGGTGTCTCTTCGAAGAGGCACGCCCGCGTATCCGTCTTGCTGAGTCGTGCTTCTCTAGACTTGTCCAATACTTTTTATGTATTGAAAATAATCCATCCAACCGCGCGAGTGGCATCCTATCATCATTGCCGAGTATCTTTTGCGTCGTTGAGAGTTCACAACATTTTCTCAACCCACCTTCCCCTTTCCTCTTGACTTCCGGGCGCCGTCACCAACACCACCACCACCATCGCCATTATTGTTCTCATCACCACGCCCCAAAGACAACGTCGAGTCACCCCCAACAAACCGAAAGCTAAAGTCCACCACCCCGACGAGCCCGCTCACAGCCTTGACCAGCTCCTCTAGATCGTCGCACACAAGCGTGGTGCACACCTGGAGCACCGCGAACTCGGCGTACCCAGGCTGTTCCATGTTGCGGGGGTCGAGGATGCTGGCGGCGGCAGCGTCGCGGCTGCGGCCGGGGTTGCGCGCGCCGGCACGGGTACGGGCACCAGCGGTCGCCGGGTAGGAGTCGTCGCGGCCGGTTCGGGAGTCGACCATGCGGATGGGGCCGCCGCCGCCGCCGCTGCCGTCAGCTTCGGGGTCCGTGGATGATGATGACGGCGACGACGCCGACGCCGACGCCGCGGACGTGGATTGCCGGCCGAGCCGGGCCAGCCGGCCCGCCACCTCGTGCGGCCGCGGGAGCGGCACGAAGGGCGGCAGCCGCTGGCCCGAGAGGAGCGAGTTGGACAGGAGCGCGAGCGTCGACACGATGGCGTGGTGCGTGGGCCTCAGCGCCGCGAGCACCTCGGAGAGCGCCGCCGCCCACAGCCGCGTGGCGCTGGGTACGGAGGAGGACCGGCGCGAGACCAGGGGGACAAGATTGCCCCGCGACCGCGGACGCCGCGCGTCTTCCGTGTCGCTGTCGTTCCCATCCCCGTCCGTGGAGCGTAGACGCGGAGGGTGCCTCAGTGTGTAGCTGACCAGCGTCAGGTAGGCCATGATACGCGTGCCCCGGAGGATGATGTTGTCGTAGGCTTCCCGCGGGTACTTGCCGCCAATGGTCGGTTCCCACCTCTGCCATTCGGAATGCTGCGACATGGAGGGAATCAGCATCATGACCTTCCCAAAGATCTTGCGGCTGATCTTGAGCAGCTGATGCGCTGGCGTGCCTGGCATGTCGGCGTCCCCTGCGGTGCCGCGGACGTTGGATTGGAGTGTTGAGCTGATGACGCCAAAGTAATTAGCCAGGAGGTAGAGTGTTGCCGACAGGTCACGCCGCAGCCAGGTCCGATCGGTCTGGGGCGACGGGAAGATTGTCCAGAAGAAGGCGACGAGACTGCCGCCCGCCACGCAGGCAAGGCGGTACGGGCCAGCAGGTATGTCCTATACGTCTTAGGTCAGCGAACGAGCTGATGGCGGGCTTGGGACGCTGCCGTTTGGAAGGGGGCCTCTACGCACGGGTAATACGGCTGGCCAGTCCGCTCCGCAACCTCTCGGCCAATGGCGAGCACTTGCAGCTCGTAGCCGATAATCATAGCCTGTGTGACGATGGCGACCATGACGGCCGGGACGAATCGGGGGTATTTGATGAAGAAGTAGTACTCGATAAAGACGAAGAGCCACAGGAAGACGATGGCTCCCGGAGTTCGCTCATCAACAATATACCAGATGACGAGAGAGAAGCACATGGCCACGACGGTGCCCCCGACTCTGCAAAGGAAGCCAAAGAACGATTGGCCGGAAGCTGTTCAAACGACGTTGCTCAGTGTCCATTGCCGAGGAAGTCGGAGACTGAAGTTACTCACTCATGGTCATGCCGAGTGCAATGATAATCATGGCCCAGACCAACCGCTGGGCCATGAAGAACTGCTGAGTGCGTTCTAGAAAGGCCACGATCCCTATCGTCATGGTTGCGCACGCCACTCTGAACCCAAACACAGACTCCTCGGATCCGAAAAACTTGGGCACATTGCGGAGCGCATTGCCAAAGTGCTGCCAAGCAGTAGCAGGGGGTAAATGCTCCGGGTCTTTCTTTTTGTTGTAACCGTCTCCAAAGAAAACAATGTTGGCGCTCGTCTCCATGAGATCGGGCGCCTGCTCGGCCGAAGAGTCTTCGCTGCTGAACACGGCCAAGAACCATTTGCGTAGCCGGAGAAAAGTGGGCGTGATGAGACGTTTCCTTGACATGGTCCCTTCGTCGACCTTTACGTCGGCGAAGGCAATGAGCCCCTGGACCGCCTCGCCAGAGGCATGCATCAAGTTCTCCATGTAGAGAATGATATTAAGTTGTGCTTGATCGCGCTCGCTGGGCAACCGGGAAGGTTTGGCGTTATTTTCGTTTAGATCGAAGCCCTTCTCTCGAATCCATGTCTTTAACAGTTCCCCCTTCTTTGAGTGGAAGGCGTCGACCTTCCCATCAACAATCCTGGCAAACCCGCGGTCGCCGGGCTTGGGCCTCTCTCCCGCCTCAAGGTCTTTCCCTGCCTTTGGCGAAACTTTCTTTGGCCTCGGGAGAAGTTCCAGACATATCCCGGCATGCTCGAGGCCCTGGTCGATTGCCTGGGACAAAATCTCAAAGGGCTCGTGCATCTGCTTCATGACCTCGTTCCACACATGCTTCTCCTTCTCCTTCTCGGCCACGACCTCCTCAGGCGCGTCGTCGGCAGTATCCCAGCCACGGCGCTCGGAAACCCGTTTAAAGATGTCAATGATAGTCATCATTCCTAGCCTGCCGATCTAATGTCAGCAAGGGACTGGGCATTTCGCAGAAGCAAGGAGCGACTGGAGCCTACACTGGGATAAAGACGTTGCGAAACAGGTTGAACAGCTCGCTCAGGTCTTTTGCGTCTAGCTTTCCCCAGGCGATATCGCGTTTGGCAAAGCGCATGTCGGCGTGTAGTTTGCCCATGAGCTCCCTCATCTTTGCGCCTGCCTCCTGCAACCCTCTCGCGGCCTTTGCCTCCTTGGTCAATTTGGGTGTTTCCCCTGCCTCTTGGTGCGATGCGTGCCCTCCTATTCTATCCAGTAATGTCTCGGTTCGGGTCACTGTGGCAAACATGTCGTCTGACTCGAGGCTGATGAGGTACGCCTTTTGCAGCGAGACTATTTGCCTAAGAAGCCCGATGCCCCCGGCGAACTCCTTGAAGACGACCAAACGGCTGCTGACGGGGAACACTAGGATATTGACAGCGAACGCCAGGGCAAGGGAGACCAGCATGGCTGTGAATAGTTGTTCAATGAAAGCCCTGGCCGCGGCCGTGGTTGTCAAGAAGGGGCCGTACGTTGCCGAGACGTTCACTAAGATACTGTAGATGATGACGGGGAGGTTGAAGGCAGGCAGCTTGGCGCGCACGACGTTGCCGAACCAGATATTGGCGAATAGCCAGATGGCGCACACGGCCGACTGGCTCGAGTTGTACGTCGGGCCTAGGGGGGGCTGCGGTCCCGATGGTGTTGTGTGATGGCGAGCTTGGATTGCGGACCACAGCGCCAGCATGGACAGGGCGGAGCCGAAAGTGATGGCAAGGAGGTTCAGGAGGAAGTTCATCATGAACTTGCCCCTGGGCAAGATGGCCAGCGCTAGAACACTGATGACAGGTATGAGGTAACCCAGGGTCTGGAAATAGGAAGATACTGCTGGCGCCTGGTACATAGCTATCCCTATTATTGGAGGGAGCGAGCCTCTGGTAGCCGCACCCGAGTGGTCAGCAGCTGCGACGAAAGCTTTGAGCAATGGAAGCCAGATCGACCCTTACTTGAACATGATCATCAGAGTGGGAGCGTCCAGTCCCAGCCTAGCAACCAATTCGGCCAACCGATTCTGCCGCTGCTCTTTCCCCAATGCCTCGTCGCCTTCTGCCATCGTATCGCCATCCTCGTTGCCCTCCAGCATAATGCCATGTCGCTGATCTGCAGCGGACCTCTGTTGGCGATGTTCTCCATGTTCTTCCGGGAAAGGAGTCTGGTCCTGCGTCCGGGTGGTCTCTGAATCGAGCTGCAGATCATCTGAATCCCGGGTCTGGCCCGAATTGGGCCGGTCTGGCCTTGTGTCTACCATGACTGGGAATTGATTTCACCCGGAACAAGCCAAGTATGTGGCACCAGGCTGTCGGGCCGCGTAGACATTACAGATAGCCGAAAAAGGCGTACGAGTGTCATGGGAAAACATGCTGTATAAAAAGAGAGCCGCGTCTGGAATCCGGTTGGCTCCGAATTGCATGTACCTGCGTCATGGACCGCGGATTACAGGGAGTCAAAAGGCCGAGGGTGGAGATGCTGGGGAATGCCATGGAGTTTGGCATCGACCGAATCGATGGGCAATCTCTGAGGCGCCGCTTCTCCCGTGTCAAGGGTGCCGTCAGAGTGCATTTACTGGGAACAGCCATGGAAGGGCTGGGGGTGTTTCTGAAGCTGTAGTAATCTTGAAGCCAAGTGCAAGAGACCTGTGTCTGGAGAGTCTGGGAATTTTAGGTGCTTGCACCGCCTTGAAGTGTGTATCGAGTCAGCGGGGAAAGAGGGGCCGACGAGCAACATTCAAGCGCGGGGCTCAGAGAACCAACATCTCTTTGCATGTCTTGCCAGCATCTGCATCATATTTCACTGACAGCCAGCACCAACTGATCAACCGGTATTGACTCACTCACGGGTCGGCGGCCTTGCTGCTGCCTGCTGCACTTGCATGTTTGCATGTTTGCAGACGTGCACAGGCCACCTAGGATTCACTATAAATTTCCCTCCTCCCCGCGCCATCTGCTCGCCTTTTCCTTCTTTCTCTCCTCAGCTCTCTTTGCCTCGTCTGGCTTAGATCAAGTGTAGTATCTGTTCTTCTCATGTTTAATCGCTGAGACTTAAATTCACGATTACTCTAATTTTTGCCAGTCGGAGTGTCCGCCCCTCTGGGCTAGTCCTAACGGGTGGCACCTCCACCGTGTCCCTGGTCTTACACTGTCTCCGGGCGATGCGAAGTCCCTCTTCATTGCACCCCCAGGCTGTGCTTGGGATGCGGAGAAGATGGGCACTATTTTACTGATCTAATGTAGATTTGCTTACCCACCAAGCTACTTCACCTCGCCCCGTTGATTAGGGCCAACGATCTCGTCGCCGTCGAGAGCCATACCGATAACTTTAGGCCACCCGGAGCACGCTCCGCAACTTGATTTCCAGCTTACACATTTCGCAATTGCCCGGCCGTGCGAGCCCAGGCAACACCAAACCGCCTTTGGAGCTGCACCTTTGAACTCCGGGTGATTGCCGTCTTGCCCGGGCACTGCTTGTCTACATTGTCACTGGGTTGGTTCCGGCATCGTCCGAAATCCCCGTCCACAGCCCGCCATTCTAGCCGCCGTTGATAGACGTTGGTGATCAACCCAGATTGTCCGATTGCGATCTGCAACGTGTCGCGTATCTCTCGTTCGTAAGATATCGCGTTATAATCTTCGGCGGAGCGTGCAGCTAGTGCTCACGTCACGTAATGTCCCGGCTACTGCTGTTCTTGAAGGATTTACCGGCCATTGTTTGCCCGGTTTCAGAGGGTGCGGCGCGGGAGCGAATCGCACCCAGAGTTGAGCCCCAACCCGACCCTTCCGCGTAAACTGCTCCAAGGAGCACCCATTCTTGCGGCCCATTTACAGTGAGGCAACCGGTTCATTATCGTGCCAGTGCTACCTCTCTTGCGTTCTACGAGGCATTTATCTCTTCTGCTTCCTGGACCTCTTATTTTCTCACACTGACCGCCACATCAGCTAAGGAATCACACCCACCTAGCTTCACTGAGAGATCTATATGCGATGACGGTTCCAAGGCAGGCTAGGAACCGCCTGCGCATCTCTTAGTGTTCTTCCTGGGCTGATCTTGGCACATTCATCTGAACATTGGCCTGTTGGGACCTTTGATAGGACCCACAACCTGTGTCACAACAAGCCCATCGCCCAGAATGCCTACATACCACACCCCTCCGCGGACGCCAGTCCGCTCTTCTTCACATTCTCGCCCCTTGTCCCGGTCAAAGTCCTACTCCCACTCGGATTCTACCAGAAGCAGCCGTACGAGCAGCACGAAGACATCAAGACATGGGGACAAGAAGGAAGGCCATTCTCGCAAGATCCCCTTCGTCTTCCTGGGCTCCATAGCAGCCGCCTCGCTGCTCGCCCATAAATACTGGCCTCGGGGCTTTCTCCACGGCGAAAAGGAACCCTGGGAGATGCCCGAGCACACCAGACGGACCAAGGAGCGGCACGAAGAAAAGCGAGCCGCCAGTCGCGGCGCGTCACTCAGGAGGGAACTGGACCACCCCGCCGATGCATACGACGACTACAACCCACGCCACCACGAGCGGGAGCCATCAGGATACTACTCCCGCTTCCAAGACGACGACGACGACGACGAAGATGGATACCGCGGCCGGGAGCTGAGGGGCAGGGATCGTAAGGGGTGGTATCCACAAGCGGCCGAGCCGACCATCCGCCGCGGCCGCAGCCAGGACCGGTACGCGGGCACCACCGCCATCACCACCGCCGGCGTCGGCGCCAGCAGCAGCAGTAGCAGCAATAACAGCGGCATCGGCAGCAACTCGTTCTATCAGGGAACAACAGCCGCCAGCCATGAGCGCCGCGCAGATTATCGCCACCACCCATCCGCGCCGCGGCGGTACCCCACGGAAACGAGCACTTCCACCGGCAGATCCGGTTCGTCGGCCTCTACAGCACCGTCGGGATACGTCCTCGAGCAGAGCCCACCGGCGGCGGGGCCGCGGGGGTCATATTACCGTGAAGATCCGCCGCCCGAGGTTGTTTACGTTTACCGGGATGCGCCGGCAAGGTCGAGGCGGGCCTCGTTTGATGCTGGTGGTGGTGGTAGAATGAGGCGGGATGAGCGGGATTATGATTGGTATTCTCGATGACGAGCTCAGGACTTTGGTGGGGAGGTGTCTTTGGTGTTGTCTTGGCTGAATCAGGGAAAGGATGACTAGGAGTTGGAGCGCTCACTCTCGGTTATTAAGGGTTGTACGGATGCCGTGGTAAATGGACAGTCTAACGTGGGTATAATTCGAGGACACCTCAGGCTTGGGTTTTCTGTAGGTATACTTCCCGTGCATGGTATTGCGGCTGTGGGGATCTCGGGACCTCCTTTCATAGACGCGCGGACAAAGCCCCAGTCCAGGTTCACGAAAGAGAATTCACGGATTGCGAGCGTGGCATCAGATTCAGCGGATCGTTATTCTCAGATCTTTGAAAATGCTAATTGTCTATGTCACCGTGTGCCATGTTCTATTCTCCTAGCTCATCTGCTAGGTAACGTCAAAAAACGTGCTGTAGATCCCGATTCAGAGATCAAACAGCTCAAACGCTGCCGATTTAACTCAGCTCGTCGACGTCATCGTCTTGAACGATCATCTTCCGCTTTCGACCCTTTAGAGAAACCTTCTTTGGTGTTTTTGCCGGAGATGTATCCGGCGACGTCTTGGGAGAGGTCTTTGAGGACCTGTCCGGCGTCTCGCATCCCGCAGAGTCAAAGTCGCTCCATCCTTCTCCAGCAGTGTTCGCGACCAAGTATGGGTTGAGATCTGCTTTGAACCATCTTTCACCACGTGTGGTGCTCCTTGAACCACCTTCCAGGGCCGACAGAGCCGACCGAGTCGTGCGCATCCGTTTTGACCCGCCCCCTCCTTCGCTCACTAAATTGCTCAGCTTGAGCCGCTGTTTCTGAAGGTGTGATTCGTAAGCAACAATCGCCCGAACATATGGCGCCACATCGAGCGTAATAAGCTTCAGTGTCCGATCAAATACGGACGGTTCGAGGTAAGATGCCGGCTGCGGCGGCGAAGTGTCGGCGGTAGCAATTGGGTCGAAAGCAAAAGCAAAATCGATGCGATTAAGTACCGGAGCCCAAGGTGGAGCAGACTTGAAGCTGGTCTGGATGTAGTCAATGGCCTTGGCTTCGTCTAGGGGAAGAAGTGCCGTATCAGAAGCCCCCTGGACCCTTTTCGTGCGCTCCCGCAGTGAACATCTTGCGAAAGATTTGAGTGTGGAAGCAACCGAGGTGGTCAGAGAGGTGTGATGGGTCATGTAGGGCGTGTCGAGGTGTGTGAGCCCAAGAACAAAGTCGTCTCGTATCTTGGCCGGCGGTTCGGGGTGGGTGGCATCGATCGCCTCCTGAAAGTCACCGCCGCTGTTAGCCCTGGGCACACTACGTCACACTGCAAAAGAACTCACCTCTTTAAACGCGGCAAACGATTTGCATGAAGCTATGTCTGCCGCGCTCATCGCCTCGGCGAGGTCATCGTAGGCTGCCAAAACTTCCAGTCGACCAGCGGGGGTGGCGGCAGCCATTTCCAAACTCTGTGCCCACGGCCCGAGCCCAACTGAATCCTGCCAGTGTCCAACATCAAGACCCCATAGCTCCCTGGCCTGGTTGAGGAGCTCCTCTTCGACGAGTCTCGGAGGGGTTTTGGGATCGACAATGCTGTCCCGCCCTAGCAGGTTCATTCCTGGCAGGAAGGTTCCCTGACTAATGACTCTAACGACCTCGTTGTTCTCATCCAGATCAATGCCCTTCGGCCAGCGAGGATAGAACCAATCAAAGCCACCCCTGCGATCTCCCACTCCGATTTGACACCAGTACTGCAGGTCCATTGTTGCAGCTCGCAAGTCACAGCTGCGAGAATCGTAGAGGCTTTCCACGGCTTGTCGTGTGAGTGCATGGCCTTCGTTCGCCGCAATGAGGATCAAGCGATCGATTGCAAGGTCTCGGGGCGGGGTACTGAGCCTGAAGATGCCGTGAAGTCTTAGGGTGTGGAGAGGTACTAGAGCCTCATCGGTGCATGTCATGATAAACGGCCGCTTTGCCTGCGCGATGAGACCAACGATCGTCGTCCAAAACTGTTTGTCCTCCTCATACAGAACGTCAACTTCCTCCAGGAGGATCAAAGACTGTCGTTGGGTCTTTGGAGTGTCTTTCTTGCTGTCAGTTTGTTGAATTTGGGCTGCAGGCTTTGCTGGCTGCTTCGGTTTGGCGCCGCCAGATTTGGCAGTACCGGACTTTGGCTTGAAGAAAGCATTCATGGTGGACTGCTTGCCCGACTTAATGTCTTGGGCGATCTCGTCCTCTGCGGCAGCTTCTTGAAGATCCGGCGTGCTGGCGGTCTGATGCTGCTGAACATGATGATTCCTCGTCATGTCACCGATCTTCTCGAGGACGTCTCTCCCACTCCTTCGACTGCTCGAATTGATCTCGAAAACCTCGAAATCTAACTCTTTGGCAACCGCATAGACTGCCGCAGTCTTACCACACCCATGCGGGCCGCTAATCACCAGCGTGTTTGCGGTTTTGTCGGCATCTTTGCCTTTCAAATTTCGAGACCTAACAACAGTCTTTCGGGCGATGCCGCGGACCCCGCTAGGAGCCCAGTTGTCTTCCTCGTCTGACGGTTCATTCAGCTCGTAGTCTTCGTCCTCACTAGAGACAATGAATCCATCGAGCTTCTTCCTTCGTTTCTTCTTCCCAGCACCTGCGCCTTTCGCCTTTGATCCAGCCTTCTGTTTTTCAGTTTCCGATGATCCCGTGTCGACTGACTGCACCGTTAGTGCCTGAAGCCAATCTTTTAAGAGGAATGCTTCTGCGCCAGGTTGAAGAACCTCGGCGGCGCTTGCCGGGGCATATTTCTGAGTCCAGTTTGTAGTTTCGCATTGGAACCTCTCGAACGCAGACAGCGATGTAGCAACCGAGTCAAAGAGACGAACAAGCTGGCGTGGGGCTTGAATGCCAGTCCCATTTCCCTCAAGTGGTTGCTTGCGTTGGGCTGGCTTCCGTCCCGGAGAAGAGTGCTGGAAAGTCCGGAGCTCAGGAATCACTCGAGCCCGCAGCTTGCTTCCGCTTTCGAAGTGTCTCTGTGGGAGGCGAAGTTCCGGGGGTGGAGGAATGGCCACGTCAGTGTTGATGTTTCGGACAGCCTCTGCTATGGCGGGGATTTCCATTGTCTGGGCAACGATATTGAGAATAGAATCGGCGTGCGAAACTCCCACCGCATGCCCCTTGGATTTCCGAGAAGGGAGCGATAGTGACTGACCGTCCGTGGCTGCTGCCTCAAACTCGTCGCCTCGCACGTGCATCATGCCTTGCCACGGCCATGCTGGCAATTTGGCACCGGGGAATTTCAGCCCAGCGTTCTTGATGCCAAATTGAGGCATAGGCATCGTTGCAGCAAGCCTAGCACGAGGTCTTCTGGGTGAACAAGGTGTCGAGGTGTACTGCTTCGTTCTGGCGGTAGCTGGCGACGAGTTTGGCTTGCTGGGCTTAGAATCTGGTGGAACAGGATCGGCCTTTTTGGTTTGACCTAGGAAGAAAGGATGCGTGCCCTTGGAGGATTTTGATGTCGCCGGCTTGGATGCTGCCGGAGACGGAGTGTTGGCGCTGAGCGGAGCTGGTCGTGCGGAAGTTGCGGTAAGGCTCAGTGCTCGACTGTTGATAATGGCATTGATCCGCTCGCCTATTCTGATGCGACATTTGGAGTCGGTTCCGTAGATGATGCGCGCAATCTTTGATGCCCGCTCCCGACCACGTCTCTTCTTTTCACCATCACCACCTGTCTCTGCTTCAATAACCTTGGGCTCTTTTGGCTTTGGGGGGGAGCCGATCGTCCCAGTTCTTGGGTTGAACTGCAACAGTTTCTTCGGTCTTGCCGGAGTGCTGCCCTCGGCCGCTGGGGGGACTGCAGCCGGCTTAGAGACACGATCAGTGCTTTCAACTTGATCGTCTGCTGAAGATTCGGCCACCAGGCTCTTTGTCGGTGCAATGTCCGTGCCGGGATCAGCCTGCTTTACGGTGTTTGAGGAGAGACCATCTCCCTGAGCTGAAGTGCCACGAACCAAACCGTCAATACCGTCTGGTTCTGCCACAGCGCTTCCGGTGCCATTTCCCAACCGCACAAAGTGGTTTTCGATTCCCCCACCCGCCGAATGCCTTGTTCGTTTTCTTGGTCGCGTCTTTTTCTCATCTTCCTCGACATTTAGGTCTTTGTCTGCCTTGCGTCGTCTGCTCGGTCGATTGGAGGCGCCTTCCCGGGCATCTTCTTCCGACTTGTCGCTAGCGGCCGTGTTGTGCGGCGAGGCAGAAGCATCACTCGAGACCGACGCATTCTCCAGAGTAGGTTTGTCTACCGCCGGCACATGTGAACGATTGTGATTTTGAGCGAAAAAGGGATGCACTGGCCGTCGAGGTGTCGCATCGTTGGAAGAAGCATCCTCGGCCATGGCGAGCACGGCTAGAGAACCCATAGAGGGAAGAGAACCCTGCGACTGCAATGTGTTAGAATCTGGTTTGAAACAGCTAACTCCTGCGACCGCGATCAGTTCAAGACAAAGGCAATTGCATTGACTTACGACGCAGCAGCGTTCAGAGCGTGTGCTGGGCCTGCGCAGGAATGTGGCCGTGGGTTATCATGCTGCGTGGGAAAAGGCAGGCAATGCACTTCTAGACAGTCTTTTGAAACGTTGCGGAAGATTGGAAATAAGTGGTGTCGCAAAGTTATTCTGCGATGAAGAAAGCTGCGTGCAAAGATTCGTTGTGAGGCGTGGAAACCGAGTATTGACTCTCGAGCCTCGCGTTGCGGCGATACGCGTTGGAACCCGTTAAACCGCGTCGCGCTTCCCTGGAATTAACTTTAGTCGGCGTTCGGTCCACTTGCATCACTCATGCGGGGTCTCGTCTCCAGCTGCTTCGGGGTGGACGGGCTGGACCCACCCTGCCCGGCCAACGCCTGCTTGGATCAAAGATATGCCGTGCTCCCGAGGCTGGACCCGCCTCATCGCAGAGGCCCACTTTAATTTTTCCAGTGGAACATGTACTTTTTTCAAGCGCAGGTTTGGTTTGCGATCATGGCGACGCCTGCGTCTTGACAGCCCCAAGACAGGCCGAATTGCAGCCACGGCACATCAAGATGGCTTCCAAGCTACAGATACACAAGCCATATGTGCTGCAAACCCTTCCGCGACCGCTCGACCGCCTGGAAGGTCCTGGCCGCTACCATGTGAGCGAGGTTTTCGGCCAGAGACAGGGCTTCAAACGACGGAAAAGGTCCGAGCTCTCTGTAGCAGTTGACGGTGTTGCAGTCTACCTCTACGATGTTAGATTTTTATCTCCCATATCGTATTATTCGGGGCGTTTCGAACTGACATCGCGCAGATACTCTCGTCTCAACCTGTGACCTCGTATCTTGTCTCGCCGCAGACGGCCTTCACCTGCCCCCCCTGCTCGCTACGATGGCGGCCTGCCTCATCAAAGACGGCGACGCGCTACACTTACGTCTCAATTTTAACCCGGGGCTCCTCGGCCTCGAACCAAGAGATAAGGCTATTCAAGGAGGAATCATCTGGGTCGGGAACCGCCACAGTGACCTCAATCACCCGTACCCTCCGCTGTGATGGGCCCATCACCTACATATTTGCCAGCTCAACCCGGAATGTCGCGTTGCCGGGCGACGAGTTTCCGAATCATGACCTCGTTGCCATCTCCGCCGACGGCACAATTTTGTGTTTTCATGGGGAGACCTTGGAGGAGAGGTGGCGGACATCACCTTCTGTGCTCTCGAAGGAACTCCTTTCAAGCTCCAAATCTGGCCTTCATATTGATTTTGCTCAGTCCACGACGGCTGTGGATGTTGTCGACGGAATTTTTGGGGGCAAGAATGACCTTTTTGGCGTTTTTCAAGAGAAGGTTCACCGTGACGGCTTCAACCCGGATTTTCTTGTCTTGATCAGCTCGCAAGAGTCGTCACAAGCACACCGCGCGCGGCATCTGCATATACTTGCTTTGCCATCTGAAAATGAAGCAAGACGGGGGCACAAAGAAAATGTCATTTCCGTTTTCGTTGCTCCTCTTCCCGCCGAGGCCGACGGGACCAGGCATCAGCTGGATGTCAGATCTGGTACGCTGCAAGTGCTGTCTGGGGGAGCTCTCTCGACCTATGCGTTCAACAACGGCATTCCCCGGTTTGAGAACAAGCTGCGAGTCACCGGGCTAGCATCTTTTCTTCGATTATCCAGGACCTCGGTTCTCACCGCAGCCGCCAATGCTTTCACGGTGTACAACCCAATCTACCGTTCCCTCCAGGCCAGCACCTCGATTGATCCCGAAGAATCCAGCGAAGACAATGATCCCTGCGAATTCGTCACCTACCTTGCTAGCCGAGAGATCGCCGTCGGGCTACGTGGAACGGATCTCATTGCCGTCCAGGTCGAAGCGCCGAAGAATCGTACCAGCAAGCGACGCGTAGAAGGCTTGTTGGCCGATGCAATTCGACGCGGCATTTCTCGGGATCAGTCCCACCAGAAGCGCATGAGAGCCGAGCTCCCTCCGTCTGCTGTGCTTGCAGAGCCCTTGCCTGGATCGTTTTCCGACATCACGTCGCATGAATGGGAGAACAAAGTTGCACAGGCAGACGAACTCCTCGGCAACAACGACGTCCGTTCTTGGGAAGAACTTTTAGCGGAAATCTTCAAAGTTCCGACTAGGCCGAGCATGGCGGAAGCCGAGAAAGCGACTCTCACAAATGAAACGGCCGTGAATGCGCATCTTCTGGAGTGGGTGTGGCCCCCTGCTAGGGTTGATTATGCTCGGGTCGACAGAAGGTGGGTATTTTACGCTATCAGCAGAGTTATTGCCTGGGAGAAGCAAGAACAAGAGTCAAATGCGGCGCGGTTGGTATGTCGGCTGCCGGAGAGCAGTGTGCTCAATTACCTCGTCGATGCCGGACACTTGTCGACGCCAAACATCAAATCTGCATTCAAAGATGAGGTCATGGAGGTAGATGAGGTCGAGAATGTCATTGGAGAAGCTATCCCACCGCTTCTAGCTCAAGCCGACCCAACAATGGAGTTGCTTGTTGGCTACCTCTCTGGGACTCAGCTTGGTCCGACAGAGTTAGTGTCTGCTATCAAGCTCTTACTCCACAGCTTAGACTTATTTGAGGACTCCTCTAAAATCCAGGACATGAGGCTCGGGAACACTGCTGAACATGTTCCCGACCAGGAGAACGAGGCAGTCAACATGGAGCTTGATCGGGCGGAAGAGGAACTGCAGATTACGGAACACTATCTGGGCGGCCACCGGGCGCGCGGCTTAGGGGTGGCGTTTAGCAAACTGGCAGCTTGCCCGGCAGTCTCAACCGTCCAAAGCTTGCGGCGCCTCTTCAAGCCCGAGGAGACGATCGGCTTGATGAATGTCCTGCGAGCCGAACTCATCAAGGACGGCTGGACCACGCGCTACCTGGACAGGACAGGTGCTGACCAAGACGAGATTGAGGCGCCGCCGGATGGGAGCATCCAGCTCATTGCCGACCTGATGTCGAGATGCATTGACTCGGTTAGCTTGGGAGGGTGGATGGCATCAGATACCATGCTCGCCGGTTCAAGCGCCCAAGAAGACTCTGCAGACTTCTTCAGCCAGTTCCAGGCTGAGGTGAGTGTGGCGCTGGAAGGTGTCATGGAGGCGGTGCGTCTTCAGGGCGCACTGGCCGAGGCTGTCAACTTTGCGAAGAAGGCTAGGAAAGCGCTTGCAGACTCGGCAAAGGGCAAGGCGACGTTGGTACAACTGACACAAGAACTGCCGTTGGGGCTCAAGGCAGACAGCAGGATCTCTCTGGAGAGAGTGAGGTCGGGAGCCGAACTCGTTCCTCGGAGCAGCAGGGAGATTGGTCACTTTGTCAGCAAGAAGCGAGGTATCTACTCTGTACACCGGATCTCCGAGGAGACGTTGCTGGGTGGTACCGGTGCTACGGTCGTCCAGGAGGCTCGGTGAGCCACCATCCCAAAGCTTGCAAGCCTCAGATACTCATTATGAATGGCCACTACATGGACATCGTATATTTTGCAGGGACTCTTTTGCTCGGTGATAAATCAAGTGCAGCCGGGCCGGGTGGCTGTTCCGATGCCATACGGCCGAGTAGTTGGAGCCTTAAGGGTGACAAGGCAAAGGTAGGACGAATGAACCAGGCCAGAGCAACGATGATCAGTCGGGTGACTCGGCAAGAAACCATTCATCGGTGGTACTCTCATAGTGCCTTGCGGTGAATCCTGGGTAGGAAGCGCGGCGATCGCTAGTTACCCGGATCTTCTCACAGCCGCCTGGGAGACACGCCGTCTGAATCACCATGGTGACCAAAGCCGACCAAAAGTGACGCGATTTGTAGTCTCGGAGTACAAGTAACCTACCCCTGGGAATTTCCTCCTTGTTTGTATACCTGGCCATGGGTGCGTCCATCGCGCTCGATCGCCCAACCCCCAAGGTTGGAACCTGTAGGAAGACGTGGGATGTCAGTGCAAGGTGAGCTGGCTTCCATGAAGCGGCTGTTGGCGAAGTGCTAGCCGCTGGTGTCATGTAGTGCCGAGATGTATCACCTCACTTCACCGTGTCTCAATGCGACACCGAGGCGACGCCTGTGGTATACTAGACGGACCCTACTTTTTCTCCGGACCGAGTCGATATTACCATCGCGGCGCTAGGCCGAGCTGGGTTGGAATCGCGTCTATGCCCCAAGTCGGCGACCGGCCGATAAACAGGTAAATCCTCATATTAGTCCGTCAGATGCCAGTCGACATTCTGGCTCGGACACCTTCGGGTTTAGTGCCATCGTGACTGGTGCGAGCACAGCCGAGCCCGCCGGTGACCCCGATTGAGCCAAGTTCCCGTCCTTGGATATTGCAGGTGGACAAATTTTCCACATGACCTCTCACTCGGAGTTTAGCAAACCTGTCATTGGTACTAGGCAGGGCGCACAGAGAAGGAAAAGACAATTCGAGCAAAAATAGAAAGATTTTCGATTCTGAAAGGCTTTTTATGAGATTGTACATTCGAACCCATCGACGTTTTTTCCATTTGGGAATCGGATGCTGTCAGCGGGCTACATCCCTTCAGGCGGGTGGCGCAGCCTCTGCTTAGGGTCCTGCTCCGCTAATGGGCGGTTAGGCTTCATCGCCTCCATTTGTTTGGCGGCGTATCACCAGGAGGGCCTGCTATTGGCCAGCCCTATTGCCCCCGGTTCGTTGCACCGTCGAGCGGGCCAGTGGGCTGCGACTGACAACGTCACTCGACTCTTCATTGCCTTGTTCCGTCCCACACCCTTTTCTCATTCCTCTTTGGCGCTTGCAGCGAGGCAGACCGAGGTGTCCACCAGGGGCCCAAAATCCCCGGCAGGCTGTTGTGTTTTAAGATTGCTGTCGCCTTTTTGCTGCTGTGACTTGCGAGATGGTTCACGGCGTCGAGCATCTACAATAGTGCGCGCCCAAATAGAGAGCAAGGCAAAGAGGCCCGGCTGCTGGTGGATATCTGTCCCAGAGGTCTGGTTCGCCACGCCCAGGTATTCTTCCGAGGGGACACACAAGAGTTGAGCCTCACGGCAAGCCCCGGTCTGTGCCGCTGCCGATGACATATTATTCTGGTGTTGCTTGCCATCCCTGAGGGTGCCCCTCCACCCATCATGGACGATCTCGCCGGCTATTCGTCAGCAAGCATTCCAACCCCGAAAGAGCGACGGCCAGGCGATGATGGGATCTGATTAGCGCCAGCTCTCTGCTCTCTTCACAGCCCACCAGGTGGGCTTTTTCTCTACTCTTCATTTCTTTCCTGCCCTCTGGCTGTTGCAAACCAATCACCACCGTTCTTCCATCCGTCGCAGACCCCTTCCATCGTTCCTTTCGTCAAGAGAGCTTATTTTGACCGCGTCTCGTGCTTGTTAAATCACGCCCGGTACCTTTCTTCGTCACTCGCACACGTGATAGTTTGCCACGTTTTTCCAACATAGAGAGAGCCTATCCCCACTGGGCACCGAGACCGAACGCCTCTGAGCTTGGAGTGAAGCCTTCGGGCGAGTCTACCTCGATGACAGTTGGGGCCGGTGGCGCCCCCGACATCGAGTCCCTCGATGCCTTCGCACGCCAATTGTATTGGCGTTCCCGCGACGCCGGCGAGGATTTCGACGAACTAACTACGGCGCTTCGCAATCTGCAAAGGGCGCTCAAGCACCTGCACGCCGAAGTCAACGATCGCGACTCGGCAATCCACCAACTTGATCCTGCGGGGAGCGGTAACCGGAACGCCGTCTATGCGAAGCGGTTAACATCACTCGTTGAGGATAGCGACTTGATACTGAACCAGGCCAACGTCACTCTCGATAAGTATGGGAGCGACGGAGATAGTCGAGGCGCCATAGATAGCGTTATTAGGAAAAGTTTTAACGTGGTAGAGAGAGCATCGGAGATCAAGCTGATTCAACAAAATGTCGTCGCCCAAACGACGAAGATCGACACTTTCCTCGACGCGCTCCAGTTACACAACCCTACTAGAAACCAGCTTGCGTTGGAGAGGGTCGACGATCAGCAACTGGATATGATTGGGAGGAAAGTGGATGCGGTTGCCAACCGTTTATTTCGCGCGAGGAAACGCGGACCCCCGGTGGATGAGACCGAGGATGAGCTATGGCAGGAATTCAAGGCCGAGTTGGAACGGGAAGGCTTCTCTCCCGAAGTATTGCGAGAGAACAAGGTAAATTCCACTTAACCTGTGTCTGACCACATCCAAACATCAGACTGGCAGCAGACCGTGGCCTAACGCGTTTCGATTCTAGGAGGTTTTGCGAGCATATATTCGCTCGCTCGAGTCGCACGAATCGCTGCGTGATGGCGCGCCCCCTTCCGTTCGCGGTTTGTTAGAATGCGACGCCCAACCACCAATGACAGTCGCTTCTTCATCGTACCCAATCCGTGATAAAACATCGGGGCCCAACCACAACAGCAACCCTCTTAGCAACGAGAGACGACAGCACCCGCCAACTTCAGAGACTCCTGACTCCCTACCGCTTTCTCGCCGTTCCCGACACCCAGCTATTTCCATCATGCCGCCACAACCCAGCTTTGGACGAGGCGCCTCGTCAACGTCCTCGGACTCGGAAGCCAGTCCTGCATTCCAAACAGCCCTCATATCTACCCGAGATCTGATGGCTATTGATCGGTACGAGGCTGACAGGGTGGCCGCACACACGGCTTCGATGCATTTGTCGCCCGTGGCCCTCCCAAGCTACACCATCTCTCCTGGTACATCTCCGGGCAACAGGTATTTACCGCCAGGAACGCAGCCATTGTTGATTCCCGAGGTGGTGGCTCCCTCACATGGCAACCAACTTCCCACACCCACGGGGCGCCAACACACTGGGATACCTCCCCGTTATGCACAACCGTTGCCACTTCCGCCGCCATACTCGAGCAATCTATCGCCAGCCTCTTCCACAGTGTCGCCGCCGCCGCCCTACGGAATGAGCCCGACTATTTCTTCCCCAGGGGCTGTCTTAGAGGCTCCTGCCCTCTCATCCTCGGCTCCGGTCGCCGGGAGTGACATATCCCGGTACCAAGCCTCCGCACGGCAATACAGCTATTTGGCCCCCGATGGAAATGGACAACACATTCCGCTAGACGCGAGATGGACCAGAATAGATCGCAAACTGGTATCTCCCGAGGTGCTGCAAAGAGCCGGTGTACGCTATGAAGCCAGACCTACCTTCGTGGCCGTGCTTGGTATCTTGACGCGCGAGCAAATCGAGGACTATGCGAGGCAGAGCTTCGAGGTGCGCAATGCGAGGCGGCCCGGAAACACCGAGGGAAAAGAACACGACCGACGGTACCCAGAGACATACGGCGACCGCGAGCGAAGAAGGGCTGACCGGGGCTTGGCAGGGGATGATGACTCGGGCGCGATCTTCGAGGCGAGCGATATCGAGTCGTCCGAGGATGAAGTGGATCGCCGCGCAGGAGACGGGCGCAGTCGATACACGCCAAAGGACCGTGAGTCGGTCAGGGATAGGAACAACAAGGACAGCGATGACGAAAGGGGCACGAGGACATACCCCGTCATCGTGTCCCCGCCGGCAAGCGTCAACGGCGACAATGCCTCTCCCTCCAGCACCGTGGAGCCCAAGCCGATCTTGAAGAACAAGAACCCGCATCACGTCCGCTTCGACCGGGACGGCCCTAGGGAAATCTTGCCGGGGTCCTACTCGGATCGGACTCGCCGCGACCGAGACCGTGAGCGACAGCGCAGCGATGCGGACCGGGACCGGGATCGTGACCGGGATCGCCACCGTGACAAAGACAAGGATCGCGATCGCGACAGGGAGCGGGATCGGGACAGAGACCGGCCGCGGAGAGACAAGTCGCGAGAACGATCCAGGGACAGGGACAAGGACAAGAGCCGGGACAGAGATCGTGATCGGGACCGCGACCGCGACCGCGACCGCGACCGTGATCGGGATCGGGATCGGGATCGGGATCGGGATCCAGACTACCGGTCTTCGCAGAAGCATCACGGCCGGGACCGGGACCGAGACCGAGATCGGGAGACGGACGATCGCTCCAAGAGAAGCGCCCTCAAGGAGACGGCAGGCGCCATTGGCGTTAGCGGTGCGGCAGCGACGCTGCTGAGCGTGTTGACCGAGGCTGTGAAGTACCTCTAATCCGTGGCACGTTCTCTTCCATACCAAAGCGAGATTGATGATCGAAATGGAAAAAAAAAAAAAAAAGTTTTCCTTTGCGGGTTGTAATTGTGGGACACGGGTTATTAGCAGAGTGTTGGCTGGATTTGAATCTCAGCGGACAGGTGGTGTAGGATGCACGACTTTTGCAATAATGCTCGTCATTCGGATCTGACCATCTACACGATTCATGATAATTCTCTTCAGCACTTTCCATTGCATCCCTTTGACTTTTAGATGTCCATGTTGTCATGTAACGATTAGCGCGCAGCGGTAGACACGACGGGGCTGGGAGACAAAAAGATGCAAGATACCCAGATTGTATTCGTTATGGCATGGTCATAATCCTTACGTCGTCGCTACCTAACTAACATGAGCTGATTTACCCCCTCCAACGCCTTGCTTTCCCGCTTCTCCTGTACCGAGTAAACTACCGCGCCATGCGCCTCCATCTTCCAGCGTGAACCAAGGTCCCAGACATCTCCCTCACCTTCTCCTCGTCGTCCGCCGCTCCCCCCTCCCACCAACAGCATACCCGTCAAGCCCCTGCTGCATCAAGGGTAGATCGTACCCGCCCATCTCGGCGAGCGAGAGCTTATGGCCCTGCCGCTCGACGCTGTCGGCGGCGGCGGCGGAAAACGATGCGCCCTTGTCCTTGTTGCCCAGCATCTTGCTCATCAGCTGCGCCTTGTACCGCTTGGCCTCGGGGTCCTCGTACTCGAGCTGGGTCGCGGCTGGCAGCGCGGCCCCGGCCCCGGCCCCGGCCCCTATTCCTCCGGCAGCATGGTCGCCGACACCACGATCGACCGCCCCGCCCGGTGCCGAATGCTTAGCGCTGAGTGCGGGATGAGCCTCGCCGCCGCCGCTGGCGCTGCTCGTGGTCGAGATCGCCGAGACGGCCGAGACGTTGCTCACCGCTCGGCCGAGGATCTCCCGCTTCCGGCGCCGGGTGGGGGGCCGGGCGCATGCGGTGGTCGTGGTGGTGGTAGGAATGGTAGTGGTAGTACCGTCGTCTCCGCCTCCAATGTCGGTGCTCGTCATCATTGCGAATACAGATGTAGCACCACTGCCACCACCACGGCCGCCGCCGCCGCCATCGCCAGCGCCTGTCACCATCACCGGCGCGACGGCAGAGTCTAGTAGAGAGTTGACCAGCTTGGTCGAGAGCGCAAGACGTTCTGCCTCGGCGGAGGCGCGCGCAGCCCTCTCGGCTTCCACGCGGCTGCGGGTCTCTTCCGCTGTCAGTTCTGGCCCGTTGTCGGGCTGGTTCTCCGAGTCCTCGTCTGCCGGAAGGTCGCTTGGCTGGCAGACGTCACCTTCTGTTGCTTCCGAGTCAGCTACTTCGCTTGTTATCCGGCTTAGGGTTTTGTGCGTGCGCGGCTGGGGCTGGCCCGGTTTTCGTGGGGAAGGCGGGGTCTTGTTGAGGGAATTGAATGAGGCTTCCGAGAGGGGAGCTATGTGCTTGTTGCTCAGGCTGGTACTAGCACTGTCGGTGCCGCTGGTTTGGAACTGGTGGGTGCGGGCTGTTTCGAAGTGCATGCTGGTGGTGAGATTCGAGTCGTGCCCGGCTACGTGAGCTCCCTTGCGAGTAGACGTCCCTGGCTCGCTCACAGGACCGCCCGTCAATCCATCGGCGCCATGGGGAGGCTTAGCCTTCTCGGCTTGCGTAGGAGGCAGGTCTTTGTCGGCGAGTCCCTTAGCTAGAGACGCATTTTGCTTGGCCCTCGCGTTGTCCTTTCCCGTTCCGGTTCGCAGCTTTGGGCTTTGAATATTTTGCTTCAGCTCTGGATACAGAAATCTCGCGATCGGGGCCCTGATCCCGGTCGATATGCATTCCCAGAGCCACTCGGCACTGACAACCGGGATTTTCCAGGCCAATGCGGACTCGAGCTTCTCCTTCCGGACCGCGGATAACGAAGAGCACACTACTAATATAGATATATCTGCGGTGAACCTTTCCTGGTATTTGGCGCCCAGCTGCCGGATAGACTTGTCGACTTGGTTGAGGTCGACTCCGGCAAATCCTGCGGTGCAGATGACCAGTCCCTCAAATCCAGGGATTGGAAACACGGGGAACGGACGGCCAATAACATGCTGCGATGGGTCGAAGAAGTACTTTTTGTGTAAACATCTCTCAATATAGAACTCGGTTATGATGTGGACGTTGCGAGGAAGTTGAGGATGAGTTTCGGGCGCGGAAGTTTGCGGTACGATCAGGAACCGGTGGGCTAGCTGGGCGCCCGAGGTCGACACGACTTCGTCGAGCGAATGACAGACCAGGCCGCCGAGAGACGCAACTGCATTTATGAGGATCTCTGTCTTTTGTGCCGAGAAACCGTGCACAAAGAAGCAACAGGACGCGAAGATGGCGTTGTGATCCGGGACACCAAATGAGGAGAGCTTCGACCCCTGAGTGTCCATCGACTTGGATCCTCCTGGTAGCTGAGTGGGCTGCGCGGTGGGGATAGCGGCCGCACTGGCCGTCGCACCTTTGGGGAGACCAGCTGATGACGGCCCCGGGGGAGGTTGCGGCTTTCCCAGAATGTCCCCCCACAGATTGTCCCTCTGGCTGTTTAGCTTCATGCTCGCAGTCTTGCGTAGCTTCCTCTTCCCGTCCTCCTGGACGGCACTGCTCTCCCTGAGCCTCTTGCCCAACGATGAGACGCGCAGTTGCTTCTGCCTGTTCCAAGCGCCCACGCCCCTCTCTTCCTTGGGCAGGACTGGGTCGTAGCACTTCTCGTCAAGGATTAGGCCGCGCTCGATGCTGTCGTTGACCCACTCGACCGAAACTGTCTGAATGCCCCAGTTCTTCGCTGCTTGGTACTTCCGTCCCTCGGGTTTGTAAACGATCAGGTGCGTGACCCGCTTCGTGAGGTCGCCGGTGTAGACACCACCATTGGACTCGATCTTCTCAGCGATCTGCTGACGCAAGTCCGGATCTTCGAAACCGGTCATGCAACAGAGCAGCTTCCGGCGATCGGCCACGGCGCCGTCGCCGGTGGGCTCGCCCCCGCCCGTCTCAAAGGTGCGCAACTGCCACCCCCTCTCGAGAGCAACGAAGTCGATCTCGGCATCCTGGACCCATAAATTGCGGACGGCCTCAACCCAACCGGCGACCATGGGCTTGACGTCGGGCCGTTCCTTGGCGACATGGCGGTATTTCGGCGTGTCGTATTCGCCAACGATCAGATGGGTGCAGTCGGGGGTGAGGTCGTATTTGTGTACGCCTCCCAGCTCGGCCGTCTTGGCTGCGATATCAGACTAAATAGCGGGCAGGACAGTCAGTCGGTGCATCTATTATGCTGGAGTGCCACAAGCAGAGACGTGCAGCGGGAGGAGAGCGCGCGGGAGAGAGGTACCCTCAACTCTGTCGGAATGCTGGTGCAGCAGACCACGACGCCCTTGAAAGGGTGGGCAGAGTCAAACAGAGACGCGCCCGAATCTGCGAGCTCTGGCGGCGTGGCCATTGGGTTTGTTTGGCCGAGTGCAGTGACATGGACCCGGAATCGAAGGCCTTGTTTCCTGCCTTGAATCACCAAAAGCTCCAAAACGGCGCGTCGCGTGGGCAGCTGACAGAAGTGGGGCTGATGTTCTCAATTGTTCTACCACGCGCATGGGCGCCCGGGGCTATATATTATGGGTTAGGGTTGAGGCTGGACCTGCTCGCTTGTCCCTTCTGCTGCTTCCCGCCTGAGCTTGAAGCCGAATAGAATGATCTTCCTCTGATCCTCGACCGTGAAATTGACATCTACTACCTCCGGCTCGCCATTGCTGCCCAGAACGGTGACTTTGCCCTGCCGGCACTCCTCCTCGGTCGCCCAGAGAAAGCGGGCATGCTCGTTCGGGTCGAGCGTCACCTCGGGAAGCAGCTGTTCGCCTTGCGCAGACACAGGCGTCTCTACCTCGGTCTCGAACGTGAGCTTGGTCACGGGCCGGCCTCTTCTGGTGAAGAATGTATACTCTCCCCCGACCTGCCGAGTGACGCTCTTCATCCGCAGGCCCGTCTCCTCCCATAGTTCCCTAGCCAAGCCGTGAAGTATCGTCTCGTCTTCCACGTCGCAGGCACCGCCGGGGATCTCCCAGCGGAGCGGCATCGAGTCGTGCGCCGCCCGCTGGATGAGCAGAACCCTGTCCTCTCCGGTGGCCTTGGAGAAGACGAGGGCGCCTGTGGCTGCGCCTACGATGAGTGGGCGCGTCGACAAGAAGTCTTTTGCTGCAATGTGGAAGTCGTTGACTGAGGCTTGCCATGTAAACGAGAACCCGCCGGCCGGCAGGGGTCGGGGCAAGGCCATTGGCGCGCGATTTCAAGAGTCGAGTGCTTTGGGCGACGGCTGTCCGGCGTTTCCCGACGAGGTATCATTCAACCATGTATCATTACGAGGTTTTGACGTACAAAAGAATTCAGAGCCTCAATAGGAGATCCGATCGGGCTCCGCGGAGGCCCCTGGCTTGCCCCGCTCCGACTCACACGGCGAGGCACCCAACTTTTCCCACTCAATGTTGGCCCTGATACGGCATACATGTCTTCACATTGCTAATGCTGATTAATATAGTGTTGTCGTGACTAATAATGTTTTCTTTGCGCATGCCATCCATGCGCAACCCTGCCCAGTTGAGCTGCTAGCAATGAGGCCCTGCAGCCTGCCATCCGCGCAGCAGCAGTAGGGATCTGTACTACTAGACTGTCGGGGAAGCGACCCTCCGGCTTATGCCAGTGGCCTCGCATGCAGATGCGAGCCTAGAATCGGACGAATTTGGGCAGCACGGATTACTCACCACAGGTCCTCAAGCGATGCAGGCGAATATGCGTCTTGCACATGGCACCCGCACGCCAAGGCGCTCACAGTATGCGAATCTTCGCGTCGCCTTTTCCAAAAGCGGAATGCGAAGGGAAAATGGAGTAGCCCCATTGTCGACAGTGACGTGATGCTCAAGCATACCGGTCCCCCCGTACAACTAATTACTGAAGAGGGAAGGGCGGGAGGGGAGGGGCCGACTCCATTGTCGCCCGCATTCAAGCTGTATAAGTAAAAGGGTCCCCTCCTCCGGATCGAGGGCCCGTATCAAGCGCACCGTCAAACATCATCCGAGAACAAAAGCACATCTCCTTTTCCCAACTCACCTTGTAACTCGACACAATGGCCACAACAACACTCCCGCAGACCATGAAAACCCTCCTCCAAGCCTCTCTCACAACGACTGAGGTCATCTCCACCACCGCCCCCGTGCCGACCCCCTCCCACCCGGACGACGTCCTCGTCCGGGTGCACGCCGCAGCCCCGTGCGCGGGCGAGCTAACATGGGGAATGAACTTCCCCGAGGCGGTCCCGGCCGGCAAGGAGCTCGTCCCGTGCCAAGACATGGCGGGCACGGTGGTGTCGGCGCCGGCAGACAGCGGCTTTGCGGCAGGTGACCGCGTCTACTGCCGCATATCGGCCGAGCGGCCGGGGGCGGCGCGCGACTACGCGCTCCCGCGCGCCAGCGAGCTCGCAAAGATCCCGCCTAGCCTCAACTGGATCGAGGCGGCCGCCACGCCGCTCAGCGCGCTGACCGCGTGGCAGGCGCTGTTTGTGCAGGGGACCCTGGACGCGGCGGCGATCGAAGGCGACGCCGCGGCGCGGGAGCGGAACGGCGCCGTCCGCGTGCTGGTGACGGGAGCCGCGGGCGGCGTGGGGAGCTGGGTTGTGCAGCTCGCCGCTCTCGCCGGAGCCAAGGCTGTTGTCGCCGTGTGCGGGCCCGGCAAGTTGGAGGCGGTGCGGGAGCTTGGGGCGACCGAGGTGGTCAACTACCGCGAGACGTCGCTCGAGGAGTGGGTTGCTGTCGACCCCGCGGCGCGGGAGTGCGATCTGATCATCGAGATGGTCGGCGGGAAGACGCTGGCGGGATGCTGGGCTGCGGTGCGATCTGGCGGGGCCATGATATGCATCAACACGCCTCCCGAGTACGGGAAGCCGGCGGGACTCGACAAGACGCTTTCAAAGGGCTTGTTCTTCATCGTCGAGCCGTTAGGGACTAACCTCGCTAAGATTGGCGAGCTAATTGAGGCGGGCCGGCTCAGGCCGACGATCGACAGCGTGTGGGAGTTCGCCGACTACAAAAAAGCGTTTGAGAGGCTGGACTCCGGGCACGCCAAAGGCAAGATCATCATCAAGGTCAGCGACGAGGCTTGAGAGAGAGAGAGAAAAGAAAAAAATGGAAGAAGGAAGAAAAGAGAACGACTGTAATGAGAATATTTCCGTGTAGCAATCGATATGGCGCGTGTTCAGTGGTGTTGAGTTTGCTCTCCACATATGGACCATGGAGTGATATGCTCGCGCTTGGGCGCCAGTGGATGCATTTGATGTGGTTTCATGGCGAAAAGCAGCCAGCCAATCACGCCCTGATTGGCCAGCCCGGCGATTTGAGACAACTTGCCCCGCCCCCAGTGCGGGCTGCAGCCCCTGGCGGCAGGGGCATTTCTGAGTTTAATCCAGTAACTGCAGCACAGTCCCTGGTTGACTTCACTCTCGAACGTCGCCTCCCCGGTGTTTGATCTTCCTCAAGCATCGCTGCTCGTGTCGCACATTTGTGGGCGGCGACCACTCGGGATCGAGATGGGTCAGTGGCACGCGATACTCTTGACTGCCTGTTTCCCACGACATCCATGGCGTTCATGCGGTGGCTTTGGGTTGCCATCATCGGCTGAGATCTCGTCTATTCCCCGTTCTTCAATGTCAACAAGGTACGACAGAGTCGTCTTGCTCTCTGAGGCCTTGTTCCATTGACTGCCTTTGTCCCGCTCATGTTCCGGCTGCAGTGAGCATCACACAATTCTTTCTTCCCACCCGTGGGGAACAAGGTTGCGGCGGTGTCGGTCGAGTGATCTGAGACACTGGCAGCTCGTGGGGTTACACTCTTCCCCCTTCGATGATAGACGAGCCAGCACTGGCTCCTGTTTCGTCCCTTGTTCCCTGTTGCTTCGTCGTTGCTGACTGTACGCTTCTCATTCCCATCACCAACTTCTTCTGGGGGTCGTTTTGTTTTTGTCTTTTTTCCCCTTTTTTTCCGTTCTCTCTCTTCTGACAAGCCACTCCCTGAACGGCCGCAGAATACTGGAGCGGTCCAAAGCCGCAGGCGAGCTTGGGAGCCCGGCCTCGAGAACTCCGTTTTTCCTTCGTTCCTACCTATCACTTTCCTTTCGACGAGAACCCGCTGGCCGTTGTTCAATACTCGTCCTGAGTTTTTCCTCCTTGGAGCGTCTCCGCCCATGCGGGCATCACCGCGGTAGTCCGCCGTCGAAAGCCGTTGCGAGCAATGGCAGTATCCCTCCTTCTCTCCGCCTCTGTGTTGCTCTTCGCCTTGCTTTGCCGCCATGTCGCAGCTCAGCACGAGCCACACGACGATGGCTGCGTTCACTTGCCCATTGTCCATTCGTCCAATCCAAAATACTTCTCTAGCAAACGGGGCGTCCAGCTACAGCTAGCCAACCGGTCTGACGTCGCCTACTATGCTCAACGTACGCGCCCTCTCTCCCCCACCCCACGGTGTTCATCGTGCCTAACGGCCTCGCAGTAAGCATCGGCACGCCGCCTCAACCGGTATATGTACAGCTGGATACTGGGTCTTTTGAGCTATGGGTGAACCCGGACTGTAGCGCCGTCTCGGGCGCTGATGCCGCCTTCTGCGAAAGGGCCGGTCAGTACGACTCGGCCAAGTCCTCGACTGTGAACATGTTGGGTACAACAAGAACGTTGCGATATGGGATTGGAACTGCCAACATCACCTACGTCACAGACAGAATTAGCCTTGCTGGGAGCACCACGGCTCTCGAAGGAGTCCAATTTGGCGTTGCCACCTCGTCCGAAGACGCTTTTTCTGGTATCTTGGGCATCGGATACGGGAAGGACATCGCCACAAGATATCCAAACTTTGTCGACCAATTGTCGGCACAGAACGCCACCAGGGTCAAGGCATATACGATCGCACTAGGGAGCAAGGACGAGCAGGAGGGCATAATAGTGTTTGGCGGCGTCGACACGTCCAAATTTGCTGGGCCCCTAGCCAGACTCCCCATCATTCCAGCCGAACTCTCCCCCGACCGCGTGCCTAGGTTCTGGATTGATATGCAGTCCATCGCCATCACCCCCCCAAACGGCGGCACCCGTGTCTACGAGGGCAGCAACATGCCCGTGTTCCTCGACAGCGGGTCGACCATGACCTTGCTGCCACCGAACCTTACCAGAGCCATCGCGAGCGACTTTGGCGCCCAAGACCCCGATTCGTATGGCTTCTTCCGAATCGACTGCGCGCTTACCGCCATGGATGGCACCGTTGACTTCGCCTTCGACGGACTGATGATCAAGGTTCCCTACAAAGAGCTAATACGCGAAGTTCCTAGCGACCCGCCGGCCTGCTTCCTGGGGATTACACCGAGCGAGCGCTTCACGCTGTTAGGGGATACTTTTCTGCGGTCGGCTTACGGTATGCACGCGCACATTCGCGTTCCATCGCGCCGACGCGTACCCATCTGTTCTGAACTAACTCGCGGTATCCTCTAGTGGTGTTTGACCTCGAAACCGACTCGATCTGGATGACACAGGCGGTGAGCTGCGGCTCGACTCCCGCGGCCCTCAGCAACGTCCAAGACTTGTCGGGAGTCATTGGGGCGTGTGGGTTGACCGACTCGGCGGTAACTCGAACGGGCAGCTCGATGGTTCCTAGCGCAGGAACTGAAGGCGGCATCGGCGTCAACCCGAGGCCTATTTCCGCTACAGGTTTCCCGGTGTCTGGGACAAGCTCCCAAGGCAGGCCTCAGTCTGCTTCGGGGTCGCCAACGTCTTTGCAGAATCCAGTTGGATTTATGTGGAGCGTGGCGGTGGTTGTGGTGTTACATTTTCTCCTCTGTTAGGTTGACCACTAATGATGGTCATTTTTATATTGATGAATATATGACTATTAATGATGCCGTGATTTTTACGGTCGGTCTTTGTTGGCGTCGTCAATTCCATGTGCGGTAGGAAAGGCGGATACAAGCATTCGCTAGTCCCTTCTTCGACCGGGCTCCCTCATGGAGCCGGAATCTGCGCTCGACTGATACTGGATGGGGGCTTCAAGGCGACGGGGAGAACAGAACTCTGGAGAACCGGCGCAGACAAATCACGGGTTCGGATGCAAGTGGTTTGGGTCTTCTGCGTTATCTCATTTTCCAAAAAGAAAAACAGAAAAGAAAAGAAAATCTATCCTCCAAGTGCAGAGCTTCCACTCGGTTCAGTTGTTGGCGACTCGATCCTTTGACGCGAGACACAAAGAGATCCCCCTCTCGATACCACCAACAAACACCTTGGCCTTGGCTAGCTAGAATCGAAGAGCTGTGAGGCCCCGCTCCGGGAGGGTTCAGAATGGTTTGCTAGTACTGAGGGCTAGTATTGGTCTTCATCGCATCGGACGCGTGGCAGCACATATACATCACACTGAAGAATGTGTATGGATAAGGTAAGTTCGCAGCTGGAGGAGACTTACGGTCTTTACAAAACCGCGAGTTGGCGACACACCAGTTGCCACATTCCGCACACCGCTGCGCTTGGCTGTCTTTGTTCCGCTGCAGCGGCAACTCGACTCTGCCACCAGTGCCGGAGGTCGGGCGCGTGACATTGGCGGTTCCAGTTGCCCTGTTGATAGCAGACATTGGGGGTAAAGGGACTAGGACGGCGCTGGGGTTGGTCGAAGTGGTTCAAGAGATAAAGCTGGGTCGTGCGGTGTACTTGTGGGGTTGCTGAGGACTTCGTAACTGAAGGATCCGGACTGAAGAGTCTGTCGATGATGAGGGAGAAACATCGTGGATCGGGTTATGAACAGGTATATATATATATATGTTATAGCTTGGGCGTCGATGCCATCTCGTAGCTTCTTTTGCTTCAGGTCTGATTTTACGGTTTATTCCTGGTACAAAGCAGCCTAACTCTGTGGGAGACGACTCAATTCTATGCTGAACCGCATCTCGACTCGGGTGACGGCGTCATTTTCGCTATCCATTTCGCCGGTAGGAGTTCACCCATTGCGTCAGGAGCTTCCGCAAGCCCAGTACGCCAGCTAGCACAAAGAAAAGGTCGAATAAAGAACAGATTAGCTATTTAGGCGTGTCTTAAACGCTGCTCCAAAGTTTCTGCCAACCCATTATCGTCACTAGCGGTTTTTATCGTGGTACTGACGTTCATCCATTCGAAACCACAGCATCGTCTTGTCTTGTCGGAGGTTCGAACCCGACTCTTATCGATCGTAACAACATTCTTTGTTTCTTTCCTATACCGTCACACGCATCGGCGCTGTCGATCCGACGCAACAATGACACCACGGTGGGCCACGTGTTCCGTTCCGCGATGCAAGAAGCCGCGCGACAGGAAGGACGGTGGCTGTGAAAAGTGCAGCCGCAATCTTTGTTACAAACATGCATCTCGTTCGTTCCACCATTGCACGCCGGACGAGGTAAGACGCGGCGTACCGCATTTGCCGCATCCTCCGCGGGGACAGAAACGCTGAGACCCCCGCCGTTGGGGCGTGAATCTTTCAGGAACTGGATGAGCCAACCTGGCAGGCGGAGAGGGCGGCCGCCCTCGACCGTCTCCGCTCCGAGATCAACCTCGCCGCGGCCGCCCAATACGCGTCCGAGCTGAGCGACGGCAGGGCGTGCAGCGCCGAACACACCAATATGAGAGGGGGTCTCAACTACCACGTCCGCATCCGCTTTCACGACGGAGCCACCCCATGGCTTCTCCGAATCCCGCAGTTCCGCGGTCTCGACAGGGCCCCGCTATCGGTGATCGAGCAGGGGTTGATTAGCGAGTATGCCACGCTGAAGTTCCTGGAGGGGACGGCTGTGCCGGCACCCCGTGCGTTTGGCTACGGGTTGCTCAGCGATGGGACGGACCAAGGGATCGGGGCGGGCTTTCTTCTCATGGAAGAACTGCCGGGAAAGCCGTGGTACAATCCGGGCCGCACGGATGACGATAACAGGGACGAGAAGACCAAGATCCTCAGCGGCGTGGCGGACATCATGGCCGAGCTGGCCAGACACCCGTTCCCCAAAGCCGGATCGCTGTACCTCGAGGGATCCCGCCTCGAAGTCGGCCCGGTACCCATCGACCTGTTCCGGGCGCTCGACCCGGTCGGCCCGTTCGAGAGCGCAATCGAGTATTACACGGCCTGGGCGGAGGGCCACTTGGAGCTGATCGCCGACCGCCAGGTGTACCTCGACTACCCCGTCGAGGCGTACTTGGTGTACCGCTTCCTCAAGGACAACGTGGGGCAGCTGGTACAACCAAGGGGCCGGGATCGTACCGAAGAACAACCGCGGGAGGAGTTCTTCTTGAAACACGTCGATGATCGAGGCGATTACTTGCTTGTCGATGACGACCACAACATCACGGGCGTTATTGACTGGCAGATGGCACGCGTGGTGCCCAAATGCGAAGCCTTCGGGCCCTCGCTCGTTACCGTCAACTTGGCATCCTTTTACAAAGGCGACGTGTCGCCTAGCGAGGATGATGTTTACCTCCGAGATGCCCTGCGGGAAAAGGGCCACGCAGAGCTGGCGCGCTGGATGGATGATGAAAACTCGAAATTGAGAAGATTCTGCTATGGCTTGGCCTTTGAGATCAAATGGTCAGACGCCCTGCCGTTGGCAAACGGGATTCTCAAGGTCTTTGGGGTGAAGCAGGAGTGGGAGGAATGGAAGGAGATGGCCTTGAAGGAGTACAGCGACGACAAACGCCTGCAGGCCGTTGTGAAGTCCTGCGCTCCTAGACGGCCCCATCTTCCCCGGCGGTCCAAGCAGGCGGTTAGAGATTCCGGGAAGAAGAAGGGTTAGGGAGGGGGTTTACTCTAATTTAGATATAAAGCACCACGTCTTAATGTCACGTTGGCCGATAATGGAGATCTCAATATAACCTCAATTGTCCTAAGCTATGTCTAAGACCGGGCGCCAGAGTTCTGACAGATAACAAGTCCTCCAGCCGAGAAAAGACAGCCAGTCTCTCGAGGGAACAACAACTGAATCATTGCTCCTGGTAAAGAAACTGATTGCAGGGAAACCCACCCGAAGCCTGATGGAAAAATGGAAGTAATTTTCTGCGAGGGCCCGATCGGGAGGGTTAGAAGAGTTCATGAGATGTTACTATCATCAGACGCTCGGTTGAGCCAGACTGGATCCCTCGTATTTTTCATTTCTCAGCTGTCGTCCTAGACTCCTTGACCGGCGGGTTCGGCCACATAATTAACTCAACTCGGCCGGGAGAAGTTGTGTTACACTGCTCTGCCAGGATAAGTCTGGTCTCTCTTTCCCAGCCAAAGACTGGACCTACCATAGTTGAGCAGTCGCCTTCCGCTGCTTAATCACAAAGGCAGCGTTCCAGAGCCTGGTAGCCCAAGCCACGATGTTCTCGGCCGCCTTCTCGGCCTCAGCTAGGTCACGTTTGGCCTCGGCCAAGCGGGACTTCTTGGCTTTATCGATGGGCGAGTCGATTCGGCAACGAGACGCAATGGCCTCGTCGTACTTACTCCAGCACCCTCTCCGGCCTGAATCCAGAACAAGAGGAGAGTGGTGCGCCGCGGCGCGTTGGACGAACTCGACGTTCTCGTCGCACCACGTCAGGTGGTCGGAGAACGGCCCGTTCGGCGGTAGCACACTGCCATCGCCGACCCAGCCGATCGGCTCGCCGTAGCGGTTTATCACTTTGCAGATGAAGCAGGGATGGTGGCCATGCCCCCTGCGCCGACAGGTATGCCGGATATCGTGCGCGCTGTCGGCGGCCGGGCCCTCGACGCGGATGTGCGTGTCTGGGTTGCGGCGGCCGGCGGCCGGCTCGAGGTAATGCTCGCTGCCGCAGCAGCACCGCCAGCCGGCCGGCTCGAAGCGGTCAGAGAGCAGGTTCTGGCCCCCGACCGTGTGGATCGCGTCGCCGTTGGCGTTGAAGAAGACGCAGAAGAGGCAGCGGCGGCTGCGGCAGATGGCGCAGATCTCCGCGCTGCATGCGTCGCAGCCCCCGGCGCAGTGGTCGGGTAGAGAGGCGCTGCTCGGGGGCAGGGGAACGCGGTTCTCCATGCCCGCGCCCCTGCAGGGTTGGATTGTGTCGCAACAACAGCACTTCTAATACTGAGGTACGGTTTCTTGGGCGATCGGGTTCATCTTGCTGGCTGTTAGTCGTCCGTCGTGGCGTGAGCAGCGGCGTCCCATCGATGATGGATGTGTGCTTCGGTACCAATCGAGAGTAGTTTATGTGTGGTAATCTGGATCATACTGGGTAAAAGAAAAAAAAAAAAGTTTCCAAAGAACACCCTGCGTAAATGGTGAGGTAGTTTATATTCCGTTCCCGGGTGACTGACCGTCTAATAAACTTAAGTGAATGTGGGAAATTGAGCTGAGGACAGGCCCTGTAAAGCCCACGGTAGGGATCGTAGTGCATTGTACGGGAATAGGTAAGCTGTTCGATCGGAATGGCCCAATCCAGTTTGACCAGAAGCTGTTCAGTCGTCACTACTATTCAATTTCGAGCTGAGCTAAGGTAGGTAGCGCAACTAGTACTGTTCGAGGACAACCGCTGTAGCTTTTCTCCGGATTAATTACTAGTCGCGACGACAGCGCTAAGAACAACGGAAACCCGCGACAGCCCCGAGGTTTATTACTATACTGCCCGATTACGGTGCACTTCATGCTGGGCTAGATCTTACCCCTAGGATCTGTGAAGAGGTTACGTAACATACCATGATCAAGGCGACTCGAGTTAAGGCACAGTATTGGAGATGGCATGACCAGAGAGAGGCACATGATTATTGTGAAATATGAGTAATTATGTTTATTCATGACCACGTGGCTTCGTTTCCGAACCAACCCAAGGAAAATCAACGAAATCCGCGATGAAGAAGAGAGAAGAAAGCAACGCTGTGAAGAAGAGAGAGGGAAAAAAAAAAAAAAAGGAAGGCGCCGAATGCTAGCAGTAGTGTTAAGGACTTACACTCACGGGGGTCCTATCGAGGTTTCGGTCGGGAGACCGAGTTTCTTGCCGAGATGTAGTAGTAGTCCGTGAGAAGAGGGGGGAAAAGCCGAAGGACCGAGTTCTCTGCTAAGATGTAGTAGTAGTCCGTGAGAAGAGGGGGTTAAAACAGAGGGACCGGGTTCCACGCCGAGATGTAATGGTAATCGGTGAGAAGAGGGGGAAAAAGCCGGAGGACCGAGTTCTCTGCTGATATGTAGTAGTAGTAGTCCATGAGAAGAAGGGGGCAAAATAGAGAGACCGAGGTCCTTGCCGAGATGTAGTGTAGTCATCCGTGAGAAGAGGGGGAAAAAAGGAGGAAAAACAACGCAATACTAGCAGTAATGTTAGGGCTCTACGCTCTCCGCGGTACTCTCCGCGGTACTCTCAAGGTTTCGTCTGGAGAGACGGAGTTCCCTGCCGAGCTGGAGCAGTCCTGCAACAGAGTAAAGTTTAGTCGGACTCGTGGTCATCGAAAACCTCAACCCGGCGCCGCGCGGCTTCGATGGCAGCCTTTTGCAGCGTGATCCATGGAGCGATTTCATCCTTCTCGATCCTCGCTGGTTCCGCTACCAGATTCTCGGCCACAACAAGGCGGAGTAGATAATGGCTGGTTCGGGCGGTGGCGCTGGACTCCAACTCCTGGTTCTCCGCAGCTGCCGTGTTGTGCTCATCAATGGTCCGACGAACCCATGCGAGGTTCAAGTCGCACCAGAGGGCATGCTCGTACAACGGTCCCAGGATCGGAATTGGGTCCTCGCCCCGCGTCATGTCGCCGAACTGGAGGATCAACTCGCCGTAGCGGTTGAGCACATCGCAGAAATCGCAAGGCCGCTCTGGCTGGGAATGGCCCCCGAAGCATGTATGCTGAATGTGCCACACGTTGCCGTCGGCGATGGGAATAGTGACGTGAGTGTCAGGATGGCCCGGGGCGGGCTCGGGACAGTGGATCTTGCCGCATATGCAGCAGTACCATGCGGCCGACTTAAAACGATCGTGGATTAGATTCTTTCCGCCGACTGTTGAGATTTCCTTGCCTTCGGGGTTGACGTAGACGCAGAGGCTGCACCGTCGCTTGTTGCATGTCGGGCAGATTGCTCTCTCGCACACGGCGCAGCCATCGCGGCAATGGTTAGGGTAACAGTCCATCGTGGAACTCATCAGGTAGAACCCGCCAATCTCGCAGGAGACCAAGCTCCCGCAGGAACAGCACTTCCAGTGGCTGCGTTTCACCCTGATGTGTATGTTGTTTCCCACCGTGGTAATGCTGTCTGGTTCATCCATGGTCGTGCTTGTCGCGAGTTGTTAGTTGGCTTTGTCGGGGCTTGTCGGCTGGGTTTTCTTCGGCCTTGTTGGTTGAGTTTGTCCTGAGTTGTTGTAGGAGAACGCATGCTTTGGAAGAATTGCAATTAAAATACTGCTCCTGGGCGGTTCGTCCGAAGTGGAGGCACACGTAGAATCGGTGAAGTCGAACCGTAGCAAGTAGGGTATTCAAGGCGGGGAGGTCGCCGTCCGAAATGAAGGCACGTGCAGGATCGGTGAAGTCAAATTGCAGCTAGGAGGGGTGTTCAAGGCGACCTCCTGATCTCTGCTGATTACAAGACGACCGTTCGGTGAAGACTTACCGTGATGGTCTGTGACCAGTCCATGTTTTCTAATTAATAATATCGGGCGAAATCGAGATTGTTGCAGAGTCCGCCAATGTTAGAGTTAGCTGTTCAAAAACAATGTGTGTGCCTTGAGTCGATGTTGCTCGAATCCGGAGCTAATGTTAACCCTCTACCAGTACAGCACAGACTTTCGAGCTGAATGAAGCTGGAGATGCGACGATGTCCACTTGGAAGGCTCCCGGTTGCGGAAGGTGGGGTTGTTTTGTGTTTCGTTTCAGCACCAACTGGGTCGATGTGCGGCAGCCATCTGCGCTAACAGATTGCTGGTACCCATCACACTGGAACCTGTTAGGGCCTCCCCTTGTCCGTCCTGAACGGCCTGTTTTATCCTCGCCACGGTGATGCGATGCCCTGGAGCTCGAATGATGGGCGGCCATCCTGCAGTGAGTGTGAGTGTGTACGTATATACGTGATTTCAATTGAGATCATGGTGTCCTGGTGACTGGTCTTATCTTTTGTGTATTTTTTGGCACGCGTTTGTTCATGCTCTGGAGGCGTTGGATCTGGTATCTTGTGCCAGCCTGGCTTCCCTGCTGGAGGGCCAATTGCTGCACTGGGAACTTATGTGTTTCCAGGTTGTGAAACGTTCCAGCAGCATCCCTTGCAACCCAACCCGCCACTCTCCGGCGCCGGCCGCGGCCGTTAAATAAGGGGGTAGCAGCGGGGTGTGTGTGTGTGGAAACAGCTTTCTGGGACCCTGGCCAGGGGGAAATTTCGGGGCTGTGGAACGTCCGGAGCATTTCATGTTCGATACGAGATGGCATTTGGGTCTGGAACCAGCCACGAGGGCGCCACTTAAAGGGGTGGGAAGGTTGAGGACACGGCATGTAACTGTGCATGCGTGCATGCGTGCATGTACATACTCGCTTTGTTTTGAGTGGCATGTCCTGTATGAAGACGCTGCGGAGGAGGCCGGGTCTTCTTTGAGTTCCATGACAACTACTTCGTACAGTAGAGTACAAAATGTACAGTACAATACAGCCCAAATGCCATGGCCGTTTTGCGTCGCGCCCACGATTGCGCCCAGCCGATCAGCAACTGCCAAGAGATGGCCCTGGGGGGCTGTGTTCGCGCTGCCGAATTCCCAACCCCTGCAGCTGGCCAGGGAGGCGGCGCGAACAAATCCTCCCGAAATAACCTTGGGAGCGGCAGATGCCAGTGCCTCGCTTCGTTTTCTTTCATGTCACCTCACAACTGCTTGCTTCCAAGATTCTTTCCCTCTTTCCGTCTCGTTACAAAGCTTTCTTATTTACATCCAACCGTCCTCCTGTGACGTCGACGCTCTTTTCCATACCACAGGATTCACATTCGCCGTGATTGATTTCGCAGCAGTCTTCTCACGCTCTTTTCCTCCTCGACGAGCCCCCCTTCTTTTATCACAACCAACCTGCTTCGTTGGGTTTTTCTTGGGTGTGACGCAATTGCCGAGTGCCAAGTCGTCCTCTAGCAGTTAAGCTGCAACAAGCTTTTGCAGAAGCTCTTTAATAGTATCCCTCTTGGAACCATGCGTCCCACGACAGCCATCGCTGCCGCCGGCGTTCTCGCTGCCGGCGCGTCGGCCGAGAACTACCTCGGCTTCAACTCGGGCGCGACATTAGCCGACCGCTCCGCCAAGTTCAAGGCCGACTTCGAAGCCGAATTCAGGACTGCCAAGGGCCTGGAGAATGCTCCGGGCATCTTCAACGCCGTGCGCCTGTACACCAACGTCCAGGCCTACTCGACCGACGATCCGATCGAGGCCTTCGAGGCCGCCATGGACACCCAGACGAAGCTGCTGCTCGGCATCTGGACTTCGGGCACCAACAGCATCGAGAAGGAGCTCAGCGCGCTCCGGAAGGCCGTCCAGAAGCACGGCAAGAGGTTCACCGACCTCGTGATTGGCATGTCGATCGGGAGCGAGGACCTCTATCGCGACTCGGAGACGGGCATCAAGAACAAGGCCGGAATCGGTGCTGGGCCCGACGTCATTGTCAACTTCATCAACGAATATAAGAAGGCGTTTGCCGACACGGCGCTGGCCAGCGTCCCCATCGGCCACGTCGACACGTGGGATGCCTGGACCAACGGCACCAACAGGGCCGTCATCGATGCCGTCGACTGGGTCGGCGTTGACGAGTACCCCTACTACGAGAGCGGCAAGGGCAACCACATCCGGAACTCGGGTAGGCTCTTTGACCGCGCCTTTGATGCCGTCGCCGGCGTTGTCGGCAGCAAGCCCATCTGGGTTACTGAAACGGGCTGGCCTGCCACTGGCCCCAACTGGGACGAGGCCGTCGCCAGCGTCGAGAACGCCAAGTACTACTGGGACGAGATCGGCTGCCGCAAGCTCTTCAACAAGGTCCCTACCTTCTGGTACAACCTGCGCGACTCGAACCCCGACAACGAGATGAAGTTTGCCATCACCAACAACCTCTCCACCGAGCCCCTGTTCGACCTGACCTGCCCGACCACCTTTGACACCCCCACCGACGCTACGTCGAGCCGTGCCGTCTCACCTACAGGCTCCCAGACCAGCACCGGGGCTGCCGGAAGCGCCCCTACTGACCCGGCGAACGGCGTGTCTGGCCCCGACGGCGCTACTGACTCGGCCGGCGTGACGGACCCCTTGACCGAGAACGGCGCGTCCATGGGAAAGAGTCTCTCGGCCGCCGCGGTTGCTAGCCTGGCCGTGATTGCTGGCGTCTTTGCTCTGTTCTAAATCCTGGGGCATGTACCATAAATGATGGTGGGAATGGCGAGAATTGCATCAATGTCATTGTTTGGTTCAATATAGAACCGCGTTTGCCGTCTTTAGCATTGGTTAAGGCGAACTTATTTGTGCTTGTTTTCTCTCTCTCTTCGTTGCTGGCGGGCTGCTTCCCGACAGCTGGATCTGGAGGCTTCTTTCCACATGGGATATTACGTAGTAGACAGAGGATATACATATAGACTCGAGACAGTGTTGGGCTTGTGTTTATAATCATGGTATTTCGCGACCGCTATGTATACATCTTTGTGCCACTGCTCGATTTTTTTATTAAAAAAAAAAAAAAAAAAAAAAAAAAAAACCTCATGGGTCTCACTGGCCAAAACTCAAAGTAGCCCGCCTCCGGAAACTGCATCGTAGCCGAATACGCTGCCGACTCTCACCGACCTTATATGGATTGGACACGAGGGCTGGCTCGGTTTGTCATGTATGTGTAATAGTACACTAGCAGACCAATGGTGATCCTGTTGTCCGATGGTTTTGGTACGATCTGCACCAGCCGTTTACGGTGTAATAGAGAGTGAACCGGCTCCTCACCCTAGTACTCGGTTGTGCTTCCATTTGCGGGCACCCACACATAATTCGGCGGTCGGACCGTTGAGGCGGTGTTGGGTTTTTCAGTCGCCGTGGCCTGAGTGCGTTTGGTTGAACCAGCCGTCCGGGGAAAGACGGGGGCCGAAGATCCCTGGAAACAAATCTGCAAATAGCTGACATCCCAGTCGCCACCAACAAACCAGATTCTTCAACCTTGACCCGGGTTGTCACGGCAGGTCATGGCGCTGAACGATTCTGGGCTAGCGCCTGATCCGCCCAGAAGTGCTTGTTTTGGGGTTAAGAGGGCAGGTCGTCCTCGCAGCTGGAGACGGCCTCCTTGGCTTGGTTACATCGGAACCCACCCACCTCGCCCGCCGTCGTCGTTTGTTTTGTACGTCTCGCCATCACCGTCGTCAACCATCGTAGTGTTGCGTCTTGCCACCGAACCCCGCCCGCGCATGGAGCCGGGGCCACGTGCCTCTGGGCGAGAACAGCACCTGGAGGACCTCGCGAGACACGGGGTAAGGGTTTAATTGCCCGCCGAGCGCCGCCATGAACGCAACCGAGGCCTTTCCGGGGCCGCCGCCCGACCCGGACGCCTTCTACGGGCAACCCGTCGTGCCCGTCGCGGCTTTCACCATTGTCCTGTCGACCGTGTTCGTCGGCATGAGGTTCTGGTCGAGAGCCGTCATTCTCCGGGCCGTCCTCCTGGAGGATTGGCTTCTGCTTCTTGCTTGGGTACGGGGGGCTACGGAACCCCTCCCCGCTTCGATGGGATCCTTCGTCAAGGGAACGTGTTGGGCTGACATCGCAGCACCACAGATCTTTGCCGTCACCACCTCGGCCACTAATGTCGTCCGTGAGTTGAGCCTACCATTACCCCCCCCTATCAGACAGGAGGATCCTGTTCACTGCTGGTGGACAGCTAAAGTCTCACGCCCAACTGACGGTGTTGGCACCAGAACTGGAATTTGGCTTGGGCCGTCAGTTCATGACGCTCTCTCAAGAATCTTTGGTGAAGTATCTTAAGGTCAGCTCCATCATCTAGATGCCCCGCCGTCGGCGAATCCCCCCCCCCCCCCCCCCGGGAGATCCATTACTAACTCGGCTCCGCTACAGCTGAGCGTGGCGATCAATATCATCTACGCCTTGACCCTGACCTTTGTCAAGCTCTCCATTCTCTGTCTATACTTGCGCGCCATCAACTACGGCTACGTCCGCCTGGCAACCAAGATCATGCTGGGCATCGTCCTGGTCACCCACGCGTGGATCATCGCTTCTCTCTTTACCGTGTGCGTCCCGCTCGACGCTTTCTGGGACTTCTCGAAGCGGCCGGCTTACTGCCACGAGTTCTCCGTCTACTGGAGCCACTCGGCGATCAACATCTCGACCGACTTCCTCATCTTCAGTTTGCCCCTGACCGTATTCCACAAGCTCCGCATCCCCCGCCGGCAGAAGATCGCCCTGTACTTTGTCTTCCTTCTCGCCTTCTTGTACGTACCGGCCCTCCCTCGGTCCCAACCACATCCTCTTGCTGCTGTTGCTGCTGCTGCTGCTGCTGCTGTGCTAACCTCGGCGCCGTCTGGTGCGCGATCAGCGTCTGCATTGTCTCCCTCGTGCGAACCCTGCTGTTCCGGAACGGCGTGGCCGTCGCGGATGCCGGCACGGTCGTCATCGCGTGCTGGACCATGGTCGAAGTGAACGTCGCCGTCACCTGCGCCTGCCTGACCACCATTAAACCGCTGATCGCCCGCCTGTTCCCGAGCCTGCTGGTGCGGTCGCTGGGTGACGGCGGCGCCAACGACGGCCAAGACGCCGCCGGCGGGATCGAGACGATCGGCCGCGCCCGCCGCGCCCGCCGCCCCCACCACCACCACCACCACCACCGCGACCCGCTGGAGAGCGACCTGATGACCACGATGATTATGACCACGACCGCGACCACGACCACGGCCACCTTCATTGGCTCCGAGAAGTCGTCGTCAACGGTGGCCGAGTTGAAGGCCGGGGGAAAGGACGAGGGCGACGTCGTCATCCCCACCGAACCGGCCAATGCCTCGCCCGACACGGCCCCGCGCGCGAGGGGCGAGGAGCCCGGGCAGCATTGGGATCATGTATGAGATTTGGGAACTTGGTTTTTGGGTTTCCATGGTTAGGAGGAAAAATTATCTCTCTCACGGCGTTTTTTTCTGGGTTCTCATAAATAATGCTTCTCCTTATTAATGACAGCATCTGCCAGCGTGATGTACCCAAAGTCGTAGCCTGGAAGTGAATCGCCGACCATGCCGGGAAGGCTCTTCAGCCAGTAGCAGTTCTCCATCTCGCGGGGATTCTCGGTGCCATCCACCGCTCCGTTCCTGCCCGCGTCGGCACCAAAGCGGATCACGCTATAGCTGTCCAACGTCTCGGCCCACCGCCGCCGGAAGCTGTAGCACACGGCCAGGCTTCCACAAATCGACGCCCAGAGGATCAAGAGGGCTGCCACGACAGCCGGCGGCACGGGGCCGTACCCGAGGATGATGGTTTCCTCCGCCGACACGAGGGACTGATGGGCCCAGACCAGACCGTCGCCCCCCGACGGCTGCACCGTGGTGGCCTGGAAGCCTCGGTACATGAGCTGGTTCAGGTACGAGCCGAAGGCTTGGAGCATGCTGCGGCGGAGGTCGTCGGACGTCAGGAGCCGGGGAAGGCCGCTGAACTCCTCGTAATCGGTTTCGAACTCGTTCAGCTTCCTGATCCGGACCATGTTGTTGGCGAGGACCGACGCGTACAGGCCCTCGACCCAGTCCTCCGGGGCGTCGGCCTGCAGAGGGATCAGGTAGGCGGCGAGGGGGAGGATCAGCGGCGTCTCGGTGAGTCGGTCGGCCTCGGTGTCAAGGCCCGGGCCGGTCTCTCGCGCGAAGTCGGAAAATGTCCGGCGGAGCCCGTCGATAGTGGCCTGGCCGATGGCCGACGCGCAGGCGCACTTCACGCCGATGGCCGCGACCGAGTCGCCCGGGTTGGTGTAGTTGGACCCGCCGCTGGTGTCGTGCAGGTCGGCAACTGTGGTTCCCAAGTCCAGCGAGACCCCTGGCATCACATTCACCCAGTCCGGCTCCATTGCTTGCCACAGGACGGCTTCGATGACGACCGGCTCGTCCAGGCCGGGATAGTCCCGAACGATGGTATTCACGTCTCCCGAGGCCTCGTCGTAGACACCGGTGACGTATTGCTCCTTGTACTCCCGAGGGCTTATATGAGTAGAGTAAAAGTCGAGACTTGTTGCAATCTCGAACCTTGCCGCAACGCGGTGGCCGGGGAAAGCGGTCCAGTTGAGGAACTCAAATGTCGCGCCTTCCCATTGTCTGTACCGGTCCCCCAGCACGCTGGCGCTGCCGCGATCGATCGTATCGTTCCGGTACTTGTAGAGGATGAAATCGTCTAGTCGGCTGACGATCGAGCAGTTGTACTGCGCGGCAACCCCCCACGCCCGCCCCGACACGATGTCGTCGGACTGCGGACCCACGAAGATGAGTGGCACGGCCTGAGTCGACAGGTCACCAAGGGGTTTGTCGCTCGCCTCTGCCGTGTAGATGACCGACCGGCCGGGCAACCTTTCTAGCCGCCCGGTTTTCCACGTCAATCTCGCATGATGAAGCGCGTTAAATGCGTCTGGCACGTTGAATGTCGAGCTATTTACACCGTGTACAACGGCTGGCCGTGTCCCAACGGCATAGCCTGCTCTCAACTCCAAGGTCAGGCCGGAGAGGGGCAGCGCGATGTATGAGATGAGGGTTGCCGTGGCGAGGACGGCCCAAGCGAAGGATGGCCCTTCACGCCAAGTCCAGTAGGCCCTGATGGCTCTGGACCAGCCGCCCAGGCCGGTCCATGTTTTATCGGCGTGGAGCAGCAAGTGTCCGGCATGCCGAGTCCTTCCCGACGGAGCCATCATCATCCCCCCCTCTGACCCGGCCAGGCCGTACTCGCCCAGACTGAGACCGAACACGCCGATGATGAACCAAGCATAGAATACGAGACTGGCACCCGGAGGGCCTGTCTCGATGCCGCCAGTCGATGTTGCCGACCGGAGCCATCTGAAATAAATAACCAAGTAAAAGGCGGCGATGATCGGGGGCACAAGAGCGCCGACTAGCGCTCGGAAGACGTGTCGGCGGAGCTTCTGTTCCATGGTTGGGCCTCAAAAAGAGAGGGAGCGTTGTCGTCGAACGGGGTCGTTTGACCCGTCTCCATGGCGACTTGGCGACTTTCTATAGAATGCCGGATGATCATTTGCCTGAAATTCCTTAGACGATATCATTAGCCGTGCGCGAATGTCACCCTCCTGTCCTGGGCCAGCAATAATGTTGCGTGGCTGTGCATCAGCCGCAATCTATGGCTCAGGTTTCAGATGGCAGACGACATGCATCCAAAGCAGGGCGGGGAACCAATTGCATCGCGCGTCTCTTCCCCAATCTCGAAGCCGAGGTTCATACCCCTCGTCCGGGTCCGATCCCGTGGTCTTGCAGCGCTTCTTTCTCTTTCCGCAGCTCGTCCATCAACCTGACCATCCGATCCCTAATAATAGCCTCGGTCGATTCGTGTCCTCGGATTTCCGCCCAGTCGAGCGGAATCCGGCCACCCGCGTCCTCCGCCATGACATCTGCCCCGTTGCTGAGAAGGAGCTCGACGCAGCCTTCATGGCCCCCAGTCGCGGCAAGGTGGAGCGGAGTCTTGCGGTCGCCATCGTAGACGTTGACAGGGGCGTTGGCGAGGAGGAGAGCGTTGGCAACGTCCTTGTATCCCCGCTCGGCTGCCCAATGCAGCGGTGTCCGCCGCTGCCGCAAATGCCGACCGCTGATGTCGTATCCGGCCTCGATCAGCCGGATGGCTGTGGCGAGGTTGCCGGCCTTGATCTCGCGCACGACGGCTGGGGGTTCCTTTTGGGCGCCGTGGCTGAGGAGCAGATCGGTGGATTTCTGGTCGTGGTTGGATACGGCGATGATGAGCGCCTTGGAGAGGCCGCTGAATCCGATCCGCCTCTCTAGCAGGATCTGCAACACTTCGAGCTGCTGGTTGAAGACAGCAGCGTGTATGAATGCCGCGCCTTGTTTGGTAGAAACGCCCCGATCGAGGAGGAACGTGACGATCCTGACGTGGCCATTGTAGCAGGCTTTGCGCATCGCGGCGTACCCGCCAACCGACAATACCTTAGCATTGTGCGCAAGCAGCATCTCTACGATTTCGAGATGGCCCTTGCCCGCCGCGCCCGAGAACGCTTCAGCCTCGGCATCCAACCCTCCGTGCTCCGTCCCTAACAGGATTTTCGTGCTTCCTTCATCGCCCCTCTCCGCTGCTAGCCCCAGCGTCGTGTTTGTGATAACGGTACAGCGCTGTTGTAGAGGATCTGCGCAGTGCGACAAGATGGTTTCCATCAATGCGGTATTGCTGCTCACCAAGGCATACCAAAGTGGGGACACTTCAGGTTTCTGATTGCTGGACGGATCTGCGTAGTCCAAGCTCTCGAGTTTACGGGGAGAGTCAATTTCTTTGTACTTAGTTGTGTAGAGAAACCCGACGACTTCGTGCCAGCCACGAAGGCAGGCAAGCCAGATGGGATTTGGGGGATCTGCGAAAGTGTCGCGAAGTCGTTTCTCTTCGGCCCAGTAATATGTAAGGTCGGCCCTGGTTTGCATTATCCGACACCACATACGGAACTTCTCCGAGACAGCATATGGAGCGTCTGCACCGGGGGCTTCGGCGATGAGAAAAGTCTTGATCAAGTCCGCCAAGGGGCTTGTTAGCCGCATGTCGCGGCTCTCACACACGTGGTAAACCCAATGGTTGGCAGCGTAGAGGACAGCTTCTGTATTGTCGTGCTGGGATGGCGGCACATCTTGGCCGGGAGGAGGGAGCGGCCGGGGTTTTCCGTCACTGCTCTCGGTGCCATCTATCCTGATCTCGTTGAGATACGTGTTCTCCATGTTTCGGTCAGCAGACTGCATTCCCGGCTCAACAGGCTTGATCCTCTTATCAGGCACAGTCGGATCGCTGCACTTGGCTGGAGAGTCGGCCTTAGTCTCGTGTTCGAACTCGGTAGTTGTAGCCAGCTGGGCAGCACTCTCGATGGGCTCAGACGCATCCTTAGATTGGGAAGACGCGGCGGATTCCGTCTTAGCAGCTATTATCTTGGTACCCTCGATTTCGATCTGGCTATCCAAACAACGAAGACAGGCAATGGCGATATGCCCATTGCTGTGCTCGGGCAGGAATTTGTCGACCTTCCGTTTATCAAGCCCCTCAAAGAACTCTCGCACGGAGAGATGGGCAAACTCAAAGGACCCATTCCGGGAGACCACGAGGTTGGAGCAGACATCGATGATCTCAGCGACGGTGAAGGCCGCGGCTGACCCTGCCGGCAGCGCCGAGGACGCGATGCAGGCGACCACGCCGGCGGTGACAGTGTCCCGTGCATACATCAGCCACTGAAAGGTAAAGTCTGCAAGAGCTGCAGCATGGTCACCAGAGTCCGTGATAGTCTGGTACAGCTCCCAGTACGACCCTTCTAGAGTGGCCGGCAATGCACCAAGACGAGCCTCGATATCTGCAGCGACCTTGAGCGGCCGGAGAGACTGAATTTGCAGTTCTACCCAGCGGAACCTGGAGGTTGCCACACAGTGAGCGGTTGGCCAGACTTTAGGAGTCGCCGGAACACGGAACGTAGAACTGTGACTTACATTCCCCTGGCGCCTCTGAGTAAGGCATCTACAATTTTAGCTTCGAGATCTTTGGGTAGCCGATTGTGAAGGAGCTTCGCTGATTTTAACTGATTGTTGCTGTGGCGGGACGAGTATGGTTAGCATGGGTGGTATCTTGAAAGACGCGTCAAAGCTATGCTACACATACATGAACGAGGAGATATCCGCAGCGTTGTCATCCGCATCGATGTAGATGTTGGGAGAGCCCTCAAAATGGAGTGCGATGTCGTAATTGTCGCGGCTGGAGATGAAGATCTTGAGGAGGTTGGGGGAGTCTCGCAAAAGGCCACTCAGGATATCCAATAATTCCTGTCGATCCTCCTGGTTGACTTCGTCCAGAGCATCGAGGACTATAGTGGCTGCCGGGTACTCCCCCATCAACTCCAACAAGACGCTTCCTGTCTCGTCCGCTGTCCATGCCTGATTTTCAAAGTCGGAGAGCCCTGCGATTGCATCCTCGTACAGGGCAACCACCGGAGGCAGAATCGGCTGATCTGGTGACACACCGGCGAGTTGACGAATCAAACTGGCGAGGATCTGGGCCCCTTGGCCCCTTTGTGGCTCTGCGGGATTTCTCATGCAGTAGAAGTAGGCTAGATTGTCGCACTCTCCGAGCTCGTCAACCACAAGCGACGTCAACTTGGTTTTACCGCATCCGGGAATGCCGTGAAGCCAAAGCACCGAAGAGGTGCTGGACTCGCGCCAAGATCGATACTCGGGTTTCTGCAGCAGCCACTGCCCGGAGCCTTCCAGCCGGCCTTTTCTGGCGGTTTTGTGGTGCACTCCGTACGGGATTGGAGAGATAGCCCTGAGGATACGGGCGCGTGTCTCCCTCTTGAGCCCGTCGTGTATATCTGCGAGCTGAATGGTGGCGCGAGCGATAGGCTCCTGGAGTTCCTTCAGGGCATCTCCGAGGGTTTCAAACATGGTCGTAGTAGCTGCCCGATCATTACTGCCTTCAATACGGTCGAGGCTGGACAAAATCCGGTCTGATTTTTCCGCCTCGGCGAGCTGAGCGAGCGCCCAGGCCTCGTCCTTTGCGGCCTGTATAGGGGCATATGCCGCCTCGAAGTCGGCGACTGGAGATACAACGCTCTTCACGAAGCGAATTGCCGATCCCTGAGAGTAGTAGTGAAGGATTGTCGTAAGGTAACGGAGAATGCTTGTGTACAGCGATACCAACGCGTTGGAGAGCTGGTCGACAATGTCGAGCCTAGGGTGGCCGGTTAGCCTCACGCTTTTATATCCAGGCATAGCGAATAGTAATCGAAGGGCGGGTTTACTTGGAAGCATCATGCTGCGTGTACCGCAGTTCGAAGATCCTGCAGGTTGCAATTAAGTTTGCAATACTTTCGATGGACTGGAGCACCCATCCGAATACTTCAACGTCATTCACAGTTGCTTGTAAAATTAACCGTATAGCGGCCCAGGGCAGCGCTGCCTGTCCGGGGTCATATTGGACAGCAATGTCACCGATTTTCTGAATGGAGTTGGAAAACTTGTCAGCACATCCCAAGCCTTCCCTCCTTGATAGGGCCTCGGGAAAGGGGGACCGCGCGACGAAAGGAGAGCAGCCGATACGTACCAAGACCTTGCTAACCCACACCGAGATCTTCTCGACAACGTCGCGCAAGATAATCGCACGCCCTTTGATGACCACTTTCCACCGCTTCTCCATACACTCGTTCTTCTTTTGTGTTGTTGCTTTGAGGACCTCGACCAGAACCTCGTGAGCGTTGCGCTGTCCCGTCTTTGCGAGACCGAATCGTTCGCGATCCTGGTGGCTGAGACGCTCGAGAGCAGCAGCCCATATATCGCGTTTGGGCATGGACTGGACAGGCTCAAAAGGGCCCGGGATGCCCTGGCCGACGCCTCCGATGCTCGTAGGCTCTGACTGCGCACATACTGTGCTCTGAAGAGCAATCTGAGATTTTGGCTCCGAGCCCAATTCATCGTTAATGACGGGCATTGCCTTTACTATCGTCGCCGAGCGTTGGGGCCTTGGAGTGCCTGGCTCTTGGTCGTCTCCGAAGCCCCAGATGCCTTAATAGCGATGGGAGGGACTCAGGCTTTGGCAATGCGGCCGGTACAGTACAAACAATTGCCTAAGGTACAGCACTTATAGACTCAGGAAGGTCTGTGCAATTGGATCATTCGGATGAAGGGCGGTGCTGATCGCAAGTGGAAGGCTGTCGAGAGACGAGAGCAACGCCTCCCCGATTGCGGCGGGGTTGTAGTGTGGTGCCTTACGAGCAGGCAACCAATAAGGCCAACTCGCTCGGCTTCTCCACCTTCGACAGGCCTTGAACAACCCGCACATGATCGCCTGCCGAACAACGTCTCATACAGCACGCGATACACCGAATATATATTTAAATACATTTTGATCTTGCACGTCTAGGTACTGCCGTGCATGGCGACCAGCGGATTAAGTTGAGTTGCTCACCAATTAGACAAAATATCTGCTGTTGAACCTTGTCCCTATGCTCTATGCGTTAAGTATTATCTCGTGCTCTGCTCGGAGCGCCGGAGCTCGACACCAATAGAAAAGCAACGGCCGTTGACGTAGAGCGAGAGAGCATAAAGCCACCTGGTTAAATCGTCGATGATTTCCCGATCCCGACAGCAAACTAAAATGCAGACAGGGAAGAAAGAATGTGGGTTGACTCGTGGGGCGACCCTTTGCGTCATTGATCGACATCATCCGCCTTGTATGAATTAAGTTACTTACTATTTGTATATCAAGCACACACCTCACTCTCGTTGCACACAAACAGTTCCTTACCATTATATCCCCCACGGACGCCCAAGTTACGGAAACCAATATCCAGACAGCGCATTATCATCACCACAGGTTGCTTCCGTAGCTACTTACCTTACTTACCTTCCTTCCACCATAAAATGTCATCCCAACAACCCCCCCATTCAATAACCCGCAACCTCTCCGAGTTCGCCGTGTCCGACACGCCAGCCACCACGTCTGGCACCGAGGGCTCCGGGAGCGACTACCTCGACTACCGCGCGCACACCTTCCAACAAGCCCCACAGCGGGCGGGAGGCGGCAGCGGCAGCGGCAGCGGCGGGGTCCCGACAGGGCAGCGCGAGCGGAGGGGCACGCAGCGCCCGTCCGGAGAAGGGGGCGACGCGGGGGCAGTGAGACAGAACGAAAACGTCGACGCGGACGAGCAGATGGCGACGCTGGCCGATGGGGAGGTGGCGCGGGCGGTGGAGAGGAAGGCCGGCACGCAGAAGACGGCGCACGGCGGCGGGGGGATGGGGAGGAGCAGCCAGAGCCCGCACGGGCGGGGGCGCGGGCAGGTGACGCTCGAGGCTACCGAGGCCGGGTTGGAGCGGTGAGTTTTGTCTTCGTTTTGCTTTTGGCCTGTTCGATGTTGCCTGAAGGTGTGGGGGCTGCGAGGTTGGCTAACGTACCTATGTTCCCAATCACAGGAAGAAGGCGCAGCAAGAAGTTGCGAGGAAGCAGATTATGGATGCGCGGAAGAGGGGGGTTGATGTCGATGGGCGCGGGGAGAGCGGGCCGAGTGGGCGCCAGCCGAGGGCGGAGATTGATTAGGGGGTTAGGTATTCCTCTTCCTACTACTACTCTTCTCCCGGAATGTGTGATGGAGGGTTTTGTATGAGCTAGGATGGTTTGTATTATTAAGGGTTGGGATGCTATTAACGACTACCAGGACTGATAGACTATCGTAGGTGGGTATTTACAGCCAGGGGTTCGGGATGCTCCTCTCCAGCACCGTGCCATTGCCGAACACGGTGCCATTCCTCAAGATCTCGGCGCGCCCGGGATGCAGCGTCGGCGGCGGACTGTTGACGGTCGTGCCGTTGACAAAGATGATGCCGTTCCACTGTGTAGCTTGGTGCTCTTCACCCCCCGCGCTGAGACTGCGCACCCTGAGCAGCGGAGAACGCCTTTTGTGGATATCGCAGTTCTCGCTGGCCATGTAAAGGTTCAGACCGATTGCCAGCGTGTACAGCTCAGCGCTAAGTCGGTCCCATGCCCACTGGTCGTACTGCTGGACGCCAATGTAGTCTACCATGAGAACGTTAGGCCAGTGCTCCGGATCCATGCCGTTTACGCCGGCCCAGTACAGCGACGGGTTCGTCGGCTGGATGGCGAAGTTCTGGAGCGAGAGGACCGTCGACGCCACTGCATCGGGCGTCACCAGCCACTGCGAGATGTGGAGGTTGCCAAAGTCCGAGGAACCTCCGCGTCTGAACGACCTCCACGTGTCGATCTGGTTGGGCGCCATGGCGTTGGCATCCTTCATGTTGGACCAGTGATCTCGGATGCCTATGCGCTTGATGTCGTAGATACCGTCCCCGGGCGACTCCCGCGGCACGTCGCCTTCCAGCCGGCCATTGAGCAGCAGAATGACACAGCCTTTACCCTCGTTCCGGTCCATGTAATACGACGCTTTCTGGTTCTGGAACCCGGTGTTTGTGTCCAGATTGGGGCAGCGATTGTGGATGGCCCGCAGCTTGGAGAAGAAGGCGTCTACCATCCCCTTGTTCCACATGATGGGCCCACGGTCCGGGAACTCGTATCGCCCAACGAGATAACGGATGGTGAAGAAGATGATCTCGCCTGGGTTCTCGCTGGTGAACCGGTTTACCTCGCTGATGACATCGTCCAGGGACTCGCCCGAGTTTCCGATGGCGAGCGTGGCCATCTCATCGTTGATGTGTAGCACCCAGAAACCGTTATTGCGCCCGGCGTCGTCGTTGGGATGAACTGACCCGATCCGAAGGTCGAACCAGCGGGCGCCCGCGCGGAGCTGGTCATAGATGTTAATACCCTGGTTCTGCGTATTGGTCTCGCTACCGATGCTGATGATCTTGTCGGTGATCCTGCTCATCCCAGAGTCGTGAGTGCCGGGCATGACCAGGTGACGAACCGGCCGGTCCCTGATCACATCATACATTCTGCGCATCCAATTGCCTGGGCCGTGCCTCAGTGACGCCTGGAAACCGAAGCGGTCGCTGCCCGTGATGACGAGGGACACTGCCGTCTCGGCACCTGGGAACACGTACTCTCGCTGACCCAGTCCCATGCCGCTGAGATCGAGGACGACGCGGCGTGGGTTGGAGTCGGGGATGTACGACTTCAATCTCAAGGCAAAACGCTTGTCGGTGCCGTCAATGCGGTAGTAAGCCTCGCCGGCGTCGTCCCCGGTGTACCAGGTGCCTCGATACTTCACTCTGTTCTGGCGGGCCCGCCCCTGGGGCACGTCGCCAAAGTCGAATATGTCCATCTGATACGAGTGCGTGTTCTCCAGCTTGATGCGATGCGGCGTGAGATTGACCACTGTGACGTAGAATCTGCTACTTATGGCGCCCGACACGGGATTCATCTTATCGGCAGGTTGGTGACTGCCAACTGGAACCGACTCGGTGCTGTAGGTGCGGTCCTGTGCGCGGCATACATCGTCGGTCTGCCCGCTCACTAGCAGCCACGCGCAGCTGGCCAGGAGGGCCAGGGACCGGAGAGCCCTCATTGCTGTCTGGACTGGCACGCTGTTGGCAGTGCTGTGACCGCAGTTCCGATGGTGATAGCTGCACGGGAGTTTTCGGAGAAGTGCTAGATCCCTTCGTCGCTCTTGCCAAAGGGAAGGACACCTAACCACCAAGGTTCTGGAGGGAAGGACTTGTAAGGCGAAGTTCTTTCCCTTGCTCACTTAGCCTATATCGTGCCCCCTATTGGAGCTCTGCTTCGGCTTGACTTGTATTTGAGGAGGGAGTCCGGTGTGGATGAGCAAGGGGCCCCTGGGGGTCGACGGGACGAGCTCATTGATATAAAACTGATTTCAGGTGGCATCTTTCCGTATGGCGTTTGAGCATGACTTTAATCCACTGCAGAATGGCAAACTACCAACACCCCCCTTTTTGGGCAGGGAATTACCGTTCGGGAAGCTGGATTGCACGTATCCAATCGTCGGTCTCCTCGCCTCCAAGCCTGTGCCGCCCTACCCCACGGCCCCTGGCTGTCCCGTGGTCTTTGCCCCTCTGTGTGGCCGCCCCTTAAAGTACCCCAAGCGCTTAATGCCGGGCGAGACCCTAGTCACCAGTCCAAGCCCAGGTCTCACTGCCAGCTGGAGCAAACGTAGCGTGCCATGTCCACATGGCCAAGCCCGAGACATCTTTTTTGGCACAAAAGTTGGCTGAGGTGCCAGCAGCGCCAAGTCACCTCGCCAGCCCAACAACGGCGAAAATCAACTACACTATAGTTCGCAGTGTTAAGCTGGCAGGCTTTTAGTGGCAGACTCGGCCCGTCAATTGCCTGTTTGTTAAGCTGCATCTCCGAACCGTGCCCATATTTTCATGCAACGTTAAATCCCAAAGGTCCGGCGTTTGCGACACAGGCCCTCCAATCCGACCCGACCGATCCTTTCGACCCACTGCCGGCTCCCTCCGGAAGCTCCGTCCTATTCAGGAGCAGGCTCCGATCATCCTGCCACCGCCCCTCTACTTGTTTGCTTGACCGTGTGCGCTCACATGCAGGCCAGCGGATCCTGAGACCTCTTCAGATCCTGTGCTGCCAGTCCAATTGCAACCATACTACTCAACCACTTTGTGTCGATGCTATGAGTCTCATTTTTCATATTTCTTGGTCACTATAACCTCGTGGCTTCAAATGGTGGGCTTTTCTGCGACGCGGACACCGGGAAGGCAAATATTTGAAGTAAGATTATAAGTGATGGGCCGCCGCGACTGTGTAAGGTAAGGGACCTAGGTGTGCATGTCCGCATAGCATCAGTCTTCCACAGGAATAAAGGTTCTCAACGCAGCGACTTCGCAATTACTGCGCATAATGCTTTTCACTACATAGAGATGGGGGGTGAAGGCCAGGAACTGCATCAAGAATCACCTATGTGTGTGTGGCATTTTCGTAATGAATACCTATAGGTTAAGTACAGAATTCGCTGTTAGGTTCGTCGAAATGAGCTACGCAGGTGGTAACCAAGTCGCCATCGTTTCTTCTTTTCTTATCAAGGAAGGTACGCTATTGGTGACAGTTATACAATCCAGAGCATCGTCAATATGCCTAGCCCACCATTAGTCCTACTATCTACCCTGTTCTAACCCTAAGTCTCATTAGTGGAAGCTCTAACCTCTTTATCGAACACCACTGTGGATAGATAGTCGTTCTCTTAATACAGAACCCCTGGCCACGCTTGCAAAGACAATCAGGTACATAGTATAGAATGCAGAGGTTGAAATAGCGAAGTTGGGAGACAACAGCTACGACTTGATGAAGGTAGCCCAGACATCAAATAATTGCACATGTGGATTCTACATAAGACCAGTAAGTTAAACTATAACAAATGAGAACAGCTGTGGGTATGTGAAGAACGCCATCGCAAACCGCCGCCCACCCTAGGAGTTACAAAGCCACACGAACTCCAGTGTGGCATCTGTTGAAACGTAGTAGTAAAGAGACACCCCAGCAAAGCCTCAAAATTGTCCACCACGTATGGTTCTTCATTGTTCCCCCGTTTACCATCCAACATATGTAAGGAAAAATTAGCGATTGAAGAGGCAATCCCCTACGTATTACCACCTCTTTTTGGTTAGCGCTTGCCCTTGGGTGTCTCCTCGTTCCTCTGGAGCTCCGACATCTGCCCAGCCAGACGGCCAGATTGCCGCTCGGGGAGTGTAATACCCGTCTGCTCGTTGATGGTGGTCATCAGGGTGGCAGCATCCGGTAAATGTTACGCATAGTGGCAACGCTGCTCTGGTTGCCATACCCTGCAGCGCCGCCGCCCTCTGTACCGGCCTCTGCACCCGTATTCCAGACACTGATCTTGGGCTGCAGGCCACGGATAGCCTCGGCGTTGGCTTGGCTAGCTCGACATAGGTGCCCTTCTCGATCATCATGACTGTAGCAGGCCTGCAGGACCGCCGAAAGCCTGGCTCATCTTGGAGTAGGCCTCGGCCATGGCCATCATACCCTCGGTCTCCCTGAGCTTCTTCTGCAGGTTGGCCTCGGCGGTCTTAACGGCGGCGTAGCTCCACGCCTCGGCGTCCTGCTTCGTCTTATAGGCAGCCGCGTCCGTATCAACCTTAACCTTGTACACGCCCGCCTCAGCCTATTGCTTCTACTTCTCAAAGTTCGCTTTAGCCTCGGCTTCGATCTCGTACACTTTGGCGTCGGCTGCTTATTACTGAGACTCGCAAGCGATTATAGCCTTAACGAGGTCGGTGGCACAGAGACACTCCATCTCAGCAGCGGCACACTTGATCTGCACCTCACGCTTAAGCTCCTCATCTTGAACTTCGGTCTTGCAGGTAGCCGCGATACACGTAATATCAACATCCCGGTTCAGCTCGGTCTTACAGGTAGCCAGATGTACCTCGGCCGTAGCCCGCTCAATATCCCGCTCCGTCTTTTGGACGGCCATCTCAGTGTGGATTTTAGCGATCTCATGCTCCTACTCGCCCTTACGCTTTAACTCGCCGACATTTCCGCATAGTTAAGCCTCGGCCACATCAATACGATCTTGGTTCGTAGTACCCTCATATACCTTCCTGCTAAGCACTCGAAGTAGACCGAGTTCGGCACGTCCTTGAGCTCTTTAACCTATATAGATATTAGCAAAGGTTCCAATGAGTGAATGTCAGGGTCAGGGTTGGGGCAGAGTATCGGCGTTCAGGGGCAACAACGCTTCCCAACCACCGAATCACCAAACCACTACACCATCAGCCCCGGATCGCAGTGATTCAACACGGAATTCAACGTTTGTGTCGTAGCTATCCCCTTCCTTGATACCCCAAGTCCTGGTCTCCGAATGATACTCGGCGACGCCTTCGTCAAGCCCTTCATCCAATCCATTCCTTCCGAGTTGTAGTCATCGGAATCTGAGCAGGCAGTTTCAATTATTCAGCTACATACTACCTTCATTCCAGTTTATCTCAATGCAGCATGCTCCTTCTGGGAGGACTCGGGCTTTGTGTCTGAGTTTGGAATGCGACCTGTATACATGTCCAAGGATCCCTATTGCGAAGAATCGCACTTCATAGGGTTTGAAGGGTGAATAGTCCCGCGGTATAGTAGCCCCTGGCTATCCCTTTCAGTTTTATGCTACCTCTTTGGCTTACCGGGGGTTGTTCATCCTAAGACCTTGGGAAAACCAGAAATACAGGCGATTCCATCCCGTCTTTGAGGGTGTTATGTCCAGCAAGGTGTGAAGCTCACACACACATACATATACACCGCTCTCCAGCTGAACCCCGAGGGGAAAGTTTGATAACCATTTAACTCTTTCCCATTCCCTAACAATTTGTATAGCTGTATCCTATCTTATAACACTACAGGCGTCCGATGTATTCGGATCACGCCCCCTAAATAATTATATATCACAGATTACCCAGTCCCTAACAGTGTGCAGCAGTATCCAGCTTAACCTGGTAGTCATAAAGGGAAAAGTTGATATCAAAGTGGAAGGTTTGATGACTTACCTAATAAGATATTCCGTACCAAGATCTTCAAAATGCTGAATAGGTGGAATTATCTAGATCCACCTCCTCCCTCTAAGGCCGAGAACGCCAAACTCGAAGATATATTGGTCAAGTTGCGTTAGAGAAAAAACAGACTCGAAGCCAAACCTAACAACAACGTGAAGGAAATCGGGAAAACAAAGAAATATATAGCATTAAGTTGATATAGGAGAAACTGCATTACGAAACTACTCTCGAGGACGAGAGTATCTCTAAGAAACAGCGCGAGGAAACCAAGAAACTGCTCGAAGAGGTGGATAACAAGCTGAATAAGCTCGAAAGTCCGACTGTAGGAGAGATTGTTGATGCAATTGTACCGCAGAAGAAGTGATACTCATGGATACCATCCAGCTAAGTGGATAGCGAGTCTATTACTTTTCTCTTTACTTTACTTCTCAGCAACTTACTAAGTTAACACTCGATTGCATCCTACTTCCCTTAGTTATTTATTTATTCACCTTTCGGGCGGCGGTCTGCGTTTTATCCAGTCGTTTCTCTTCTTGACCTTAGGCGCAATAGTTATATACAGAGCATCGACGTCACCGTCTCTTTTCTTTTACTTTCTTGTTCAATGGCTCCTCAGTATGTCAGACGGTTATTCCGATTATCAACCTATCCTTGCTTTAAACAAGACAAGCTTGTCCACCTGAAGACAGAACACCGAGTTTACGAGTATGATCACTCCTTTGATGTACTGAAACTTGAGCTGTCTATCAAGTGTTTGTTTGCCTCCGAGGGTCTGTATACCCTGTAATAGCAATTAAAATGAGATAGAAGCTCCAATGGCTGTATACGGAGTGGGGATGTTGTGTGTACACCAGGAATGAAATTCCTGGCAGTATATTGGCGTCAAGTAGATCCCTACAGCTCCCTACAGGTAAATAGTAATCCGGAAGCGACGTTCCACACCGTTACCGCTGATATCCACGTGGTTGATGCAAAGGCTATAGAGTTTGTAGCTCTGTATCCAGTTTGGCATCGTCGATTTGAAGAGACAGGTATAGTTGAAAGGTAGGCAACACCCAAGGCACTGCGTAACGCAGCCGTCTCCCCGCTCCAGTATGCGCATGCCGTGGTACCAAGGGTGACGGATGGCGCCGTATGCTCGCCAACGAGCCAGATACCCTCCCTGGCAGACCATCTGACATCGAACGTCGCCATCTAGACGGATCTGCCGCCGCCGCTTCTCCCCGCTCTCTCTGTTTTTCCCGTTTTCCCTGTCTCTCTCCCCTTCGCGTCCAGTCCGACAATATCCCGGCTAATCCAGAAGGTGGTGTACGACCCATTTCCCGCTAAGTCGTCGCTGTGCCAGTCCGTAGCAATGATCGCGGCGGGCGTACACTCCTAGCGGCCTAGTCGATAATCAGGAAGCCGGCTGTAATAAGACGGATGAAAAGCTCCAAAACATCAAAGTATTACGCGCTATTGAGACTAAGGCCGCGAATTAGATACCCGTCCTAGAACCATCTTTATCTAATCTCGACAAATTACTTTAGGACACGATGTGCGACCATACTATGGACCTTTTCGGAGATATCATTCTCACTTGAAAGCATCCAAACGAATCGTTTGCTGTGTGACACGATGACCTCCTTCCGGCCACCGAGGAGACGAACTTATCATTTCCTGCCAGAAACGACGTCGAAGAAGTGCCGCCTGGTGTGGATGTGATGTACGATCGTATATCCATTACTCCGACAGAGTCGAGCAATTATGTAAGGAAGCTGGTGTAAAACTCATGTTTCTGGCACCCTATTCGCCGGACACCAATCCGGTTGAAGAGCTATTCGCTGAGGTCAAAGATTGTGCCAAGAACAGACGGGATGAGCATATTGGCCTCATTCGTAGGGGCTTCAGGGCCTACGTGATGTCGTGCGTGTATGTGATCGGTAGTCGGCAGGCAAGTGCACAAGGTCACTTTCCGGTACTGATCTGTAACAACAAGGGGCACCACTTCTCCAATTATATCTCTCTATTGATCTTGCCATTTTTACGAGTATATGTCCACGATCAGACAGTGTAGATATTTTTAGAAATCAGCTGATCGATCGGCCAGCCCCGAAGTCGAGCCGGTGGGACAAGTTGCTGCTGTCACTTCGTACGCATGTGACTTTCCCCTTGTCAGAGTACCGACTGAGGCCGAAGCTGACAAATGACGTAAATGCCATCTTGTCCCACGCATCCACTGTACGCAGGATCCTCTTCCCAGTTTCGACCGTCGTTCCAAAGTCGGTTAATGGGAGACTACGGATTGATCAATGGAGAAGACAAGTGCCTCCAGTGCTTCTCCCTAGCCGTTGAGAATCCTATCTCTCGGTAAGGCTCCGAGACTCCATTACTCCGGCCTACCCTGCCGTTGACACAACCGCAGATGGAGGGGGCATCGGCGGCATATCTATTCTCATGATCCTAGAGAACATCATGGAAAAGATTCGCGAAGACCACCGCCTCGACCATATCCCAAGACCATGCGAGCACTTTGACCTCATTGGCGGCACGAGCACAGGAGGGCAGGTGATAGCTCTCTCGATCCTATATTCCGGCTAACAACTGGATAGGATCATCACGATAATGCTCGGGAAGCTAGGGATGACCGTCGACGAGTGTATACAAGTGTATAGAAAATTTGCCGCGCGGGCGTTCAACCCGAAACTAACTTCGATATTTTCCTGTCGCGCAAAAGCGACGCCGCAATTGCTTGTCCAGCAATTGCACCTTAAGTACGACATTTCCGCAACACTAATGGGCGCCTTCTCTACCTCTCTACCAAAGCCCTTGAGGCCTGGATTAGACAGACAATCAGAGAGTACTGTATGAAGCAGAATTGTCACGCAGCGGAAGCAGGGCCAGACTACGGTCAAGTCGTGCCACACAGTGAGATAGAGTTCCGCAATTGGGCATGTACGAAGACGTATGTCGATGAGATGGGCAAAGATAAAGAGACACAAACGCGGCTGACGTACAATAGGGACGTGTTGGCTATCACAAAGGACGATGTGGATGCGCCGCCCACGCTATTCACAACGTACGACACGTCTGCTAGCTTTCATGGCTGCACAATCTGGCAGGCGGCGCGAGCGACCTCGGCCGCGCCGGCCTTCTTCAAATCTATCAAAATCGGTCGAGGTAGAATCGAGTTTGTCGATGCTCTCAGATACAATAACCCATGCGAAATTCTCATCGAAGAGGCCAGGCGGCAGTTCCCCGGACGGGAACAGATGAGAGTCCTAAGCATTGGCACTGGAATTGGAGCTCTCATCGTCCGAAATACTCGACTACGGATTCCCAATACGCGAAAGAAGGTAGCCGCATCGTCAAGAAGGTTGCAGAACGCCTAGATTGCCGATACGGCGAGAGCGGCCAGTACTATCGGTTCGAAGTTGATGCGGGATTGGAAGACATCACGTTATCGGAGTGGGAGAAAGCAAGCACCATCTCTGCGCATACACACAATTACTTGCGTGAGAATCAGCGGGCAGGTTAAAAGTTTGTAGACTGTATTAGTGCGGGCCTCGGAGGTAGCACGCCACAGACTGAAGACGTCGCATCGCTTGATGGAGATGGAACTGGGTTCCAAGAACTGCCGCCGGATTCGCTGCCCGCTGAAAAGGAGAGCATAGTAGCAATAGCTGGACGTGGAGCAGCACCTACTCGTTAGTACAAGTGGAATCAATACACTATCCCCGCTGCTAATAATAGAACGTACCAACTACTATATTCTTTTCCCAAGAAACAAACGCTTCGTCCGAAAGATGAAGACTCTAAATGCTCTTAAGGAGATGGTTTTATCCAAATGGAACAGAAAGTCGCTCTCGTCGGCGGACCCAAGTTGCGTTGCAGTGTGTACTGTACCATCCCAGAGTATGGACTGGTATATTCTGAACCACACACCATGTATTAGTATATTCTGCTCGCTGACTACGACAGGTGTTCCTGTCCGCTGATTTGATCCGAGTTGGCCATTGTTCGTGTCAAAACAGTCCATAACCTGCCCCCGAATTGTTTTCCACTCTTTGGTTCACAGCGTCGGGCCACACGGCCACGCCGACCATCTCATTGGTTCCCTTCTCAGCAACCAATGCAAGTTTCGGCGTCCCTCGCGCGTCTGTGTAGTCCGTCGCCATCGACGCCTTTTCTTGCCTTTCGAGATTCGATCAACTGGCTTCCCCCAAATCTCCACTTGCGATGGTCTCAGCCGCATCCAACGGTCAGTCGATGAGTCGACACCAAATCCCCGGACCCCAGGCGATTGGCGCATCGAAAACTTCGGTCCGGCGCATTTGGATCGTATTTTAGCTGAACCAGGGTCTTGCGTGGAGCTTACTTGTGCCATGCATTTGGTGCTGTGTGACCGTGTCGACGCAGCTCAGGCCCGCAACAGCGGTGCAGATGAGATAAAATCTTTCCACTCAGGTGTCTTGCGCCCTCCTGCTTCCAGGTTGGTCTCTAGGTGTCTCATTGTTTCAACGGTTGAACGCACTGATGGTGCTTGCAAGCCAGACCAGCCACCGACCCCTGATCGAACACCATGCCACGGGGATCTCCTCTGCCGCGAGAATCGAGGACCTGATTGCAACCCGATCGCATGAATTCTAAACCCCCGATCTCCCAAGAGATATCGCCTCTTCAAGAACCCTGGTGTTGATTACAAATTTGGAGTTTTTGGAAGGTGGGAATAGGATTCCAAATTTTATTAGCGTCTGTTCCCGGTCTGATGTGGTTACATCTATTCCTCTTGGACGTCATCCATCATACTCCTGGTTTGATTACTCATTTGACCCAAGACTGAGATCTTTCTATAGCCATTTCGGTGGCCTTTCTCGACCTAGCATTCGCTGGGAAGGCTGCTTGTGGACGGAAAATCGTGTCAAGACCAAAGGATCAGGATCGCGGTGTCGATGATCGGAAACAATGTCACCCTGCTACGTACAAGTTATGCGCTCAGCAACAAGGAAAGCCTATGTATGATCAAGTACCCTAGGTATCGGAAACTAGGTATGGAATCAAACCCAACATGCTGGTCCCTAACGAGCAATGCATTCCAACGGTTGAAGAAGGTCTTGTTCTTCCTTTACGGTCCAAGCCCTTCTCCTAGGTTGCGTTCGTAAGAAATGCTTTCGTTCTGGAAACCCCAATGTGTTTAAAGGCCCCCAAAAGCTCCAAAATCCTCTCAATGCCTTTTTGCCCTGACATTCTGTTGGCTTCTCCTCCTTACCCCCTCGGGCTTCTTCCAAGCCAATCTATTCCCTACACCCCTTTCAAAGAAAGCCTGATCGAGATCTTCCATCTCTGATTACCCAACAATTCCTCAGACTTATGTACAGTCCCAAAACCAATGAAATAAACATAGAGCTGTAAATGTCATTATCCCCGTCATTCTCATAGTACAAAAGTGAAAAAGGGTAGATGACTGAAGCAGCTAGGGAAAGCAGGCCGACATTTGCAACGACCCTGAACACGTTAGTGCCGAGAGTTGCCATACTTTCACCCGGGTCATTTCCGTCTTCTTTTTTGTATATCAAGGTATATGCCCAGCCAGATAGGATAGTACAGATTCCAATCCAAACAATGACGCCCACAGTTGCCCTGAAGGGCAATGGGCTTTCGCACAGCCTCCAGATCACAACGCCCAGGATTGCATATGCCAGGAGTTCGCATAAGCGGGCAAGCACGTTTTGCCACCGGGAATATCCAGTAATAAGAGGTCGAGCATCCAAAGGACCCTTTTGACCGCTCAAAATGGCCTTTGTCGAGACAAACCACCAGAGTGGAGTGAAAAAGGCAGGCACGATTATGACACCGTAGACCAAGCCATGAGTAGTCTCCCAGGAGATGTTTTGGTTGGTGATTACCGCCTACAGTGCGACTCCTACCCTAATAAAGAACAAGACCGTTATTGTCAGTTCGAGCCGTCGTAGTTGAAGGAAAGGGTGGCGGGATGCAGGAAATGGCCCTTTCAGCGACAGGAGAGCTAGTAAGGTAGCCAAGACACCCATCTCAGACTCGGGGGTTTGGGTGAGAAAATAGGACAGCACAGTAAGCATCCCGAACGACAGAAACAGGAGGGCCTCGATTATCCATCCGGAGGAGCGCGTGGCCTGGGTACTCCGGCGCAGCTTGGCGGCAAGCATATCCCAGCGGAGAGCACGAATATTGGACGGAGTCTGACGGACTGCTCTGGTCAGACGTCGGCGGTAACGCAGGACGTAAGCGAAGGTTGTTATCCCAACGGTTATTAGCAGCCACATCCACCAGGTCAACTTGTTTTCGAATTCCTGGTGAGACATGTAAGCGTGCACTCGGAGATTATCTGCGGGAGGAACTTCTATGACTGCTGGGGACTCACATTAATGTTCATTCCAAATATACCGGCAACAAAAGTAGGTGGAATGAAGAGAAAGGCGAGGTTCGTAAGTCTCGTAACGACCTCGGCCTGCTCAATAGCCTTCTCGCTCTCGAGGATGCTCATGGCAGACATGAGGATCTGGTATGTGCCTTCAACTCTGTGCATCATGACCTCTAGCCTTTTTGCCGCCGATCTAAGGACTTTGGGCTCTTTGAGGACGCCAGCAAGATACTCAATGGTTTCCATCTGGTAGAAAAGATGGTTCCTCCATCTCGGCGGATAATCTCTCCAGCTCTGAGGCACTTCAATCCCTCTCTCCATGGTAAGCTCAATCTCATCGAGCGCGGTGTGTAAGGCTGCGAGAAACCTGGCCTGGTCGTTAAGCACAAGTTTCACGATGGCATTCTTTACGGTGTCGAGCACACTGTCATTGTTGACCGATGTGGTGGGTCGAGTATTACGGATGATAGAGATAAGCCTCTCAAGATAATTGTCGTCTTCTTGAAATGAGTTTGACGTCTCTGACGTCTCGTCGCGGTTACCGCCTCTTAGGAGATTGTAGCGGACTTTCTTGATACGATGTCGCCGGGGCTGGTCGAACAAAATGATGCCTATGCTGGCGGTTAGTTCATCCGACGAGATATGACCAAACCCACTCACAATGTGATATCCCATCCGAAACTTCATGATAGAGCGAAATGCACTCGTTTGCCGCATGAACCATTATCTTTCGAGCAGCAACTGTGAGTCGCGGTTTTCCAGGCAAGGGCCTCGGAGTCCCTTCGGTGCCCTCCACCCCTAAATCAGTTGACGCCAATCTCTGAGCTCGCTCCAGGTCACTCTCAGCTCTAGTGACTCCAGTCCCCGGCTTTTTTGCTGCCCGGGTTTCTCCCACAGTCGAATCCGCGGCCTGTACTCCCTCTGGGGTAGTAACGCTGCTACCATCCCTCACCTCCTCCTTGCCGTCATCATTATCCTCGTACTCTGATAGTGGGTTATATAGTCGATATGGCTCCGATATACGGTCATATCGTTCATGATCTAGTTGCGACAAGATAGGGTTGGCATCGTCAACATTAAAAGGAGTCTTGCGGCGTCGGAGCCTGTTCTCGCGCAACCATATCTCCTTGGCCTGCAGTGCTTTCCTAGACCACTTGGCCAAGAGAATGTTTCGGTTGTCTCCAGACCCCCGCTGATCTGAGATAGGTTATCGTAGCGATGAATGTCGAAAAAGTCGTTCGGGACGGTGACGGGAACTTTTTCGCGAATTTCCGAGATGGTGGATGCGGATATTCCCTCAACGAGGTGCAGATGCGCGATTGCTTGCTTCGTCGCACCCTTCGCGGTGTCATCGCCTTCATGAATCTGTCCGTCTTGGAGAACTGTAAATGACTTGATGGCGGAAACCGGGCGTTCGGGTTCCATTTCATTTTCTTGGAGCCCATGTTCCTCCATCCTGATGTCTAGGTACGCTGATAATGTCTGAAGGGTTGTCAATAGTTTCTTCCGAGGGAATCTTTAAATTTTCATTCTCACAAACGCAGCGTTAGAGTCACAGTCCAGAGTGCCAAAGGCCAGGTCGGGCTTTGAGAGCCTGATGACCCCAGGAATCAGTTCAGAGGACATGGCTGGGTTTGCCGCCCACCACTTGCGATGTCGGACAACCATGATGGGAAATCCCGCAGCTTAAAGTCTGCATCAAAGAGTATCCAGTAGTATCCCGAGGCTTTGCTGAGGGGTACCAACAGCCCTGTCACCACCAATTGTTTCGTCACAAACCTGGTCCAGCCTGGGCCCCGTGCGGCCTAAGCGCCGACGCTATGCAGGTCGTTGTGTCAGGGGAGATCACGGTGTTTTGTGTGGTAAAACCCCCCCTCCCGACACCCCCCGCCTCTAGTCTCTGACGCACAGCCTCATTCTTCTGGCATGGAGAGGGGGCGAAAGTCGTTGTGGCCCGAGCGTTGTAGGTGCGGGTCTGTGGTCGTTACGAACATTTAACCTCTCATATCATTTTATTCTATACCAAAAAAAAGTCACCATTTTCAAACATCATTTATTAGTTTATAATAGAACTTGATACTATATAAAGGAATATTAAAATTTGCTTTTGTGAGCTCGATCTAGTAATACAGAGCTATTTTAGTTTTCATTTAACGTACTTTATCAGTGAGTAGAACATATTAGTGAGTAGAACACTGTCAGAAGGTAAAGACCTCTTTTTTATCTAGCACAGAGCAAAGTGAGAAACGGAAGGTTGGGATGGAACTACTTAACCTGTGAGAGCAAGAGACTCTTACAACAAAAAGAACAGTCAGCAAATACAGCGGTAGATAAGTAGATAGATAGAGTAAACGTTTAGGGTTCAAATCGCAAGTGCAAAGCGATTTTCAAAGTAGGTGCAATTGATCGTATGTTTTAATTGTGTGTGTGTGTACGTGCCTGCGTCACTACTTGGTCTCCTTCCAGGATTTGGAGACGAAGGCGAACCTCTCTCTTATCCTTATCTCCTTGCATTGAACTACTAGGATCCAGATCCACGGATATGGGTCCGGGCGTATAGATCTCTATTGATATATAAGCTTAGAAAATACAAAGAGCTAATGTGCTTTATAAGCGAGCCGAACATATAAGCGAGTTAAACACTCTCTATCACACTATAGCAACTATCCTCCATTGCCACACCACCACATTATGAACCAACGATAATTACATCAGAGACAGCTGAATCAGATGCTTCTGCAGCCTCTTGGAAAGTGCGAGCATTATGGCCAGGCTTGCCGCACACACCACAGCACCGAACCCTCCTACGACCCTCCCCTGTACTACCATTATCTGGCTGCATTTCTTGCACTCCCTCCCTACCCACAGTCCCCTGACCCAATATATCCTGTGCATCCTGTACAGCAAGTGACCCTCCAAGCTGTACACGCGTTTTTTTTTTTTTTAGCTCTCCGGCGCTTGCTTAATGCTTTGTTGGCCTTACAGAGCAAAGAGACCTTTGACCGAAGAAGAGCCGTCTCGTGCATTACAGCTATCGTACTCTTGGTAAGCTAGTCCACAGCAGTCAATATTGAAGTCGGAGAGCTATTTTGATGGTTGGTAATACGAGTCTTGATAAGCGTTGACTGCGAGCCAGGGTTGTACAGTGCTATGCTGTAAGGTTGGAGGTATTGGTGTACGAAGCTTGGTATCTATTAATATATAAATAATAATAATAATAATAATAATATAAGCTGGGAATAAAGTAAATAAAATAAGAAAATAAGATAAGGGTTAGAGATAAGGGTCAAAGTGATGGCTAAAATTTGGGCCAGAATTTTGCTACCTAGATTTGCCACCTAGTTTGCCACCTAACTCTCTATCCAAATCCACCATCCACTTTACTACCCAGCCTCCCTGCCCGCAATTTAATTGAGACTGCAAAACTGGTTTTTACCCCTGCACCTACCACCACAGACATCATCATGGCCAACAAAACACCACAACCTTCGACTTTCCCATCTTTGTACTCATTTTCTAAGGTAGTAAGAGCTTCAACAAGGTCATCATGGGTTATGCGCATTTAATGACCCCAAAAAAGGCCCGTATTCAGGGCACCTGCGACTTCCTCGATAGGCACCGTATTTCCTACAGCCACAACGATATCTTTCGATTCCACGGCACAAGCAAGGCTACTGGGTGGAGGATTCTCTCCCAGCCGAGGATTCAGGACGGCCGCACCTACTATTCGCTGTACCCGGCCGACACGCGCAGTCGTAAGAGAAAGATCACCCCGGAGATGCTCGCCCAGATCGAGAGGTTCATTGACAATAACGGGTTCGACGGCTATACAGTTCCTTGGGCTGGACTCCCGGCAGCTGCGGGCCTCGATATCGACGTTTCTGCCGATACCTGTCAAAAGGGTCAGGCGCTAGTCCAAGGATCAGGATCACAGGATCTAGTGCAGGAGTCAAACCCATGTATTCTAGTCAGCTAAAGCAGGCTGGCAGCTAACTGCGCCACTGTACGGACGTCATCCTGTACGCGTATCTCGTCTATAAAAGGAGCAATCTCTCTAGTAAAGATAGACGAGAAAAAGAACAGAACATAAGAGGGACAATCAACACAATCAAGAGAAGACATATAAAAACCTCAACTGTCATTTCCCAAGATTCAGAGGTGCCGTGTTTCCGACAATACCGTTCGCCGAGCTGTTAAGGATCTAAACCTCCGGATGTGTATTGCCTGTGAGAAGAAATATACCTCCCCAGCTCTCTGCAAATGCCGTTGCGAGTATGCGCGGATAATGCTCGAGAGGTACCCCGATTCTAAAGACTAGCGGTATATCCGGTTCTCTGATGAATGTCACTTCGGTTGGGGTCCTCAAGGAAAGGTCCGGGTCATACGACGGCCGTGGGAAAGGCACTGCCCAGACTGCCTTCTCGAAAGGATATACCAGCCGAGAAGGACCTAAAGAGGTTACATTGTTGGGGGGCGGTAGGTTATGACTTTAAGTCTGACCTAGTTTAGTACGATGTACCAGGCAATTCGAATGGCAAGATGTCTATGCAGGTATATCGCGACCAGATTCTTGAGCCAGTTGTAGGCCAATGGCTACGTGACGGCCACTCTTTCGTCCTGGAGGAAGATAATGATTCAGGCCACGGTACCTCAAAGTCGAAGTCGAATATCGTCCGTACCTAGAAGGAACAAAACGGTTTGGACTACTTCTTCAATTGTGCTTCGTCACCAGATTTCAGCTCTATTGAAAAGGCATGGCAAGGGCCAAAACAGTATGTAAGAAAGCGGCCCTGTTGGGACGATGACATCGTTAGGGAGCTTGCAGAGGAAGGTTGGGCCTCTGTTAGCCAGGAAAGCATCAACAAATGGGTAGATTCAATCCTACAGATCTTCAAAGATTGCTTAGAATTAGAAGGGAGGATGACTGGCAATTGAATATATATATTAGTATCGAAATTGCAGCTATTTTGAGTGTATTATTGATGGTTGAGTGTGTGGGTGGCTGTTTTGCAGTCTCAATTAAATTGCGGGCAGGGAGCCAGCTCGTATTCAAGTTGCCACCTCCTTTTAAGAGGCCCACTTTTATCCTGAATTAATAATCAAAGTTCTTTGCTTAGAAATCAGTTCTGTCGGAAAGCACGGCACCTCTGAATCATAGAGAAATGACAGTTGAGGATCTTGTGTGTCTTGTCTTGATTGTCGCGTCTTCGCTGTCTATCTCTGCTGGCCCTGGAGGAGCGTATTAACGCTTTCCTGGTCCACCTCGGAGAAGCGCAACTGTTATTGTACCGTCATCGTGAGTCAAGGAGTGCGTTAGGAGTAGGAAGAACGACGAGAAAGTGGAGATGAAGGGGGATTCTGGTTTTTTTGGGGGTTGGGAGGCTACGACGGCATGAGCGAGCCAGGCCAACACCGAGCCTCGAGGGTCGGACGCAGTTGGTTCGCATCCCCACAGGGGACGGGATCCTGGCGCCGAAAATGCATCTCCATCGCGAATGCGCGGGAGGTGTTCTGGAGATGTCCGAACCTCACTGGTTTTCCGCGACCCGATGTTTGAAGGTGATGAGGTCCATAAAGGAGAACTTGAGCGGACTCAGAGATGGTTCGAGTCTGTCTGGGAAGCTATTCTATCGGCCAACGAGTCTTACGAGTGTACCCAAGGTCCCCCAGCCAGAGTCCACCTCCCAGATGCTCTATACGAGCCCAACCTCAGTAGTTGGATTGATTATGTCAGCGAGGTGCATCGCCGATGGGTCCAAGTTTCTCCGGAAGAACCCAAAGTGCCAGGCCCGTCGGCGGACTGGGACGAACGTCGTGTTTGGCTGGCCGCTCAAAAAGCGATTCTCGCTTATACAACGCCAATTACTCGCCGGAATAGCCTTCTAGCGATAAAATCACGGCTTGTACGACTAACCAAGGCTATTTCAGACTACGGCAAAGCCTATTGTGTGTCCTGTGCCATGCATTACTATTCCGCCCGCGTCTTACTTTCTCTGCTCGCGTCCTCGGCACCCGCCTTTGCAGAGGAATGCTGGGTCCTCCTATATTATGGACGCGAACAGGACATCAGCGACGAGAGCGAGTCAGAACATCATTTCGACGAAGACCTCATTCGGGAGATCATAGAGGAGGATGAGGATCTTTCGGGCCGGCATCTTCCAAGACATGGTCAACCGGATACGCTACAGTCGATCTTCGACCAGCCATTCCCCGTTGTCAAGCAAGGCCTCTCATCAGAGGCAAAGGACCTTTCTGGTTAAGCCGCGCTTGGCGCAATGAGAAGAACCCTTTTGATCCCGCGGCAAATGCACACCTTTACATCTTGACATCCCCAAATTCAACCCCGGAAACGGCATCCGCGCGACCGGCTGCCTGGCCTAAAGGGTGTCCTCCCCCGTTCTTTCCCTTACCGCTCCAACATCGTCCGTTCGCACGGTCAATCACCTCGCCTTTCATCAGGGCTATATGTCAGGGGATTCCCTGATTCCCCGTTCCTGTCCTTACGGTTATGTCCTATGTTTATGGTTATCAAATATGCCTTTGCTCATGTCACATGTCTCTGTTCTGGCACTTGATTTCTGGCGCACGCCGTCACCTGTCATCTAGTTCTTGCTACCTCCGTAGCAATCTCAATCTTGTATGTGCGAGCTGACCTGGACCTTGGTGCCCGCCACACTACGGCATGAGGATTCAATTCTCAATCTCTATCGCCGGGACACGAAGGGTCTTCGTCTTTCGTTCAGATAAGGATGTCTACTAGGGGGTGCGTCGTAGGAATAAGAATGCACGAAAGGCCGACCTGATGTCTGCAGATATTCGGCGGAGTAATGCTGGATATAATGAGCATAATTATGTGTATCAAATATTAATTTAAATGGGATCTGACGTCAGCATACAAATGTTCAGTATAATTCTGTTGAAGTTACGATATACTCATTACATCCCGTCTCATTATGGGTCTTGCGTAATGGGAAGCTGGGAAGTGGCGAAACTCGGGCTCGGTCTTGCAACGCGATTGCGCTCTGGGAAAATTAGGGAGATTTTCAAAGGAACAATCGCATTTAGGGACGGGGCTCTGGTAAGGGAAAAGTCAATCTTGGAGATTGGTGCTAGGTGGAAGATTCAATGACTCAGACGTAAGGCAATCTTTGAGTTCTAGCATGTTGAAGTCGCGCAAAGTTGACTATCCCAATCCCGTCCGTGGTCGGTGAAATTGCTGAACCGTGGCTGGCTTGTGGAAATACGGAAATATGGAGAAGGGAAATGCAATATTCTGACCACATCCAGCTCTTCAACCCCTTGTCTCGATATCCCGGCGCCCACAGTAAACCCAATAACTTTCTAGTAGACGCCGTCGACAAAATCTACGACAATCGCCTTCTCTACTAGATCACCAATACTCTTGACGAATGCTTGATGAGTGGGGTCTGTCGAGACGTAATAGTCTCTGTCCTCGACTGAATCGAATTCGACCACAAACCCATGCGTGGCGCCGTTCTTTTTAGACAGACAAGCTGGATTAGCCAAGAACTAACGGGACTCACTATAGCAGTAGCTATCTATTTACCCACCTGAAGCCCTTCGGGCGAATTGTCTTTTCCTCCCTTCAGGGACTTGATGTAGATGCTGTTGGAAGTTGGGTGCAAGCACGTTTCCTTGAGCGCTAGGAAACGATCGCAAGCCTAGATAAACACTCAGTTCCTTTCGTACCTCGAGTTGCGAGACCTTGTGTCACGGGTGGAAGTAGATCCATACCGCTTTCACATCTTCCGGTTTAGCGTCCGCCTTGAATTGAAAGAGAACTGTGTGGGTAACGGACATGGTTTGGTGATGGACGTACGGCAAAGGTACAGCGCAATAGGGAAGGGAAACTAAAGGTTATGGTCGCTCGTGTCATTTGCAGGTACGATATAAAACTACCGACGGTTGTCGAGAGCTTTCCCCGCTTCTGCACGTGAAGGGTGACATCCGGTGTGCAAAGACCATTGTAATCGAGAGCCACAGGCAAGGTACCGAAATGCCTCATCATCCTAACCCTTGCAGCTGGACATATATAGTAGCTAAAAAAAAGCCAAAAAAAAAAAATCAGCTAGGAAATAGGTAGGTGACATGTATTCTTGACCGAGAGCTTCCTGCTCGTTTACCTTGGTCAGAAATTCCGAGTGATAAGTCCACACCACCCATGCCCGTTTCCCCAGAAGGCCAACCAGAAAACCGCAAGATCGAGATTGCCTAGCACCAAATGGCCTAGAATACCTTTAGAGTCAAGCGGGACCTACTATGACACACGGTACATATATCATATATCTAGTATGCAGGGACTCTGTTCCATTCCAAGGCAGAGACTCCGGAATATAATGACAACGTGTCTAGGATGATCGTTAGTGACTGGACAAGGCCCAAGTGCCATGTAGCGTATATTTGAATATACACAACCATGCCGTCGGCGCACAACGTTCATTGCCGGCCGCTTCACTCAGGCCCATCAGCAGAATGTCGGACAGGGTTTATTATACTTTCCTCAATTTCAAGGTTATTTGGATGCCCCTGCAGAGCAACCTGGATCACGCTAAGGACGATGCTGACTCCACAAAGTATGGCGACGGGCCAGAACGTCCAGAACTGTAGAGTGTCCTCCTATGGGATGGGCCTAGAACGCTGTACTGCAATACCGGCAGAGAAAAATAATGCAGCTTCTAAGGAATGAGGCTTGGGTTCGATGCGATAACAGTCATTGGTATTATGGGTTTGTACTAGTAGCTTGTCAGATGGATCATGATTCCCGGTAACCTGGGTTCAAAGTCCAGGCGTATAAGCTACCAGACGGTATTTCCTTGCCCAAACTCCTGCCTTAATACCGCGAGAACCCCTCGGAACTTGATTCGACGAGACGGGCACTTCCCGTAGGGGATAAAATAGTAGCCCAAAGGCCTCTCTCGTATGGCGACACCTCTGGTCTGCATACCGACCGTGTTGACGATCTGCGTGTGAGGTATGGGAATACGGGTGGCGAATTGTACTACCACACAAGCGGCAAAAAATAAACAACCGCGGCCAAGTACACTGCCTCCGGGCCGCGCGCGCATTTGGGCACAAACTCGGACCACTCGGGCTTTCCCGCGCTTTGGGCCTGAGGCCTCATCGATCCAATCGCGACATGCCCGCCGCGCTCTTTTTGAGGCGAACCGTGTGGTATGACCCTTACATCCGTGTGGCGTCATCAGACCACCACACCACCACACTTCCGTTTGAGAGATAAACACAATAAAAACTGCGCCAGACCTCCACAGACATGCGGAAGTCGTGCATGACGGGAACCCCATATCGAAGTGGCACCTACTGACCAAAGAATCGCAACTGAACCACACCTGGATAGCTGTGCACCAAATGGCTGATACCAAGGGTCCCACGGGCCCGCCCTCCGAATTCTTGGCTGCATGCCCTAAATTCCGGATCTTGGTGCTGGGAAACCCCGAATCGACCAAGCAGGAGCTCTTTAGCAAGATCTTTGGTGTTGACCTTCCAAAGGTATGCGCATGCGCAGGTGGTGGCGGCGGTGGTGTTGGGCGTGACCCTTGAACCCTGGACCCTGGTCTGCGGCAGTCGTCTAATGCACTCATGCTGATGTCGGTAATGGGCGCACAGAAATTAGTTGACGCTGCCTTCAGCGGGAGCCAGGGAATTGAGACGGAACTCGACTTGCAGGGCCAGAACGAGCGCCTGGCGATTCACACATCCCCCAACTTCTGGGCCGACGACGAGCGCGTCTACGACCGAGTGCACGGCTTCCTCGTCTCGCGTTCTACTCCCTCGACGAAGCAGGAAGATCGTATACACTGCATATGGTACTGCGTCGCGAGCGAGGAGCAGAGACCCGTGGGAGAAGTTGAAAAGCGCTTCTTCAACGGTCTGGGCTCGTTCGCGCCGCACGTCCCCCTGGTCCTCGTCTTCACCAAGTACGATGAATTCGTGAGCAAAGTCAAGCTCGACTGGTCGCGGGACGCCCAGGAGCAGGGTCTGTCAAAGGTTGCTGTGTCGCACATACTCCGAGACTTGTCGTCGAAGAAGTTTGAGAAGCAAATCGGCAAGAAGTGGGATGACGTTCTGAACGAGACCATCCAACGCGTCTGCGTCTCGAGCGGCGACAGCGAAGACGATACGAGGAGCTTCGAGGAGCTCGCCGGGGTCACACTCGCCGGCCTGCAGCACAGCAGCGTTAAGTTTGCCTTTGCGGCAGCGCAGAGGAACTCTGCCGCAATATCCACCCAATGTGAGTTCGGATCGCTCCCCTCCCGGTCACAGCGGCAGCGCATAAACCTGACCCTGAATCCCCAAACTAGTCTGCGCCGACACGGCAGCGAGCTACTTCGAAGTCGACACGGGTCACGCCCGCAAGATGCACGGCGTCGACATGCGGGATATCCTCCCCAACTTCTTCTCCAAGGCGGTGCAGCTCTTCAACATGCGCGACCCGGCCGCCGTCCTCGCCGACGCCGCGCTCCTCCCCCGCGTCCTCGACGAAACCTTTGACTCGTCCCAGAAGCCCCTCCTCGCCGAGTGCCTCGGCCGAAGCGGCACCGAGTCGGGCACCATCCTGCTGAACCTCAGCCCGCACGAGCGCGCCGTCCTCCTCGCGCAGGCCCTCGCGGGCGTGGTGCTCTTCCTGCACCGCCTGGCCGGCGCGCAGTGGCCGCACCAAGACGCCCCGGGGGCGCCGAGCGAGCTCACGCAGCGGGCGATGGCGCGCGAGCTCGAGACGGTCCGGCTGGGGCGGGAGAAGAGGGAGGTGCTCGAGACGGTCGAGGCGAGCACCGTCTTCACGACGTGCTCGCTGCGCAAGGAGATAGCCGATCTCATCGTGCGCGCGATCCGGAACGCCGACAAGTTCGAGGCGGCGCACCACCACGGCGCGTCGAGGGCCATCGTCGTCGAGGACGACTCGGAGCTGCAGGAGATTTCGCTGAGTTTTGTGAACGACAAGGGGCCCGATGATATGGTGCTGCCGTGCGGGTTGACTATATTGCCGCTGAACTGAAGGAGGCGTATAATGTGTGTGTAAGTGTGAAATATTGAGAGTGGTTAGGGCGTACTAGGGATGGATTTGGAATATTTTTCTGCTGGGATCTGTAGTTTCTGGCCATCTCGGATGCTCGACTAGTAGATCAACTCAATGACTTGATTACTGTACCGTTCGCGTTATGGCATGAACTGTATACGACAACTTGTCACAGGTGTTGTATAACATCTGAATAACTGACTGATGTAAAGTTGGGTTAGATTCTGGAGACAACGGGCAAGAAAAAAGGCGGGAAGCTGGTAGGTAAGTGGAGAGCGGAAACGGGACTCGAGAGATAAAAAGGGAAATAATCCGGCGATTGTAATTGCCAAAAGTGGCAAAAATCTCTCCCGCCGGGAATTGAACCCGGGTCTCGAGCGATGTCAGTTCTGGGTGACAAGCTCACATACTGACCACTATACTACGGAAGACTTGCTAGTGTGAGCACCAGCCGTAGTGAGGAGCTGTTGGAGGAACGGGAGGATAGGTCGCCTTATAAGGTAGGGCAATCTACCCCGCTTCCCGCAACGCCCATTCCCTGGACTGGGCTCTAGACCGTCAAAAGGCAAACCATTGTGCCCCCTGCCTGAGCTGGCGTTTGTCACTGGATGGGCTGTGCAGATGTAGTGTATTCGAAAGGTTTCTTTCCTCCCTTGGCCCCCGAGATATTCTTCGCCAAGGTACAGATTGTGACGTCATACGCACTTGTTGATAGCCGAGATCACGGCCAAGTGGAGCACTGGGTGAAACCGAAAACGGTAGAATCTGCTCAGGCAAGGGGAGCGCACACTACCGCAATGCAATCTTGCAAGTTGGGGCTGCTTTGGTGGTTGTGACAGAAAGGAGAAACGTACGGGGATGAATTAGGGGCAGAAAAAAAAAACATACAACACCAGGGATTCGCTGGTCGTCACCGACCCAACTACTAGTCTGGCCCTCACAAGCTTATCTAAGGGAAAGCGGACGGGATCCCGAGTTTTCCAATGTGTCCTAGTCGTAGGTGCAAAGTATGCCGAATTTGGGAGCCCTAGTGCCCAGGAAATGGGATGATGAGTTCCGGAAAATGGGATGCATCTGACGCTGGAAAGACCCACGGACCTTAGGACAAGATTATTTTGTAATTCCAGGGTTAGGGTTAGGTCGCCATAACGGATGCAGCTAAAACGGCAGCTCTTGGTACCGTTCTGGAGACGCTACTCCCAGATGTATCTTGTAAGAACAGGCTAGAGTCTAACGAATGGGATTGCGCGGAAAATGCGCGCCAAGCTCGCACAAGCCCGCCAATGAGAGGCAGTGTGCCCATCAATGGTGGATCTCTTCCGTCTGTTGACTTGATGGCTTTTCAGCGGTCTCTAGGATTGGCATTTTTTGGATGTCTGGTACTGCATCCATAGGAGGAGGACCTTGGTCATTTGGCCCTGACAGAACCAAGTCTTTTGGTAGTCGCTCTCTTACAGATGACTCTTTTGGCACCTCCCCCATTAACGGGACCTCGTCTTGTAATGTCCTCTCTAGCTCTTGGACCTGGTCTGTAATATCCTCTCCAGCTCTTGGACCTCGTCTTGTAATGTCCTCTCTAGCTCTTGGACCTGGTCTGTAATATCCTCTCCAGCTCTTGGACCTCGTCTTGTAATGTCCTCTCTAGCTCTTGCGGAAGAGGTTCTGAGAGGGCTCTCTGCTCGGCGGCTCCAAAGGAGTGTCCCGCCTTTCTGGTGTGGGACGCTGCTTTCCACCCACTGTCTGGGGAGTATTGTCACCTGTCATGTAGGTCTTGGGGGCATCCTGCGTATTCTCCGGGACGGAAACAATGATTGCCGAAGATTTCTTGCTGGGCGAAGCATGAGTTTGTATCGAGTCGTGCATGGGTATCCAGCTCGCGGGGCACGCAGAAGGGTCAGAAGGGTATTCCACTGTTGGTCCCACTAACGTTAGTGCAAAACCACCAAACTTCGGCTCAGGATTTTGCATGCTATGTGCTTCCATCCACCAGCCTCTTCATCCTGTCAAGGGAAGCCTTGGCGTTGGCACGTGGCCAAGAGAGACCAGCTCTTTCCATGTGTTTGTGCCAGTTGAGAGCCGCGTAGCGAACGAAAGCGTGGCTCTGGATTCTCCTCCGAACCTTCGATTCCCAGACGTCCATCGTGTTAGATGTCGGCGCTGCCCCAGAATTGTCAAAGTAGGCCATGTTGAGGTATGCAATGCAGATGTCTGCGAGGATTGAGTGTGAGGCCCTTTCACTCAGTTTGAGGCCCAAACCACCGCCGAGCTCTCCTCCATCTGTCAACAAAATTGACCGGAGACACCGGTGCGCTAGCTCCAGCCGCTCATCCCGGAACTTGACAACATGCCCGAAAAACACTTCCATCCTGATCTTTACATTATCGTCCAGGGAATACTCAAACTGCCTAATGTCCCGCAAGAGAACATCAAACGTTTTAGCGTCTTCCAAGTTCCGCGAATCTGGCTTCATCATCATCCCCAACGCGTAAGCGATGCTGAACTCGGCACTCTTCAATGGCACGTTCTGAAACAGAGCCCAACGAAGAACTTGTACAAACAGTTCGGGGTCTTGCCGTTTTTTAACAAGACTTTGCAGGATGAGGCGATAAAGGTCCTGCACGTCGTGCGGCAGCTGTCCCACTAGCCACACCACATTCGTCTCCCCGGCCATGGGGCTCCGGCTCAGATACTCCACGATTTGAGTCGCCCATGAGCAACAGCCCCTCGAGCGATTTGCGGTAATCGCACATGCGTCTTCCTGTGCTGAAGTGGACGATTTGGCGGATTTTCCCAGAAAGCCCAATATCTTCCCCAGGCCCGTTCTCAAGGTTGTCTTGATATCCTCTTCCGTATCTTCAGGTGTGACAAGGTACTGGTTAAATCCGGATGCAGAGAGTTGGGTTTCAACTTCCGGATCTTTCCGCGACAGTAAGAGGATACGAAATCTCGGGGTTTTTGGTCCGCTGTTGTCACCTATTTCGGGATTTTCGGGTTTCAATTTCACAAGATTCTTCTCAAATTGTCCGAGACAGTCAAGACATCCCATCTTACACTCATCCCGGAGCTCATCCAGCCCATCTACAATTAATGCCAGGGAGTGACGCGCGGCAACTTTAGCCATTGTGTTTGGCCAGTGCGTTAGGAGCAAATCGCGAGTCCACATCTTTGGGCCCAGTTGCAAACGCTGGGACATCTCGGGTAGGATATCTCGAATTATGCCTGGTTCCAGATGCAAGGCTTGATGAAGTGTGGCTCGCATTAGGGATTCGAGATCACCGCGTCCTGGGGTGGAGTTGCTCAAGAAACAGTGGATAGTCTCGAGAGGCTTGGAAGACAGGGTGGCAATCAATGTGCTTGGCTAGAAAGCTCTTGCCGACACCCGGTTGACTGTGCACCCAGAGTTTGTGCCTTCCTGGCTGGCCATATAGCCAGTCTTTGAACTCAGCTCGCTGAAGGATCCAGGTGCAAGTTCCCGCTGTCGGCTCTTTGTCCAGAGAATAACAATGAAACTCTTCAGAACAAAGGGAAATAATGCGCCTTCCTCTCTTCTGTGGTGAGTTCATCTAGCAGTAGTCAAGAAGGAGGGGGTACAGTTAGCTTGGTTGTTGCTCCGTAGATATGTGCCAACTGGTGGGCTTGACGAACCGATTGGCTTCGGCGTACTGTCGATCAACCGTTTCACGCCGGCCGACACTAGCCGGAACTTCTCATCATCGGCATATCCAAACTTGCACAATTCAAGATGGTCCCCCGACATGTAGGAATGCTTCTCCCTATCGATATCGTGAATTAACCCTTGATCTCGTGTGACAAACTGAAAAAAAAAAAAAAAAAAAAAAAAAAAAAAGTGTTAGTGCATTGCCGCCAGAGGCTTCCAGGCAGTTGTGGAAGCCAATTCAGGTCAACTTACAACATGCTTCACACCGTCCATGGGATCATCCTCCACAAAAGACTCAAACTTCATTTGCCTCTGGACTGCTTTAAAGTCCTCCGATACTTTAGAGAGTGTTGAGCTGTTAAGCCTGATCTGTTGGACCATTGTGTGGGTCGGGTTGACGTTCTCTCCTGGAGCATTGCGCCGCAGAACACGCTCAGTAAAGAGGGGCCACGCTGCGTCATCCATTTTCCACTGGGGGGTTGCAAAGAACATCTACAAGTAGTACCGTGTTAGCGTTTTCAGCATTCGCTGGGCACAGAGAGTTAAGATTTCTGAACTTGCAATCCCACGGCTTGCCTGCAATAGGGGCTTATATTGCTGCCTGCTGCAGGCTAGCCGAAGCGCCTGTTTGATGATGGTTCCCCCCAGGCTGTGGCCGATGAAGATGATGGGTCGCACCGTGGCGGCCTCATCGTCTTCCCGACCATCGCGCAGTTTGCAAAGTAAGTCCATAGCGTGCTGCCTGATGCGTGCTGTGCTTGTCGTGCCGTAGATTGATGCATTGTAGCGAAACGAGTGGACGCGAATGTCAGGCACGTGTTTGGGCAGGAGATCCCGGGGCCATACACAGCCATCGGCGGCTTGCCAACTTTTGATGTGTCTTGGGAATGCAGGGGCACAAGGGCTGAGAACGCTTCAACGTCGGGGTGGATGTTGTTTGTCGCCATCCTGCTTGACCCTCAGTCGTGCTCGGTGTTAAGAACGGGAACACCGAGATTCCAACCCGTTCGTTGGGCAGCTCTTGCTTGGGGTTCTACCCCACTTCTTGCAGCCCCAACTTTCAATCGCTTCGATGTGATTTGTTCCCCGTCGCGCGCAGCTCCTGCCAAATTAAATCGAGCTACTCCTCCTCCGGTATAATAAAGGTTAGTTCGGTACAAGCCCCACTTCTTTCCTTCAGCGGTATAGCCACTGAAAATACAGGGCACAAAGGTCAAGGTATCCAATCATTTCGCAGCTTTCTACAGCGCCCAGAGGCTTGGTCACAAAATCGTGTCGAGAAGTTGGAGAGACTGCTGAATTTATGGCCAGGAAGTACTGGCCCGTAGAAAGTGCTAGAAAGAATACATCTGAGATGTGGCGTTGATCGGCCCTGAAGGGTGCTGCTAGATGCGGTATGGCGAGTGGGCCTTGTAACCGCGGCTAACATTTAATATGCCGGCGGAGGAGTACATGCTAGGCCCCCTAGTGCAAACGTCAATGAAGCGACGGGCAGATCGAGGTGCAAGTCCCTGAATATATGGTGGGCTTCCCCCTAAATTGGCCGGATTTCTACTATTAGTTCCTTGTTGTAGATCCGATAGCACCCTGTCTGATACCGAGACTAGATGTTGGGAGGGGTTCTTGGTCCGGCAGGCTTTTCGTAATGCAAGCGGTGCTGCTGCGGCGGCGATATGTAATCCCGTATTGAACATCTTCAACTCTAGCCGAGGAGCCCAGAACATGGCTACTGCCCTGAAGGAAGGAGAGGGGTTGCCCAGCAAGGAGCCCAAAGAGGCGAGATTGGGGGTAGTGGTCGAGTGAGTCCTTCCCTTTGGATAAGTTGTCAGAAAGAAGGGGTCTTGGCACGAGGTTAAAAGGGTCGAACCCAGACACTCTAGACAGCTCGCGTGAGAATGCCTTGCACAGCCAGCAATCCAACCGCCAGTATTGATAGTTGGTTCATGCAAAGAGGTCTATAAAAGAGGAGTTCTGGCTTTGCCAGAAACCCACGAACAATCAAGTTCACACACAATCATCACAATACAACCTCATCACACACGTGGATAAAAGGTGCCGTGCTTCTGACAGGTCTGTAGGTATGTGGCCGTTGCCAGTTAAAGTAGTGGTTCCAGTCTTGATTAATTTGTCAATCCCCGGGGCATATAGTGTAAGAATTCTCTCATTGCGTCCTTGTCTTCCTCCGAAATCCAAAACATCGGGCAGGAGTAGTGTTCGTAGTAGTATTGGAGATTAGGCGCCTGACTGTGCGTCCATGCTGCACCTCGTCTTAGGATGGGATAGTGTAGTCTGGCTGTGTCCAGAAGGTGTAGCAGTAGTGTCCTGGGATCCCCAGGATCATTGGGTTCCAAGTCCTTCCTGCTACTCGCAACTTTCGGTGCGTGGAGAGCGGAGGAAAATATGTAGTAGAAGTCAGGGTCGCCGTCAAGCATAAGTTGAGCGAGGCGTGAGCCCCCTTCGAAAAAACAGTCTTCTGCGAAGAAATCGAAAAAACCGAATTCTTCGAAAAAACCGGCTTCTGTGAGAAAATCGAATTCTTCCAAAAAACCGGCTTTTTCGAAAAGAACGGCTTCTGTGAGAAACCGCCTTTTTTGAAAAAAGGGTCTTCCCTGATACAGTCAGGGCTGATACTCCTGACTCCCAGAGCCGCAGTGAAGATGAGATTCGAATACCCCAACTCTGCGGCGTTCTTGTCGACTGTGAAGAAGCGAGCGGGTCCCTCCTGTATTCTTCTTGATTCCAGGAACTCCCAGACGGTGTAATGAGCAAAGGATAGTTTGTCAGGTAATTAGACTGTACTTCTGCTCTCTGGGCCTCGTATTTGCGTATATGCCGTAGCGCAACAACAACAACGACAACGACATTGACTATCACCAGCTCGAATATGTGGGCTCAGTTGTGGCTGTTGTGGCTGTTGTGGCTGTTGTGGCTGTTGTGGCTGTTGTGGCTGTTGTGGCTGTTGTGGCTGTTGTGGCTGTTGTGGCTTAATTGAGGCTTCGCTTCACCCTTACGTTAGCAAAAAAACGCTTCAGCTGCTAACGTCAAGGTATTTTAACGTCTCGAGTTACCGCTCTTTACCGGGTTGGGCTCGACTAAGTGGGGGCCGCTACACGACCCTGCAAACTCATACACGATCGAGGGCCCCAGATCATCTCCTGCATAATCCATCTCTGCGCTCACAAAATGGCCCTCCTGTGTAAATATCGCATGAAGCACAGATGAATATCTACTCTGTTCGCTAGCAATTTGACATATTGTACACACCTCAACCATCCCTAAATTCAGAATTCAGCCTCAAATTCACATTCAAGAGGTTGTACGCAATCCCTTCCACTGGTGGAACTGCTCCAGGATCTCGGGACATTGCTCGAGATACGCAGCGGGTTCCCAAGTATTGTGCTTGTCCCCATACCCTGCCCACTTGACCAGGTACTCCCGCCCTTCTTCTCCCTATCGCCAGCCCCGAATATCCTCGACCTCAAAATACTCGTCACCTTGAACTTCCTCAGCCATAGAGGCAAGTCTTGAAGGGAGAGGGCGCCCCGTCGAGGAAGTCAGCCCTGCTAGTGACTCGCGCCGCAGGTTTTCCAGTAGCCGGTCATTTCGTCCATGATTCGTACAAGGATGCCACTTGAACTCTATCTGGAAAGTCGCTACCCCGTCCACCCAAGCGCGCTTGAGGACCGCGTCAAGTGGCCATTCCTCAAAGCCTGCGAGAGCGGCCTCGACTATCTCCTCGTCCAAAGCGGACACCGCTGAAGATCGCGGCTTGGAAATGCTGCTCTAACTTTGGCGGCGCTTTAGACTTTGGGTTTGTAGTGGACTTTGAGCTTGTAGTGATGGGGAGTCGGTGCGACGCAGACGTATCTGCCGTTTGGGCGCTATTCTACGGGTTGTAGGGGCTGAAGTGTTCACCCTGCGACGCTTCCCTCGTAGCGGCTAGACAGCATCCTTATCCTTACCCTACTTGGCGTTACTTCCCGCAATAGGGGAGCAGTTCTCCTTGTCGTCGGTATAGCAACGACGTCGACGACAACCGATGTGCTGAATGTTGACCGGGTTTGGGCTGGCGGATGGCCGTATGGACGGCACGGTATCGGCCAGCTCACCTTCGCTGCCGCTCTCATCGCCCGACAAACTTGGCATGCCTGCCCGACTCTCCTGCGGTTGCGGCGGCACGACAGAACTCTCTTCATACTGCTCTCCTCCGTCGTCCGGAACCTGAGGATGGCGGTGTTTTGGGTCGCTTGTCCGAACGCTGCCGCCGCGGTGCTCATGGTGATGAGGAAGGCAGCAGCTATCGGTCCGCTGCTGTGTTTCAACCTCGAGGCTGGGGGCGGCGCTGCCTGGACTGTGCAGCTGAAGGCGTGGCTCGGCATCCGCGAGCTCTAGTTCGCCGATGCCCTCAGCGTTCGGCAATGTGGGTGTGCTTGCCCGGGTCTCCGCTTGTGGCGGTACGACAGGACGCACTCCATTCTGATCTTGGTCGTCTGGATCCGGATGACGGTGGTCTGAGTTGCTCGTCTGATCGCTGCCGCCGCGGTAGAGGTAGCGGTTATCGGACGTCTGCTGTAGCTCACTCCCATGACTGGAGGCGGCCCGGCGTGGACCCTGCGGCCGACAATGATGGGTCCAAGGCTGACTGCGACTGATCGGCTTCTGCACCGTTGTATGCGCTCTTGGCAGCACGTCTGGCTTGCAACCTCCGCTGGAGCGCCTGGTGTGAGAACGGGAACCGCCTATTCCACAAACGCGGCACAGCTTCGGCTGGAACGGGTTGGGTCTGCGTCGCGTGCACAGTCTCAGGAGAGCTAGACAACGGCTCCAGAGAAGGCCCTAGGCTACCTCTCCGTTGCTGCTGGTTTGCAAACTCGTCGTCTGGGCCAGGCCCACTGGTGACTGAAAGCTCCGGCGCGTCGCTCTCGTCAGGAGCAGCTTCGACGCTTTTACCTGCTCAGACATGTCAACGTACCAAGAACCAAGGGGAGAGATACTTCTCGTCCGGAAAGAGGCGACTTGGTCACCCCTGTTGGCTTGGCTCTTACCTCAGCTTAGGTGGTCTCGGCGCGGCATTCCAATCGCTGCAGCAGCATTATGGAAGACGCTGCCAAGCGCTTAGAACCAACTAACTAAGGGGCCAATGGACGGCTGAACTTTAACCGATCAAGTAAATACAACCCTAAGCTGACGGACGTTGGGAGCTGAGCACTACGACGCATAACCACGAAAACCTATTTCCGGAGCGATCTGCACCTCTTCAGCTACTATGAGAACAATTTTTTGATGGCGGAAAGTCAAGACAAACGTGGGAGAAGGGTTGCATGTGCAAGTTGCCGATGGTTGGAAATTAGATTTCTTTGCGGGATATGTAGAAGGTAAAAGAAGAAAAACAGGAAACAGAGAGGGGGAGAAGTAGATGAAGGAGACAGGCGCTTTTTCAATATAAATAAGGCAGTCTCTTCTCCATCCATGCCATAGTTATTATGTTTCCAAGATTGTTTTGTACACAGGCAACCCACCCTATTTACATCCAAACTCACCTTTCTTCTTGAAAATGCATCTTTGCAACTTCCTCGCCATGGCCGGCTGCCTCGCCGTGTCCATGCTCCACAATGCGGCCGCCCAGATCGGTCCTCCCGGTTGGCAGTATACGGGCTACTATGCCATTTACAATGTTGCCACCAACACTAGCCTCACACTTGTCAACGGCAACCCAAACAACGGCGCGACTATTGCCGGCTAGTACGCATTCTTCTTTCCCGAGTCTTAGTTGTCATACCTTTTTACATTTTCTGTGTTGCGTGTGTGTTTTCTGTGGCATGGTAGCTCTGATTAACGTTTTGGTTATTTAACAGCCCCAACAACTGGGTCGGAAACCAGGACCAGCTGTGGTACGTTATCACGGTTGAGGTTCCTGTTCCCGACACGGTTTTGATAATCAACAATGGAACGTTTTCTGCCATGGCTGCCATGTCCTGTCAGTTCTTTTCTCTTCACTCCACTCCATCTAATTACACTTATTACACTGGGTTGCCTTTGACTATCCCCGTCGCTGACACGGACACTTGCATCCCGTCCAGCTCAAGCGCCGGTTACGGGCCAAACCAACCTAGTGCTTCCTGATCGTCGCATGCTCTGGGCACGCGAAACCACAAACACACTTGGTGCTTACAGGTTAGTTACACTTGATCTATTACCCAGCGATTTGTTGAGAGCGTCAAGAGAAAAAGAGCTGACAATGTTTGTAGGTTTCGGAATCTCCAATCGCCGAACCAGTATCTCGACATGGACCACAGCAATCCCGCGCCGGGGACCCTCGTGCTCTCCTGGCAGAGAAACAATCCGGATACCCCGAACCAAATGTGGTATATGCAGCTCATGGCTGAGTAGGCCTTTTTTTTCTTGGCCTTGATGAGGTTAGCAAGCCAGCTAGCTGGGCAGCGGTTTTGGCTGGTCTGAGGGAAGTAACTACCTAGGTTAAAGGTGGTGGATATTTTAGTGCAAGTTTTGCAGTATAGCTTTTATAATGGGTCAGAAAGTGTGTTTTCTCGGTCGCCGATAAACGGGGGTTTTATTTATAGGGCAATAAGTTCTACAAGCGAATCTTGGCGCTGGGAAACCTGTGTCCATACAAACTATTTGGGTTCGTCTGACTTGCTTGCACCCTACGGGTAAAGTTGGCTGGCTGGCTGCTCACACTGTACCTCGGCCTTCTAGCCAATAATACTATCTAAAGTGGCGTTGAGAGACCCATTTTCGTAACTAATTCACATTATCTTAAATATGCCGAAGTGGTAGAAGGATAAGAGCGTTACCGATATAGTCGAGATTTCGAGCAAGGTGAAAAATTGCATAGCTTATAGCTGAAAGCGATGGCTTAACAACCATTACTGAGGAGGCAAGCTTAACTTATAGATATACGTTCTCCGAGGACTAGGTAAAGATAGGAAAAGACGAGGAGAAAGCTGAGATGGTGTGTTGGTCTTGTCGGGAAGCTAGAAGGAAGTCTAGAGCTACGTTTATGTGACGGGCTGAGCCCGGTGCGGGCCTTGGCAACCCTCGGCCAACCCCTGACAAGCACGAACCACTGACCCACTAGATGGATGAAGCTATCCCCAAACGTCAACCACCGAAGATTCTAGCAAGACGCCAGAGCCACCACACGCAAGGATAAAGATGCCCAGGGAGTCCCAAGAATCTTCTGTCTTTCCTTTCTCTCCTCAAGTTCAGTGTACTTGTAGAGTCGTCACCAGACAGTTGCAATACACTTCTGAGACCGTTACATTACACTGAACTTCCCCTTCGACGAACCCGACGAAGACGGCAATTAACTGCTTTTCAGCGGTCGACGACAACAGACCTTTTTGCCGCTATCCCGACTGGCGGACACTGTATAGATAGATCCCTCTTCCAACAGCGGTCAGCAGGGACAGAGACCTTGGTCCAAGGGAGCCAAGTAGTCCAGACTACCGAAAAAAAAAAAAAAAAAAAAAAAAAAAAACTATTAAGAAAGAGAGAATCGATAGTCGAGATATCTACCGAACCTCAGGAGGGCCAGCTACTACAGCTGGTGAGTCAGCTAGCCGAATAGCTTACTACCATTCGAGCGGAGTAGGCGAGGGAGAGAAAGCACTTCGCACAGTAGCTAGCGGAAATTCAGGCGGAATAAGTAAGCGAATGCGAAGCGAGCCGAGAGCAGATCCAAGTCCTCTAGCAGAACCTCGCCTCTACCCAGAACCTCGTCTCCCCTACACCCGCGACCACAACGCCGACTTCAGGTAGTAATACCCTAATAACCAACTCCCCTACGCCTACACCAGACGCAGCCGGCACCCCAAGGAAGAAGCTGTTCCTTCCTGACCCGCCTAAATTCGACGGGCTATACTCTAGTTTCCGTGCTTGGTATTCGGAGATAAAGAACAAACTAGCGGTAGACAGCCCTGTAATGGGATCCCCGTTAGACCAGTTTGTTTATATCTACTCGAGGCTGGAAAGAACGGCCTAGAATATGACTGTCGTATTCGTTAAGAGAGGTGGCGGCGACGGTATATATTGCCCCTAACGGTTCCTAACGTACCTGAACAAGTGTTATAGGGACTCGAACGCTCAGGCGAGGGCTATCGACCGTCTCCGAATGCTATAGTAGAAGGAGTATAAGAGCTTTGGAACTTTTCTATCTAAATTCGAGAGGGAGCTCGTAGATAGCAACGGCGGAAGCTAGATAGATAAGGTTCGGATCAACTACCTAGAGGGAGTGTTGAATACAAAGATATGGGAACGCTTAGTCAGCTGCCTGAATACCCTTACGAACTATACCGAGTTTGTTAGAACACTCTATATACTTGGATCGAGGATCGACAGCCTTGAGTTAATAAGAAAAAGGGACAGTACCCGGTTAAAGTCCCCTTAGTTCAACCAAGAGGTCTCGAGGTAGGCAGCTAAACTAGCTATATAAGCTGAGGTAGTAGATAGAATAGACTAGGAACCTTCTAATGCTATAAGGATCAACTGTAGGGCCCCGAAGAAGGGCGAAGGCGTAAGATAGCAAACAAAATCAAGGAATACCAAGGAAGAAGAGTTCTATTATAGGGAGAGACTCTACTATCGCTATAGAAAACCTAGTTATATCGCAGCTACTTGCCAATAGACATCTAAGAGATATCTATAGTACTCTTATAAGATCTAGGTCAATCAGGCTGTACCTACTGCCTGTAAGGATATAGCTAACGACTATAGCTAATCCGGGAGTTCATTATCTGATTAGTCGGATAGCGAGTTGGAAAACGAGTAGCCTTTAGCGGAAGTTGTTATTAGAGGTACTAGGAGGCTGAAGCGGCTTGGAAGAAAGCTGAGGAGAAGATAGATAGGTTACTATTCTATATTAACTTGGGAATTAATAGAGCTAAGTTTGTTAAAGCCCTTATTAATACTAGTTGCCTATGCTATATAACGATAAGTAAGACCCTCTTCAACTGCCTATACCTCCTATATATCCATATCAAACCCCAGGACCTCGAATAGGTTAATATCATTACCGAGAGCGCTATCAAGTATATAATGTATATGGATATCGATATCGACGGTTATAAGCAAAAGCGAATATTCTTTTACGTTATCCCCAGCTAGAAGGACAATGTAATCCTAGGAAGACTATAGACCGATATATAGAGGGTCGTTATCTCGTCTGTAGAAGAGCGACTCTATATCGGTATAAGTAGGCTAGTTGTCCGGGATAGGAGCCGCAACGAGGGTATCAAACTCAATATTTCCTAGCAAATAGCTAGTATATTCAGCGCTCTCATAAAGAGAGTAAGAAGGTCTCTCTCTAGCTAGAAGGGAGCTATATAGATTTTTGCTACAAGCCTAGAAGACATCGAGAAAGTGTTAACCCCGAAGAAGTACAGCGACCTATATCAGAAGCTACCTAAGTACTATTACGAGTTCCTCCTATTATTCGACCGGGCTATAACCGATAAACTGCTACTATATCAGCCTGGTATAGACTACGAAATCCCGTTATTAAGCGATAAATCTGGTTAGGAAAAGTAGCTACTATAGAGGCTGCTATACGGGATATCCCGCGAGGAACTGATTGTCTTGCGGAAAATCCTGATAGAACTACTAGATAAGAATTTTATTCGAGCTAGTAGCTCTCTAGTAGCCGCGCCGATATTGTTCGTAAAAAAGCTAGGAAGTAGCCTTCGATTCTATATCAACTACCGAGAGCTGAACGCTATTACGAGGAAGGACCGTTACCTACTGCCCTTGATCTACGAGATGCTATAGTCCTTAGCAAAGGCAAAGTGGTTTACAAAGCTGGATGTTATTATAGCTTTCTATAAGATCTATATCAAAGAGGGCGACGAGTAGAAGACAGCTTTTCGGACTCGTTATGGCTCGTTTGAGTACCTAGTTACCCCTTTCGGCCTCACCGGAGCCCTAGCGACCTTCTAGCAATATATCAATCGCGCCTTATAAGGATATCTAGATGAATTCACCTCAGCATATCTGGACGATATATTGATCTATTCGGATAGATCCCTCTTGGACTATAGGAAGAAGGTTAAAAAGATTATATAGAGATTCCTTAAAGCTGGCCTATAAGTCGATATCGATAAGTACGAGTTTGAGGCTAAAATAGTTAAATACCTCGGCTTTATTATAGACGTTGGGAAGGATATCCGCGTTAATCCGGAAAAGGTTAAGGCTATAGAACTCTAGTAGCGTCCTAAGACTGTGAAGAGAGTCCGTAGTTTCATCGGCTTCGCTAACTACTATAGGGAATTCGTCCCTAACTTCTCGACTATAGCCACCCCTCTAATTACGTTGACGAAGAAGGGTATGCCATTCCTCTGGACAGACGAGTGTAAGAAGGCCTTTAAGGATCTTAAAGCACTGCTTATCAGTGCTCCGGTATTGGCCTAATGGGACCCAGACCGGAAGACGGTACTCGAAACAGACTCCTCTAGCTATGCAACGGCCGGAGCACTCTTCTAGTACGACGATAACGGCCTCCTACGCCCTATAGCCTTCTTTTCGAGGAAGAACAACCCTATAGAATGCAACTACCCGATCTACGATAAAGAGCTACTGGCTATAATACATTGTCTAGAGTATTGAGATACGGAGCTGTAGAGTGTGCCCTCCTTCGAGATCTAGACGGACTATAAGAACCTCAAGTACTTCTAGAAGAAACGTTAGCTAAGCGAATAATAGGTTCGATAGGTAAAGACCCTCGCCTGCTATAACTTCATGCTAAGATATCGACCTAGTAAAGAAGCAGTAGTTCCAGATGCGCTCTCGAGGAGAGAATAGGATATACCTGCAGACGACTATAACGAAAGACTAGTAGGGAGATATTTCCAGCTTTTAAAGATTAAGAGAAAGCGCATTATAATATGCCGAAGGCAAGTCAACGCCCTACTAGGGAACTCCACCCCGTTACCCAGGTAAATAGCTACGAAGGCGGGTGACTAAAACGGGCCATATAATAAGCTCGTAGATAGGGCGGACCCTTCCCTCAACCCGTTTAATAGGGAGCCCCTTAAAGAACTCTGGAATAAAGGCTTAAAGGCTAATAACCGGTATTAGCTGCTATACGGGATAGTATAGAGAGGCGAGAGGCAGATCCCGCTGTAATAGGGACTCTCTATCTCCATCTCGGAATATTCAATCAACAAAGGTAGCCGCCTCTATTAGAGGGAACGAATCTAGATTCCCTATCATAAACCGCTGTAGATACGAATCATTTAGGAAACCTATAATTTGCCTCTCGCCGGCTACTGTAACGAGAGTCTCCAGACGAAGGTCAGGAGGACCCGCCGAATGATACTGGATGATGTCACGATACAGGATAGATAAGAACCCCGTGAGGGAACTCTCTTACACGGGGCACTTCTGATTCGCAAGGATCAGTCTCTATATAGTCAATGATAATAAGAGGCTGTTCGTGAAGCTATCACCCACTGATCGAACCCTTTTCAGTACTAAGATATTGTAGTCCATCTCCCTCAACGTGTTCCCAGAACAACCCCCTTTACAATTCTGATCCTTCTGTTCTACTATTGGCCGAGATAGCACCTACGATAAGTACCTCCTGTAAACTAGGAGCAGAGTCGAGTCTAGGGGAAAACACCCCCCAATCACCTACAAATCCTATATGCCTTTATCGGTCGGAATCACCAGGATTTCGACCTCGTATATCTTCGTATACCCTTTCGGACTCCTAGATTCCGCATCAAGCTCCTTACTATAATAACCTATTAGAATCAACCCGTCTTCGGATACAGCAACTGGAAGCGCTAAAACAACTACGAGAACAAGAAGAGGGTTTACTTCAGAAGCTAGGTATCTTACTAGGCAAATCCTTACCGAAATACAGGCGATATTGTTCTCCTTTAGCAAGTTCTAGTAACTATAATAAGGACCGAAAGGCGATTAAGGTAAAGCATCTAATTCAGTTCCCTAATAATACTACCTATCGACGCCGTTTAGAATAGCTCTAAGATCTATAGCAAGTATTTATAGAAGACCCGAAACGGTTTAAAATAGGTATAAACCGGATCCTTTTCGCTTTAGATTAAATAGAAGAACGTCCTTATAATTGATAGTACAGTCATTACAACAATCTTCCGACAGATATATAATAAGAGGCCGAAAACGACTGGAAAACGTTTAAAGATTGGATACTGAACTATATTCGAGATCTTATAGATCAAGAATCTACTATTATAAAGTAACTCAATGATACTAAACAACGAGAAAACCAGTCTCCCTTAGACTTTCATCAGTATTTAGAATCCCTTAAAGCCTAATTCCCGAAATAGGACGAAAAGGTTCGTACTCTCGCCTTTTATACGAAGCTTTCGTCCGCAATTAGCAACTATATCAACTTATATGTCTATAATAAGCTAGAGACTCGGGAAGAGATAGTCAAACTCACTACCTAAATTTAGTATAGTTTCCAGTACCGAAAACCTTAGGAAGCCCCTAAGTATTCGTCCCAACATCCTTCTTACTCTTCTCCTTTATCGTATTCTTCCCTAACCTACAAATCGTTATTTTATCCTCGAAGAGCGTTATTATCCCGTTATCACCAACGAAATATATAGTCAACAACGCTATATATAAAACCTAACGACTACCCTATATCAACCCTATCTCATTTCAATTAACTGAACCCTATAGACAGTTAGGGAAACCCTTTAACTTATTTTATTTATAGCAGTAATACCCATTTCACTAACAACTGCCTATAAAAGGGAGTATTAGTGAATAAAGCTACTAGATACCCTAGTTACTAAGGTAGGGGATCGTGCCTAAATCGGCAGAGAAACGGCAGATACCGACGGATATAAACTCCGATTACGTCGGTAAAGACGATACACTAGGGGTTCCAGTCAAAGAACGAATATACACTTCTACAACCTTGTTGAACCATACCCCTCAATCCATTATAGTCGATTTCGATACTAGAGTAGAGATTGATATTGTTAGTCTAGAGTTCGTAAAGCAGAGGAAACTCCGATAGATCGGGATGCAATCACCCCTTATTCGGTTTATAGACTATTATATCGTTAAAGTATTTAGTATTTATAAAGTTCCCTTAGAACTAACAGACTACTAAGGAATCACCAAAAGAATATACATTTCTTATACCGCTATCAATCACCCCCTTATTACAAACGATTCCCCTATTCTTCTTAGGATACCAAGTTTAATATCCTATAAGATCTTATTATACCTAGAAGGGAATTTATAGTAGTTTATAACGGAATCGGAGCGTATTCGGATTAAAAACCCAAAGAAATTCTTAAAAACATATCGAAGAGAAGCTTATATTTACTCCTTGATACAGTACCTAGATATACCAGAGGCACTTTTTCCGGAGGAGGAAGAGGAGAATACCCCCTAAAAACCTAAAGATATCCCTCCTGAAATCTCAGACTTTATAGATATTATAAACTCCAGTAACACAGATATTCTACCTTCTTTTAAAAGCACTGATTATGCTATTGATCTACTCCCTAATACTGTTCCTCCTATTAGACCTCTTTACCCTCTATTACGACATAAACTTTCGATTTTAGAGGAATATCTATACAAAAACCTAGCAAAAGGCCATATTCATCTATCCCAGAGTTCAGCTGCAAGTCCTATCTTATTTATCTTAAAGAAAGATAGTACTCTATACTTATACATAGATTACCGCGGACTCAACTGGATAACGGTCAAGAATCGGTACCCTTTACCGTTAATCTCAAAACTCTTAGACCGAGTATCCGGAGCAAAGTATTTCACAAAGTTGGACCTAAAAGAGGTATACTACCGGATTCGTATCCGAGAAGGAGACAAATAGAAGACAGCTTTCCATACCCGATACAGTCTATTTGAGTATCTTATTATACCTTTTAGCCTAACAAATACTCCTACGACCTTCTAAAGTTATATTCAGACTGCTTTAGACGGGCTACTAGATAATTATTATATATATTATTTAGATAATATTTTAATTTTCTCCCTAGACCGGGAAACCTATACAACTCACCTCCGACAAGCCCTAGAACGCCTAAGATAAATGCAGTTATACTGTAAACCCAGCAAATATTCATTTTATCAGGACAAAGTAGAATTTCTAGGTTATATTTTAACTCCCGAAGGTATTAGTATAGATTCAGTATAAATTCAGACTATCTAAGATTGGCCTGAACCACAGTCCTATCGAAATATCTAAGTTTTCTTAGGATTTTGTAATTTTTACCGTCGATTTATTCGAGGTTATTCGGAGATTACATTACTATTAAGTAATTTACTAAAGGGGTTACAGAATAGACGAAAACCGGGAACCCTCTAGTTAGAGGCCGAAGAGTATATAGCATTCGTACAGCTTAAGAGAGTATTTCAAGATACACTAGTTTTACATTATTTCGACCCCGAACTCCCTATTATCATTAAGACAGACGCCTCTGACTTTACAATAGGAGCTATCCTATTATAGATCCCGAAAGGGGGCCGAAAACGTCCTATTACATTCTAGTCGGTAAAGTTTTCTAGACCGGCCTAGGACTATAGAACTCCTAATAAGGAGATAATAGCTATTATAGAAGCCTTTAAGCATTAGCAACACTACGTTGAAGGGAGTCGCTATAAAGTCACTGTATTTTCGGATCATAATAACCTATAAAGGTTTATAAAGTAAAACCGATTAAACGGCCGACAGGCTAGATAGTATATATATCTAGTAGGATTTGATTTCACTATCAAGTATTAGCCTAGGAAGCGAAATCCGGCCGATAGCCCCTTGAGAAGACTAGATTACGAGGATAAAGAACGTCCTGACAGACTCGAATAGATACCTACTTTTGAGAGCAAAATTACTCGGGCAAACCGGATTAGAAAGCTGATTGCAGAAAGAAATAAGATTGCCTATTACGTAGAAGAGAGTAAATTAGCTTGTACAAGAAACCCTAGTAAATCAGCTAGTACCCGGGTCGGAAAGACGACTTATAGAAGGGGTTAAGAGAGCCCACTATATACTAGAGAATAGCGAAGATACCAGTATACAGGACCCTAGTAAATTAGCTAGTTAGAAACCCGAAATAATAGATTGTCCTTCAGAAGTCACTATAGGATCGCTAAGTATTTACCTGCTAGGACCTTAGAATTACTAAGAAGCCGATTAGCTTAGATAGGAATAGATTGTTACTCGTTAATATATAAGAGAGTACGCTCGACTGGAAGCGGTTTATACTACAGAACCGTCGAAATCTATAAGAGAATTGATCCTAGAGCTGCAAGCTACGGATCCGGTGACTCTGAAAATCAAGGAAAGGCTGGTAAGTTATGAGGATCAGGGATCCAAGGGTAGTAAGACCAGAGTGACGGGGTACGAGCAGTGCACGCGCAACGCAGGAGCAGAGTGCTCGTTAGGGGTGGGATGGTGGTCTCATTGAACTCTGTCTCTCTCCTAAGCCCTGTCTTCCATCCTCCTCTTTATGCCCTGGGGCGGCAGCGTCTGGACTCACTTACCCCGCTCGCTGCCCCCTCCTCGCTCTTACTTATACGCTCCTTCGGCGCTCATCTAACGCGATATCTGTACCCTTCTGGCCTAGCGTTGTTGTTGCTTATAGGAATCCGCCGAAGCTGCGGCTCCGGGGCTTCCGGCCTGCGCCAACGCCAGCGCCAATGCCGACCCTACCCGGTCGGCCCTTACAGAGCCTCCCTCCTTCCGGGCTCCTGCCCTCAGGAGCTATCCGGGCCACACGTTCCTCCGTAGGGAGCGCTGCCGACAATCTCGTCTGCAGGCCTTATGCGCATTAGCTGCGTATCTGCCTGCCTCGCATAGCACTCGAGGTACTGGTTGTTGGGATATCGCCTATAGCGCCTCTCGCAGTCCTCGAGTTGCTACCGCTTCGTCTCTCCTTCCTTGCCTTTCTCTTCGCACATGCGTTTGCAGCCGTAGGAGCTTATTGTTGCGTCGGTACTGCGGGTAGTAAGCGTAAAAGCGTCGGGGTTATTGCATTGTATGGTACGGCGATTATTCGGCTGCGTATTGTTGCCTTTCCCTGGTCTCAACAATAGTGCGCGTACAGCCTCAATGACTTAGAAGTAGGAAGGAAGGGGGTTTTTTGCTGAGGAAAAAAGTCAGAGTTGGTCGTATAAGGTAATTGCGTACAGGTTGCATAGCCGTAGCGTAGAGGCAGCTCTGCTCTTACTAATTGCAGTTCTCCTAGCGTAACTATCTCGAGCTCTCTTTTGTACTGGTATTTAGCCTTATGTTTGGGAAAAGTGGGGTCTCTCCCAGCCCTAGGTATAAAGATCGCCTTCCTTACCCTAGTTCCTTTCCTCTCTTTTCCCTTATAGTCTTGCCCTTATAGGTTACGCCCTTCTTACTCCTCTATCTCACTCTCCTCTCCCCGCACCTTATGCACTCCGCTACCGCTTATTTTATACTTCTGTAGTTGGTCTGCTGACTACCTGGTGTATTGTAGTTGCTGTCCCCGCTCTCGCTGCACTGCTCTCGCTCTGCCCTCTACGCTCCTCTCCCCTGCCTAGTCCGCGATGTCGGACAAACGTCCTGTAAGTAGTATACTCGCCGCTCTAGCGAGACCCTTGTATATACTAACTACTCCCTAGGCCGAAGATGATGAAGAGCCTGGTGGCCCCTTTAAGAAGTCCAAGGCCGCTCCTACGTCCCCTGGTTCCTCGGTAGGTTCTGGTCCTCCCTTTTCTCGCCTTCGCTGCGTCTAACCTACTCTTTTAGGCCGAAGAAGACGTCGCTCCGTCTTCCCCGCCCGCCGCCGATACCCCTCGGGCCTGCGATAAACTTGCTGAGGGCACCCGCCGCGTCATTCCGTAAATGTCCCTCTCTTTTCCGCTTGCTCCTCGCTGATTGTGCGTAGCTGCCGTACGTGCCTCCGCCGCATATTGAAGAAGGGTCCCTCTGCAAGCTGTAAGAACTAGAAGAGCTCCGGTGCCCGCTGCTTCCGCTACGCGTACTACAACTATATCTGCCTTCCGGTAGGTCCTCCCCCTCTTATTTTGCACTGCTCCTGCAGTACTTGTTAGCGGCGTCTAACTCTTTATTAGGTTCCTCCCGATATACTGAATACAGTGGTGCGGTTTGTGGAGGCCTTCGACTATATGGAGTTCCCTGCCTCTGGTGAGGATGTAAGAAGTCTTTTTTTTTTTTTTTTTTTTTTCACTTCTTAGCTACGTGTTTCTTACGCTAACGGTACTTTTCCTCAGGTTGCTGGTCTGGAGGAGGAGGTCCAGGAGACTGGCAATACCGCCCTACACGCCCTCAAGGACTTCTCTGCCCCCCGGCCTCGGTCCGCCGAGGTCGCCGCCTACCGCGCCAGTACTAACCGCACTGGTCGTGCGCTGCGCCTCCGCTGCAATAGCGGCGTTACTGCAGGTTCGTCACTTGCTGTCCCCGCTATTGCTAGTCCTTCGTCTACGTCCTCGGGTACTGCTCCTGAACTTCCCCTCCTGCTGGAGGCGTAGACTGTAATTCTAACTAACATCTGGAAGTACTTAGGCGATATAGAGGCGCTGCTTTCGTACGTCGCGGACTATCTCGCCCCTGTCGTGGAGGAGGGGGATACCGAGGTTGAAAGTGAGGAGGAGTAGATAGAATGCTGTTTAGAGGCGGGTTTTTCGTAGGTTTTTTAGTACCCCTAGACAAATTGAAGCTTTTTCCCTCGCTTGATATACCCTATATGCTTATGCTCTACACTGCCCCTATACCTTCGCGAACCTCGCCTCGTATACTCTTAACAGTAGTCTATTATCTAGGTACTCTCTAGGTTCCTAGGTATTATCTTTAGGTAGATAGCCCTTCTATTTGATTAGGAACTGCCTATTTCTCGCTGAACCCCTATAGTCGATAATGGCTTCTACCTCGTAATACTGCTCCTCTGGCTCGACGTCGACCCTCTCGCGCTGCTCTTACGCTTGCTCCTCGCTGCCTTTGAATAGCTCGAGCAGGGTAATTGGGAAAACTCGATAGATACAATAGTGTTGTAGAAGGTCCAGCTCGTATACGTCTTCCTATTGCCGACAACTTTGAGGATCTTGAAGGGCCCTAGATACTTATCTACGAGTTTGCTGCTTAGACACTGCTGTTTGAGGTACTTTGTCGAGAGCCAGACCCATTAACCGGCCTTAAACGCCTTATCTTCCCGCTTTCGATTATACTACTTCTTATAGCTCTTGTTGGTAGCAACGAGGATATCGTAGATCTTTCTGCAGCTCGCTAACAGGCGTCTTACCCGCTCATCCGCAGCGGGAACTGAGCTCCTAAGGATTGTTATAGGGTCTGGGGGACCTCGAGGGTAGAACCTATAGAGAAGGAAGGCCGGAGTTGACTATATCGCCGTATAGTAGGAACTGTTATAGGCGTACTCCGCGAGGTGTAAATGATACGCCCAATCCACTTAATTGTAGCTACAGAACGCACGTAAGTAGTGCTCGAGTATTTGGTTCTGGCGCTCCGTCTGCCCGTCTGTCTGCAGGTGATATGCGGTACTCAGGCACCGCTTAATACCCAAAAGTTCGTACAAGGTTTTCTAGAAGAAGCTTGTAAATAGGCTGCCCTTATCGGACACGATAGACTAGGGAAGTCCAAATAGCCGGTAGACGTAGTCGAAGAACAACTCTACGAAGGCACTTGCTATAAGCGTCACAGTTGTTACGATATAGAGGGCGTACTTCGTAAACTTGTCTACTACAACTAGGGCAGCGTTATACACCTTGCCTATCCGAGGGTCGATCGAAGTTGGTAGGCCCGTAATGAAATTTACTATAATCATCTGCTACAGTCCGTCTAGTACCAGTAGCGTTGCAAGTAAGCTATAAGGGCGGTGCATACGCGACTTTGTACATTGATAGGTCACATAGCTGCCGTTGACATACACCGCTACATCCTCTCTTATAGACAGCCAAAAGTAGTTGCACTCTAGGCGCTCTCGCGTCTTCCTAAAGCCTCTATAGCCTACAGTTAGTACATTATAATAGCTCTTAATTAGCTCGTGCCTAAGGGAGGGGGGAATATATACTCTACCTTAATAACGGACGAGCCCGTCCTCTCCTTTACTCTAGGAGCCTTCGTTACTGTTATACCACTTCCTACGAGCGTCCGACTGAAGCTATTGATCTTTCTGTTGCTCTTCAAGCAACACTTCTTCTAAAGAGAGCTACCCTCCTTTCACCTAGGTCCTGTAATCTCCGTTTTTAGTACCAGAGGCGCCTACAATAGGTATACGGTAATTAGGCATAGCCTCATCGTAAGAGTCATTCCCTATATAACGGCAGAGGCCCCCGACGCTAAATGCAGTATAGTAGCTACAATACGGTCCTTCGGGGGGGCTAGTACTAGCGATGTATATCTGCTTATTAGTATCAGATATAGCACTCTCGTCCTTATCTATAGAGCTGTAGCCGCACTTCTCGCCACAGTCCCAGACCTTTTAGACGATAACATTACTCTAGCCTTCTTGGCTTAGCAGCAACTTTTTAAACTCTTCTCTTTCTTGCTCAATGACTTTTTCGTCTTCTGCTATTCTTATATACAGCAGCAGCGTAACTATCGTAGACGGCTAGAGCAGTCCTCGGGCTGCGGCGACAATAGGGCAGGGGCTAGGGGTCTCCTATTACCCACACTCGATTCTGTTCTACAGGAGTTGAAGCAGCGGGTTCTCAGCGTCTTCGCCTACCTCCTCTTCCTCTATATAGTCTAGCCTATACGAGAGTCCGTCAATAGAGTTCTGAGCACCAGGGTAGTACTTAATAACGAAGTCAAATATAGTTAAGTTATTACTCCAATGCAGTTACCGCTGACTCGGCCTCTTTTTAGTCTTCTAGTACTCCAGGTTAAGGTGGTCTGTTAGGACTATAATAGGGACTTAGGTGTAAAGGAGATACTGAAACCAAGTATAGAACGTATCGACGAACGCGAGTAGCTCTCTATCTCCGGTATTATAGCGCATCTCCTCAGGTATGAGCTTCCTTAACCTAAAAGCAATAGGGTACTACCGATCCTTATAGAGCTGCGAGAGCATTGCTCCTATCATACGCTTCGAGGCATCTATCTCCATACAGATAGGCAGAGAGGGATTAAAGTGCCTAAGGATAGGAGTCTCGCCGAATTTGCTTCTAAGCAGCTCGAACACCTCAGTTACCTCCTTCGTAAGCTCGAATAGGCGCTTTTGGTCGCTACGCAGGAGGTCTGTCAAGGGGGTATAAATCTTCGAATAATTTCTAATAAAACGGCGGTAGAACCCTGTAAATCCTAGGAAGACTTGGATGTCGTATATACTACGGAGGAGCGGCTACTACATAACGGACTCGATATAGGATAGCTCTATAGCGATTCCCTTAGGTAAGATTACATATCCTAGGAACTCGACCTCGGTAGTATAGAATTGGCATTTCTTGAGATTGATATAGAGATCGGCCTTTTCCAATCGATCGAGGACTTCCTTTACATACTACTCATACGCTACTTCGTTATCACTATAGATCAGGATATTATCTAAGTAGACGATATATGTAATATCTACCAGCCTAGATAGCACTTAATTGATGTAAGTCTAGAAGGTCGCTGGGGCGTTGGCTAACCCCATTGGCATTATATGGAACTCGTAGTAGCCGTATCGTATACGAAAGGCGGTTTTCCATTCGTCGCCCTCGCTGAGCCTGATACGATAGTACGTATCCTTTAAGTCAATCTTGGTATAGATCTTAGCTGTTGACAGGCAGTCGAAGATCTCTCCGATTAGCGGGATAGGTACGCAGTTCTTATGTATTATCGCATTCAGCCCCTGGTAGTCGACAATAAGGTACAATTCGCCCCCCTTCTTCGGGATAAATAAAATAGGGGCGCCTATAGGGCTTATTAAGGGTTATATCCAGCCCTTTTCAGTGGTAGCCCGGAGCCACTCACGCAGGGTCTCAAGTTCTGATGCCTCCAATAGATAAATTGGTCCCCAGGGCGGCTGCACATCGCCCACGAGCTTAATGCGGTACCTTAGCGAAGTCGTAGGGAAAGGCAGGATCCCCGACTTATAGAACAGTTTTTCGTATGCCCGGTAGACCTCCGGGAGCTGCAGCTACTCTAGATCATACACTACGTTGGCGGGGTTCTCACTGGAGGGGATAATAGCCGCGAGTGCAAACACCGACTCGGCCTACAAGTACTTAGGCTCAACGCATAAGCCTACCTATAACGCCTTAGGCGGGTAAGCCTACGTTTTGGCCCTAAAGTCGATATTGGGGTTGGCTATCTCGAGCTAGGGCTGGCCTAGTAGGACGACAAAGGGCTCAATATCCGCGACAACAAAGCGTAGAAGGTACGTCTGAGCTCTGCCTTTGCAGTCAACGGTACGTATATAAAGGGGATATACTCCGTAGGTTCGTACAGGGCTATTTCCGATGCCAGTAATCCCTACCGATAGCTCAAAGTACTTAAGGAGGGAGTACTGGGCAAGGTAGCTATAGTTGATCAGATTGTAATCTGCTCCCGAGTCGAGCATCGTAGGCGCCTTTTCCCAACTTCCTTATAACCTGACCATCATATCGGACTCTATACAACGAGAGGTGTCCCCGGCGTTATCCTATTTCTTAGCTGCTACGGCTCCGGCGCACTCTCGTAGAAGGGTCTGGTTACTACCGGTAATAAGGTCGTCGCTGGGGCACCGAAGTAGCGTATGCCCTACTTGATTGCAGCATCTGTAGACCGTCTGGAGGCAATTAGTCGAGTAGTGCCTAGGCTGATTGTAGGTATAGCAGCGTTGTTACTGCTTGTCCGCCCTCTCCGGTACTAGGGGGTTGGACAGCCCCAATAGACAGTTCCTAGCGATATAGCCCTCCTTCCCGTAGTTATAGTAGACGACGCTGCGCCCTAGTCGCAGTAGCGGGGCTTAGACGCCTCTCTCGATAGGCTCTGGTGCCGTAAGAGGTTCTATCGGGGGTCGTGGTCGTGAGCGATAACTCGAGGTCCCTTTAACCCGCTAGCTGTCCTCAATCCAGCGGGCGATGCTTACCAGCTGCTAGTAAGTAGTAGGTAAGGTGCTTTAGCAGGTAATCGCCAGGCGAATCTCCTTACGGAACTTCGGGAGAAGGCCGATTATCCGCTAACTTTCCTCTATTTAGTAGGGGAGGTCGGCGGTAATAGTCGTATATCGGTCTACGAACTCTGCTACCGTCTCGTCGTCGCACTGATACAGGTTATCAAGCTGCGTAGCTGCAGAGAGGGCACGCGTCTCTAGGTCTGAGAGCTGACTACAGAGGAACTCAACGAATTCCTCCTACGTTACTAGAGTAGGGTCGAAGGAAGGGTCGTTCTCCCGCTTAGAGATATATTTGACCCAAGTGTTTTTAGGGGTCCCGCGGAGACAGCTCACTGTATATGTAACGCGATCGCTGCTTGGAACGTTGCCGAGGAGGCGGAAGTTTGCTTTGCAGTTAAAGAGAAAGTTGCGAAGGGTAGTCGTATTGGACCTATTATACGTAGGATGGGTGAGTGTTGGAGTCTTCTACGTCACTCCTCCTTGTACGACTGATCTAAGTTGCTGGGACGCTGCGTTCGCGGGAGTCGTAGGAGCGGGCTTAGGAGGGGTCAAGAGGGCCTCCCGGGAGGGATGCACTATAGGATTAGCTAGAGGCTCTGGTTCGGGCGTAAGTTGATTCTGGCGGAGGAGCAGCTCAAGCTCAGCCCTCTTGCGGTGCAGTGCAGCCTCCTGACGTGCGATAGCAATCTGCTTGTCGAGCCGTCGCTCTTCGTCAAGCAGTTGCTGCTGATGTTCAGGCAGGAGCATGTCTGCTGCGGGGGAGCGGTTGACAAGCGGCTCGTCTGCAGGTAAGCGCTTTTGGGTTATGCTGAAGGGATCAAGGATCTGAGCGTCGGGAATCTCAGGGATGTTAGGGAGCTGAGTGCTGCTGGAAGGCTGGCTGTTCGACGTGAGCGAGCCTTCTATTTCGCTTGCAAGCTGATTGGAAGTAGCGCGTTGACGCCTCGGTGCTATGCTCGTCCCGGACGGTCTAGTCGCCTGGAAGGCAGAGAGTTCAATGTATGAGGATCAGGGATCTAAGGGTAGTAAGACCAGAGTGACGGGGTACGAGCAGTGTACGTATAACGCAGGAGTAGAGTGCTCGTTAGGGGTGGGATGGTGGTCTCATTGAACTCTGTCTCTCTCCTAAGCCCTGTCTTCTATCCTCCTCTTTATGCCCTAGGGCGGCAGCGTCTAGACTTACTTACCCCGCTCGCTGCCCCCTCCTCGCTCTTGCTTATACGCTCCTTCGGCGTTTATCTGACGCGATATCTGCGCCCTTTTGGCCTAGCGTTGTTGTTGCTTATGGGAACCCGCCGAAGCTGCGGCTCCGGGGCTTCCGGCCTGCGCCAACGCCAGCGCCAATGCCGACCCTACCCGGTCGGCCCTCACATAAGTCCAGCCCGAAACCAGAGAGTTTCGTCCGAATAGGCACTTGGATACGAGTAAGAATTGCTATATCAAGGACGATTATTCATCCTAGTAGAGCAAGCCGTTAAATAGGAGTTACTCCAGCTTTTTTATAACAATCCGTTAGTAGGTTATTTTAGTATCGAAAAGACTCTCGAACTGTTATAAAGAAAATACTTCTAGTATAGTATGACCAAAGATATCAAAGACTACTGCAGAACCTACTATATCTGCCAAGTTAATAAGATAAGACGGTATAAGCTATATAGATCGTTCGAATCGTTGCCGATTCCTATACGACCTTAGAGCGAAATCACTATAGACTTTATCGTAGGTTTTCCTATAGTAAAGAGTCCCAATAGCTCTAAGAAGGACGTAATTCTAGTAGTTGTCGATCGGTATACGAAGATAAACCGATTCTTCCCAGTATCTACTACCATCACCAGCTAAGAATTGGCAGAGCTTGTTTACAAAGAGATTGAACTCAAGTATAGCTCTATTGATAGTTGCGTTAGTAATCGAGGTTCTGTTTTCACATTATAGTTTTAGAGTAATTTGTATTACCTATAAAAGGTATATAAGCGGCTTTCAACCGCTTTTTACCTGTAAACCGACGGGTAAACGGAGCGAGTAAATTAAATACTTATTCAATACCTCTATTACTTTGTATACTAAAACCAAATTACCTAGGCAAATCTTCTCCTAGAAGTAGAATTTGTTGTTAATAGTACTGTCAATTCCATAATCAAGATAAGTCCCTTTGAAGTACTAATAGGTTATCAACCTCCGATTTCCTGCTATATCGAGGGCGATATATAAGAGAGGAGGATACCTAATGCAATTGAAAGAATTGAAAAACTTGCTGAGCTGAGAAAATAGTTAGAACAAAATTGGGCTAAAGCTATAGCAGTCTAGAAACGATATTATAACGAGAAGTATATAAAAAAGGAGTTTAAAAATAGAAGTTTAGTATTGTTATTAACCTGGAATTTGAAATTCAAGTCACTAAGGAAATTAGTACCTAAGTTTATCGGTCTATTTCATATTCTAAACCGAGTCGGATTACTGGCTTATCGTCTAGTACTCCCGGACAAGTATAATCGTTTATATAATATATTTCCTATATTAATATTGGAACTATAGTATAGCCGAAAAGGAGACGATTCGTCTGTAATACCGATGCTAGACCTTAAGGACGATAGAGAGTAGAAAGTTGAAGAGATTCGAGATAAGAGAAAATTCTAGGGTAAAACCTTCTTTTTAGTTAAGTAGGTAGGCTGGCCCTTGGAGTATAATCAGTGGGTATTAGAGGAGGATATAATAAATGTACCTAAGCTGGTATTATAATTCCGAAAAGTATATGAAAACCAGTGAAAGTGTAGGCGATAAGATATTAATTAATGTCTACCTGTATAAAGCTATGTCCTGGGGTATACCAGACGCCAACCCTAACCGAAATACCCTAGAAAAACCCCCTGAAAATAATATAAACCTTAGAAAATTGAGGTCGGTACCAGCTCCAAGTTAGGAGCTACCTCTACCTAAACCTACTAGGCCTCTATATCCTCTACGTTAATAGCGATCTCCTCCTTGACCTTCTTAAGAAAACGGCGTTTAGTACCCGACTAACCTACGAAACTAATATCGCTAAGCGATAGACAAGCGATAGACTGTACCTCCTAGGTATATACCTCAGACTCGTACTACGAAAAGTCAACGATAACTTAGTAGAAATATAGTAATTAAGACTGATATCGGCATTATAGCTGCGGTTCCGGCTAGGACGGGACAACTACTATAGGCGGAGTTAGCTATATAGTATGACTATAGAGCAATATACTATATAAACTTGCTATCGAGATATTAACGATTTATATATAAAAATAAGTAAAATAAATGTACTTATAGAAGACAGCTTGGTAGTACTAGAAATACCGAATTAACGGCGATAAGCGGTCTCGGCAGTATCGAAAGCCCCGACTAGATCTTTAGCGGCGGTAGCGATCTTCTTATAGCTATAGTAAGACAGTATAGAAACTTAAAAGCGATTACCCTCTTCGTCGAGCTCGCCCTTAGTATCCTCTATACAATAATCGACGATAGTACGAGCCGCGTCGATAAGGATTATAAGGTCGACAGAGTCGCTAACTATTCCGGTAGCGGCCTATAATCGTTAGTAAATCCCCTACTAATCCGCCGAAAATATATACAATTTACCGGTATATATAACTCTTTCTTTATATTACAATAGGAGCAACGTAAGGAGGTCGACTACTTGAAAAAATAGTCAATTGTAAGAACCTTGCCGGAGCGAGGGTTGGTGTTTTTAAATGCCGAGTGAATATATTTTATATACGGCGTGACCTCGGTGGCAGAGGCAGTGAAAGCGTCTATTGTGACGGAAAAGTAGCCGAAGCGATGACAAGAAGAGAGAGAGAGAGAGAGAGGAAGAGAGAGAGAGAGGGAGAGAGAGGCGAGGATAGGTAGTGAGCTACGTGTAGAAGTAGAGCGAAAAGCGAGCGAAACAACGTATAGAAGAGAGCCTGAAGAAGAAAAGTTTTGGAAAAGGTAGGAGAGGAGAGGGGTATTTATATCCGAGGAGAAACGGCTAATATACGTCTGCAAATTTGTAACTGTATATAAGCCTTGCGATTGAGTAGTCGTATAATCTTTATACGTTTTGAAGTTGCGAGGACAACGTGTAAGTTCGGATGGAAATCCGGACGATTCGGCTGTAAATCGGATCTCAGGCCCGAACCGGGAAAGTGGGACCTCGGAGCCGCGAATCCTACTATGGCCCGACAACCGGCCGAACTTTTCCCGAAAACCTCCCGACTATAAGACGACTTACTCCTTACCCTAAACCATCGTTTCTCCTTTTCTACTATACAGCTCGTTGGAGCGGATGGACTATGAGGTCCACCGGTTCGACACTTATCTATTCGCGCGACTACGAACAGCACTCGACGTACACCTGATATCCACCCGATGTCATCCCAAGTCTTACCCTCTAAGTTCAGACGATCCTCAGTAGTAAGGAACCTGAGGACAGGTTCCATAGAGGGGAGGATAATTTGTAACGAGAGTCTCCAGACGAAGGTTAGGAGGACCCGCCGAATGATGCTGGATGATATCACGATACAGGATAGATAAGAACCCCGTGAGAGAACTCTCTCACACGGGGCACTTCTGATCCGCAAGGATCAGTCTCTGTGTAGTCAATGACAATAGGAGGCTGTTCGTGAAGCTATCGTCCACTGATCGAACCCTTTTCGGTACTGAGACATTGTAGTCCATCTCCCTCAACGTGTTCCCAGAACAACCCCCTTTACAGCTACCTAGGCAGAGACCTCACTAAATCCCTCATCAGTAGGAAATACATGTAGCCGGGCCTTAGCCAAGACGTATACCGGTTCCTGAGGAACTACAATATATATAGAAGGTCAGCTGTATAGCAGGAGAAGAAATGGGGCCTCCTAAAGCTACTGCCGGTACCCGACAGGATATAGAATAAGCTATCTATCGACTTCATCACGGATCTACCTCCTTCCAAACCGAATCAAGCGACCAACCTCATAGTAATTACGGATAGGCTATTCAAGGGAATAATCCTCGAGTCTATAAAGGAAACCACTATAGATGCTATCGCTAGTCAGTTAGTTGCAAGGCTGATCCGTCAATACAGGTTACTGCGTATAATCGTATCCAATAGGGGCCTACAGTTTGTTAGCTTAATATAGAAACGAGTCTGCAAACTATTAGGCATTATAAGGAGGCTCTCTACCGCGTACTATCTAGAAACCGACAACGCTACCAAGAGGATGAACTAGGTCATCGAATACTTCCTCTGATACTTTACGATATACTAGCAGGAGAATTAGGCTGAATTGACCCCTACTGTGATATTAGAGATCAACAATCGAGATAATACGTCTACTAGGATAAACCCCTTCTTCGCTATACACGGATACTATATCGACCTCCTAGATATGTCTGTAGGTAGGGGCGAAGAGGGCCCTCTCCGGACAGAGAGACAGTCACTACTAGCGAGGGGAGAGGCGTTTATAGCACGACTTCTACAAGCCACGGAATTCGTATAAGCCGTAATAGCCTCCATACAAGAACAACAGGAATACTATACCAATAAGGGCCGTTAAGCGGCGGAGTAGTTCCGAAAAGGGGATAAGGTGTGGCTACAGCTGAAGAATATACAAACCGACAGACTGTTGAAGAAGCTCGACTGGCTTAATACGAAGTATACTGTTACCGAGCTAATCAGATCGCACGCTTGCTGCCTCGATATACCTCCCGGAATCCACCCAGTCTTCCACGTCTCCCTGCTGAAAAGAGCCGTAGAGGACCCGCTGCCGTCATAACAGTAGGATGATATACAACTAGCTGTTATCATCGCAGAAGATACAGGCGAAAAGGAGTGGTATATCCTGGCAGCGAAGAAAGCCGGTAAGGGATACAAGGTACTAGTCAAATGGACCGGATACACCCAACCAACGTAGGAGCTATTCAGCAGCGTCTTGGAGACCGAGGCCCTAGACCGCTTCGAAGCTAGGCATGGCCCTATCACCGCCGTCCGATCAGAGGGAAGACGTCGCGCTATACGCCTAGCTTAGGAGGGGGGTAATGTGACAGGCTGAGCCCGGTGCGGGCCTTAGCAACCCTCGGCCAACCCCTGATAAGTACGAACTACTGACCTACTAGATAGATGAAGCTATCCCCAAACGTCAACTACTGAAGATTCTAGCAAGACGCTAGGGCCACTACACGTAAGGATAAAGATGCCTAGGGTGTGAGGGACGTGTTAATTATATAAGGCACACAGTGGATGATGAAAAAAAAAGGAAGGTGAAGAAGAGACTTCAAAGTACTTGATTGTTGATTCTATCTAAGTGAGGGAAAGCCGTAGTTATTATAGATTTGATTTTGTCGGCCGTTTCAGCCTTCGGGATAATTGGAAAGGGGGCTTATTGTAGATCACCTGCTTACTGTGGGGCTAGTTTTGAAGATCTCGTTGAATACGAGATTTCTTCGCTCCTCACGTAAGATTATAGTGGCGGAATTTGAATACGAGATTCCTTCGCTCCACAGGTGAGATTATAGTGCGTTTGGAGATGCTGGACCTTGTTCCAGGTGCTAATGCCCTATTTCGGGTGCCAACGCCCTATCCCGAGTGCCAGAGCCCTGTTCTGGGCGTTGTGGCCTTGTTCTGGGCGTTGTGGCCTTATTCCGGGTGCTGGAGTTCTGTTCCAGATGCCGAAGCTCTGTTCCAGACGTTGCGGCCCTGTCCCGAGTACCGTACCCTTGACCTAGGTGCTGTATTATCCCCAATAGGACGAGTAACATCTAGGCGAGGCATAGGGGCACTGCGAATGCTGACTCAATTCTGCTAATCGAAAGCTAAGGAGGAAAGGAGGAAAAGATACGAGGCGTGCGTCCCACGTACAGGAAAAGGGGCGCGCGTGTCCTAGCTAACCAATTAGAGTCGGTCCTCAATCCAGGGGTTGTCCCCTGGTCTTCGGTCACTTTCCGTCACATAGGGAGTCCTAAGAATCTTCTGTCTTTCCTTTCTCTCCTCAAGTTCAGTGTACTTGTAGAGTCGTCACCAGATAGTTGCAATATACTTCTGAGACCGTTACAGTTTATAAGAGAAAATGAGACCGAGACCAACTCTAAACGCCCTTTAGCTACTCTAGTACTTAGTATCTCGAACAATATAAGGTGGTAAGCGGCTACGAAGTATACCCTTCCCTCGGATCATACGCTATACTATTCCTAGATTCATAATTGCTAGTAGTGGGATGGTTATTATATACTATTTTATTAATATTATTATTATTATTTTTCGTACACCGCTTTACCCAAGATAGGGTGTGCTGGATCCTCTGTAACGGTCTCAGAAGTGTATTGCAACTGTCTGGTGACGACTCTACAAGTACACTGAACTTGAGGAGAGAAAGGAAAGATAGAAGATTCTTGGGACTCCCTGGGCATCTTTATCCTTACGTGTGATGGCTCTGGCGTCTTACTAGAATCTTCGGTGGTTGACGTTTGGGGATAGCTTCATCCATCTAGTGGGTCAGTGGTTCGTGCTTGTCAGGGGTTGGCCGAGGGTTGCCAAGGCCCGCACCGGGCTCAGCCCGTCACATCCTCTACTGCTAAGTACATAGGAAAACCGTGCTGTGAAAGCCGGGTGAAAAACCTATATCAATAAGTAATAGGAAAATAGTTGTAGTAGACACCAGTCAGTTACAAAAGAAAGGAAGGCTTTATACTAGGCCTGAAAGACTTCTAGTCTTCAGCTTCGGATTCGTCGCCATCTCCGCCTTCTCTTTAGCCTCCTCTGCTTCCAGTTCCAGTCGTCGAACTAGATTGTATTCTATCAGACAACCCGAATCCATTAGCCAGCTCAAAACCCTCCTTAATAGCCTGATGTTCCGGGAGCCCTAGCCTTATAACACTAGGCTGAGATCCCGGTGGGTTCGAATTTCTGTTCTTAGCTAGGTTCTAGGCTTCGGCGGTGTCGGACACCACACAACGAGGTGCTCCACTGTTTCCCGGCCCTCTCCACAGCTGCAGTAGAGAGTAGGGAGATTCGGAACCCCACGTTGGAAAAGGAAGTCCCTGAGGTTGATGGTTCCTATAAGGATCAAAGATCCAAGGGTAGTAAGACCAGAGTGACTAGGTACGAGCAGTGCATACGCAATACAGAAGCAGAGTGCTCGTTAGGGGTGGGATAGTGGTCTCATTGAACTTTGCCTCCCTCCTAAGCTCTGTCTCCCGCCCTCCTTCTTATATCCGCGATAGTATCGCTAGAGCTTACTTCCCCACTCTGCTGCTTTGTCGTCCTCTTTACTAGCACGCTCCTTCGACGCTCATCTGACGCGCTATTTATGCCGTTATAGCCTAGTGCCGTTGTTGCTTCTAAGGCTCGCTTACGTTGCGGCTCCGAGGCTTCCAGACCGTGCCTTACGCCGGCCCCGCTCAACCGGTCCTTATAGAGCCTCCCTTCTTCCGGGCTCCTGCCCTCAGGAGCTATCCGGGCCATACATCCCTTCGTAGGTAGTACTGCTGATAATCTTGTCTATGAGCCTTATACTGAAGTGGGGGATAGTGCACTGGCCGGATAGCACTCTAAGACAACTCTGGGACTTCGGGTCTGGCGGTATAGGTCCGGGGTATCGGGTTCCCGGCCCTCCGGGCTGGATCAGGTGATCGGACTGAGAACCCACTTTTTTTCTGTATTTAAGACTGTCTTGACTGTCGGCCTCGACAGTCAAGGACAATCAAGATCAACAGTTTAACCAATTCTTTCTTTCGATTTGCTTGCTCTATTGGGAGCTGTCTTTGCGGCCTCCCTCTGATCAGAGGGAGTCCTGCCTGTCTTTATTGCTACTTTGGTCCAAGCCACGTTGCTGGGAATCCTGGTTTGTTGTCGAGTTTCTCAGTCGTTGTTCCTCCCCTTGTTTTGTTATCTTGTTGTTTTGTTGATGGAGTGGATGTGTGTTTTCCGCTCCATTTCAATACGTATTAGCTGCGTATTTGCCTGCTCTACGTAGCGTTCGAGGTGCTGGCTATTGGAATATCGCCCGTTGTGCTTTCCTGCAGTCCCCGAATAGCCGCCGCTTCGTCTCTCCTTTCTTGCCTCTCTCGTAGTATATACGCTTGCAGCTGCGGGAGTTTATTGTTATGCCGGCACTACAGATTATAAGTATAGAAGTATCGGAGTTATTACATTGTATAGTACTAGTAATTGTTCGGCTATATATTATTGCCCTTCTTTGGTCTTTAATAATGGTATATATATAGCCTTAATAACTTAGAAACGGGGAAAGAAGGGGGGTTTTACTAAAGGAAGGAAGTCGGAGTTAGTAGTATAAGGTAATTGCATTTAGGTTATATAATCGTAGTATAGAGGCGGCTTTCCCCTTATTAATCGTAGTCTTCTTGGCTCAACTATCTCGAGTTTCTTTTGTACTAGGTTTTGACCTTATTTTTAGGAGAAGTAGAGCCTCTACTATATACTGAAGAAGGGTCCTTCTACTAGCTATAAGAACTAGAAGAGCTCTAGTACCTGCTACTTCCGCTGTACGTACTATAACTATATCTGCCTTCCGGTAGGTCCTTCCCTCTTATTTTATACTACTCCCGTAATACTTATTAGTAGTATCTAACTCTTATCAGGTCCTTCTTAATACGCTAAATACGGTAGTACGGTTTGTAGAGGCGTTCGACTATATAGAGTTCTCTACTGCTAGTGAGGATATAGGAAAAAAATTTTGATTTCTTAGCTACGTATTTCCTATGCTAACGGTGCTTTTTCTTAGGTAGCTGGTCTGGAAGAGGAGGTCTAGGAGACTGGTAATACCGCCCTATATGCCCTCAAGGATTTCTCTACCCCCCGGCCCCGGTCTACTAAGATCGCTGCCTACTGCATTAGTACTAACTATACTAGTCGTATACTACACCTCTACTACAATAGCGGCGTTGTTATAGGTTAGTCGCTTACTGTCCCTACTGTTACTAGTCCTTCGTCTATATCTTCCTAAAGCCTCTATAGCCCGTAGTTGGTATATTATAATAGCTCTTAATCAGCTTGTACCTAAAGGAGGGGGGAATATATACTCTACCTTGATAATGGATAAGCCCGTCCTCTCCTTTACTCTACGAGCCTTTACTACTACTATACCGTTTCCTATAAGCATCCGATTAAAGCTATTGATCTTTCTATTACTCTTTAAGTAATAACTGTTTTAAAGAGAGCTACCCTCCTTTCGCCTAGGTCCCGTAATCTCCGTTTTTAGTACTAGAGGCACCTACAATAGATATACAGTAATTAGGTACAGCCTTATCGTAAAAGTCATTCTCTATATGACGGTAGAGGCCCCCGACGCCGAATATAGTATAATAACTACAATATAGTCCCTCGGGAGGGCTAGTACTAACGACGTATATCTATTTATAAATATCAGATACAATACCCTCGTCCTTATCTATAGAGTTATAGCTGTGCTTCTTACTATAGTCCCAGACCTCTTAGACGACTATATCGCTCTAGTCTTCTTAGTTTAGTAGCAACCTCTTAAACTCTTCTTTTTCTTCTTCAATAACTTCTTCGTCTTTAGCTATCCTTATACGCAATAGTAATATTGTGACAGGCTGAGCCCGGTACGGGCCTTAGCAACCCTCGGCCAATCCCTGACAAGCACGAACCACTAACCCACTAGATGGATGAAGCTATCCCCAAACGTCAACCACCGAAGATTCTAGCAAGACGCCAGGGCCACCACACGCAAGGATAAAGATGCCCAGGGAGCCCCAAGAATCTTCTGTCTTTCCTTTCTCTCCTCAAGTTCAGTGTACTTATAGAGTCGTCACCAGACAGTTGCAATACACTTCTGAGACCGTTACAAATATAGCTTCGGGATATAGTCGGAGCAGTCCTCGGACCGCTATGACAATAGAGTAAGGACCAGGGTTTTCTTATTGCCCTCGTTCGACCCTGTCTTATAGGAGTTGAAGTAGTGAGTTCTCAGCGTTTTCATCCGCTTCTTCCTCTTCTATATAGTCTAGCCTATATAAGAGACTGTTAACAGGGTTCTGGATACAAGGGCAGTACTTAATAACGAAGTTAAATGCAGCTAAGTCGTCGCTCCAATGCAGTTATCGCTAGCTCGGCCTCTTCTTAGTCTTCCAGTATTCCAGGTTAAGATAGTCTATCAAGGCTATAATCGGGATTTGGATATCGAAGTGCTGTATAGCCTGCCTGGTCGTACTGTCCGTAGACTGCTTAGGGGCAATCAGTCGAGTAGTACTCGGGCTGGTTGCAGGTAAAGCAGTGTTGTTACTGCTTATCCACCCTCTCCGGTACTAGGGAGTTGGACGGCCCCGATAGACAGTTCCTAGCGATATAGCTCTCCTTTCCGTAGTTGTAGTAGACGATATTACGCTCTGGTTACGTTGACGGGGCTTAAGCGCTTCTGTTGCCTAGCTCGAGGTGTGAGGATCAAGGATCCAAGGGTAGTAAGACCAGAGTGACTGGGTACGAGCAGTGCACACACAACGTAGGAGCAGAGTGCTCGTTAGGGGTGGGATGGTGGTCTTATTGAACTCTATCTCTCTCCTAAGTTCTGTCTCCCGCCCTCCTTCTTATGCCCGCGACAGTATCGTTAGGGCTTACTTCCCCGCTCTGCTGCTTTGTCGTCCTCCTTGCTAGTGCGCTCCTTCGATGCTCATCTGACGCGCTATTTATGCCGTTACAGCCTAGTGCCGTTGTTGCTTCTGAGGCTCGCTTACGTTGCGGCTCTGAGGCTTCCGGACCGCGCCTCACGCCGGCCCCGCTCAGCCGGTCCTTACACGAGGACAGTGGGGGGTTGCAGCCGGGGGTGGTAGCCCGATGTTCCTTCGGCTCGCTAACTATCTTCGATCTGCTAGGCGGTACTTATTAGCTGCTAGTATGTAGCTAGTAAGGTGCTGTGGCAGGTAATTGCTAGACGAATCTCCCTATAGAACTTCGGGAGGAGGCCGATTATCCGTTAACTCTCTTCTATCTGGTAGGGAGGTTAGTAGTGATAGTCATATATCGATCTACGAATTCCGTAACTATTTCGTTGTTATACTGACGTAGGTTATTAAGCTGCGTAGCTGTAGAGAAGGCGTGTATCTCCGGGTCCGAGAGCTAGCTGCAAAGGAATTCGATAAGTTCTTCTATATATATAACGTAGTCACTACTTAGAACGTTGCTGATAAGGGGGAAGTTTGCCTTACAGTCGAAGAGGAAATTACAAAGGACAGTTGTACTGGACCTATTATACGTAGGATGGGTGAGCGCCGGTGTAAGGACCAGCTGAGCGGGGCCGGCGTGAGACGCGGTCCGGAAGCCTCGGAGCCGCAACGTAAGCGAGCCTCAGAAGCAACAACGACACTAGGCTGTAACGGCATAAATAGCGCGTCAGATGAGCGTCGAAGGAGCACGCTAGCAAGGAAGACGACAAAGTAGCAGAGCGGGGAAGTAAGCCCTAGCGATACTGTCGTGGGCATAAGAAGGAGGGCGGAAGACAGGGCTTAGGAGAGAGACAGAGTTCAATAAGACCACCATCTCACCCCTAACGAGCACTCTACTCCTGCGTTGCGTGTGCACTGCTCGTACCCAGTCACTCTGGTCTTACTACCCTTGGATCCTTGATCCTCACACCTATAGAGTCTATAGTACTATATTATAGTACTATAAAAACCTACTAAGTAATAAAACTATCTTTTAAGTTTAAATAAGTTATTAGCTACTTTATTATTTTATACTTATAATACTTAAATAATAAAGTACTTATTTCATTACTACTTAATGCTTTGTTTAAAGCATGTTAAAGTCCCGGAGTACTTTATACGTAGCTTTATTTTTGCACGTTCTCTATACCGTATCCCCTATAGAGATACGTTGGTCTAGTTCAACTGCTAAGGTAGCTTGTAGGTCGTCATAGTAATATTATTAATGTCGTTTATTATAAGAAATAGAAAGCCCTAGTATAAAGGATTAATTAAACTAACATTAATCTTCTATATACCTAAGTTAACGTAAAGGTTAGGCCACGTACTATGATATTTATAATTATCGTTAGATATTATCTGATATTATTTTAGTTAAAGTTATTTAAGGAGGAGAATTACACGATACTATACGTTGTTTTTATTAATAAGATAAGTACTTAGCTCCTTTAAATATATACTGTGGGAGGTAGAGATAAAGATAAAGCTTAAGTAAGACGTCGTTTAGAATAGTGGTTAAAAAAGACGTAATAAGGAAATTGTCCACCACGATTTGGTAAGTCTTCTTAGCAGAATGCTACTCAGCAATGGCGACACCATAAGAAGAAGACTTAAGGGTGTCCCCGTATCATATCCCGGAGGTGGTGTAACGTGCCTGGTTATTCGAAGTTTGGCGCACTAAGGGAGGGAGCTCAATAGTATGCCAATAGCTTGTTCGATGGTAATATGCTCTGTCCGAAAAGGAACGTGACCGCTGGGTTGGATGGAGGGAGACACATCCTGCCCAGACGGCTTCTTCTTCCCCGAACAACCGCAAAGACAGGGTCTGGTTGTCCCCCTTGGTAAGTTTGGGATTCCAACTCCGTTCTGAGCATCGGATTTTGTAGCAAAGTGGCATAGGTATTGACTCTTTTCGCCAGTGGCAACAGTGACAGGTTTGAGCGTATCCATCTCCCGAGAGGTCATTTCGGGGCCATCAACGTTGACCTTGGGGTCGGAGGGAGCGATGAACACTGTAGTTTGGCTCAGGGGGGTGAAATGTCGCTTAATCTCCCTGCCAGTGGCCGCAGTGACGCCCAGGGTGTATCCATAGGTATGATGGCTTCTCGTCATCGGTGTTGCGGTTGGAAAAGCGTTGAACAGACAAAAGAGAAGGTCGTCGCATGTATGTTCACCTGTTGAAGTCCCTTCGCCTCGATATTGATAGCGCCGCAAGGCTGTAACTTCAGAAGCCTCCAACGATGCTCTCAGCGGCGAACGAGAGACCATCCCGAGGTATCGTTGCGACACCATAGTTCCATGGACTACCTTCACAGATCCCTCTCGCCTGTCGGATTCTTCTCTATCGTACGTTTGGTGGAGGTCCCTTGCAATACCCATATCGCCAACGGAGGTTCGTCATAGGATGCGGGGTGCGCATGTTGAATGACGAAATCGCCCGATTCCCGGATACTGAGATTCCACGCAGCGCTTGGCCCAGACGCCGGTATCCTGAACGCCATCCCCTACATTGTTGACGAGACGCTTTACCAGGGGGGGAGCACTGGACCAACTCAAGGCAACATCAGCTCTCGTGTTGCGGTGTTGGTATGGGGCTTCGCTGCTAAGACTTATGAGTTGGAACGGGCGTTCACGTCTAGATGACGGGGGGCCTGAGAACACCGAAGTAGCACTTCAACCTAAGGGGTATGAATAGGGGTGTGTTTGTCATTCAACGCCATACCGCCAGAGGGATCGATGCCTCCAGGTTGAACTGGGGAATCAGGGCCTTTGGGTTGGCGGCGCCTCCTGTGTTTTCCGAAAATGCCTCTTCAATCAATCACATGGAGTTTCAGAACTCCCTCTTGCCAGGAACCCTCGCCCGCATTCGGCCGGATTTCTTAGTCATGATTCCCTCGTCACACAGGGCTTCTAAGTGCTGCGCGTCGACATCCCGGAGCCGTTGCTCACGGCCGGTGCGATGAAGATGCAAGAGACCCGTCGGGCTTGGACAACTCAGGCAGAACATGAAGTTGTGGGTCAACGTGGTGAAAGTCCTTTGTCTGCCTATGCTGGAACGCTCCCACTTTTGACCTTTGCGCCGGAGAAACCAATCTTCTCTCCACCATCTTCTCTCCACCATCTTCTCTCCACCATCTTCTCTCCACCATCTTCTCTCCACCCAAGAGTGGGCGAAGCAGCAACCACAAAAAATTGTCACTTTCCTTCTCACACGTCAACACGTCAAGATGGCTGGCCTTCTGTCAGAAGACGCGCGCGTGATGCGGCGCAACTTGATTTTCGGCGCGATTGCGGTCGAGATCGGTCCGCTCAGCGACGCGCAGCAGCGCGAATTTGTCTACACAAGCTCCGCGAACGCGGTTAAGAAGCTGGCCGCTCAAGGGCTCAGCAGTGTTTCCACCGCGTACTAAGAGCACTGCGTTGACATGGAACTCTGGGGCAGTTTCGGTATGTTTATGCAACCCGACGCATCCAAGTTGACACATTCGCTGACCCAGACTATAGTTAAGAAGAGTGGTTCAATCCCCTTTGCCTGGATGAAGGGCAATGAAGACGGTGGCCAGGATGATTGGCGTTTCTCGGGAGAGACATCCCATAGATACAAGGCGTTGGTGGAAAGCAACGACGTCGCTGCTGCGATGCTCCAGTTGACCGATGCCCAGGGCAACGTCTTCCAAGGTGCTGGAGCCTCAGGCGAGGAGACTGTTGCCGGCGCGCCCGTCAAAGAGCGGCCTGTGAAGCAGGAGGCGTTGGCTGCCGTTGTTACGGCCCCTAGCGTGAGCGGATGCGCTTCGATCGCGTATCCGGAGCAAAGCCCTCGTCGAGAGAGGCCCAACCGCGACGATGGCGATGATGACATCGATATGGACTTGGCGGCGAGGGCCTACGATCTCATGGCTGATGGCGATCTCATAGCCAAGGTCTGTCGTTACCCTTGATTGGTGGGAGACGATTTGGGGATGCACACGTTGGTGCGCGGAGACAGTCATGCGAGCATATGGGGAGGGGCATCGTAGCATCAGGGGCAGATAAAACATTGACATTATGTTCCAGCCGAGTGAAATGACGTGAGATCCAATGCCGCAAACTGTAAGATACCTATTCGCTGTGTCGCAGGCTGATGACCTATGTTGGAGTGTTGTTTAATGTTGTCGCCGGTTGGAAGTTTTCTTTCGAGATCGACCTCGCCACGCCCCAAATCCGCAACTACAATCTCTACACTTCTTTCGCCCGAGCAACAAGATCTACATTGCTTAAGCTCCATCATGTTCACTGTTAACAATCTCCTAAGGCGGCTGCAACTGCAACTGGGCAATCAGCCTGGTGGCCCCAGTTGCCGAGCTAAGACGAGCTCTCGACCACGTCAACCGTTCCTAATTCCTCCTTCGCCCGTCTCTGTGTTGCCATCAGCTGCACCACCAGCACTATCTGCCACCCGGATCACTGCCGCCGGCGGCCTCATCTTCACCGAGCGTGTAGCTGCCAACCCAAAAGGCGACATCTCCCTTTGGATCTACCTGCCCGCCGTGGCGTCCATCATCGACTCCGAGCTCCTAACCCCACATCTGCTCTCCAAGTCAATAAATACCCCACGAGCAAATCTTCGGGCTTTTCAGGCACAGTCCGATGGGCGCAAGTACGGAAATCTCTGAGAGCTAAGACTCTAATTATTTTTGGGCTAATGACGGCGATTTAGTTGCGGCCTTCTCGACTCCAGCGACTGCTCGCGCGTGCTGCAGAAAACGACGGAGCCACACCCTTTGTGGTGGAATTTCCCCAGTCCCTCGGTCGCTCCGGGGCAGGACATTGTCGTCGACTTCGAATTCCTGCTACCTTCCCGATCGAACTGGATGCCCGCGAGCGGGCCGCAGACGAGCCTAAACCTCCTTGGTGTCCTTGCCCCAGTTTCTTATGAGCGAGACGTTGTCATCAACATTTATGAAGATGTGGCCCCGGCCCGCAAAGCCATCTGCTTGGATAAGGGTGGCATCGCTGATTCGCCAAACGATGACGACGAGTTCGTTGACACCCACCTGATCGAACCAGCCACCCGCGCCCGAGCCAAAGACGAGCGTGGAAACAGGCTGTTTCTGTTCATTTCTGCCAGTCACTCCGGAACGGGACATTGTCGCTGACTTCGATGGGTGGGCCACGTGAGGGCGGGAGGAGGAGGAGGAGGAGGAGATCAAGATGACTTGCTGGTGGGAGCAGAGGCCCGGCGAGGAGTGCGCCGGTAAAATCGAGGGCGGTATATACCCTGGGGCTCGAGGCTGTTGGCTGCGACATCACCACAGTGTCTTGGTTGTAGGACGCCCCACTGCACAGCGGGACAGACACTTGGTGTGGTGAAAGGAAAGAAGCTCCTCCACTTGGTCGTTGGACGATAATCGTTGTATAGACTGCCCCACTGTTTTGACGTAGTGACTAAAGAGGGGGAGCACTTGAATGTGCAGGGGGTGCATCCCGTGATGCGTGATGTTTAAATAATATAGATGAACATGGGCTCTGCTTTCTCGTGTCGATTGAGTCACCGCAGAGTTAAAAAACATTTGACAGTCGCCGCGCGTGCTGTATCGTTCTCAATCTCTTTCGCTTCATACAGGCACTGCTCAAAGGCAGGCCAGCCCCGGACAGCGGAAGCTGATGAAGAAGCAGGAATTACCCCATCGAGAGAAGCCACAACCGGCAACCGGGAACCTCCTAAGGGGCTGAGAAGGGAATTGGCGGTCCGCGACGGTGAAGGGTGGTGTACGGGTCAAGGACACTCCAAACGGGGAGCTCGTTGAAGATGAGGAAACATGGTGGATTACTTGTCCTTGCTCTGGAAAGGAAACAAGCCGAGGAATGGCAAGGGGAACGAGACCATTGCTACAGACGTAACTGATGGGATGGAGAGAGGCCACATGATGAGGTGAGAGACGCAGACGCGGATGTAAACCTGATTCCTGCTTGTTCGAGACACAGGGGACCACAGAAAGCCTGTGAGGAAAATGAAGTTTATTGAAAGATTACTAAATACTTATTGAGTCCGTCGCCCATCCATGATAGGCACCAGAGAGAACAGGAAAGCCGCTCGTTAAATACAAGTATTGGAAGACTGGTGGACGAGAATGCATGCATATCTCCCGTGCTCCTGCGAGCTTGATCCGAGACGTCGAGAGGTCCAAAACGGGTGTAGAGGTACTCGTCAGATAAGCCGCTGTAATAGAAAACCAATCGATCGAGTACAATGACGGCGTCTGGATGGCTGAACTCACAGCGTGGCGAGGGCATATCGTTCACTCGGTCCGGCACAGTGACCATGATTTGTGAGCGGCGGGCGGGAGCGAGGCTCTCGTCGATCGGGTCGGCAAAACTTGGGTACTCTCCTGACCCACTGCAAAGTTGCACCGCTCCCAAATCCTGTGATCAAAGTTTCCGTCTCATGGACTGAGGGCTGCGAGCATTTTCTCTGAGTCAGACATGGAAAGAATGCGCATGATCTTGCCGTGTTTCCTAGAACGGAGCCGAGGTATTCCGCTGGGTGGGCGCCTTCTCGCAGCGCATTCAGCGAGTCACCTGCGTGATTCGTGCTGTCGACCTGGCAGCTCCCCCAGGCGCGCCACACCCGGGTCTCTCTTGTCCTCAGGACGCATGTGCCGTGTCTGCGCAATATAGTTGAGCAGCAACGGATCCCAACCGTCGTCCGCGGCGTTGCTGGAGGCGCTCATCTTGAGGCTGCGTTGTTCGAGATGTTGAGTGTTGTGGTAAAGAATGTTGCGGTTTTTGGTGCCGCCATATGTTAGCCCCCAGCATTCCCAACGATAGTTCGTCATCAACTACCAAGACTGGATGTTGCTCTTTGCTAAAATCACGCGATTGTTCCGTTGCCGGGAGGTTGACAAGACCATCACACAGACGCAGCGAGACAACGCTGCCTTTCGAGGAGACCCTCGGCGGGGCAGCGGCGAGAGCATCAGGATGCGAACCACTTCTGTTCGGACTCCCAGTCTCTTGGAAACTCTCCTGTACTCGCTCCGGCCTCCCGGAAGTTCCGCTTCGGCTTTAGCACCTCCTCCGGCTACAACACAGTTCTTGACCAAACTTCGCAAACTTTGATCCATCCACCACCCTAGTTGCGCTCCGAGTCGGGCCATATGGTCTTCTTTCCCGCGGGCTCGGTGGGGGCGGGCGGGCGAAGCGGGCGTTACAGATGGGGAGTGATTAAGTTGCATCACCCGGCGCCGCTCAGAACTTAATCCTTGCCTGCGGGTTTGTGGTGGCTCGGGTGACAGTCCCGTTGGCCACACTCAGCTGCTAGACCTTTGTGTCAACCCTAGTGAAACGCGACTCATGTCGAGCGTCCGATACACACGCAGAAAATCATGCATGTGGTCATCAGCGGCATCATGAATCTTCTCAATGCCTCGAGATAACCACGCTGCGGCGTTGTCTCTTGTCCGCAAACGAACTCTTCACATTCTCCGTCGGCTGTTTACCTGACAGACGGCGCCCTGCAAAGCATCGTTGAGGTCATCCAGCTCTGATACGCATTGACGGGCGGTCTCTTACACGGCCAGGCAATCCTGGTGAGTGTCGAGCAATGCTGCCAGGAATCCCTAAACACTCTACTCTCCCTCCTTTCCTTGTAGGCGGCGCACAGGATGCCTGAGCACCTCCTGGCCCTTATCGACTGCCGATTCAGGAGCATATCCGGAGAGTTTGCAGCTCCTTGATAGGCAAGTAACGAATCGTCGAGACGGCTTGTGATCAGGAGTGGTGTCGAGCGGTGACTGGTAAAGCTTTGGGAATGTTGCTCGGTTGGGCGACAAGAATGAAGCGAAACATGGGTGAGCATGGTGTAGGAGCGGTCCTCCGGTGAGGGCAATCGATCGGGTATCCATGGGGAAGTTGTGACGAAGGTTTCGCCGCAGGACGAAGTCGCATCCGGAGCTTCGCAATGGTAACCCGCAGTTGTCTGAAGTAGGCGCGGTACAATGGAGTTATAACCAGTCTACCAGAGGGATGGGGGTTAGCGTCTTCCCGGCTACCTCGAGTGTTGACTCTGGCTCCTAGTTGATCTTACCATCGGTAGGCTGCGCTCCTGATGGAGTCCCGGGATGGAAACTGAGTCTTCCCAGAACGGCCGCAATGATGTCGATCGGGGCGTTGGTAGTAGGCGCGCGAGGGTTTGGATTGTTGTGCAGGCCGTCGCGATCCTTTCGAAATGGGGACAACCAGGGGGAAAAAGAAACGGGTCTAACCTGGTCGGGCAGCTCCTTTGTTAATCCCGCGCCGCAAAGATTGCCCTCGCCTGGGACATGATCTGGGTTGGTGTGCATTGCAATGTTTGTAGGTATCTCGAAAGAGATGGAATACAACAAGGGGGCACCGTCCGCGGAATCGAGAGAACGTGGGAGGACCTGACGGCGTACGGGCGTACGACAAGGAGCACCCGTTTATTCTAAGTCAGGTCCGCTGTACGTTATCCACGTGAAGCCTCTCAAATTCGGATACGGATGCCGCCTGGTTGTTTTGGCCCCGGCCGATCTTCTAGGACCCTCTCCGTGTCATCTCAGACCACCTCCCCAACACGGCGAACACCTTGATCCTGCTCTTTCGTTGAGGCACTATCCGCTGGCGCTATTTTGTTGACAGTTCGCGGAACTCTCGGTTGCGTTTCTTCTGGGGAGAGGCAGGTGACGCATATTGGTACTGCTGACGCGATCAGATTTCTTTGACTTTGGCGATCCAACCGGATTGGCGTTGGTCTCGTGGCAATCGGGTCGGTGACGGGCGGAAAACAAGGAGAGGGTGCGTGGTTGGACAATAGCAATGCCTTTGTTACCATTGTGGCCTCCCGACCTTCATATTGCATCCATCTAACCCAGCAGCGCCGGGCCGTCGAGACAAACGTGTGCGTAATACGAGCATGGCACCTTGCTGCCAGGTAGGGTGTCGTGTAGGGACGAGACAAGCGGGTATTGTCGGAAACGAGACTTGTCGAGGGGGACGGTCGTCGTGTTCATGTTGCGAGCTAACACGGGTCTTTTCCGAATTGCGCAGAAACCTCTATGGACGCTAACCGTGGCGGTATGGTCGAGACAAGCGCTGGAGATGTTGGTTAGCTTGAGATCCTTGTGGTGGACTGCGATCTACCTACCAATTCTGTTGTAGAGCCCGCCGAGGGGGACGCACGGATGGTTGAGGGTTGGTACGGCGCCGCTGACCGCTGAACGGGGCTAGGAGGTCATCGCTGGTCGGGGTACGAATCGATGCGCATGTCGTAGGATGTCGAGTGGTCGATGCGAGCGCAGAGGACGGAGGGCAGCGCAGAGGGTCGAAGGGGCAGGATTGTGGCGCGAGGGTCAACGCCAACGAAAAGCCATGGGGATGAGACGCCCAATACGACTGGGAGGTCGTGGCTAGAGAACGGACTGATGCGCGATGCCGTAGGCTATCGAGACAATCATGCGAACGTAGAGGGTCGAGAGGGTACGCTTCCAGGTTGTGAGGTTCTCCGATGACGAGGGTCGCAAGCGGAAGATCGCGGGTCAGGGTCGCTGGTGGCGTTTGATTGGGCGCCTCTATCGGTGCAGGGATCAGGGGTAAAGAGAGCAGGCCACTTGGCCAGTGCGGCCAGCCCTCGCTCCCTGCAAACGCCCTCGCATCCGTCCCGCTTGGTTACCCGACCTTACTAGGCGTGCTAAAGTAGGTAGCCCATCCGCCCTTGAAGGCGAGGATTCAGGGGCTAGGGAGAAGAGAGACATGGCTTGTTCTTTTTACTATAAAGAGCATTCGCCTACGAATGATGCCAGATACCCGTTGATCATGGAGCGGAAAGTGGACGAAATCGACTTCGCACCGCGCAGTAGACTCCGCCGAGCTCGCTTTCCGGAAACTCGAGCCCATGACGCCATCGTCCGGGGCAGCAATATCGAAGGCCTCTTCAGAGTAATCGGCTATGCCTCTGCTATCGGCTATCCCTGGACCTGTGCTCTTGATAAGATGCTCGTTTGCTGCGCCTCAAGAAACTGCCACTGTTTCGCGGATCTTGAGCAAGGCAATGAAGCTGTCGTTCATGAGATGCGCTTGTGAAAGCCGCCACACCTTCGCCGATGGACGGTTTGTGCTGCTTGCGATTTCCGACTCCGAAGACGAGTCTTTGCGCTTCACATCGCTCTTTGTGGCAGGACGTCGCGTTCCGCAGACCTCAGGTTGGCCTCTTCTACTGCGCTGTATGCGCGCCAAGCGGGCCTCAAACATTGTGCGACATGTTCAGCCAGGTCCCCATCCATGGCGACCCCGGAGTGCACAAATTCGAGGACCAGGCTCCCTGCGGTAACAGGAACCGACTCATTGCCTTCCACAGGCGAGGATATGGCGGCCCTAAAGCCACAGTTTTGTATGCTACGAAAGTAAAAATTACACAAAAGTTGACGCCATCTCCCCCATGCATTCGCAGCATTCCAACAACCCCATTGTTCGCAAATATAACATAACGGCGAAGGATCAAAGCCGAAGCCTGGTTTCTTTGATGGAGTTGGCGCTGGGAATGAGGCTTGTTTCCGCTTGCCATTACGGCAGTGGGAGGTGCCTCGTCTTACGAGTAGTCGATGAGGGCCTCCTCCGGTCCAACTAGGAATGAATGGCCAGGGGCGCGCAAGTGGCAGCCTCACCACTCTCATCTGGCAAGCCCTCACCACCGAAGTCTTCCGCCTCGCCGGCCTCCCGCCATGGGCAAACACATGCGTAATACTATCGGTGCCCGAAACCGCCTTTTATCTGCCTTTTATCGCGCAACAGTGGTCATGCCGGGCCTCATTCCTGCCAGCGCATGGTTGGAAACGGCGTAGGCGTCGCCTGCCTCGATGTGCCAGAGGGCGTCGATTGCCAGGTCGCCGGCCTCTCCTGACGCGCAAAAGCATGCTCAATGTTGTTGGTGTTGAGAATTGCCTTGTGTCGCGCACGTTGATCACGTCGGACGTCACCCTGGCCAGCCGTTGCGTGCCCTGATTTGCCAAAGGGCGTCGGGGCCTGGCAAGTGACGCACAAAGTCGCAGAAGAAGGCCTGTGTAATGACGGAGCAGACGTGCACCAACAATACCGCTGACTTATTGAGATGGCTGTCCTCGAAGTGACAGGGTGGCCAGGAAATGCCGCCACTTGCAAATTCCTCCCAATACAGACGGTGTCAACCAGCTCCTTGATGGCGGTGAGTGATTCCTCCATGCCCCATAGGGTTCATCACGCTGGGACTGCGTCACCACTCCCTAGTTTTCAGGGCGACAGACTCTGGAGAAGGTTCAAGGCTCTGACTCTGCGCCACCCGGTGTTCAAGGCGTACGGCATGGACGAGCCGTCGTTATATTACACGTCCGTTGAGGAGCCGTACTTTTTGGCGTAGGGCTGGAGTCGGTCTTTTTGGTATTCCTCGTAATTTGGCTTCTTGAACAGGTTGACGCAGGTCTGGCCTCGATCGATGTCAGCCTTCCTCTAATTTTGCTTCTTGAACAACCTGACGAGGTTCCGGACTCGTTCATGCTGGTCTTGCTTGTACTTTGGCTTCTTGGACAAGCTAACGCAGCTCTGGACTCGGCCCATGTTAGTGAAGGGAGATGGATTGGAATTCGGCATCCCGCCCTTGAACCTGCCTTCACATTTTCGAAATTGATCGCCTCCGACACGCCCGTGTGGACCAAGAGGTTCTCGCTCATTATGGCGCCGATGGCCTCACTTCCTTGAGATAGTGGAGTCTCGTCGCGATTCTTGAAGCGGTGAACCCTGCACCCCGAACTTTCAGCACGCGGTCAAGTATTTCATGGTGTTTTCACGGTGCAATGGTGCGACGTCGCATACCTTGGACAACTCCTCCATCTTTTTCTCATGCAATGGACTATTCCTCAATACGCCCGCATAACTGCTGAGGGAGGCTCCATGGTCGCCGGAGGCCCTGATAGGGTGCGTTGATTGCTTGGTTTGCGAGGTGGGACGCAGACTTTTTTACAGGCGCTTCCCCCAAACGTAGCCTGATGTACCGTCTCCGGGGGCTCAGTATCCTGGTCAAAGGCTCTCTTGGTGTTGGCATGGTCGAAATCGACACACGCGGCGACGACTCGCAACGGCATGGGCTTCTTGGCGGAAGCGTATCGGAGGGAAATCTCAGCCCAACGGCGCAAGGGAACAGTCTGCTAATGGAATTTGCGTCAGAATAGTGATTCTCTCGAGGCTGCAGGTCCTGGACTTGACCCGAGACTGGTCTTACCATCATTTGCTTCACCGTGCGTCCGGTTACTGCTATGTTGCGCTTGTTCAAGAAGCGAACACCCGGTGGCAAAAGAAATGTTCTTCCCTCCAATCCTGTGTAGATCGTTGATAGACTCAAACGCATGTATCCGGGTTGTCTGACGCACTACCTCTGTGGGTATCCGTACGTTTTAACCGACTTGTCCAATGAGCCCCGTGGTCGCCGCGCATACGATATTTGCCAAAGGACTTTGTTCCTCGTGATCGTCGGAGGTACGAGGCAATCGTCTGCGTAGACAGGCCACCATCACTGGCCCTCCTACTCCCGCATGGTACGGAAGTTCGCTGTCGGTGATACGGCACCGGATTGAATCTCGTCCTAGGAGGTTTTCCTGTCCATTTGAAGGCATCACCGCTGCTCAACCGTATCCCAGCTTCTGGTGACCCGACCGCCGGTTTCGGGGCGCGGCGGCGCCTTTGGGAACTGGAGAAGAACTGGGGTCAACAATCAGTGAGCTTATATGCCAATCTCGAAGCCGTACCTTTGGTCTGGCCCTGGCGCCGTTCTTGCTGTCGCTATAGTGAAGACGACCAGCCCCGCACAGGCGAGCTGGCCTTTGTGGGGGTTGCAAGAATCTGCTCGTCTCGGCGCCGCTCTTGTGCTTTGCCGTGGTAGAGGGATGTCAACTCGATGGAAGGCGGTGCTCGAAGTTTCTCTGGGCCTGGTGTGGCGGCGAGAGGATTGCAGCAACGGTTTCCTGCTCTCTCCGACGTGAGGTGACGGTCTGGTCTGCTCCGCTTCGCTGGGTTGGTGTTTTTTGCCGGGAGGGATAACTTTCAGCTGGAAGATGTTAGCTCATTCCCCTTCCTCCAGAAGGGCGACGAAACACAATTTGAGGATGCGATCTCTGTTGGTAATCGCACATGGATGGAAACCAACGATCATGTTTTCGTCGCCAGACTCGAAAAAGTCACTCCAACTCTTCAACATGATCTGATTTACCTGCTCTGGTAGCCTGCGTAATCTCCAGCCTCTGAAATGTACTGAGACTTGTCAAATGCGAAGCCGTTCCGTGTCGCCCCAAGAAATACGGCCGGAAATGGTCATTTGGAACATGGATCGTCTTGGCGGCAGGTCACATCGTTATCCAGTTCTCCGCGCGCTCTCTGGAGGTTCTCCCTGTTGGCGAGCTTCTCGGCGGTGTTTTAGCCCCAGTGCGCCCGCTTACCTACCTATTTGAAGTCTGCCTAATGGTTTTCAGGGGATCTTGACCTTGACTTGGTGATGATGATGATACTAGAAGGTGAGAATTGGGCTCATGTATCCTGTTTCACGTCACAGCACAAGGGAAAAGTTTTTGATAGACATCGCGATTCCATTGAGCTAGGCCCCAGAGGCTTCATGTCCCCTGGAAGCATCCAGTCTTCCCTAACGAGATGTCTAATCATCTATTGTACATATCTGAGTTCCCTTTATCCCCAACTCGGATTCGCTGGAACTACCAATCACTAGTGCCCGTCGTGACCTTGTCGGGATTGCCCTGGGCATCGTCAGCGAGGGCAGAACTGCCCCAGCCATCACCAGAGCCAACAGCAGAACCGCCCCATGCATCGTCAGTCTCAGCGGCAGTATCCTCATCCTTGGGAGCCTGATTCTCAAGTGAGGCGTCGAAGGATCCTTGTTGGAAAAGGTTCGTCATCATATCGAACGTACTATCGGCATTTGTGGTTTTCGATACTCCGGTCTTGACCGGCAGGAACGGGGTCTTGCCAGTCTTGGCATTGGCGGGTTCCTCTTTGTTGGTATCGGTAGGCCCCTCTTGGTTAGCACTGGTGGGTTCCTCTTGACTGCCCTTGACCTGTGCCTGATTGCTAGCGGTGCGCTTTGCTCTAGGCTTTGCCGTACAGCTAGTCGAGTCATGACCCCAGACAGCGCACTTGGTGCATTGAATGGTCTCGGGACATTCGGCTGTTTGGTGCTCTCCCGATCTGCACCTCTTGCAAGCATCAGGATTAGGACGCTTCGTCGGGCACTCCGCAGCAATATGACCATCCTCCTTGCAAGTCTTGCATTTGGTGCAATCCTTGCTGACGTGGCCCTCCTCGTCACAGATGTTGCACTTCTTGGACCCGGCCTGGGAAGCAACACGTGCGCTTTTGATCTCCTGACAAATGGTATCGTTGTGGTTCTTCGATGGTTGGTGACAATGGACGCATCTCTTGATGGACGTGCAGTCCCACGAGAGATGGCCACTCTCCTGGCATCTAGAACAGTGCAATTCGCGACATTCGTTGGCCAAATGTCCGATCATGCCACAACCTTTGCACTTGCGCTTCGGGCAAGCACCTTGGGAATGCGTGGTGTCGTCGCACGATTTGTGATCTTCGCCCATGGGTTTCGCCGTGATCGTTTTGCAAACCTCATCGTCAAACTTGTGGCGATACGTCTCGTGAACCGGGCAACAGACAACTCTCAGAGCGGCTTTGGCTCGAATCTTGGAGTGCACGCGGTGAAGCATGTAGGCATCCGTGCTTCGCTTGCCTGTGTCCCATGTGTTAAACATCCCGCGGTTCAGGATGATAATCTCGCCGATGATGCCTCTGGTGAGGGAAACTAGAAGTCTCCGCGGGTCGGTGGTGAAGCCAGGTTCCGACGTTTGAGTGAAGTCAACGATAGAGATGTCGCGCTCGTGCCCTTGTGCCCCATCCAAAGTGCAAACCTCTACGCGTTTCGCGTCATCCTCTGTCCACTTCCCAGCGTTGACAAGCTTCTTGATTCTGAGACGATACTCGTTGACTTGAGCGACGTAGAGAGGTATGATGAGAATTCCCGCAGGCAGGTTACCCTTGCTGTTCGTGATCTTGGGGTTGTCGAGAATCTCTTTGACTCGGTCCAACACCCACTCAGCATGGGCAGAATTGTACGTCGACGAACCGGCCTTCCGGGCTTGCGAACCTGGCAACTCGACCAACAAGCGTGATGTATCATTCTCAGTAGCCGACGGGTTGGTCGCTCCCTGAAGAGTCATGATATACTCCGCGAATGCCTTCACAGCTGGAACCGAGCGGTCGGGGGTTCTCAAGAACGGCTGCACTTGGTTGTAGTAGAACAGCTGGCTCGGGAGCTGGTAGAGATCTCCCAACTGACGATGATTGACCGTTAGGCTAGCGAGCGTCTTTCCCGCGTGGACTGCACGGGAGAGTGTCGAGTTTGTGATCGAGGGTGCAAATGGATTCTCTGACTGTAGAGCATTGTGAACATGATGCTCTACAGTCAAGTGCGGCCCGAACTGCAAGTGGTCACCAACGACAATGTGCGGCGCGTCGTACCACGTCATGGAGATCATCAGACTCATCTCGCGCAGGCGACCCGCTTCATCCACGAGAACTATGTCTGGCTTGAAACTTCCGTGAACCAGATGGTTGCTTGCGGCCACCGGGGTTGTCACGATGACGCCTGAGAACTGCCCGAGGAAAGTCGTGTAAAGATTTCGGATCAGCGTTTTTAGGGCAGACCGAGTATCCTGATCAATGACTCCGTCAGTCTGCTGCTGGATCTGTTGGAGAATTTCTGCAAGCGCGGGGAACTCGTCGCGGTGTCTCTCGAAATATTGTGCGGCGCCAGACTCCAAGGAAATCCCTCGGTGCCGGGCCTTCTCTGCACGAGTCGCCTCTTGGGCCGCCTTCATGTCTTTGCCTATTTGCCCTATCGCCAGCTCGGCGAGGAAGGGTTCACCTGTGAAGGAATCGCAAAATTCAGCCGCCGCGTTTGAGTCAGCGAGGGCGTCGTCCCGTTGCGCGCTTGTCTTCTTCATGTAGGTTCCAATCTCAGACTCCATTGAGTACAGGCGGAGGAAAGGCACGGGGTGCTCGAGATGGAGTGATGTCTGCTTGTTCATCCCTTCCTGGGCGAAGTTGTCGACAGCTGAATTGTTGTTGACGACGTACAACACCTTCTTGTCCGCGGGAATCGCAGTCTTGACCGTAGCCTCCTTGTCACAGAGAGCAAAGAAGAGAAGCAGGATTATCGTTTGAAAAAACGTCGACTTGCCCGACCCAGCGACTCCGTTGATAAAAGCTAGACCTGCTGGCACCTTGGAAAGCCTGCAAAATGCCTTCTTCTTTGAAGAGTCGAGCGCTCTGAAAGTCTCCTGACAGAACACGGGAGCATCATAATCTTTAGACTTCTCGGCGGCGAAACGACCGAGAGCAGGCAAGCGGGCCAGGATGTCGACTGGTTTCACCTTGGAGTCGTCGAACTGCAACTGGTACGTGTACTTGGCTTTGGATGCATTGAGCAAGTCCTCGGTGGCAGCCATTTCCTGAGGTCTGGACTTCGGGTGATGGAGGCAGTTAATCGCGAGTGCTTCTGCCTTCAGTGTCCTGTCCGAGTGCACCCTTGTCAAGGACACGTTCACCGTGGGCGTGTCGCAGAGCCTGGTCTGGAAGTCCTCAACGCTCTCATTCTTCATTGTCTGGATGAGGGGGAGCTCGACTTGGATGGGCTTCTTGTCCGAAGGCGACTTGTTCGGCTTCGTGACAATAAACATCTGGTACTCATGTCCGAACACCGGTGCCGAAATGTCCCGCCTGTGTGCGATGAAGGTGACATTGACATCATCTGGACCTGTCTCCACGTCCTCAGCCGGTGTTACCTCGTCGACTGGTAAGGGAGGCTGAAGCTCATTCTCCTTCGACAACTTCTCGAGTTCCTTTCGAACGCGGACCTGCCAATCATACTCGTCGTCCACATCTGCTTCTTCCTCTTCAGTCGTGGAAGTGAACTTTGTGGCAAGATCCTGAGAGAGTCCCTCTTTGAAGTACGGGGAAACCAATTGAATTGCAGCACCGACGGGGTCACCCTCGTCCCTCGCTTGTTCGATGAGCTTGATGATGTTGTCAATGATCTCATCCGGCCCCATCAATGCGATGACCTTGGCGCCGGCAATGCTGACACGGCAGCTCTCTCCAGCTCGGGGGAGGCCAGGATGCTTCTCGTCCGTCTTGATGAACATGAGGAACTGGCGCTCGTCTGCATATGGGAATTGCATGAGATATGCATCGAGTTCTATTGTGCGCAGTTCCGAGTACTCGTCGACTTGCAGTGTTTCGTCATAGGTTGAGCCAACCATCTGGTGAACCAGCTGCTGGTCGTGCGTCAGGTACCGAGACACCTTCATGCTTGTGGCGAGCTTTGGAAAATCGTCCCTGTGACCCACGTGCGAAGGGAAGAGCATCTCTCTGCGTCCACCGTTCTCTTCTTGGAACCAGAAGTCCAGAGGGTTGGGGTAGTTGACGCCTTCCTTTCTCAGATTGCCTTCACGACCCAGCAACGCGCTAATGAGATTGCAGCGTATGTCATCTTCTTCTTCTTGCGGAAAAGACAAGACAAGCTTGGCCTTGTCTGCGTCGTCGTACTTCATGTTCTTGAGCGCGTCGAGCTGGTTGAAAAGAACATCCTTGACGCGGCGCAGCGCTTTGAATGCAGGCCTCGGGATGTCAATCCAAACCTTCGATGTAGTGAGAGCCACGACAGATAGCTTGTACGCTGGATTGGTCGGTTTGGCACCGAAGTTGCTGTGCAAATGGTCCCTGACGTCCTGTGCTGAGTTGTGTTCCGTGATCTTGTACTCGACGACATCCTTGACGTAGATGATGCTCTGTCCCACGCAGTCGCGCTCGAAGTCCTTGTGGGATGCGAAGTGGGCGATTTTGATGCAGGCGTAATCATGAGGGGAGGCAGAGACCGTCATGATGTGATCGAGACTCAAATCACCAGGATCGTCGCAGCGAACCGAAGTCCGATTGCCCGGGGAACTGAGAGGCTTGCCGTTGACATGAAGGTAGACGCGTACCGGCTTCGTGGTGAAGCGCTGGTCGTCCAATGCCGCAAACGCCGTGGCAAGGGGGTCAATCTCTGCAATCGACTCCGCCTACAAATCGTCAGTCACTCTGCCGTGAAAAGATTGGAAAGAAGTTCAAGTTACTTACGTCGTCATTTTCGTCGGCATTCTCGGGATTCTCGGTGTCAGCGGTCGACTTCACAGAAGCCTGGTCATTGGGAGCAGCAGCTTCAGCCTGGGTTCCACCGTCCATGTTGGTAGGCGTCTGTATTGCATGTCAGTAACTCTGTCGGAATGAAATTATCGCTTCAACTCACATCGGTGCCATGGTTCTCGGCTTCGACCTCGACAGCGGTAGTCCAAGACGCGTCCGAGTCATTGGTCTGGGATTCACCAGTCTCAACCTCCGGATCTGGGTCCCGGATGATCACGCCCACGACAGTCGGAGCATCGGGTGCGACAGACTCAATGTAGTGGATAGTTTCACCATCTGCGGAGCCCTCGGGAGACTAAAAGAATTCAAAGTCAGCTACCACTCAGCACAGCAATTGAAAAATCTTCAACTTACTTCCATTGCCGTCGGGACATGACCAGATTGATCAGTGTCGCCGGGAACGTCGCCCCAGCCCCAGTCGGCCCAGCCCAACTGCTCAGAGCCCCAATGCTCAGACATGACAGTTGTCGCGATGGCCGAACTTTGTCAACTCGAAGAGTGGATCAGGTTGTGGGAAGAAAATTGTGCGAATAGCGTTCAAGAGGCTGAACTTGTCTTGCGTGAGAGAGTGAGTTGCGTGGTTGGGATTTGCTTGAAGGCAAGAAGTGGTTGATGGGAAGAAGTGGTGAAGGTTTTGTAGTTCTGTGGGGAGAAAAAAGAATTTGGCAGAAGCGCAGAGATTTCAGCAAACCGCGTGGGGAATAAATCTGAGGAAGGAGCGCGAATCTGGCCAAGCCCTAATTCCAGTTTTTGATTTTTGTTTGATGTGGGTGTGTGCAGAGTTCGGATGAGTGCAGAACAAACGAACGGAAGAGTGAGATGATCTTGTGCAGTGTGGGCAGGACAGCTTCAGTTACGACGGTGTACAATTTTTCTCGTCATGCCCAGGACGCCGGATGCAGTTTTTCGTCATGCCCAGGACGAAACAAGGACTCCTGAGGCGCTGCTGCTGTATAAATGCTTCCTGAGAAAGATGTCTCTTGTCTATGATTGTGTGGTTGTGTGTGTAGAGTTCGGGTTGGCGCAGATGGCGCAAACCAGAAGCCGACGACAGTTGCTTGGAGATGACATCTTCTTGTGACGATGTGCAAATGAAACTGATCTTCTCGGCTGTGGGTCTTGCTGACGGTACTGGAGAGGATGATGTCTTGGTTGTTTGCGTCCTGAGTTCGCCTGTCACTATCAGCCCATGGTCGGGGACAATCCACCGGGATCAAGCAAAGAACATACCAGTGTGTGCCGACTGATTGCGTGACACGCTAGTCTGAGATTCCAGGCCAAAGCTTGTGACGGTTTGAAGGGCAGAATTCGAACCGATTGGTGCTTGTTCGATGTTGGAGGGTCGTTGTCTTGGCCGGTGCCGGAAAGTCGTCACCAGATATCCAGATATAGGCCAACTTGGAGGCAGTGTCCTCTTGGTGGTCTGGAGGTCGGTGGGTGAGTAGGCAGTTGATCAAAGTTGACACCAGAGGGGCTGCGTACCTGCATATTCTCGATGCTAATATCCGATTGCTCAGAAAGATTGCGATTGCTCAGAAAGATTGCAATGAAACGCGAGCCAACGTCGTCACATCCAACCAGCAGCGGTTGAAGTTGGATGGCGGGAGGAGGGAAGATGTTGGGGGCAATCTCTGAGGCGCTTGGAAGTTGAGAATGTGTTTGGGTGGGGGAAAGGTTTGTGAATAGAACAAAAGGCTGACGGAAGATTGCATGCCACCTGCGGCCTTGGCAGCGATCGCCAGCCCTACCTGAATAGTTTCCTACCCAGGTCCCTTACTATTGTCAAATGAGACAAATAGGCTTTAGGTTCTAGGTTCCGTTGCCTTGAGGGCCCTGCAGGAATAAGGTAGATAAAGGCCACGTATAAACTCGGCTTGCGGTCTCCAAAAGCCCCTTTGAAGCTACGAAGTGAATTGCAATGAAGAAAGCCGCGGCGGATGGAGTCCAGCGGGAGGCAGGTTGCAGGTGATGGTTAGGGTGCTTCCTGCCTGAGGTATTTGGTCAACACAGCTTTGACTGGTAGCGTCGAGTCAATCTTGACAACACGCTGATTTCATGTTCCATTCCGTCGTCGTTGTTGGTGGTATTGTGACGCTGCAGGGAGCAAAGAAGGGGCTCAAAGATAGAGTGTAGGTAGGAAGAAAGAAAAGAAGATGTGCCTTGAATTGATCCCAAGAAGAGGGAGGTTTTGAGTTGTATATATACACAAAAGAGATCCTTGCAGTAACAGCGCTCTAACTCTTGGCGGCGCTAAACCCTTTCAGATCGCGATAGGTATCCACATAGGTGAGCAGCCAAGTCAGCCACTGACTGAAGAAGTGCTGTCCGCCACATTGGGGACTGGACAAGGAATGTTTGGCTGCAATCTTGACGCAGCAAGTGTGCTTGTTTGTTCGCCTATATCGCATACTGCAGGATCATGCATATGGTGCAATGGATCAAACAAACTTGGCTTGTTAGGTTGTAAGATGTGTCCTTTGATTTTCACCGAAATGCCATCTGGGTACCTGATTCACAGGGTAGAGTTTAATGTCTCTAGCAAGATGGATCATCGTCGGTCGATCGTCGGTTTCGATGTTGTCCAAGAAGGACGTGACATCTCAAGCCACACGTGCAGCGTCTACGAAGGCCACGAGTTCGCAGGCATGGAGAGAGCCACATGTCGAATCGCCCTCTTCAGGGCCGCGCTGAACTTATCGATGATGAGGCCCGCAGTGCCGCTCGATTTTGTCGGGCACCATCAGTGATGCCGGGATGGTGGCTTAGATATGTTCCCGACTCCACGTTCGGTTTCGGCTGCGCAGGTGGCGGCTGGACGTTCTTAGGTTGTCGAGCAATCTGCCCGAGGATTGCTCTCAACTGCGCTTGTCAATGATGATGGGTGGTTGGCGCATGATAAGCGACATTCGCAAATGGTACAAAGAGAGTGAGCGGGACGGGAACATTGAAACCAGGGATGTGGCATCTTCGACCTCGAAGCACGACAGCCCGAAAGCTAAGGTATGTAGGTACTTCAGCCATCTCAAAACGCAGTTCTTGGGCTCTATGCTAACACGGGTTGGTAGCGTCGGCGGCGGCAACGGGTAAAGCAAGGGCGGTCGAACCCGTCTATGACAACGACGAAACGCTGAACTCGAAAGCTTGACGAGGTCAGCGACACAGTACGATGCCAATGATCAAGTTGCCCTGGCACACCGCATCCATGCCTGCTGACGAGATGTTCGACGTCGGCAGCCATGTCATTCCTTCGCTCGCAGTCATGGCGCTGGGACGGATTCCAACAAACATGAAATCGCCCAGCACCAGCTGTGTATACCACGTATACGTACCAGAGGGGGAGAAGTCGTTGGCAAAAACACCGACTAATGCTACTTGCCACTCCAGAATGTCCCCTCACTTCCGTCATCCTAGCGAGAGTTGAGCGGCAGACGAAGACAAAGACGTCTGTGAACGCTAGCCGCTAGAGATTACCGTATTGCCGATGCGGCGCCTCGCCAGCTCCGGATCGACATCCATCACGGTCGGCTGGCTTGCGGCGATGGGCCTTTCGTCGCAGGCCGCGCCTGAAGGGAGCAGCCAGCGATCCCGAAGAACCCCCATTTTACATTCGAGAAGCCTTGGTTCGGACCCCCAGCTGCTGCATGTTGGTGTCTTCAAATTCCCTCCCTTCAGAGTCTAGTCGCAACCCTGCACTCCGGGTTCCCTACTCGCCCGGCCCATCTCCAACGCCGATCCGGGCCGATGAAATACGCCGAACCCGTTGCGAGTGACCAATGATTTCCCGTCAACCGGCAAACATGATGCGCGGGTTGCCCAGCTGCCCCCCCTGCCACCGGACTCGACATCGATTGCAGTGGTGTTGCCTTTCAGCCTTGAACCCCCTCCCCCGCCCCTGAAGCCCGACGTCTGCACCTGGCACAGAACTGCTCCTGGGCCAGTGGAGGTCGTGGGCTGAAGGTCGTTGGGGGTGGCGTCGTGCCAGAGCCCCTGAATTGCTAAAGTGCCGAGAACCCTTTACCAGCAGAACCGCAGTTAGGAGGCAGGGGGCGATCGTTTTTACGCACACGGGGAACTACCTCCCCGTCGGTGAGCAGAGATCCTACTTACCTAGGTAGGTATAGGTAAGGTTGGTGTATGCACCACATCAATCGCTGGGCGGCTGCAGATCTGCGCGACCGTCCACAGCACTCCGGGGTGCGTTGATAACACTGCCAGACACGCACGGAGTTTGGCCCTCGGTCCCCCGTACGCAAACCTGCCAAGCGCCCGTGGGCCCTGCGGCGAACGGAACCCTCCCTGCTGTTAGCGGGCGTTTCCATACGGTGCCTTATGCCTCCTGGCATGACGAGAGTTAGACCTCTACTGAAATCCTCGTCGGGCAACTCAACCCTCAGGGCGCAAACACCATCAAATACACTTTTCCAGCTGGTATGACCGAATGGGTAATTTTGGTCGAGCGCCACAGGCAGCACGACGGGGCGGGGGTTCGTCCATGCCCGCGCGCTCGAAGCAAAGTGGACTGGAACCCCGCCACTCCTTGGGGAAATCCTTGGTCGACAGCCCCTCTCAAGCGCGCCAGCGGATCAGGGTTAGGGCTATGTGCTGCCATCGCCCTGGACTTTTGAAACCCGCGTCGCACTCGATCGGCCAAATCGCGTGCCTCATAGGGACTTGGTTCAAGCCCACAAAGGTGATAAGTGTCTTGACCCAGATCATCTTTCATCTCCTTCCTGGCCGTCATCGCATCGCTATGCGGAGACCATCGATGCAAATGGCAGCAAAACCCCCTCGACCAGATAGATCACAGCGGCCTGTCCCGCACAGCTCCACCCATACCCGCCCCGGAGTCAAGCTCAGCGAGGAAGACGCTTTGCCCACCAAATGGGCCGTGGCAGGAAAAGCCCTCCATGCTCAACTCCCACCCACAGTCACCTATGCCGCTGCAATTGGAGCTTGTGACTTGAAATTGACCTGGGCTGTGTTTGCGCATCCAAGTGTAGACTGCCCTCTAGCCCTCCAAGTATTGTTGACCTTGACGTCAAGGTTTGTCGAGTGATCCGCGCGATTCCCTGCGGTTTCAGAACACGTGCTAGAAACATTGGCTGGATGCCTCCGATCTACTTAAGCCGAGCAGTCCAGGTCGTTGCGAATCGTCGCCGCGTGCGTCCATTCCAGCCATGCTATTAACAAGGACGGCATCGGATCACGGCGCTCACCCGCCTAAAATGCTACATCACATTGATTCTGCGAAGGGATCAATTGCGGGAAACGTCCAAACAATTCTACGTCTGACCTCGCCGACCAAGCAAGCATTTTACCTACCTACCCAACCAGGGCATCCAGTCCCAGGACCTGCAAAACAAGGCCTCAAAACAACTCCATCCACCTACGGCCGCGCAGGCGGAATGCAGCGAAGCAAAATACAGCATTCGAAAGCCATGATCCAGGGCTTTCTAATATGCTAAACGGCGACTGCGCGCATGACGGCGTGGCCTGGAGGTTGTGGATTACATCTGTTCCGCGTGCCTTTGGCAACAACACTCACGTGCGGCTCCCCACTAGCGCGGATTTTCGGAAGCGACGTCCATGGCGGTTTGAAGCAGCGAACCCCACAAACCGAAGGAATCAAGTCCAAAGCAACCAAAGCAAATCTCAACACTAGATTTGCTTTGACTCTTTTGACTTATTTGGCCGCTATTTTCGGCAGAGTACGGATTAACGCACCTCGGGACCCTGGATTTGCTTTGTTTGGTTTGTGGGGGGCAGCGGTCGATGGCCCAAGCGCTGCAATTTCCGCGCGGGATGGGAGGAGCTCAACGCCTCCTTGGCGCCGCTAGAGATCAAGCCAGCAGGGGTCCCACGCCATGAACATGGTGGGGTCGCTTTGCAGCCCTGCTGCGCTTTCGCTTCACCAGAACTTTGCCCACTTTCTTCCATCGGTGCCGACAGCCCCACCCTCCCTCCGCAACCTTAACTCACTTTCGGTCCGTGATTACCCGAGTCCGGGCACACCTGCGCTTTTTGTGGCTATTTTTTACTTTGGTGGCACACGAAGTGGCGGCCGTGCAGCCGCCACTTCCTCAAATTTCTCGATCTTGCCTCGCTCGAAGAGTGGTTCAAAGATCGTGCCATGACGCCTGCTGCACGCGCTACAGCTCCATGATACATGCCGTCCAGGGCGGTACCGGGAAAGCTGGTACGATGCAACACAAAGCAAGAACGCCGACCATACTTGTTTTGGTATTTCCGTCTTGGGCATGACAGTAAACTGCACCCAACGTCCTGGGCATGACGTAAAATTGTACACCGTCGTAACTGAAGCTGTCCTGCCCACCTCCACTAGATCATCAGTAAGTGGCTTATTCTGGATGCGTTTGTCGCACCGCCTGGTAGCTGACCCGCGCTGGAAATGTCTGCTAACCGAACACAGCACAACCTTGTCCACAACCACGTTACTAGGTACACCGTCGTAACTGAAGCTGTCCTGCCCACTGCAACTAGATCAGTAAGTGGCTTGTTCTGGATGCGTTGAGCGCAACGACTTGCGGCTAACTCGCGCTAGAAATGTCTGCTAACCTAGCGCAGGCTCGACCTTGCCCAGAACAACGTTCACATGAGAGCGCCTCCTGCCACGTTAAACTTCCAAGGTAACTCCACTCCTGCAGTCCAAACACGCTTTCCCCGGACCTCGGGCGGCACTGGGACTGTGACCGGAATGCAGTAGCATGCGGCTAACTCGCGCTAGAAATGTCTGCTAACCTAGCGCAGGCTCGACCTTGCCCAGAACAACATTCACATGGGAGCGCCTCCTGCCACGTTAAACTTCCAAGGTAACTCCACTCCTGCCGTCCGAACACGCTTTCCCCGGACCTGGGGCGGCACTGGGACTGTGACCGGAATGCAGTGGCATTAATACTTGCCCTCCCCCAGGACTCTTCTTTCACCAACTTTCTCAAACCATCAACCGGCCATACTTATTCACTGCTCGTTTCGTTTCACCAACAGCTCATAGCAACACCTGGCCAGACTTCTTCACTGCTAGACTACAGCACATACGTCACCATGATTCGAAGGGCGATACTCGCGCAGTCCATGACTCGTACCCGTCTCCTCCGTCGCCCCCGGACTTTTATCCCCCCCAGTTTCATCCCCCCCAGTTTCATCCCCCCCAGTTTCATCGCCCCCAGTTTCATCCGACCCTATCATCCGCCATCCTCCAGTTCAAATGGCTCGAGCCGCAAACTGGAGAAGCTGAATGACCATCTCGCTCCCATCGAATCGACGGATGAAGCCATCAGGACTTCCAACGTCATCAACGAGCGGCCAGAGACCCTCGATGAGCGGGTGCAGAAAACTTATGACGTCGTCAACAACCTATGCGACATCCTCAACACCCTCGACCAGCGGATGAAGAAGAACTCCGACGACGTCAACGAGCAACTCAAGACCCTCGACAAGCGGACCAAGGAGACTTCGGACATCGTCAACGAGCAGTTCAAGACCCTCGACAAGCGGACCAAGGAGACTTCGGACATCGTCAACGAGCAGTTCAAGACCCTCGACAAGCGGATGAAGGAGATTGAGAAAAAGAAGTTCTGGGCTCTGATCTAGGCGATCGGTCGGCAGACGTACCAGATCGTTCGAGACGCAATTTTCTGGAAGCCTTACCTCAAATGGGTACGTTTGACCATCATCAGCATTTTCTCTTTTCGTCCACTTCCCCATCTGACTTATGTATCGCAGGACGAGTTGCGCGAAAACCTCTTCAATCTCCCCGGTTCTGTGTGGGGATGGCTCGCTGCAATGCCAAGGCATATGTTCAAGTTGGCGAAAGAGATCATGGAGCGTATAACGAGATGGTTTGACTAAGGGTTAGTCGTATTGCACACATGTACGCAGCGTATGGCAGAGGTTCGGATTGCCACTTTAGCGTTTGAGTTTATCCAGTAGTCATGAGGACACACGATTGCCTCTCAATATCACAACATCATAACGCTGTCCGCTGTCCACTGCTCTCTTAAGGTTGTTGCACGCCGCGGATTCTTCCTAAAACAGGAACCACTCACTTCATCTTGTCGGGACGGGACAGGACACCTCCTCTCGCGGATGTGCCTTGAGACTGCCGGAATCGCAGGGTACCAAACTCCAACCCCAAACCCCAAACCAGTCAACCGACATCCCCAAGGCATGATCAAGCCCACGCCCCAACCAAGCTCATACAAGCCGCCCCGAAAAGCACCAGCAGGCAGGCCGCAACCCGCTTCCTCCCCCTCAACACACTCCAGCTGTGGTCGCTCAAAAAGTCCTCGGCCAACAGCTCAATCAGGGCGGCAAACACTAGCAGTCCGGACGACACGGCGTTCATGGTCCCGACCAGGATCAGGCCGAATTCCGAGTCGGGACTGTAGAGGGTGTGCGTGGCAAGGCCGATCGCTTGGCCTATGGGAGTTCTGTGCACGGAGCGTTAGTACGGGATCCATGCGTTGATATACATTCCGTTGGTGACCCCCCCCGGGGGGGGGTGCGTGTGTTGGAAGGCGGCAACTTACGTGCATCCATATGCGAGCACCATCAGCCAGGGCTGGAGGGTGTCTTTGGGCCAGGTGATGGAGGCGATGCGGGCGCCGAGGGCGAGGCCTTCGAATGTTTCTGTTCGCGGAGGGGTTAGCTGGCACATAGATGGGGGGGGATCAAGGCCGATTGAGGTGAGCACATACGGTGAAACGCAATCGCAATCAGGAGGATCACAAAGTCACCCCCAATCGCCACGCTCAGGGCCATGCCGATAAACACGCTGTGGAACAGGATGCCCACCTCCAGCAACATGCACTGCAGAATGCTCTTCTTGTGCAGCTGCTCTTCGGTGAGCGCACCGCTCTGAGACTCTATCTCTAGCGTCTCCTTGGAGGCACTCGCCGGGTTGTCCCGAGTTCCCTGCAGCGGAGCCTGCTCGATGCTCGGGCGGCGCGCGTTGGTTGTGGGGCGTGTTATGGCCGCCGCAACATCGCTCGCGTGACCGCAGTGTCCGCCCGCCATGGAAGCCCGGCGGGCTCGGGTTCCGGACCCGACGTCCCCTGCAAGCCGGGGGCGAGGGGCGAAGCTGCGCGCTGGACTAAAGATCATCTCGATGATACTGACGAAGAAGATGCCGACGAGCGCGATGGCGCCCGGCATGGCCGGGTAATCGGTGGTCCAGAAGTTGGAGAGGCAGGGGTTCCCGAGTGAGATAAAGGCGGTGGGCAGCAGGTGGACAAAAGCAGTGGCGAGCAAGACGCCGGTGCCGAAATGGCGGATTCCGAAGAAGAAGGGCTTGGGAATGCGAAGGACGGGAAACTTGGAGGCGAGCATGGGAAGGGCGCACGCCAGGCTCGAGACGCCCAGGATGATGAACAAGGCGCCAACATGAAGCGGCATGTTGTAGTCATTAGACGTCCCGGCGCCGCTGCCGGCGCAAGCATCCTGGCGTTTGGTGAGACGCCGTAAAGTTGTTCTGACTGTAAATGGGTCAGTGTCGGGTTTACACGAGAGTGAGAGTTTGCTGGGCGATGGCGGGGTTGTTGTCTGGCGCGGCAAAAAAAGGGGCTGGCTGACCTCTGGCGGCACTCGTGACGGCCGGATTGATTCTGCTCGCGAACAAAGCCGGGATAAAATCCCAGGCAACATTGATGATGGTCGACACAACGACGACCGACACGGCCCAGCCAACCCAACCCGAAGGGGGTCGAATTGGCGGCGTGTAACGACAGGCATGGCCATCACCACCAGGCACTGTCTCGGTTCCTGCAATGAGCGGACCTGCAGTTCGGCTGGTCAGCAGGCAACGGCGGGCTTGACGGAAATCATCGAAGGGAAACCACTTACGGGCAAGCCGGCCGCTCATTGCAGGAGCGGAGCGCAGACGGGATGCAGTGTCAAAGTCGGAAACACCACCATCTCGAGCGTGTTTTTCGTCCTTGAGGAGGCCGAGACCGTTGGTGGTGCCGGCGCATTGGCCACGATGCTCGCGGGTGTTGGCAATGCCGTTTAGGTCTTGGCGGGTGGTGAGGTCAGCGGCCAGAAAAGGCGGGTTCTGGTTCCACGTCGGATGCTCCAGGTCATCGTCTGTCCTGGATGGCCGATTCATGACGGGCAACGGGCAACGGGCAACGGGCACGTGCGGCGTCCGTGCAGGTCTAACTTTGTGTCTCCAACGCTGTCCCGGTCCGGACGGCTGGTTTTTGTTATTATATGTGTGGTGATGACTCCTTTGCAAAAAAGGATTTAAATGGCCTTGGACGAGAACCGAGAAGACCTGGGCCTCGACAGTCGCCTACAAGCATCTATTAGTGGGGCGCAGCGGTGACTTGAAGCCCCGCGGGCACCCCTGCAGGGTCAGCAAGGTACCTACCTATACGCAGCTGCACGCAGCACTTCGCATTCCGGCCTTCTCGCCGCTGTGACGAAAACTTGGCGGTGGACCTCGGGAGCAGCGGTCCGTTTCGGAAACTTACGGAACCTGCACTTTTACGTAAAGTACGACGCTCTGATCCGAACGCCTTGGAAGTAATTACAAGCGTTGCCACATTGACCATTGCCAAAGCGAAGGAAATCTGTGACGGACTCGAGCTGTTTCAGCGCTGCATGCCGCTCCAACCGCCTGGACAACATCAGCCGCCGGGTTCCGTTGTGAGCGAGAGCGGGGAAAGTGTCGACCTGAAAAGGTAATGCTGGTCATGGGACCGGCACCTAACGTTACCTAGTGTACCCAAGTCACTGGTAATTTTCCAAGAGCCAGCGAGGTTCTAGAAACGACGGGATCAGCTGGACAGCTGAACATGGGTCCAGGGTTAAGCGTGATTCATGGACTTCATGGTAGAACACACGTTGATATTCACTTGCGATCACTGACAGAAGCTTAGAAAGTGCCTAATTAACTTGGGAATTAATTACATGTACTGCACGGCTTGGTGGTGTCGACCGCCAACTCGGTATCTCCGGATCCCGAGGTGTGCCATGGCGATATCTCTGATTAGTCTGCTGAACGCCGCCGGGTAGCGTCCCGAACATGTGGGTGGTTGGGCTGCAGGCTGCCGGTTCATCACGTGTGCGGCGTGGTTGGGTAGCTGGGTTGGCCGCTGGAAGGGCCCCAATGGAGGCCAGCGGCGGGTGCCCGGTCTGACAGTCCGGCAGGCTGCGTCGACGGTAACAAGAATGGCTGCGTATAGCGCTCCGGCCCGCGGGGTTGCCAAGGATGCGCGACCCGGGCGAGACAAATGCGCTGTCTGCTTCGACAGCAAAAGCATTGGCCTCAGGCTCTTCTGGGCCGCCCAAAGCTACTTGAACTCCACGCACGACCCCCAGTCAAGCGCCGCAACCAGAGCATCGCAGTTGCTTCGTTGGAAGAAAGCAGGAGATGCTGGATGCCTCACGTGTCGGCTTGCCTTCCACTGCAGATCGGTTCTCGGGTTCGACGCCCATTTCTCTTGGCACGGGGATGCGTCGACTTCGTGGGAGCTCTTCATCTTGCTCAGGGACGGCCAGGAAGCCCCGCACGGTATCAAATTTCCTACCCTGTCACGGTTTCCTTGCGGGAGCACGGCGTCGGAAGACGCCCTGGAATGGACCAGGAGCCGCTTGTCCGCCTGCGAAGAGCGCCACCGGCGGTGCGACGCGGGGTCGGATCCGTTCTTGCCGACGAGGCTAATTGATCTTGCTGCCTTTGTCCCCCTCGGTCATGACTCTGGCCCGGTAGATGTTGTCCTGCGGAATACGGCTGATGTCACCGATGCCTCCTCCGCCCGCTATGTGGCGCTGAGCCACTGCTGGGGAGGGCTGATCCCCGACTGTCAGACAACCCGAGACACCCTCGTGGACAGGCAAACTCGAATCCCGTGGCAGACGATGCCACGGACATTCCAAGACGCCGCCCACTTCGCCCGCAGGCTCGGCATCCGGTACCTGTGGATTGACTCGGTATGCATCATCCAGCGTGACGTGGACGACTGGCTGCGCGAGTCGTCCAAGATGTACGGCGTATATGGGCACGCCTATCTCACCCTTGCCGCAGCCCACGCTCAGAACGGGAACGGTGGCCTCTATGCGCTATCCCCGGACGCAACGCACATTCTCACCGTCCCTCTTGCGGAGACAGAGTTTGACGTCTGGGCCAGGCCGCGTTTCAGGCACCTCTACGCACGAGACGTCGACTCGTTTGAGATAGACACAAGGCAAGACTTACCGTTGGTATCCAGAGCCTGGACTTACCAGGAGCGGGTGGTGTCTCCTCGTGTCTTATACTTTACACAAAACGAACTTGCATGGGAATGCTTTGAAGCGCTGGACTGCGAGTGTGGACAACTCCGGCGAGGATTCACGACATTGGATATGGGACGCTCTTTTGAAAAAGCCAGTCCAAAATCCGACTTTCGGAGCGAGCTGGACAAAGAGGATACCCGAGTTCAACTTTGGCGGAGGATTGTGAGCGAGTACACGTCCATGGGCGTGACGATGGACTACGATAGGCTCCCAGCATTGTCGGCCATCGCCAGAGAGTTTCAGGGTGCCCTTCCAGACGAGAAATATCTGGCAGGCATGTGGTCTGGCCCCTCTCTTCCGGAACAATTACTGTGGTATGTGGCGGATAATAGACCTCGTGGCCGGCCCGCCAAATGGTGTCCTCCCACATGGTCCTGGGCATCCATTCAGGCGCGCGCCTGGAGGAACCAGAGTGCAGATCCACCACTCTTCACCGTCATAGACGCGTCTTGCGAATACCTCGATAAGACCAATCCTCTCGGCATAGCCACCGGCGGCCGTCTCACAATCCAAGGCCGGCTCCTGACAGCGACCATCATCACTCCGAAACAGCGACTGGGACAGTCAGCTACATTTTACGAAATCAAACACGGGGAGCATGAACTTGTGCTTCACCTCGACATCGACGTTGGGCCGCCATCCCCAGAAGGACAGCCCACCAGCTGGGCCTCCAACGAAGTCGTCTTGCTCGCTGGAAGCAGAAAGCTGCCGCCTCGGAACCCTGAGCTCACCTGCATCTGTCTTCAGCAGAGCGAGCAAGGCCGCTACAAGAGGTTCGGTATCGCCATATTAGCATCTCTCAGTTCGTGGGATACGATCGAGGCATTTTATGGAAAGTTTTCCGCCGTGCAAGAGATTATCCTAGAATGATAAATACTACGAGTAGCGCAAAAAATTAGCCCCTTTGGCAGATAACCTGTCCTTCCAAGACTCCCAAGCACCAATTCTCATTCTGCTGCGCCCTTGGACCCCCTGTGTGACTCGGAACACCACCACAAGGAAACAAAGCATTTCACTTGGCCTCCACCTGCGTCAGGATGTACGCGGCCAGCGCCCGCAGGCTCACCGCCTGCGTGATGGTGGTCAGCGCGAGCTCCACGCCGCCCGTCTCGCGCCGGATCCAGTTCCTCAGCTCGACCGACACGAGCGAGTCCAGCCCGTGGTTGGCCAGCGGCGCGTCGGCCTCGACGTCGTCACGCGCGATCATTGTCATGTTGGACACCTTAGTGATGAGCGCCTCGGTCAAGCCCGCCAACGGGTCGTCCGCCTTCCGCCAGTCCTCCACGCCCCCTCCCGCGCCGCCGCCGCCGCCGCCGGAGCCGTCGACGTGCTTTGTGTTGAGCGGGTCGTCGGCCTGCAGCACGTGCTTGAGCAGCACCGGGTGGAAGTACTTCCAGAAGATGTGGCTGAGCGGCCTGCCGTGCACGTGCAGCTTGAAGGCGGTGGACTTGCCGTCGTTGGAAACGAACGGGGAGCGGGGCCCGCCGGCGATGGCCGACTTGACGATGGTGATGATGTCCTCGATGCGGAGCGTGCCGCCGAGCGTCTGCTTGAGCTGCGACGTGAGGTCGTTGGCCGCTACGTAGCCGACGCCGAGGACTACGGGCAGGGAGATTGAGATGGTGTCCAGCCCGAGGGAGTTGCGGTGTCTGGCGAAGGCGTCGTAGAAAGACTGTTGTGCGTGGTGGTGTCAGGCCCGGAACGGACAAGAAATGTGAGGAAAAAAAAAAGGGGGGGAGATGATATGACTTACAGCTGTGCCGGCGTAGATGCACTGTCCGGCGTTGCCCGTGTCCCCGAGGAATGAAGAGAGCGCGATGAAGAAGGAAAGATCCGGCAGCAACTCGTGTAGGTTCCACGCACCCTGGATTCGGGGAGTCGTAATGGCTTGCCAATCTTCGTACGTGGCATTTTGGAACAGTTTGTCCTGGTTCCCAGACGTTAGCTCGGTGCGCTCTGAAAAAGGATGTCGAAGAGAAACTCACGTTGAGTACCAGCGCGCTGTGTATGACACCCCTCACAGGAGGCAGTTCATCCTTGATCTCCTCCAAAAGACTCGCTAGCGCCTCCTTGTCCCCAACATCGCAGGCCAGAGCCCTGACACGCACACCGTTGACGCCGTCATGCTTCTTCAGGAGCTGCTGCGCCTCGTCACCCTTCGCTCCGCTACGCCCAATCACCACCACGTTCTTGGCGTTAGCCTCTTCAATCATCCAATACGCTAGCGACAGTCCAATGCCGCGCGTACCGCCCGTGACGAGGTACGTTGCTTCAGCGTCCAATTGGAGCTGTGACGGCTGCAAGCTGCTCTCGGCCAGCACCCGCTCATCTTTGCCCAAGGTGACGATGACCTTGCCGACATGCTCGCCCGACTTGATCTTACGCAGGCCCTCGGCGAACTGCGAGACGGGAACCGCCGTGACCTGCTTGATGGGCGCAATGACATCCGAGGACTGAAGGAGCCGGACAAAGTCGGAAAGGATGGCTTGCAGGGCATCCGGGCGGTGCTTGTGCAACTCACGGAGATCGACACTACTAAAGCTGACATTGCGCTCAAAGGGCTTCGTGGACAGGCCGCTGCTGCTCTGCAAGTTGTTCCGGTTGATCTCGACGAATCGGCCGAAGGGAGCTGTCAGCTCCCAGGTTTCTTGCAGCAGCCTCTCACCGAGGGACGCGGAATTGTTGACAATGACATCGACGCCCCTCCCGTTCGTAGCACACATGATTGCGTCTCTGAACTGCGGAGTCCGACTCGAGAAGATTTGGTTCTTGGGAATTCCGAGCGCTGAGTGAAGGAAGTCCCGCTTGGCTTCGGTCGAGGCCGTCACAAAGATACGAGAAGCGCCCAGGTGGCGAGCAATGGCGATGCACGCCTGGCCTACAGCACCCGCCGCGCTGTGAACCAGGACGGTTTCGTTCTTTCTCAGGCGGGCCGTGTGCATCAGGGCTGCGATGGCAACGCTGTAAGCCAGGGGCAGGCTTGCGGCTTCCTCAGTCGTGCTGATACTGGCTGGTATCTTGGCAAATGCATGCCAGGAGGGCATCCTCTTGCACGTCGCGAAAGCGCTCCCTTCCAACGACAGGAAAAGGACGCGGTCACCCTCCTGCAGCTCCCTCACACCAACCCCCTTGGCGATTACCGTACCGACGCCATCGAAACCAGGAGGACCAGCGCTTGCCCAGGGGACGGAGCCAAAGACCAAGTTCAGGTCTCTGTAGTTCAGTCCTGCTGCTTCCACGTGGACAATGATTTCGTTGGCGTCCAGAGGTCCTTGAGGAAACACGTCTTTCCGTCTGCGGAAGTAGATGCCCTCGGGAGTGCCCGCGGCATCCATGGTCAATTCCAACGGGTAGCCACCCCAAATAGGCTGGGTGCTCCGGAGGGAAATGCCCTGCTCGGCCGCAAACTGCTCCTTGACTTCTTTTAGAGGACGCATGCGGGATTGGTGGATGGATCCCTCGTGCCAGTAGTAGTCCTGGTCTTCGCCGCCAGGGACCTCGGGATCACTCAAGATCCCGGCAATCTGCACCGCGGCATTGACGCCTTGGGCGGTGCCGCAGGGCACCTTGTCAAGCAGGAGCAGATGCTTTGGTTCGTACTCGAGACGGACGGTTCGCATCATGCCCTTTATGATGTCGACCTCTGGAGTGTCAGACTCGGGAATGATCCACAACAAGCCCTTGTTGTGCACGAGCAGGCTCTGCAGCGCCTCGAAAGTGTCCCTTGAGGAGACGTCCTTGAGGATGGTCTGACGCGGAGAGTCGATGAAAATGCAGTAGGGATCGTCTATCTGGGCATCCACCTCGGCAAATGGTTTGATAGCCGTCTGGCAACCAATGCGGTCTGAGATGGCGTCGGCTACCTGCTGGGCAAACTCGACTTCCTCGTCATCCATGAACGGGCCACACACGGTAATCTGCGTATCGTCCGTCCGCTTGCCGACCCGCGTCGACGAGATGATGCTCAGCAACTGCTCAGGCTCGCCGGGCCGGTCCTCGATCAGGACGTCCAAGCCCGAAAAGCCGGTATCCACGAGAAGCCTCTCCCAGGACTTGGTAGTTAGGAGGGGCCCCTCTTCCGGGTCTCGGTATTGGTCCTCGGCATACCACCAACCGGGCAGCAGCGCAAACGGCAACCCCAGGGGCGCGTGTCTGTTGGCTTCGAGCAAGAGCAGCTTGCCGCGCGGCTTGAGAAGGCTGCGCACATGCGTCATTGTGGCATGCATGTTCGGCGTGGCGTGCAACACGTTGGCGGCGACGATCAGATCAAAGTTCTTGGCCGTGAAGCCCTGTTCCACCGGATCTTTGCTGATGTCCAGTTTCTCGTATTGAATTCGTGATGTCCACTTGGCGAGCTTGTGGCGGGCATTCTCAAAGAAGCCAGGCGAGATGTCGGTGAATGTGTACTCGAGGAACGCGCCATCTTCGCGGTCCTGTGACAATGCGTTGAGAACATGGAGCGTCGTGCCTGCGGTTCCAGCGCCAATCTCGAGAATGCGCATGTTAGGCTCGAAATCGGCCAGGTTGGAAACGAGTGCTCCCAAGGTCTTGCTGAAGAGCGCGTTGGCCACGTCGGCCTCGTAGTGGCGCGTGAGCAGGCCGTCTTTGAGCATCACTTCGAGGGGCTGAACTTGCTCCCGCAGAATGGGCGTCAAAACGTCGCCGATGGCGCAGAGCAGCTCGCCTTGAGAATCGCGGGTCCGTACGGCGTTGATCAGGGCTGTTGGCTCTGAATCGATGTCCAGGTCAGGGGGAGATTCCCGGGCAACGGCTCTGCCTGCCCACGTCACGAACCGAGATAGATGATTCGGCAGGCTGGACCGGTCGTCACCAGCTGTCTCTTTCAAGGCCTTGGCAATATAATAGCATGCTGCAACATGAAGATTCTCGGCGTGTTTAATTTCCTCTGCGGTTAGCTCACCGACGAGGAACCGCTTGGTCAGATCCTGGTGAGGCAGGAACTCAAACCGCGGAATCATTTCCCAGCGCCAGTTCTCCGGAAGAGCCGAGGCCGGGTCCGAATCTTCGTCCGAGTCGGCGACAAGAGACCGGAACGTGACGGACTCCCACTCGGCGACGGGAGTGAGCGAGCCGTCGGGGTTCTGCGAAAAGGCAGCGACGCTCATGAGCATCCTCCCTCCCTTTGCGTCATACTCGAGCAGTTTGGTCACGACGGACAGTCGTTGTTGCTCGGCATCTGTCGATGGGATCGCGTTGGACACGCGGAGCCGACTGACATAGTTGGGCATCAGCGCTTGTCTCTTCCAGTCGATCACATCGAACGCGCCGCCTCCTTGAAGGAAGCCATCAAGTGTGGGTGGGTCTGCGGTGTATGGTGATCCAAATCGGCTGAGCAGGTCTTTCTCTTTGCCCAGGTCGCGCAGCTTTTGGTCAATGACCGTGACGCCGTCCCCCTTGCGATACCGCACGGTACTTCGGAAGGCGGGGCCGTAACGCGTGCCTTTTGATCCAGCGTCAGAGCCAGAGTAAGCTAGGTTAGGGTCACATTCTTCTAGACTGGAACTTGAGATCATGGGAAGGGATTCTTTGAGCGTCGGGCTTTCAAGGGTCATTTCGGCGGTCTCGGGTTCGATGCGCCCATAGGCGTGTGTAGCCCACGTCTTCGTGTCCTCATACCAAATGGAAACCTCAAAGGTCCAGTTAGTTGCCACCGTCGGCGCGCCCAGAGTGGAGGTTGGCCTGATCTTGGTTGCGATATCGACAGTCTGCTCTTCTTGGATCTGCAGACTGCGGACGACGTGAAAGTCGCGAATGACAAACGCCGGGACCGTGCTTGGCGCAATCGCCCTTCTGGTTGCTTCGATAGCACATGACAAGTACCCGGTCATGGGGAAAATGACGGCACCCCCGACGTTGTGGTCTCTGATCCAAGGAATCTCGTCGAGCGTGAAGAGTTGCCTGTAAGCGCGCTCGCCATTGCTTCCAGTCGACGTCATTTTCCTTCCAAGAAGGGGGTGATAAGGCTCGCCGGGGAATAACAACTCGCGGGTGTTGCGTGAAATGACCTGGTAGCTGGCCGACTTGTCCCATGCATACGCCGGGAGATCTGTCAACACATCGGCATTGTGCTTGTCGGTATTGTTGACGGATCCCATTTGCAGGGATGACACACCGGCCGTGAATAGACCGCCGGCGAGGTTGAGCAAAGCTACGGTGTCGTCCGTGCCGCGAACCAGAGAAGGGAGATAGAGGAACGATGTCAAAGAAGAAGGCCGATCGGTCCGCTGGCGGAGAGCGTCTACCGTCTGTTTGATGGGGTTCTTGAGAGCGGCATGGGGACCAATCTCAACAACAAGGTTCGGCAGTTTCGTGCTATCGTTGGTCTTCTCCGGCTGTAACAACAAAAGGACCTGGATGGCATCTGTGAATTTGACAGGGCGAACCAGATTCTTGACCCAATAGGATGCGTCAACCGTGGCTTCAACGCGCCCCGTGACCGAAGACACAAATAATGGGCGAGGCGCCTCCTTAGGCCCTCCAGTGAAGACGGAATCTTCCTCGTAGACAGGCTGGATAGCCTCTTGGTAAGATGTAGCCGCCTCGTCCATGTGCCGGGAATGGTATGCCAATCCAACCTTGAGACGACGAACAAATAAGCCCCGTGCCTCTGCCACTTGATGAATTTTCTCAATGGCCGACTCGTCTCCCGAGACAGTCACGCTCTGTGGGCTGTTGACCGCGCCTACGGTTGCGTAACCGTCGGTGGCATGCTCCTCAATGAGCTTTGACGCTTCGTCTTCCCCGACGCCGAGGGCCAACATGGCTCCTTTATTTTGACTCTCGCCTTGCCGGTGCCGAGACACAAGTTGAGCAGCTGCCTGACCACGGAAATACGCCGTAGCGATGGCTTGACGGAACGAGATCAGGCCCGCGGCAAAGGCAGCGGCGATCTCTCCGCTCGAGTGGCCTGTGACTCTGTCCGGCATGACTCCCCATGTCTTGAGGAGTGACACGAGGGCGAGTTGGACAGCAGTGCAGGCTGGCTGGCTGATTTCGGCGTCGTTGATGCGGGAACTTGACGCCGGCTTCCCGAGTTCTTCCGTCAGGGACCAACTAGCCCCCATGTTTCGGAGATGATCCTCTGCCTGGCCAAGGGCCATGGCGAACGCCTCGTAATTGTGTAGCCGCAAAGCCATCTCTGCATATCTTTATAACCAATCAGCTTTTGGTACGAATCACCCGAGGGAACAAGTGTAAACTTACTGGGCGCCTTGTCCGGTAAAGACAAAGGCGACAATCCGGTCTCTTACCCTGACTGACTTTGGTGGGGCAGTTAGCTTCTCCTTAAGGTCAACCGCAGAGTCTGCTACTACGGAAATGCGATATGGATGGTGCGTGCGCCGCTGTCCGAGGGTATAGCTGAGGTCCTGGGCAAACTTGTCGGAGCCAAATTTAGGAGCGGCAGCGTCTAGGTATTCCTTGAAAGCGGGCAAGTACGCAACTAGACTCTTTTCTGCCTTGGCTGAAAGCACGAAGAGGCGGGATTTGTTGGGTGGGTGCACTCCATTTGTGCCGTTAACGGCGGCAAATGGCTCCAGTGTGACGATACCGTTAGTCCCATTTGCGGGGGACATGTCGGGCGTGAGAGCGGACCCATTGCTGCCATTTGCAACAGATGAACCAGGTGTAGCAACTCCATTGGTGCTATTGGTGCCAGTTGTACCATCTGTACCGTTGGTGCTGTCGGTGCCGTTGACGTTAGAGAGATGTGGCGCGGTACTAGTACTAACAACAATCGCCGTCCCGTTTAAGCCATCTACCGCCGGTGACGGTGCAGGCTCAAGAAGGACTGCAGCATTGCTCCCACCGAAACCTGCGTTAACGAATCTTGTCAGTATATTTTCTGGGCCACTGAGATGCTCGTTGATGATAAGGGAGAAACAGGCTCCGTACCAAAATTCGTCACAAGAGCGCGCCTGGGCTCTCCTTTTGGCCATGGAATCGCCTCCTTGGCTACAACCAGTTTTTCTTGGCCTTCGATCCTGCTGTTGAACTTCTCAAATCCCGCAGTAGGCAGGATTGTGCCGTACTTGACCATCAGGATCGCCTTGATGATCCCAAGCATGCCGCTCGCGCCTTCTAGGTGGCTGTGCAGGAGTAGACAATGGTTAGCAAGGTGAGTGTATCTGGCGCGAGGTTTTAAGCTTGACTCACCCAAAGTTGGACTTAATAGACCCAATATACAGTGGATTCGACGCTGTTCGCTCTTTGCCGAGGACAGACACAAAGGCTCCCGCTTCGATAGGGTCCCTAGGCGCGGCCTGTTAGCTTCTGCTTCCACAATGAGAGATACGATGATCACTCACCCAGCCGGAGTCGCGGTCCCGTGGCCCTCGACAACGGGAGTCTCTGAAGGGTTCAAGCCAGCGGCAACATGCACCTTGCGTAGTAACTTCTCTTGCGCTGATCTGCTCGGCATTGTGATACCCTCTGATCTACCGCAGTGATTGCATGCTGAGCTGCGAATCACTGCGTGGATTGGATCGCCGTTCTTGATGGCGTCGTCTAGTCGCTTAATCAAAAGACAGGCGCCTCCCTCGCCACGGCCGAAACCCGCGGCCTTGTGGTCGTACGAGTAACTCCTGCCATCTGCCGAGAGTGCTCTGTTACCCTTCATGTTAGACTGAAAAACCGAAGCTCCAGAGAGAGCAATACTCACCCCATCTTCTCCAAAGTTATCCAGAGATTGGGGCTGAAAGAGATCGACGACGCTCCCACAAACGCCGCATCGCATTCACCATTACGGAGCGCATTACAGGCCTGGTGTGTTGCGTACGCACTGCTCGCACATGCCGCCTCGATGGCCACGCTGGGTCCGTGTATATCAAAGAAATACGACAGGCGGTTGGCAAACATGCAGCCCGCAATCCCCGTCGCCGTGAATGCGCTGGTCTTGAGAAGGTCCTCGGCTACTTGATGGGCATACTCTTGCGACCCGACGGCCACGTAGACGCCAATGTTCTTCCCGGCCAGGTCAAGGAGGCTGTGCCCGGCGTTCTCGGCCGCCTCGAGGGCGCACTCGAGCATCATGCGGTGCTGTGGATCCGAGTTGCGGGCCTCCTCGGCACGCATATTGAAAAAGGCAGCGTCAAAGCTGTAGATGTCGTCGGGAAGGAAATGGGCCCCGTGTGCCTGGAAGCAGCCACGTTTGTCCAGTCCAGGCGTGTAGAAGGCCTGCTGGTCGAAGCGGGAGGCGGGCATCTTGCTCCAGGCCGACTCGGCCTGGACGAGATAGTCCCATAGGCCTTTCCTGCCGACGCCAGGGGCGCGGTAGGCCAGGCCGACAATGGCGATGGGGGCCTCTGAGGCAGCCATAGTGTCTTGATCCGGGTTGAGATGTGGTGTAATGGCGAGTAGTGGCAGAGCAGAACGGTTAGATGACGTCGAGATGCAAGGCAGCTTGCATGTAGCTTGTCATGCAAAATGTCCATGTCCTTGGGGGTTGTACAGGCGTCTTATATGATGGTACGAGCGAGGACTTGTTCTGGCAGGAGTCTGTCTAGCCATAAACGGTCAATGATAAGTATCCCATTCCTCTCTCGGCAGTTTTTACACTTCCTCAAACCCACAGAGGCTATCATTACGGGCCATGTCCGCATTGCTCAACACGCATCCAACCCCCTCAGCCTTCCTACTAGTATTGCGGGCATTGGGTGGTTGGTAATATAGCCGGCTTGAACATTGCATCGTGCATTATCACTCTCCGAGTCCCAAGATACCGGGGCCGCTGAGATATCCATTTTAAGCACCCGATAGCTTGGCCGTGTAGTACAATGTAGGTACACTGCAACGGAACCATCATTGGGAGAGAGCCTCCCAGCTGCATGATGTTAGGCCATCAGTACTACGCAGTACTTCTTCCGCAACGCTAAGTCGGGTGCCCTGAACAGCGTGTTCTCTATAGCCTTCGCAGTACTGCGCCGAAGCAGTTTATACATGTCGTTTGGTAGTGTACCGGGAGTGACACACGGCCCGGTCGTAATACGCACAAGCGGTGCGGCGTAGGGAAACGTGGGACGCAAAATTACTGGAGCCAAGGTATCTGAATCTGATCCCCCGGGAATTGTGTGCAACTTTACGGTGGAACAATTCATCCGCTCATGTAGAGAACATTGCGCCAAGAGTCAATATTGGAGGGCAATGCGGCTGGGTAGCGGCCTCGAAATCAGGGCGAAGTCCGGGGGAATGGTTGGGATGGTTCAAGAGTTGCAACGTGAAGACGCGTGGGCCGTAGGACAAGTTCCAATCACTCGGGTTCCAAGGTTGTGGTGGTAAGCTCGCTTCGCCGTAGCAACACAGCGGTATAGTAGGATCATTCGATTCTCGATAAGGGCCTGCATGGGAGGTCACATCAAGCGTATGGGTGAGGTCACATCAGAGGCCCAATACCTGTTTAACCGTAGCCCGGTTTTCAGCTGTGCTGCTTCAATATACTAGGCTAATCCCGACTAATGGAAGATGAGGCGGTGCGAAATCGTTAAGCAGGACCAGCATGTAAGTACCTAGTATCACTGCGAACTAAGTGAAACACTGCCATCTTCCTTCAACGTTGTAGAGGCGCACGCAGACACACCGACCAATCCACACGCCCCCAATGGTACGGCTGATTCTTCCTCCGCGTCCCGTATCTACGCCATCCCGTTTGCCCAGTCCTGTCCGAGCCTTGGCTAAAGCACGCAAGGGGCGCAGGGTCCGACACAACTCGGGACCGGGCTCGGCAGTGGACAGGGCTTGGTCCCTGATCAACAAGAAGCTACGAATGAATGCACGTTAGGATATCCTTCCCTGCCGTGCCACCCATCCTGCAGCTTGGGATGCTACATTGACCTGCAATATTTGCACGTGTTGCCCGACCACAGGTAGTGATGGCATACTCCCTATAGGTTGACCACCGCCAAGACGGAGTTTAACAACAGGCTTACTCCGTGGTCTAGGCATGTTTACTATTCTAACGTCCGACTGGGTTGGGCATCCTGAAGCGGGTAGGGGGGGATAACGCTTGGGATACTATGCTGAACCAGGTACATCGAAACTCGAGGAAACTCGAGCACATTCCCGGTTAGAACTCGTAGTAAAGTAACTTGTCATACAATATTCACGCTTGATCCCCCGCGAAGCGCACAAAACTGCAGAGGACGTTACGTGCGTCAGAAGCGGAACGTGGTTCGTGACATTGCTACCCCTCCATACCACCCCGCCGGGTAGATACCACGGCTTGTTGGCCAAGAATGTACGATGCGTGGCTGAGCAGCGAAATAATACCTTTCGACCACCCGAGTCAATGCGAAACCGAGAATCCGAAGCCGAGGCCGTGGTCCTGAGCGCCACCATACCGTACGACACAACTAAGTACCTTACTACTTACGATCGCTCGATGAGTTAGTAGCAATCATTCTATTCACACAGCCCAGCGTAGGTTGCCTTGGGATTAAGAAGGCGGAGGGAAGAAGAGCTGGTTGGCTGGTCTTCCCTAAACTTTGAAGAATGGCGCGACCGACCATTATGTCCCGAGCCGACATCGACGAGGCAACCCTATCCGAACTGGCCAAGGCATGCAATGTCCATATCAGTCAGATTGAAGATATCTACGCATGCGTCCACCAGCAGCTTGACCAGATGAGTGACGCGCGGTATGAGCGTTTCCAAATCGTCTTATCTTTCGGGCCGGAAATCGACCTTGACCGTTGGTGCCAGGTTCTTGGACAAGTCGTCGCCATGAACCCGGTCTTGCGCACCCGTATTGTCCATTGCCTGGATCTCGGGAGTCTACAGGTTGTCACCAATGAGGAGCATATTACCGAGCGCTTCTCCGGAGTGGACCTGGATCGGTACCTTCGCGAAGACCAGGCGCGCCGGCTGGGTTACGGAGACGCTCTCTTGCGTACAGCATTTGTCGACAGAAACTTTGTTATCTCGATGCACCATGCTATCATGGATTACTGGTCCACGACCACGCTCCTACGGGAAGACTTGATTCTGGGCTACATCAGCCATCCCGATCCGCCGCAGAAACGACCCCCGTTCAAAGATTTTGTGAAGCATTGTACGAGCATCGATGAAGCGACCGCGACATCTTTCTGGGCTTCGAGACTTGGCAAACGCATCCCAGCCATTTTCCCTCCTCTCAAACAGCCGGGACACACGCCTTATCCAGACCAAATGGTCACCCAGGAAATATCCCTAAAAGAGCGCGTTGGCAGCGACAAGATCCCAGCCACTCATGTCCCCTCGTTTGTCGAGGCAGCTTGGGCGTTGACTGCCGCAACCTACGCCGACAGCGACAGCATTGCTTACGGATTTGTGCTATCTGGCCGTTCATCAACTGCCACCACAAAAGGGGGCGGTGGCTTGGATACGACCTTTTTGGGGCCGGCACATGCAGAGGTCCCCGTGCAAATAAATCTCGGGCAACGCAGCACCTTGATGGTGGAACAGTTCGTCAGGGACAGAGCGACGTCAATACGACAACTTCAAGCCCATCCTGCATTGCAGTACGGGTTACGGAATATCGCCAAAGTCAGCGAGCCAGCGCGGATTGCTTCTGGGTTCCAGACGCTGCTTAATGTTATTCCTATTCTGCCTTCAGCTCTGCCAACCGCGAAGGATGAGAAGGAGTCATCCATCATCCGGATGGATCGGATGGTCTGGCGGGCAAAAGGATACGTTGCGCTGATGCTGCGGTGCAAGATCCTCGATCTCCCGGAACCCGGAATTCTGGTCGAAGCACGGTACGACCCGTCCGTGATCGAAGAGACCCAGCTGCGGAGGGTTCTGAACCAGTTTAAACACACGCTGCATGTCCTGATGGACGCACCGCCACAAACAAAATTGGACAAACTGCCTCTGCTGAACTCTCATGACCGTGCTGAAGTTCTCGCTTGGAACAACACGCTGGCAACGGGAGAGACTAGATCCCTACACGAGGTTTTCGTCACTCAAGCCCGAGCGTCTCCTGAATCTGCGGCCGTGCGAGTGGCGGATGCCAGCATGATCAGCTATAGGGAGTTAGATCAAACATCGAACCGCCTCGCTCATGAGTTACGAAGAAGAGGCGTCATTCCTGGGAGCCCAGTGCTGTTCGTCATGGAGAAATCGCTCTTTGCCATAGTCGCTGTACTTGCCATCTTCAAAGCCGGCGGCGTTTGCACACCGCTCAACTCTGGTGATTCGGTGTCGGTCAGAAAAGCCATCATTTCGTCTCTGACTACAGCCAAGAAGAGTCCGGTTGTGCTGTTGGCCTCGCCAACAACAAATGACGGCTCAGTTGGCCTTGCGCCCCAGGTCTTTACCGTCAGCGCCGAGTCCATTGCTAGGTTGCCGGAAGCAGATACTGATGTCCCACTTCCACATGGCCTTGAATTGTCTCATGAGTTGGCCTACATTATCCCTACCAGTGGTACTAGCACGGGAAGCACAAAGAGCGTCACACTCGAGCACCAATCCCTCGTGTCTACCTTGAGTTCACTCGCTCAAAGACTTGGCTGGCCGGATCCAGGGATGAAGATGCTCCATTTCGCTGGCTACGAGTCTGGTATTAGCATATACGAGATCTTTGGCGCGTTCTTGTCTGGCGGCTGCATTTGTATACCGCCGCAGCCGCAGCCGCGCAGCCAGTTAGCTCGGTCAACCTGCGAGTTTATCAACGCGGCTGAGGTCAACTGGGCGATGTTATCCCCCACTGCCCTCCGCCGTATATCACCAAGTAACGTGCCCACCTTGCGATCAATTGTCTGCACCAGTGAACCTATCGACCCTCAAACCTTCAAATCATGGGTTGAAGCGCCGGGAGCGAACACCCGCTTCTTCAACAGCTATGGCACAACGGAGACCGCCACCTTCAACACTGTTGTAAAGTTGACTCCCGAGACTGAGCCTTCTAACATCGGCACATCCCTCGCGGCCAGCCCAATCTGGATCGTTAACCCCCAAACTCCCCAGCTCGAACTGGCTTCCATCGGAAGCGTGGGAGAGATCGTTATCCAAAGTATTGGATCGCCCACTCGTGGGTACCTCGACGACAGTCCCAAGAGACCAGGTCCAGCCGCAGCCGCATTTCTTCCCCAGCCACCTCCTTGGGCGCCCGCTACCGGCCATGCAACGAGATGGTTCCGCACCCGTGACCTAGCCAAGTACAACCCGGACGGCAGCATCTCCCTTATCGGCAGGCAAGAGAACCGCATCAAGCTCGCCACCACAGGGAGGATCGTCCAGCTAGACGAAGTTGGGCGTGTTCTGTTGGGTTGTGAGGAGGTAGGGGAGGTGGTTGTTCTGACAAAGATTGCTGCGGGGCGGACTCAGATAGTTGCGGTGGTGAGCTTGGCTTCCGTTGAGAGCCATCAACGCGCCGGAGCGGAAAGCGGAGTGGATGACGAGGGGCGTCTCGAGCATACCAAAGCTTATGCGAGGTCTAGGCTGGCGATAGATATGGTGCCTACTATGTGGCATGTCGTGGGACAGCCGCTGCTGAGAACGGCGTCGGGAAAATTGGATAGGGCAGCGGTGAGGGAGTTGGTTAAGAATCTGCGTCGTTGAAACCCCGTCCTGCTATACGGGATCGAGTTGGGTTATTTGCTTTTGCTAGGCCGTCATCATGAGCGCTGAAGTGGTGCCTACATGTACCTGAGCACGGCCGGTCGGCCGCGCCATTGTGGTTTAGAAAGTTAAATACATGAGTATTTCCCTCCAGGATTTGCCGGGCAGCGATGGTGAAGGAGGAGGCATGATATGACACAACATTAGGAGAACTCGGAACCTAGGGAGAGAGTATCCTTAGATAAGTGCTCCGTCGCTTATTGCACCAGCTTTTGTCCAAGATAAGCCCTATCTATCCACAGTAATGGATTACGCGCGCTAAATAATGCTCAGCTAACCATGAGAAAGACTTGGAAGTCGCAAACTATGGGCTACCGGCTACTTCATTTCGGTGAGATGAGCAGATCTCGGTAAGTAATTATTTATGAACATGTTGATGGCAGATTGCCAAGGGGGATCAGAGGGTTTTTCATCCCCCCGGGGAGATTGTAAGACACAAACGAGCAATGGCACGGTGCCAACATCTTGAAGCAGCGTTATGCAGTACCTGCTGAGCAAGCGCTGACGGTCCGTACAAGGCATGTCTTAGGAAACCTACAGGGACGGCAGTTGAGGCCTAAGTCGATATGTGGTCTTCCGGGATGCGCCTGGGTGCATGAGGTTGACCCACCGGACCGGAGCGGAGATGAAGCTCCCCGATGCCGATTAGTCCCCAGCCGCCTCCGTGTAAGTGGGCCGGGAAATTTGACAGACAACACTATTGAAGCCGCACTAATGATCCTTATGCCCTCGACCGGTCTAGGCCATCCACAACACAGAACCAGAGCGGGCTGAAGAGCCGGAAGCTTGGCAGGCCTCCCCTGTTAGGTCTCTGTTGTGTAATGCATATAGAGCGGATTTGGCACGGCTCGACAGACAAACCTTGTCCGATTTGGCAACCGAAATCGTCACTCCTTTTGTTAGGACTTTTTGTCCTTGTCACTCGCTACCTTTTCTTTCACTATGCGGGCCAAACTTTTGCCTCTGGTCGTCCTTCCGGCGGCTGTGCTCGCTGGGGCCGGGAAGCTTGACAACGACGTGATTCAGTTGGATGGCCTCGTCCGTTACTCCCTCGTCCCCCAGCGGGGCGGCCCCGTCGTTGGGAGGCACGCAAGAGGCAGCAAGAGGCCGAATCTGTCGGGAGACGCTCTGGTACCCTGTACACAATTGATTTGCTCTTTGGCACGCCTGGCCAGCCCGTTCCGGTCAAAATCGATACAGGCTCCAGTGAACTCTGGACCAACCCCGTCTGCTCGAAGTCCTCAGCTCCCAACTTTTGCAGCACCATGCCCCGGTTTACCAGGTCAGGCACGCTCATAGACCTTGGCCAGCAAGGTCATATATCTTGGGCCCGTGGGAATGCCGACGACGGTTACGTCGATTTTCAATACGAAGCCGACTATGTTGGTATTGGATGTAAGTCCATCAAAATTCGTCGTTCCTAGCAGGCGGCTGACTACTTATTCACTCGCCATCTCCAGCCGCCAAGGTCACTCAGCAAATCTTGGTGTCGCATACGGCAGCTCGGGGGCTGTGGTGGGTACCTTGAGCCTTGCTCCGAGTTTGGGAGGTTGGAACAACGGCTACCGTTATTTGTCGACTCTCTCGCTCAGCAAGGCATCATTCACAGCAGGGCCTTCAGCTTGGATCTGAGGGGCTTGGGCAGCTCGAGTGGAGCCGTCATTTTTGGTGGCATTGACACCAAGAAGTACGCTGGTGAATTGGTCCGGCTTCCTATTGTCCCCGCTGGAGAGTCTCCTGATGGCATGACGGGATATTGGGTGCACCTCGACGGAGTTATCGTCAATCAGGCTGATGGGACGGTCGTCAACGTTTACCAGAAGCAAGACGGAGAAAACGGCCAGGTCGTGCGTCCTGACAGTGGATCCCCGCTGAGTGCTTTGCCAACCGCCATCTTCGTCAAGTTCATGGCAGCGTTTCCCTCGGCAGAGTACATCCCCAACCCTGACCTGTACTCTGTTGACTGCTTTGACCTTGGCCAAGGTGGGTCAGTTGACTTCACCTTTGCCGGCAAGGTTATAAATGTTCCCTATCATGACTTTGTCTTGAACGTCCCTGACTCGGACGGCTGTATGCTGGGAGCCTACGAGGACAGCTTTGCCGTGCTTGGAGATACCTTCCTTCGCGCTGCGTACGTCGTCTTCGATTGGGACAACCGGAGCATCTATCTCGCCCAATCTGAGGAGTGCGGATCGAATCTCGTAGCCATCGGCAAAGATCCTGACGCTGTCCCTTCAATCACTGGTGAATGCTCCCCCCGGGCCACTTCGTCGACTTCCGCCCCGACTTCCACTGCGAGCTCGATCACAGAGACGACCACTTCTACTACGGACTCGGCTACCTCTACTACGGAAACAAGTACGCTAACCACGGAGACGACCTCAGTTACCGAAGCAACCGCCACCACCTCTCCTTCCTTGTCCACCAACTCCACCGCAACCAACTCCATCACAGTCACCGCCCCCTCCTCTACCTCGGCCCCCATACCCCCACCACCGCAGCCCCCCCGCGCACATTCACCTATACAACGCATAAAATCGTCACCCTGACTTCCTGCCCGCCCTCAGTCCCGTCCACCGACTGCCCCGCCAGCGGCAGTGGCGGCAGGAAGTTCACCACCGTCCTTACGGAGGTCGTCACAGCCACGACATCCGTCTGCACCCAGACCACAGGCGTCTACATCATCCCCGGGGGCGTGGGTACCACCGGGCCGGCGCTGACCGTGAACGTCACGCCGGTCGAGCCGCGGCCTACGCCTGTGGTTGTGCCGGGATGTACTGAGGGCGCGCCGGTGCCGACGGGGGCGCGGTCGGGTAGGGAGGGCGATGGGTCCGGATCGCATGGCGGGTTTGGGGCGGGGAGCGAAGGGTTCGGTACTGCTGGCTCGGGCTCGGGCTCGGGCAGATGGCTGGGATCGGATCCCAGTAACGGATCCGGATCGGGCTCTGGTAGCGGATCTGAATCGGGCTCAGATGATCAATCTGGAGCGGGTGCTGGTACGGGTAGCGGCTCCGGGTCGAGATTGACGACACCGGCTACGGCCCCGGGTACTGCCCGGCCTACCCATGGCTTGTCGGTGAGCGGCGGGAGTGGAAGTGGAAACACTACGGCGGTTGCAACAACGGCGCCCAAAACCTCCATTGTTGAGGCCGGAGCAAGCAGGGGCGTGGCGAACTGGGCGGCGGCTGCGCTGATGGTTGGGCCAGTGCTGGTGGTAACTCTGGGGCTGTGAGTTTGCGGGGTTAAATAGCTGAGTCTAATAAAAATAGTTCATGTGAACTCTGTTCAAATGTTCTACTTCTCCAGCATTGTACCGTATCGTTGAACGGATCCCCGGCAACACCACCATCATTCAGTTCCTCGGCACGCCTCCGGTCCGACTTCTGCCCATCTCCACACCCTGCTGGATCGCCGCCCTATGATGGGAAGCGAGCCCCGGTATCTCCTGGAGATTCCTGTCGATGTCTTGGATGTGCCTGCTCAGGTCTCGATCGATCCGTTCCGTCTCCTATTTTGATTTTTAGTCAGTTAATTACTAATTAGACCGCGGAGGCGTTGCGGGTGGATTGGCTGATCAGACGCTGAAGGGGAAAACGGATGAACCTGATTCGCTATCTACCTTCTCTCATACTCGGCCTTCACTGTGAGGAGCTGCATCTCCTCAACCGCCGCTACCTCCTATTTCACGTGATCGGGCGCGCCGGCAGCTTCGCGATTTCCATGAGGCATGGCTTGGTCTGACCGGCGGATATCTGCCGGTAGAGCCTGACTTGCTCGATCAGGAAGCTAAAGAAGGCACACAGCTGCAGAAAGGCGTTCCTAATGCTCTGAAAGCAGCTAAACCGAGCCAGAGAGTTTGTCGGATCGGCCTTTTGCTAAGAATTTAATCCGGGCGAAGAATAAAGCACCAAATAACATACCTCTGTGTGATTCCCTTGGAGGTCGTGGTGAAAGCTCGCACTATCCTGCTGAGGGGAATAGTGGGGTTAGAGGAGATCTTGTCGCGCAAAAGCGACGGCGCGATTCCCGTCCAGCAATTGCACCTTAAGTACGACAGATCTGTTATGACAGAAGGCTGGACAGCAGCGGCCTGGAATTCCGGTGCAGTGGAAAAGCGGGGACGAGGCATGGGAGCCCTATGAGAACCTGGTGGACGCGGAGGCGCGCTCACAAGTATGAGCGACTTATGGCCTGGCAGATTGAGAAGCTTATTCTGGGATTGTGCCTAGGTCGCGTAATGTCTTCTACTTCTGTGTTAATCCTCGCGGTTATAACTCACTAAATATATCCTCTCCTTGTGTTCTACTGTATGACCGTTATTATACTTCTAATACCGTCATGCTTAACTCTAGTTTTTCCTGTTTATCGCTGGATAACCACTCGGTCCGAGGGTTTTGCGACCGGGACCTCTTCCGAGGTCCGAGCGTGAGGTGGATGGTCGTTTCGTTCAGACAGTGACTACCGGGTTTACGATACGCCAGAATATGCCGCTGGAGAGTATGATACCCAATACGCAGGGAAGTGGAGTATTGAAGGTAATGAAAGTTGGTATATTAGGTGTTGGTGGTGAGGAGTGGCCGTGGTCCGGGGCGCGTAAGTGCCCGCGGGCGGAACGCACGAATCGCATTACTACCTTTACCTTCTCAGATGATACCTAATTTGATATCTTGTAGTCACATGACTTCTGCCAGCTTGACTGCGGGCGCCCAACCTCCAACCCAATCAGGTACACTTAGCCAGAGAGGGGCACCAGCTTTCATCTTTCCCTCTTCTTCATCCACAGCCACTACTACCGGTCAACAACGCTATGGCGGAACCGTTTGGGATCGTTACTGGTGCCTTAGGCGTTGCCGGCCTCTTCAACAACTGCGTTGACTGTTTTGAGTACATCCAGCTGGGTCGCCGTTTTGGGCGTGACTTTGAGAGATGCCAGCTTAGACTGGACATTGCGAAGACACGCCTGGGTCGATGGGGCGAGGCGGTCAAGATCAACGACGACCCGCGTTTCCGCTCCAGCGCGCCAACCGATAAGTCGGTTCAATTGGCGCAATCCATCATCGAGGAGATCGTGCTCCTCTTCGAGTCCGCCCGAAAAACGTCGAAGCGATACGAGCTCGTTGCGGACCAGCAGGATCTGGTGACACTCGAGGATAAGGACATGAAGCCGGTCGGGCGAGCGCTACATAGGAGGTTAAAAGACCTTGCTTGTCGGAGACAGAAAGAAACGAGCCTAATAAAGAAAACGGCATGGGCACTATACGACGGAAAGAACCTAGAGAAAATCGTCAACCAAATCGCTGGCTTTGTCGACGAGCTAGAGAAGGCCTTCCCTATCGAGGACGATTGTAATAAGCTAGCCCGGATCGAGATCGAAGAGGTAGAGGACGAAATAAGCCTAGCGATCCTCAAGGACGCGGCGGGGGGGATCGACGCGGCTCTATCGAATGCGGCTGCACAGAAGATCGACGCGATCGCGGGAAGGAACTCCGCCAAGGATGTCAGGATGGAGGATAGTGCAAGGGTCTACGTCGGCAATGTATTCACCGAGGCAGCTGTACACCGTGAGATCTTCATCAAGGATCAGACGATTAACTCGGTAGAGACGGTGGTAGCGAAGGGCGAGTCCGGGATCCAGATTGGAAATACGTACGGGGGCAAGGGGTTTTGGGATCGTTAACGGCGGGCAGAGTAGTTCTAGACTTGCGGGGTAGCAGAATATCCGAACGTAGTTCCTAACTCCTTAGTATTCACTGAATGCAAGTGACCTGAATTTACCCTGGCGCCGTAACCCCAACGGCGCGGACAGAACCCAATAACCGGGAATTCGAGCTGACACTCTTTCAAGAAGCCATGCTAGAGCACGCGAACCGTTGCGATTGGTTGTCCGGCAGCCACCGAGAGTCTGCAGCCCCTCTCTTGGTAGCTGGCTTGAAAATCGCCATAGGAACCCAACGTTTCGGGCACCATTCTTGCCGTCCCTCCAACAATCCGTCACGTAAAGGTCCCATTCCAAATTCTCTCCATTGACCTGCTCCCGGGCATTTCGCTGCCGATCCAAAACCGCACCACTACCACCTGCCCGCTATCTCGTTCTTCAGAGGTTCTAGAGATGGACGACCCCTCGTCCGTGAGTTAAAATCAAGAGTGACTGCTTGGACTGCACGCATAAGCTAATTTGGAACACTACGGGAATAGGAAAAGCCAGCATCGGTCCATGTCAACAACATAGAAGCAGGAGGTAGCTCGCAAGTTCATATCGGGAATAATTACAATTTGCCCGATGAGAGCTGCCTGCGCGATCTGCGATTGACCGACCCCCGTGGCGATAAAAAACGCATTGAGGACACGAAGGGTGGTCTGCTCAGAGACTCGTATCGATGGATTCTTGATAACGCCGATTTCCGACGATGGCGTGACGATCCACAGTGCCGACTGCTATGGATCAAAGGCGACGCTGGCAAGGGCAAGACCATGCTGCTCTGCGGCATCATCAATGAGCTCGAGTCGACAACCAATGCCAGCCAGATCCCCTACTTCTTCTGTCAAGGCACTAATGCCAACCTTGACAACGCCACGGCCGTCTTACGTGGCCTTATCTATCTGCTCGTCGACCAGCAGCGATGCCTTATGCCGCACCTGAAGAAGAAGTATGAGCATGCGGGGAAACGGTTATTCGAAGACCAGAACGCTTTCTACGCCCTGCGCGACATCTTTCAGGCCATCTTGCGAGACTCCGAGCTTGCGGCGGAATATTTGGTTGTTGACGCCCTTGATGAGTGCGAGGAGAACCTGCAACCACTTTTGGAGATCATCAGGGAGACGGCATCGGAAACATCTGGGCCCATTAAATGGATCGTGTCGAGTCGAAATAGGCCCGACATTGAGCAGCAGTTCGCGCTCGATGGCTCACGCATGAGGCTCAGTCTTGAGCTCAATGCAGCGCAGGTGTCTCACGCTATTGAACTGTATATCGATCACGAGGTCTCCCGGCTCCAGTCGATTAAGAATGAAATGGTCGTGCAACATCAGGTCAGAGCGCAGATGCGACAAAAAGCTCAAGGAACCTTTCTCTGGGTAGCACTCGTCATCCAGGAACTTAAAGGGCTTGTATTGAGCAGCGACGTGCTGCCGCTGCTAGAAAAAATCCCCGCCGGTTTGGAACCACTCTATAATCGGATGATGACTCAAGTCGAGAAGGCCGCAGGATCCTGTCGCCATATTCTTGCAATGGTTACTCTTGCGCATCGCCCGCTTTACATCTCTGAATTACAGGTCTTAGCGGATGTCTCTGACATACCTGAGCTGGAAAAGATGATTCAGCTGTGCGGTTCATTCATCACAGTTCGAGACGCTCAGATCTATCTCATCCATCAATCCGCCAAAGACTACCTTACTGCCAATGCGCTACCTAGGGTCTTTCCTTCCGGTATCCAGGCTGTCCATCGTGACCTGTTCTTACGTTCACTGCGGGCTCTGTCTAGGACCTTGAAAAGGGATATATGGGGGCTTCGGAATCCCGGACTTCCAATCGACGAAGCACAGCCACCCAATCCGGACCCATTAAGCGCGGTGAGGTACGCCTGCGTCTACTGGGTCGATCATTTACTTGATGCCCACGGACAGAACCCTGATCAAGGGAAAGAGCTCCCTGACAATGACGAGATCTATGCGTTCCTGAAGACGCGTTTTATCCATTGGCTTGAGAGTCTGAGTCTTTTGCGCAAGCTTCCAGACGGGATAGTTTCGGCCAGGAGGCTTCTGTATGCGGTTCAGGTACGTTGTACAACAGCACGGTTATACACTGCCTGCTAACCAAATGCAGCCAACACCGAGCGTGGGGGTTAGATCTGAAAAGGCATCTTTCATAGGGTGGCTTCGCTCACTCATGGTATGTCGTGCAATGCTGTATCTGCATCCTACGTATCTGCTCACTAATTGGAAGTTGACACCCAATGCATCTGCACCAAACGGGTCCACTGTTGATATGGACCTTCAACTTGTCGACTTCTTAAAGGATGCCGTAAATTTCGCAGTGAGCTACGCCTCTATCATAGAAGAGGCACCATTGCAGACCTATGCTGCAGCGCTGTTATTCTCTCCGACGAACAGCAAGGTAAAGAGCCAGTATTGGAAAGAAAGATCGCCATTTTTGAAGGGTGTTACAGGTGTCAAGGAGCACTGGGATCCTTGTTTACAGACGCTCGCCGGCCATAGCAACTCGGTCAATAGTATAGCCTTCTCGCCAGACGGCCGGATCCTTGCATCGGCTTCAGATGATGAGACGGTACGGCTCTGGGATGCAGCAACAGGCCGTACAATGCAGACGCTCAAGGGCCATAGCAACTGGGTCATGAGTATAGCCTTCTCGCCAGACGGCCGGATCCTTGCATCGGCTTCAGGTGATAGGACGGTACGGCTCTGGGATGCAGCAACAGGCCGTACAATTCAGACGCTCAAGGGCCATAGCAGCTGGGTCAGAAGTATAGCCTTCTCGCCAGACGGCCGGATCCTTGCATCGGCTTCAGATGATGAGACGGTACGGCTCTGGGATGCAGCAACAGGCCGTACAATTCAGACGCTCAAGGGCCATAGCAGCTTCGTCAGAAGTATAGCCTTCTCGCCAGACGGCCGGATCCTTGCATCGGCTTCAGGTGATAAGACGGTACGGCTCTGGGATGCAGCAACAGGCCGTACAATGCAGACGCTCAAGGGCCATAGCAACTCGGTCATGAGTATAGCCTTCTCGCCAGACGGCCGGATCCTTGCATCGGCTTCAGGTGATGAGACGGTACGGCTCTGGGATGCAGCAACAGGCCGTACAATGCAGACGCTCAAGGGCCATAGCAACTCGGTCATGGGTATAGCCTTCTCGCCAGACGGCCGGATCCTTGCATCGGCTTCAAATGATGAGACGGTACGGCTCTGGGATGCAGCAACAGGCCGTACAATGCAGACGCTCAAGGGCCATAGCAGCTTCGTCATGAGTATAGCCTTCTCGCCAGACGGCCGGATCCTTGCATCGGCTTCAGGTGATAGGACGGTACGGCTCTGGGATGCAGCAACATGCCGTACAATGCAGACGCTCAAGGGCCATAGCAGCTTCGTCAGAAGTATAGCCTTCTCGCCAGACGGCCGGATCCTTGCATCGGCTTCAGATGATAAGACGGTACGGCTCTGGGATGCAACGACAGGCCGTACGATACAGACGCTCAAGGGTGTCGCGGCCCAGAACATAGCCTTTTCACCGGACGGTCGGGCACTTATGTCGACTTCAAGTGATAAGACGGTACGACTCTGGGATGTAGCGACAGGCGGCGTGATAAAGAGACTCGAGTGCGGCCCGGTCGCTACAGAGCTCTCTTTAGGCCGTTTACGGTATGGCCTGAACCGCTACGATGCGTGGATTACATATGATGGCCGAAAGATTCTATGGCTGCCTGTGGAGTATCGGCCGTTGTCGTCGGCTATATCAGGGACGGCTGTGGCGATCGGATGTGAATCGGGCTGCGTCTTGATCGTACGGTTCTCGAAGGAAAATCATGCTACGCAGCAGGATTATAATGACGCTTTTCTTTAAGGGATTCACTGGATATCCATTTCAACTTCTTTCTCTCCTCCTATATTTTTTCTTCGTAGCGTGCCACAGGAAAGGGTGTGGGAGGACGGTTTATTTTATAGCGCGAATCAGACTCTAGCACTTTCGAGCTACGTCATTGACTTTCTAATTGCTTCTATTTATCAGCTAGTAATCTTCGGGCTAGCTGGGAACCTTTCGCCACTATTTTCAAAGAGTTGCCACTGATCAAAGATGTGTGGGCATTCCAAGAGATATCACGAATACAGTTATGGCCGGGTTGAGTGTTCAAATCCTCACATGTAAAGCCTTTCCCAGTGGGCCGTTTTTGGCTCGTTGTTGTTAACATGCAGTATATCAGTTTCTCTCATGTACAGGTACCTTAACAGCCCTAAACTGAAATAGCCTAATATTTGAGCTGTCTTGCCCGTACTACGGCATTGAGGTACTAGTATTGCGTGGGGACACTTTTGGCACAACACTAGCCGAAAAGAAACTGAACGATGCCAACCACGGCAAGCGAGTTCAAGGTGTGGCAAGCGCGCGTTCAATCTGTATCAAGAACCGAGGAAAGGAGCGAGTTCAGAAGGCCGAAGATGCGCTTATACGGTTGCGGATTACGATGCGTTATTCACTCTAACGAAATTATATGTAATTATAGCCAAGTGGGCTAGAGAGAAGCGATGCCAATTTGCGATGTAAGGTCATGTTTCCAGGTACCGAGCAGGAGAAGGGGGTTAGTTGTCATTACCTGGGCCGTATAGCCCGGAGCTAGCAATTCCGGAAGGCGTTACCATGACCTATTTAGGCCATTACGCTATCTAGCTCAGCGTCATTATGTTACTAGTAGAGATGCTATCGCTAGTGCTGGGCGATACGGCTAAGGTATAGGAGCATCATGGCCAAGACCCCGCCTACCCCGGCTAGGTAAACGGCAACAGCTTAAAGAGGAAAGGAGAGTGAAAAAGACCCGGGGAGACAAATGTAGTGCATATGAAGAGGAGAAATGCCGAACGACCAGTGAATAATTAGGGACACTGAAATAAAAAAGCAGATGGGCGACGATCACACTCCTTCCTGTTCTGGGACCTCCTGAGAGCCAAAAGAACAGAGAATCGGCGGGGTATCTGAGCTGTGGGGCTATTCTGGCCCTGGACTCTTCAACCCAGTCCACGGAGTCCGAGATTTTCTCCAACATTGGCGAGCGAGTCGATAAGCACAACCTGACCAAGTCGTTGAATCTCAGCCAGGTAATGACGCCCTGTATCTATCGAGCTGTTTCCCCCTTTTGTTCTTAGACCAGCCGCCCAAAACTCTCCGCACTCCGGAATTGCAGCTGATCTCTCATAGCCTGGCTTAGATGATGTGGTGAGGCTTAGCTTCCTTATAAATGGGAACTCCGTATCGGGCAAGGTCCTCAATAATTACGTCGAATTTACACTCAAACCAAACCCAAGGTATCACGAAGAGAATCTTCCCAAGATAAACCTTATCTAAACGCAATTAATAATGAAGAACAGAACAAGATATAATAGCAGGTTTAGACATACTATACTGTGTGGTGAACTTATAGGCCGCTTGTGGAATCGATGTCGGTGTGGTAGGGGATGAAGACGGGTATACAGAGCTGCGGGTGGCCCTTGAATAGATCTCCCCAAAGGCTGAAAGCTGCCAAGCGACTTGGCAATTCGCGCATAGGCTGTGATAATGCGCTCAAATGCCTCTATGTAGTCACTGGAAACCTCTAACATAAACAAGATCGGAGCCCAGATCCGCAGGAGGCACTCCGTCCTTTTGCACAGCACGTCAATAACTTCAAGTTTGAAAGATTAACGCTGCAGGCCTTTGAACGTGGGTCCCGGTCTCCGCATGCCGTGTAAGTGACTAGTGCATGGTTAGCTGACGCTCGAGCTCAATCGCCATGTTTCTGATATCGTCCAGAGTCGTTGATGCAAAGTTGCTCGTTTCGGCTGGAGAAACGGTACGCTCCAAGTCCGGGAAGGCCGTTCAAGGGACCGCCTAGTCGTGGAACTACCTAGAGCCATAGCTTTCCAAAGGCATCGTAGAGGAGGTTGCGCTGTAACATTTTGCTCTTACTCTTTATGCCGCTACTACTTAGGTGAGGTAAGATACTTCAGGTATTCATGCCCGTGGTTCCGGCTGACAAAATAGATGCATGAATAAGACACTCTCTGATATGGGTTGAAAGACGATGGAAAACAGATTAACATTCCAGCTGAATTAGAAGTTATCCCCGTGTGTGACTTAGCATAATAAAACCCCACAGTCATTGCGTATAAAGTCATCTGGTATGATGGGTTAGTATATGAGAAAAGCTGAGATAGGAGCGACAATCGGATCCCAACTGGGAAATTTCGCAAAAGACCGGAGGAATCAAACCGTATGAAGAGCAAAAGGGAGATATCGCTCAGCGTACTTATGTTGATCGACTCTTCCACGGTATCAAGGTTGTAAGTAGAGCAGAGGCAGTTCAGGACGGTCCCTTGGAGTTGGCAAGAGTTGCAAGTCCTCCAAAAGCCGCCGCTACAAGGTTCCACCACACAAAGACAGTTAGCGATCCGCCAGGTAGGTTCTGACTAGATGGGCAAGATATGGAAGGAAGCGGAGGAAGTCAGGAGGGACAGGTTAAGCGAGCGTACCGCTGACGTGGGACCATGCGGCCGTTGAAATTCCCGATGCATTCGCCGAGGTCCAGCTGCACAGACGAATCGAGGCCTCCAGAGCAGTTCCGACAATTTGCCTCCAAATAGTAGTGGTCCCTGCTGTCGTCCTTGAATGGAGTGAGGGCGATGTCCTTGAATGAGTCAGATTTATTAATCCAAGACCATTTCCAAGCGAGTTACGAACACTGCATGTAGCGGCCAAGGCTTGCCCACCTGCAACGAGGGATGCGGTGCTCTGCGGTGGCGAAGAGGTAGAGAAACGGGCGGTCGACGTTGGTGGTAGGGTGGTGTCGCGAGCCGATGTAGGAGAACTGGTCGGTGCAGTAGTGGGTATGGTTGGAAGAGTGCCGGTAACGGCTCCCTCAGCCATCACTCCGGTACCTGTGCTCCGTGAGGCCATGGTAACCCCGAGACCAGCGCCGATGCCCACAGCGATTGCGACAACGATAGAGACAACCCACGCCGCAATAAAGAAAGCACGCCTCTTTAACCCAAGGATCTTCCCTTCCTTTACCGCACCTACATCTCCTCCGCCTATAGAGCGTCTCTGGATGTCAGAAGCCGGGGCATCGGGCTGTTGAACGACTTCCTTATAATCAAGGCCGGGTTGTTGAACAGCTTCTTTCCCGTAATCGAGGCTTTGGACGACTTCGAGGGTGCTATGATGGCTGCTAGTGCTATCCAGACCATACCCGGGAGTCGCAAGATGATCGCTAACCGGGCCGCGCATCTCAGCGACATGAAGATTATGGTTTAGAGTCGTCCTGGAAGGTCAGACGCAGACTTCAACAGCATAGTGTAGAGCTCGAATGCCGAGCGAGTAAGGTGCCATGCGAAGACTGTTCTTAAGGGCGGCGAACCCTAGCTCTGGTGGGGCCTCAAACAGACTGGCGGGCTGAAGGATTCTTGGGCGGCTATCTGGATTGCATAGACGCGGCGAGAAAGAGTATCCGTCCCGATCCGAGCCAATCCGAGCGGAGAGCCACCACAATTGCTCCGATTACAACCTGGACCGAGTTGGTTACACGAACAGCTGAACCCAAGCCCTAAGCCTGTCTATTGATGATCTGAGACTAAGGTAGTAAGCTACAAGGTTCGTGTGTGGTCCCCAGCCGCCCGGCCTCCCCCCCCCCCCCCCTGGTAAGCCTGTAATCTAGCGTTTCAGAAAAGTGGCGAATGGTGAGTTGGAAGAAACTACGTGTACTGTACTACGTAGACATCCCCAGAGACCGGGGGGGGGGGCCTGATCGAGGGCCGCGCTTACTGGGGATGAGCACTTTGGGGGCCGGAACCCGCAAGGGGACCCGTTTTATTCAGGTTTTAGGCATAGCGTTAACCACTGTACAGAGTACGGAGGAGGGCCGCCCTAACCAGTGCTCCTTTAGACATGACACAATTCCAGACTTCTTTCCACACTTGTTGCAAGCTCTTCAACTGAGCTTTTCTTTGCGTGCAAAACAGCCTCGCTCTGATCGGAGGGAGCTCTATCTGCACATGTTGTTTTGACCCTTTCTCGGCTGCGGGAACCCACTGTTGTATTTGCCCGGCCTTGTCCGTCTGGCCGTTGGCTGTCTTTGTCCTCCTCCTTGTTTGATAAGATGCTGGTATTGCTGTGATGCTCAGACCTGCTAGGCGTGAGGCACCGCTTGTACCTTTCAGTCTACTTTTGTAGCCCAGCTGGACGCTTGTCAAGCGCTCTACACTCTACAACGCGCAGACCACATCAACCTTCCTGCCGCCTAGCCGGCGGAATGAGGGCGGTATATCAGAGATTACCCTCCTCACACCTTAGATAGTAACAACATGGAACTGTTAGGTGTTTCTTTGGAACCCTTCATTGCATCACTGGAAAAGACCAGTATGATCGCATCACCAAAGCCTACCCCCCTTCAACGGGCCCACAGGCTGGCACAGACGCTCCCGCCGGGTCAAGACCCTTCGAAGGATCCGGATGCTCTCGTCGATCTGATGCACAAGTACCGCCATTTCGTTCCACAGGAAAACAGAGGCTTGAGCGCGTCAGGAGAGAGCCTTTGGGATATGCTATCGTCGTCTTTCCGAGATTGGGCCGTGGCCGTGGCCTAGTACCGCCGTACCGGGACGTGAATTGTCGACTAAGTAGCTTCTCAGCTCGAGCTCAATGGAAAGATTGTAGTACCCCTGCATGCCGAACATGCTGGCGTATATCAAGTCGAGAGGGCCGGTGACCGGGCATTTTTTGCAACGGTGTGGGCAGACAGAAAAGATTGTTCCCGTGGGGAGTGGGGCAGATAAGACGTTACGCGAGGGGAATGGTTAAAGTGTGAGTGTGGAACGGACAGGGAGAAATAGGTTTAGGAGGATGGTGAGGATTTATGGGAGAATGACGGTGAAGAGTGGAGGAGGTATGTGGAAAAGAGACAGGTCCAAGAACTAACGTTACCTGATGTCGTCAGCCCGAAGATGGTGGAATATCCGGTCAGAAACGACAAGGCACAGGAACCGACCGCGATACTTCAACGATTCGCTGATAGTTTCCTGCTTCACCTCGGAGAATCCCGCCTCAGGCTCACCTTGCCGTCCAAGACGCTGGAAGAAAGAGATGACCCTAGCTGGCTTTGGAGAATCAAGGACGCATATCAAGACAAGCATTATAAATCATCTTCAACTGTCATAGACTTGAGGTGATCACCAACGAGTTTCTCAAACATGTGGTCAATCCCCTCCACGTACGTCATTGAAGTCTGCTAAACAGGCTTATAACGGAGTTCAGTTAGTAACTAAGGCAACAAATTAATCTAACAAGAGTGGGAAGGCAACAAGGCAATCCGAAAGGATGGTTAAGGTATATAGGATCGTCCAAGACCCGAACGTCCATACGCCGTCAACCGACGTACAAATCAATTTTCTTAATAACCTTCCTGAAAAATGTCTCCTGGAAACTGCCTCCATCATCACTCTTCAGCCCTGTGAGACAACACCTCATCACATCTGTGTAAATCCCGCCCATGCGGGGGACAAGACTCCCAAGCTCGCCCTCGATGATCCATCTACGGAACGGCTCGGCCGACCACCACTGTCTCGTATTCTTCTCGTACTTCTCTTTCAGACCCTGCAGCGACCGGTGGGATCCAGCTCCAGCAATGTCAGGCCCAGAGCGTACACATCATACGCGTTTTCGAACTTAGGCCGCCCCGTCTGCAGCTGTCTTCAGGTAGGCCTTAGACGTCGGGGTAGCGGTATAGGTTATTGCCGACGTCACCGCTTGGGAGCTCGGTATCCAGCGGATCAGCAGTGAGGCGGCTATACTCGAAGCAGCAGAGAAAGGGCTCCGCGAGGTTGACCTAGGATTCTTGGTCGGCGCAGAAGATGACATTGTTACTGCGGATACTCTTATAAAGCCATCCGGCGAGATGGATCCAGAGGACGGCGCGAGAGAGGATCTTGGCACACATGAATTTTTTACCTAACAGGAGAGTCGGAGCTTTACACCGGAGCAACAGGATATATTTGAGCGTGAAGAAGCAGGCCCCGGGAAGCCAGTAGAGAAGCTTGTACGTCGTTAACATTTCGGCACCGACCGAGACCACGCCCGGGCAGTCGAGCGTACACATCTCACGCGGCTTGTCCTTAAGTAAGAGCAGCCGAGCAACGTTGCGGATACGCTCCTTATAGCGCTGATAGTATAGCGCATTAGGCACCTCTTTTTTTCGATAAGCACGTAGACGCGACGTAGAAGCTTCTCTTGGTTAAAATAAGATGCCGTTCCTCAGTCATCAATCCAGACCTCACTGTTCTCCACGATGACCTCCGTAGACTCGTCGGGATCGGCGCTGGCCAGCTGCCCCGATCGCTGTTGAAGCCTTAAATATTCAACTTTAGCAGCGTCAATACAGCGAGCGCTGGATCTGTCTCGACATTTTGAGCGACTGCGTCCAGGGTCGCTAGGCTATCGGACTAGAGAAGGCGGCGATATCATCTTCGGTAGCGGGAATTGGAGCCAGAGATCTTCAACCATAGCCTTGACCGTATTCACGTCTTAGTGTGCTGTCCGTCAGACACATAGTACCGAATCTTTTCTGCCGCACTGGACTCAGCGCTAAGCCTCTCGATTCTATCGGTCAGGTCCTTCAGCTCTTGCGAGGATACGTCACCGGTCTTAGACCATTTGGACAGAGCGGCCAGCGGAGAGGAAGGGCCTTTTCGGCCTTATCCAGGGTAGCGAGCAGGTAGTTAACGTAGACCAGATAGGTTGTAGCTATTTCGACGTACTGCTGGAACCGGGCGTTATCGAGGTGTCTGCCCTCTCCGATACCCTAGTCCGACGCCCAGGCTGTGAGCAGGGAGCGTGCCCATACTAGTTGTGTTTGTAGGTCGGTGAACTCGGCGCCCATGTCATTGACTTTGTTGTACCTCTCAAAGCCGTGAATGCATGCTCTCAGCGTCTGGCCGAGCAGGCTGAGCGACCCAAACGCGAGTCCCGCCGTGTCAGTCATTTAGATAGAATTGTAAGGTACTTATAGGTAGGTATGAAGGCAGCAGATGCTAGCTAGTGTTGAACAACCCAAGCTCGATCCGAATAAAGTTCCGGGTAGCGTTAAGATGGCTTAGATAGAAGCTTCTGAAGTTCCATTGTTGGCAAAACGGAGAAACTGGGAAATGCCGTTTAAGTAAGGTAATTTTCCCCAAAATGTCTATCATGCCCGTCACATACGCTGTACACTACATCGCCCCAAAGTGCACATAGCTACGCAGCTCAGCTGCCTGAGGTATTCATAAGAAGCCTAGGATGGCGCGTCAAGCTGAACAACCCCGGCTTCATTGAACTCCGGGAGTCTGGGATTGATCTCACCATCCATATGAACCTCGCCAGGAAATTTATTTCCACAATAAGTAGCTTCTATACAGCTGGTTCTAGCCGCGAGGCAACTGAGGACCGGGCAAGACGACTCGAGGACAGCAGACGTCAATGTGGGGGGACAATACGACATTCTGACCTTCTTCGCCCAATTCACCTCGGTGCTAGGATATAAGCCATCAACTCAGGAAGAACAGTACCTCTTAATGCTGTTTCCCGATGACTTAGTCCTCCAGCTTCACTCCAGCGCTTCTCAGGGGGGACTAGCCGAGTCACCGTCATAGCATCTCAGGGCCTTATCGAGCGCAGCGTATACAAATCCAAGCAACGCATACTCCCAGAGAAGATCGCGGTGAAGATAACGAAGCCAAGCGTGCTACACGAGGGCCCAGGTGTCGACCGCGCATTGCTTCAGTCTATAGCAATCGAGCTACGTATTCTGAGCGACAAAATCATTCGATCGCACGACAACATCATTACCCTGCTTAGCACTTGTCGGGAGCGCGCCGGTACCAAAGGTGAAGTGCTGCTGCCCGCCTTTGTTCACGGGACATCAGAACTCGGCGACCTACAGTACTGTTTACTAGAAAACAACGACACCGCCCTCGGCACCCAGCTTGACCTGTGTCTTGGCATCGCCCGCGGCGTAGCCTGCTCGCACAAGGCCGGTGTTATACATTGCGACCTCAAGCCCTCAAACGTCCTTGTATTTTAACAGGATAATCCTCAATGCCTCTTCGTCCCCAAAATTATCGACTTCAACATTGCAGTCGTTTTCCAGGACGTACCAGAGCACGTCCCACTCCCCCCAGGCACGACTCCTTGGAACTCACCCCAGTGGATCACAAACACCGTCATCGCCAGAGCAGATCTACCCAAAGCGGACATCTACTCGCTCGGAATCCTTCTGCTTCACGTTCTGACCGCCGGGCAATCCATTGCTTTCATGAATCTCATTGCGCTCGTGGGGTACAGGGCCTATCTCTCCTCGAATTCAAGCAATCCGGTACTCTAGCGCTGAACGTTTACAATATCTCAATTTTTGGCCAGATAAGCGGGCCCGAAGGCAATAACACTTATTTCGCCAATTTCAGACGGTGCTGGATCCAAGCCACTCTTCTGATTGCGGGGCCTAGCTAGCGACTTACGGGATAGGACAAGCTCAGCTGCCGAAGTCGTTGATGCTCTGGAGAGATTCTGCGCCGATGTCGAGGAATATGGTTTGCGAGCCTACAGAGATCCAAGCCTTCGCATTTCAAAGATGAGGCCCGAGAAGCTTGGTATTAGTATCAATCCTGGTGAGTACAAGTAGTAGCCGCTGAAGCCACATCATGCTGCACTTCATGGGCTTTAGACTGACTCCACGAGGAGGAACCTCTTTTGTACAGCGTTCGCGGATACGGAGCTTCATGAGATTATACCGATCTTTCCTATCCTCTTACCAGTCCCTAGATGCAGTCATCAACCAGATTACAGAGACGGATTTGGCGGACGAAGAACTGATCTCTTCAGGCCTTGAGTCGCTGGATCTCGGCGGTCGAACCGGGTCTTGGTCACCTGCGGCACGTTCGCTCTTCTTCCCCCCACCGTCCGTCAGTACATCATGCAGCAGCTTCATGACACCTGTTCCAACACAGATCAGTCCATGCTGCGACGATGTCGCGCGGCATTCGAACACGCTTTTGCTTCCATATCACTGTATATCAAGCAGAAAGCCGACGATGCAAGTGACGCCAAAATATCCGAGGCACTTGAAATGCTTTACTTCGCAGCCATGAACGGACACGACAGCTGCTGATCGATTCTAGGTTGGTTACAAGCTAGCTTCAGGCCAAATGATTCCATTATCGTGCCTCGCAGCCAAGAGATTGAATGGCTTGCCTGCGGCATGGCCGATGGGAGTCATGTGTGCCCCAGCGCCTTGAGCTGCTCGATCCGGAACGATATCTGGAAACGCTCCGGCTCTTGCGCTAGGAGTTTCGCGGCATTGAATCCAAGGGACGGCATTTGGGCAAATTTTGGCCTGCTGGCAACAGACGCGTATTGGAAGAAATATGGTACTACTCGGTCACCGGTGATGAGGCTGAAGTCCGCAGGATACTTCTTGCCCACCCCTGGGCTGTGAACGCCGAGTGTTTAGACGAAACGCCATTGATAGGAGCATGCCGCTCTGGACACACGAATATTGTTCACCTGCTGCCCCAAAGGGGCGCTGATGCCGCACGCCTAGACCATCAAGGGCGGGGACCCTTACATTTCCTGAGCTCATTGATACCCAAGACATGGTGGAAATAGCCGGTCTCTTGCTTGCCGCTGGTGGGGAACTGGAGAGCTGGAGCACCGACTCGTCCGATCTCTTCCAAGGTAAATGCCGGCTTGGACAGCTAGCATAGGCACGCAAACGGCACAGCACTTCTCTGGGCCGTCCAGGCAAACTGCCCAAAGGCCGTCCAGGTCCTTCTCGACCTCGGCGCCAAGGTGTTTCCAATAACACGTCCTGTACACCGGAGAGGCCGGCACTTCTCCCCTGTGCACTGGGCTTCACGTTTGCATCAGTCTGAGATCCTGAAGATGCTCCTCGACAATGCCGCCAAGACGGGCATCGACGCCGCTGAACCACTCAACACGGCTTGGGAATCTATGGAGGAAGGAGTAGACGAAATGCTCCCCCTTGCACTCGCGTCTTCGTATCCTGGTGGATTCGTCATGCCGCGTATAATGCTTCACGGTGCCGACTACATTCAGCAGTGCTTCAGAACAGTGCATATGTTGCTCAATGCAGGAGCCAAGGTCGATTGCGCTGTTAGGGATGAGGGCTCTGCGTTCTCTATATCGAGTAGTCTAGGCCTATGTTACGGTCTCCAAGCTCTGCTCGACTAGCAAGACGGATGCCTCCATCCAGATATCGGCGACTGGCAGCGTGCTTGACGAAGGCTTGTGTGACAGAAGATTGAGAAACATTTAACTAATTTCTCGTGATAGACGTTGTCGTGAACGAGAAATATAGTTGGCAGAAATCATCGGCGACCTAGCCCGGATAACCGACGACACGTATTACATCAATGCTGTGATCGCCAAGCACAAAGCACTGAATCCCCCTGTAGTGGACTACTCTGCCGCCTTCTCCAACGCATGGATAAGGGGGTCGCCAAAGGATCGCCCGATGCTTATTCAAACAAACCGATCGTTATGACGTTGTCACACATCCTCAGGTTGATGCCGTAGGAGGGTCTGTGTCAATCCTCGGCTGCCTAATATATGAAGCCAAGTCGCATCCTGGCGCCGTGAAGGCGATTGGTGCTTTCCTCAGCTGCGTCGGCGCTCGCAATTTCATCTTTGAAAAGTTCATCCAGATGGAGGACAGCAAGCGGACATGTATGAACGCCCTGCAGTTCGCACTCGTCTATCGGCCCAGGTCCCATGTCAGCCCTGGCGTCGACATCCTGATTGAGTTGACCAAATACTTCCGGCATCCAAAGAGCCATCTCGGCGCGGTATTTGGCCCGAAATGCCACTCTTTGTTTCGCATGGTGATGGACATGGGTAATCCCGCGGCAGCAGAATTTCTCCTCAAACTTCCTGGCATTGACGCCCCCCAGCGTGACGCCTACGGCCTTACGGCTTTCGATGTTTGCATCACCAGATGGGCAAACTCCACTCGGGATACCAGTCTCGCCTTTACTAGCGCTATCGAGGACGGTGTTCCTAGTTCCAAGGCCATAGAACACTGGGATATGGAAACCGACTAACTCATAGGTGTGATGACGAGACATGGCGCCAGCAAGTATGACTCGACATATCCCACTTGTACAAGCGAATCTCCGAAGACGAGATGCGGTTAATCCTGATCACGGATGACGGCGAAGTTAGCTCCTCCGATGGGTCATATCAGTGTAAATGAAGCATTATTAATTACCCAATACTGCGCAATCCAACGCTAATCGACGGTGTCTTTGTTTGCACATGGTGTTGCTTTCTAGTATGCCGATGTCACCACGCTTTGACGAACTTCGGCAGAAACTCGCAAAATTAGAGGCTGGAAAATCAACTTATGTTCTCATGCGCAGGTTAGCAGAGCAGTCTATGGAAGCTCGCTCTTGAAAAGTTGTTCAGTACACCTCTCATGGCTAGGTAGATAAATAAGGTCAACTCTGTAGTCGCTTGCTTCTGTGTCTTTGAAACAAATCACCTCAAGATACATATTCCGTTACAAATATTTATGAAAACTAAGTGGTGATTCTATCCTCGACTTACCGTCCCCGAGTCATTGCCCAAAGATGAGTGTCAATTCTAGATCAGACCCTGGCCTGATAGCATGAAAATTCCGCTTACACTCGGCAGTTTTCCAAAATGCATTCGACGCTGAACCCGCTAGAGTCGATTCTCTTGAAGGTCTCGTCGACGAGACGGCGAATCTTATGAATCCTGCGATAACTGCGGGTCACAATCATTACCGAGTTCTAGAGTTTATTCTTGTTGTTCGGACAGAGAGGACGGACTGCAGGACGGGAGATGAGCTACAGGAACTTAGGTTCCAGCTACGAAGTATTGCGGACGAAGGTGACTCGAATTCCCCAAAGGCTTTGAATCAATGGCCTCTAGTCTCAATCTCCATCTCGGTCAGTCTGTCCGGAAAACCCCCACGAGAATTCACCGCCACGACTGCGGGCCCAATGAGTGCTGACATGAAGTGGTCCCTTTCAACAAGACATGGAAGCGAGTATGCCAGTAGTTCTATCATTCCTTTATATCGACCACTCTATCTAGGCTGGGGTGAGCGTCTGCACCGCAAGGTTTTCAATACTCCAGTCGAAGACGCAGGGCGCAAAATTGGCGTCGCCCCGTTTCCCCCGCATTTAATGACGAGGACGGCCGTGCCCACTTTGCCGACCACGGCAGACTCGAAAACCAGTGGATCAAGGACCAGACTATCAAGCCTGGTAAGTATTGTCATCTATGCGACAGGCTACATTCAGAGGTTTCCGCCTTCGTCCGGGTATCCGATGGCAAAGGGCATCGATGCAAGAGAGATGATCCCCACCATGGGCTTCAATCGGCTCTGTGAGGCCGAGGTTCGGCGCAATCCCGCTGATAATTCTCGGTTACTACAACCCTACCTACGCTTTGCTCGATGTACCTTTTATCTGTTAAAGTAGCTGTCATCGGGGGGTCATATAAGCTCGGTAAATGTGGCCAGGCGGCGAAGAAGACTGACCGAGGCTCTGATTAGAAAGAAGTCATGAAGAGTGGTCGAGGAGAGATGGAATGCGGGCATGAAGTACGCAGGATCTAGGTGGGAGAGAGAAACGCAACCTACGGTCCGTATTGGGTTGATCTAGGTTCCACAGCTATGAAGGTATTACTGTAGTAGCTTTGCAGATCACGGCACACGGCCGCCTCTGTCCCACTCTTTGTTGGTGGGTGGCTTGGAATGGGGGTACCACAACAGGATGCGACTGCTCTGGTGGGAGAGGTTCGCCTCTGATTCGCGACGGCTGTCTACATACGTCAAATGTATGGTTTTGGACGAGTCGTATTGAAGCAGCAAACATGGTATGCAACGAGGCCTACTAAGAGTGATTGTACCGGGTATGCCATTGGATAGCGGACATCCTGCACTTCTCCCCGCTTGTGCTATGAACGCCAACTGCGTCCCTTTTTGGTTTTGCAACCTTAAGCCATATAACGCCATGTGAAGCACGTTTCATCTCCCCGCTCGCCGTTCCCCGCATCTTGTAGGTCCAGAACCCCCTTTTTCAACCGCAAACGCCATCACCAGTCCATCTTCCAGACCCGATCTAGACCTGCCACGCCAACGATGGCACGTAACAAGAAGAAGCCTTCCGAATCGAAGAAGCCTTCCCAACCGAAAAAGCCTTCCCAACCGAAGAAGCAAAAGACCAAGCACGAAGTCTACAGATTCCCCAACCCCCACGACCGCATTCTAGACGCCCTTTCCGACATCGTCGTCCCGACACCCCGGTACAACTCCGGCATCGATGCGAGCGCCAACCAAGTATACTCGACCAATGTCATGGGCCGGTTCCAATGCACAAATCGGCGCTGTCCCCAAGCCGGATGGGGCAGCAAGAAAGTGGGCATCCTCATCAAGGGCTACCCGAACAATGGCTACACCGCCGAAGTCTTCGGGCAGCGGTGCAAGTCGTGCTCGGCGCTCGGCGCTCTCACACTGGACGAGGAGTCGTACGTTGAGCGAGTGGCATATAGGTTGAAGAAGTTCGCCGGGGTGGTGATGACGCCGCCCCCTTTCCTGGATGAGGTAGAGGGGCCGGAGCACGAGTCTGACCTCTGCGAGGGATGTAGGAGAGGCTATTGTAAGCGGGGTGGTTCTATGAATCGCGGCATGTACAGCCTAGGGATACTGCAGGGACAGGGGGTGAGGGGATTATTCACATGATGCATGGCGAGAAGTTCCGGTCTATCTGCTGGGGGCTGGGTTGGAGCTCTTCAGTCTGCCCAGTCGTTGTATGGTAATTTACTGAGGGTGTGTAGTACTCGGCCGTCTCATTCTGCTGTCTGATATGCTATCCAGAATGTACCTTTGACAATCCGATATCCTTAAGGTTAGGTGAAAGCAGCTGCATGCGGGTCAGTTCCAACGTTCCTGTGGACTCGAAGGCGACCAAATGTCCACTGCACCACGTGCACCCTTCAGCTTGCTGGGTATCGGCATATTTGACCCTATTGGGCTAGATACGAACATCAGGCAAGATGAATAAAACACGGCAACAAAAGCGCTTTTCCCCCTCCACGTAACAAGACGTGGATGGAAGGAAGAACCGCTGGTCAGCACTTTGCCAGCCTAAGACGCGGTTCGGTCACCGCTTGCCGGCTCTTCCGGCGCTAGTAATCTTCATCCGCATGTATGATTGTAGCCGGACGCAACATCGTAGGATCGGCGACCGCTTTGCGGGAGCGAGCAGAGCATTCGATGTCTCGGACAACCTGGGAACGTTTGGATCATGTTCTCTGGCCGGTGAGTCATGAGCCGATGCAGTCTCCGCAGACCACTAAGCGAATGACGTGGTCTGCCGGTCTGCAGGAAGATGGGGCTGCCCGCACTTACAAGTGCTACGCCCGCCACCTTCGGACTTCAAGACTCGTCAGCGTCCTTCGTGCTCCCTCCTAAATCGCAGTCTTCCTTCGCCAAACCAGCCACAAACCGCCATGGCTTCCGAGACCATTGAGTCCGCATACCAAGCGGCCATCGCCGCGGGCAAGATCAACGGTGCCGTCATATGCGCCACCAACGCCTCGGGCACCTTCACCTACCACCGCGCCCTGGGCGAGCGCACCCTCCTGTCGGGCGAGAAACGCCCACAACAGCTCAATGACGTGCTCTACCTCGCATCCGCCACCAAGCTCATCACCACCGTCGCAGCGCTGCAATGCGTCGACGATGGGCTCCTGACCCTGACCGGGCCCCTCACCTCCATCGCCCCGGAGCTCGGCAACCGGCAGGTCCTGACAGGCTTCGCCAACGGCGACCCCAGCTCCCCGCTCCTGGAGCCGGCCGCGCGGCCCATCACGCTCGAGATGCTGCTGGCGCACACGTCAGGGCTGGCGTACGACTTCCTGGTGCCCAAGCTGGCGCGGTGGCGGCAGCGGCACGAGGCGGCGCTGCCCGAGGGGGCACGGCGGCCGGTGGAGGCGGCGTTCGCGTACCCGCTGGCGTTCCAGCCGGGGGCCGGGTGGATGTACGGGCCGGGGGTGGACTGGGCGGGGCGGGTGGTGGAGCGGGCGACGGGGACGACGCTGGGGGACTTTGTCCGCCGGCGGATCTGCCGGCCGCTAGACATCGACCCGGCCGACGCCCAGTTCTACCCCGTCCAGGGCGACGCCGTGCGCGCCCGCCTCGTCGATCTCAACCCCGACGACCCCGAGTGTCTGGGCTTGGCGGTGCTCAATGGCAGCGGGGATATGAACAAGCGCAGCCAGGGCGACTTTGGCGGGCACGGATTGTTCATGACGGGCGAGGGCTACGCCAAGGTGCTCAAGTCGCTGCTGGCCAACGATGGGAAGCTGCTCCGGCCTGAGACGGTGGAGACCATGTTTCAGAATCATATCGGGCCCGAGGCGGAGGAGGGGTACCGCGCTGCGCTGGAGAGCCCCGGTGGTGTGTTTTTTCGTGTCGGAACGGAGGTTGGGATGAAGGTGGGCTTCGGCCTGGGTGGCTTGCTGATGCTGGAGGATGTTGAGGGCTGGTACGGCGAGCGGACGCTAACGTGGGGCGGGGGCATGTCGTTTGCGTGGTTCATCGACCGTAAGAACGGCCTCTGCGGCCTCGGCGCTGTTCAATCTTCATTGCCGGTTGACGTAGGCTTAGTGTCTGACCTGAAGCAGACTTTCCGGCATGACATCTACCGCAAGCACGCGGCGTGGAACAAGGAACAGCAGCAGGTGTCGTGACGCAAGAGAAGGAAGGGTATCGGAACTAATAATATAAACTACCTGTCGCTTCTCCAATACAACTGTGTATAACTTGTCCTATAGGCGGAACAATCTCGGTCCCCGATTTCCATTTCGTGAGAAGCGCAAAATGAAGGGGGAGGTGGCAGGGAAAGGTTTGTAAAATCATTTTTGGCGACGCCGCCTGATTTACCTTGGTCAAACTCGCTAGAACCCCATGAGATATCATCCGGACGCCTTGTTTGTCTTGCAAATTATCTCACCCGATTACGATCGCTTTTACTTCAATGCTGGCACGCCTTGGTGTGTCCAAAGGTGCCGACGGGTCGACAAAGGCCGAATGGGGACAAACTGGTCAAGTTAGGGGCTGGGGCTTGGTCTTGGTCTAGGTGACGGTCGGTTACCTGTCGCCTCGCTCCCCAAGTTATCGTATAGCTTGAAGACGATGACGTCGTCTTGTTCCATTCCTCTCTTGTAAAACCATCGGTGGGACGGGTTGTACCTCACCTCGTAGGCCTCATCAACAAAGTGCGGGTACACGAGGTCCATGGGAACGAGGTCTTCTGGGTCGACGGTGCGAAAATCACAGAGCGCTAGTGGACAGTCCAGTACGGGCGCCGACGATATCGGCCGCCAGATGCTATGTGAATGGTCAGCAACGTAACCGGTGCTATACGGGGTGCCACGCCCGCTTTCTCCCCCCCAAACTCACTTGACGAATCGGACACGGGTTTTCATCAGCTCACTATAGGAATCTGGAAAATAGAGCTGTAGTCGGGCGCGGCAAGTCCCCTCAGAGGCATCTGGTGAGCGGATTAGCGTGGCGAAGTCACGGCCACTCATGTATGGCCGGTGAGCACCAACCGCAATGCGCCCGGAAGAAGGGCGGCTTATAGTCGTATTTATGACCTACGCCAGGGTCTTGAGCGGTGTCATGATGGCGAAACTGCCCGCCCAAGCACGCATGTGCTTTAGTTTCAGAGTGCAATAGAAAGACTTTGGGCGATTCAGGCGCCCTTCGACACCCGCACCGCCCCCCCGGCGTGAACGCACATTGTAGGCGTAGCAGAACACGTCTCGGCACCCGAGGCGCCGCTTGAGCCACTCCACAAGGCCTGGCAGGTACTCGGCGGAGACGCAGTCGTCAGACCATTCCCGAACATCGATGGCGCATTTGGCGAATTCAAAGCCGGACACAGCGAGCGAGAAGAGGTCCTCGTGGCCGGTGACATCGGTAATGCGGACGGGGTAGCTTTGCGAGACGAGGTTGTGCATCTTGAACCCGGTGAAGCACATTTCGGGTAGTTGGCATTTGTATGGTTTCTCTCTTTGGTAGAGCCCCAGTGGCGCGAGATGGTTGAAACTCTCTGGCTGCACCGCTGGTAGACCGAGCTTCTGGAAGTGCTCATCCAGCTCGTTTCTCATCATTCGGGTGTCTTTGGCACCTGGGATACAGATTAGATAGTCATCTACACGACTGGAACCCCTCTAGTGTATCTTTGGACGCAGCGTACTTGGCGTGATGGCCTGGGTGCAGGCGCCAGAGTCCCCTCCCGCCTTCGGGTCCGCGGCGCATCCTCCCCCTTCCACCGGCGCCGGGCCCGTCCAAAGCCTCCATGGGCGATCGAACGGCCGGGCCATGTCGAAACGCCATGTGAAAATCGCTGGATTTTTGGCTAGCAGTTTCTTGTGCTCGTCGCTGCCGGATTCTGGCGGCCAAAAGCGCCTCCATGGCTGGATGAGGGGGTGACGGCAGTCCACAGCGGGAGGGTGCGGCAACGAGCCGACCGCCACCGCATCAGTGCTTCCCGGCTCCAGTCTCTTATTGGCCTCTGCCTCATCTACCGGGCGATCCATCCCTCCCGGTTTCAGCGACTCGTGTTCTTCTTCCAGTGGGAGATCGATGTTAGCACGACGCAGGAGTTGACGGATGAACTGCTCGCCGTCTCGTTTGCCCGCTCCTCTGTGCCACCGTCATCCGATAAGGCTCTGCCATGGCCGCAACATGACGACCCTTTGCCGCGACAACAGACCCGGGACTGGAGGGGGTGCATGTGGGCGGCCACACTCGCCTGTGCGAAGGACATTGCTTCTTCCAATCAACGGGATGTACAGAAGCCGCACGGTGCAGCCACCCCCCCAGACTCCCATCGCTTCCCATTGACCATCTTCAACGAGGAGTGGCTCGGCAATAGCATAGATGACGGCCGCATGACTGTGCGAATTTCAGCTCGCTGTGAATAGGAAATGCGAACGGCCTATAACCCAGGCTTGCTGACTTCCATCATGGCACTTGGTGTAGTGGCTTAAGTACCTTATCCGGTCCGGTCCGAGTTTGAGGGCATCCAAGATTTTGTCAAGAGGTTAGAACTTACTAGTTAGGACGTCGGCCTCAATCCCCAACGAGTTGCAGCTTCGACAGCAGCCTCCCAAACATATATTATAGACAAAGCCGTAGGCGCTGTTCGGATGTGCTAATGGGAAAGCCTTTTGCGACCCATGTCGCAGGCATGGCCTGCAAAGCGCCCAATCCGAACCGACTGTTGCAGTACGCAGCATGTCGCTTATGTTTCGCATGGAGGCATTGGTACCTGTACATCGGATTCCCCCAAGAGTCCGGCCAGAAAAGTCCCAAGCCTCCATCAAAATGCGGCGACACGAATTGGGAACCGGTCTAGCAGGCGGGGTAGGCCGGGTACGACGAATTGAAACCTGCTGAAGCCGTGCCTGAAGACAGCATGCAAAGGCATTGAAGTTCATGCCTGATGGATTTCCAAAGCCCTCAAAACTTATGCCGCTACCGTTAAACGGCGTGTTTCGTACTGTACAAAAATCCCAGCTCTCTGACATTGCCCGGCCATCCTCACAGGCTCGGCCGCTTTTGCCGTCTGGAAGATCGCCGAGAGTTACAGGATGGCCCGCCATTCCTCGTGTCCAGTTCCCGGTTGATCCATCACTATGGCTGCGAACATCACCGTACAGGTACCACCACAATTCTGTTCTCGTTTAACCCAGACTACACATCCCTGTGGTGGCGCCATGCAGAATCTCGTTGTTTTTGTGCTCCCACGCTCTCGGCCATGGCAAGGATGGCACTGGTTTAAGTCGCTGAGTCCCATTCTGCGCATGCGCAGCCGCCTTCTCTCACCCTCTTCCTCCCGCAATTGACCACCCCGTACAGAGACAGTCGCGGAAAAGACCTTACCCCTTCTCCGACGACCACGGCACCATGACCAGGTCCAAGCCGTCTCAATTGCCGATAGCCTTCCTGTCGTCCCTGGCGCCCGGCGACAGGAGGGCAATAGAATACACGGCATCTCTTCTAAACACCGATGTGGCGAGCCTCCTATCGGCCCCTTCCCAATCCGGTATTGGCACCTCACAACCGGCCCAACAGTCGGCCACCGTGCCTGTCATAGACCCTGCTCCTGAAGACGACGAAGACGGTTGGTTGCCCACCGACTCTACCACTCGGCCTTGGCCAGGGTGCTAACATCTCCAGTATCCGACACGACGGGGGATGACGGGTCCAGTGGTAACAAAGACAGCAGTCCCGAGGAAGATGCTGCGCTATGGCGCTCCTCTGCCGCCGAGTTTGAAAATATTGACGACGATATTACTCGGGGGTTTGCTACTGCGAACCTCTGGGCCAATGACTTCGCACTTCTTTCTCCAGATGCGGCCCCAACTCTGACCCCGAACGCCAACGGAACAGGCATGGCGTCGGTGGCATTCACATACCCTCTCCAGCAATCCTGGAATCCCCCACAAACGGACACTCAACGGCCCCAGCAGCCTTCAGTGGCCCGTGTTCCGAGGGTGACACCATTTGGAGCCACGAGTAATCGGCCAACTCCAATGCTTGCCGGAAATGCAACGTCGGATCCCCTATGTCTGTCCTGGGAAATTGTAGAGGATCCCTCCAAACCACTTTCCCGACAGCTTTCCGCGGACCAGCCGCACTCTGAGTGGGCTACTATTGGAAGACTGGGAGAAACCAATCCTAACCCTTCTCTTGATTGCGCGCCCAAGGAGGCCCTGCGCTTCGTATCCGTAAACCCGCTGCAACCACTGGCTGTCTCGCGCCCGCAACGACGCGGGCCGTTCGAGGACCGTGAGCGCCAGGAACAGACAAGCAGAACGCGGGGCCTCAAGGCATGTGTCCGGTGCCGTATGCAAAAGATTCGCGTGAGGGAACCACCCAGAACCGTGTCCAAACCAAACCAGCCTAGCTAATGCTTTTTGACAGTGTAACATCGTCGAAGACGACCCCACAGGCATCTGTGGCACTTGCCTGGCCGTTTCTAATCAAAAGGTCCATTACTTGCCGTGTCTTCGGCACCGGCTCACCGAGTGCACGCTCTATAGAACAGGCAAAGGGCCGGGTCTTGAATTCACCTTTCGCTGGCCCGTCATGAAATTGAAAGACATTTCTGAATGGGCATCTCCCCGGTTGAGGACCATTCTCGTCCAGTCGGACATCTGTGAAGTCCCGTTGAAATTGGTTGTCAGGGAATTCGTCCCCATCCCGCAGAAGGACGAGATGCGCCGGTCCTGGATGGATTACCGGAAGGGGGTAAAGAAGTTTAAGAGTACAACTCCATATGCGATTGTCAACATGCGGAATGCTGTTGAAGATATGAGGGAATACGTTAGAACGAATGTTTTTAAATGCATGGACTATTTCCTGCGGGGGAGCGACACGTTGGTCAAAGAAACGTACCAATTCGCAAGAAAGCACATGCTGCGGGTCGAGGTAAATGAAGCCCTATCTGGCACCGCATGTCTTTGCAAAGCTGACCACGGTGGGCGCAGTCCGACGATGAAAGAAAACTGCTGGGAAACTTTATGCGGCTATGGTTCGCCATCCTCCGGACGGCAACCACTGAGCACATTGTCGGCGACGACACGCTTGACATGGAGCCCGAGACAGAGGATATCTCATTTCCCCTATTCGGCAAGATCCCCTTGCCATCCGTCATGATCCAGCAGCTGGACATGATCTTGACCTTGGGGATCCTGGATCCTCTCCGGAAACAAGTCCTAGAAGACTTCCAGAAGCTGGCCTTGATGACGAACCCCCGGAACTGGATGACCATCTACCTGACCACTTTCATGTCGCTTCATAGCTGTGCGATGATCACGGCCGAGAACTACCGTAATGCCAGAAAACATGGCCTTCTGGTAAGCCAAGTGCCCGCCCCGGGCGAGCCGGAAAGCTGACAATCCCCATAGCGAAGATACGCAATCCCAACCTTTATCGCCGAACGCCATCACAGCGCCAATGTGTTCCTCTCACATTACCATTACCGGACCGAGTCGTGAAATCCCTTCAAGCAGGACTGGAAGAGACGGCACACCACGCCGTTCGCACACATGTCGGTCGACGACATACAGTTTCTGGAGCGGACCAAAGTGCTGCTGAAAGAGAAAGGTATATATCCCCCCAACGAGAAGAAGCGCACCTGCTACTAATGACTAATCACACTCTATCCGCAGAACCGATAATAAAGACTAACATTGAGCATGACTTGTATGAGCACGAGCTCTATTTCATTTCGCAGATGTTTGAGGAGAATTGGCAGCCGCGTGACACGGTGATTGATTACACCGAGGGGACCGTTAACGATGTTGGTCTCAAGCAGTATGCGGGAGACGCTGATGCGGAGAAGGCGTGATGATGATCTCTCTTTGATGCCCGATGCTAGTGATCATTGGGGGACTTCAATTCCAAGTTACACAGGGGAATATGATATGTCGGGACAAGTTAAAAGGATCCCCAAGGGGGATTGATTGACTACTCGTCGACCGTGGTAAATGGTAATCGGACGGTTCGGCATTCGGTTCCAAGAAAGAGCCTACGGGATGTAACTCTCCCTCTGAATGGAAACACACAAGTCCGACGGATTTCAACACACCGGGGACATACAGTGCTGCTAGACATGCGCCGTTCGTTTCAAGAGGTCAGATTCCATTCCATAGGCACACGCCTCATCCCCGAGAGGTGGACCCAAGATGGATTACCGAAGTGCCAGCTTAAAATGGACGTGACCTCGGAAGTTTCCTGCTTACTCGTTGGATGGTCCCACTGTAATCACACGCGTGGCAACTGGCAGCCAATACACTTGTCAATTCCATCTATCGCATCATCACCACTAGTGGTGTTGAACGAGCGTCCCCAACGTCATCAGATGCGACTGCTTGCGTGTTTCGACTACTAGCAACAATCGCCTCCAGCCGCCGATCCGTGCAGATTGGTCCACGGGGGGGCCGAGTCAAAAGCACCGGCTGAGCTGGCATTGCAGGCCGTCCAATCAGAACGTGATGTAATCCCCCCATCCTTTTCCGTGACCGGTCTGGAAGGGCTGTGTCACCCGGTCCTAAAAGTGTAACCGGTCTGGCGGAGGGCCAGGAGGCTCGGTATCGCAATCGAACGGCCATCGCGGCGGAAACAGCCGAGCCGGTCTGGGCTGCACCTCGTCACGGATTCCCCTCCCATTGGTCGGCCGCCGGCGATGACGCACAGCAAGGTGCATGGCCCTAAGCCACGGACCCGTGCTGAGATCCCCACGGTGACCGCGATCCGCATTGTTTACCGGGCCGTTCAGGGGCGGCGAGCCCGTGAAGATATCTCCCCAGAGTCCCAGACCGGCTCGTGCGAGATTAACCCCACAGAGGCTACCGAGGCACGCCTCGGCTCCCAATTAAACGTAGACAAGGCAGCAGTCGGGCTTAGCTGCCGCCTTGATTTTTTTCTTCGTTTTACTCCGTTTGAGGCTTTAGTTCCCCCGGAAAGTTTGGATCCGCTATTCTGGTTGAATGGACCAAGAGCATTGGGTCGGCTCCAGGCAACATCGGGCAGCAAAGTGCAACGGGGTTGAGGCTCTGCGGTACATCCAGAGCCAGTAGTTACATACCTCCGTGAATACAGTATCAAAGTCGTGGTGAATCCCCACAGAACAAGCCCAGGCTGCAAAGTGCAAAAGGGTGCTTAGAGATAGTATAAATACTCCGCGTATGACAGCCCCTTAGGGCAACCGGGGCGGCCTCCAGTCTAAACCTTGGCAAACCCCAGTTCCCCATTGCACCACCCCCTTTCCAGTGCCACCACCACCGCCCGTCTGTCGGTCGGCCACCCCCCGGATCCCAGCAATCCGTGGCCTGGCCAGAATAACCACACCGCTAATTGGGGAGAAGTGCCTCGTCGACCCGAACGTGCAGATGAGTCCGCGAGGCCGCCAGCTGCGCCTGACCGACAGTCCAGACTGAACCAGCCCCCCCCCCCTGGGCATCCTTTTTTTATTGGGGAACAAGCATTCCTTCCCATGCTTGCCGCAGCTGAGGTCTCCTTTCTCGTGTCGGGGATGGACCGGGCCTGTCCCCGGCATTGCCAATGCCAGCCAGGCCAATCGCATGCGTCAACCCCTGACTTGCCGCACGGCGATCCCAGTGGCGAGCATGTAGCTGTTAACGGGAGAGAGGGGTATTACTATACGGCTATGTTCAGGTGCGATGGTAGGTGCTCGCCAACGGCTTGGGGGTGGGGAGTTGCTACAATCCATTCAACATGGATAGTGCCAGGCTAACCTGTTTGGGGACCGGTAGGGCCCTTCATTCCTCCCACCGTTAACCAACGTGGTAATGGAAACGGTGCGGGTACGGACACGGCGTCGATGAAGGTATCCTTTGACAGGGAGGATCTCGCAACGCGAGACAGCGACTTGGGGACGCAGAGTGGCGGCAGCTGAGGCATCCTTTTAATGCATGCAATACGGAGTAGTATTGCTTGAGTATCTACTTGGCCGAGCGGAGTGATATCGGCTAGAGACACTAGGGGCTTAAGAAGTTGGTAGTCGCTACTAACAGGTGGTTTCAGCCCTTTTGTGGGGAGGGTTCCTTTTGTATCATACCATACACGGCGCGGCTGGAACTAGTACTGTTGTACCTGCATTAGCGTAGTGTAGTTTCATCCAACTGTGTTACTATCTTAGAGTCGACCATCGACATGCTTGAGATCAATAAGTCCGAGTTATCCACCGGGACCACACTCCACATTTGCCGCCAGCCGCCTCAAACTCATATTGGCTAGGTATCCAATACGTCGAGAGGTGGGCTCACTTGTATAACCAGGCACATGAAAAATCACAATCATCCCCGGCTCCGAATGAGGCTAGTAAGTAGGGAATAACTGCGGTTATCATATCAGACCTCGTAATCTTCATAAGCATCACAGTGTCATGTCAACGCAAGATATGGAAATAACTTTCCCCCTGTATACTCATCTTTCAGTTCACTAAACATGATGATGTTTAGCGAGTAGGTATGTGATTACTAGATATTGAAATCGCGGTTGCGCAATCTCGAGACTGTCTGCAATGTCAGGTGCACATGGGCTCTAGGTATTGGCCGGTCTGCCCCTAAGTAGTTACCTGCAGTTTATTTCATGATAGAATGAACGGTTGTATGAGACTGGATGATAAAGTGTACTGGTTTTGATAATCACAAACAAGGAATTTCTTAGGTAATTACTAAGTTCTTAGACTTGTAATGTCTTTTGTTCGCTTTCGGTTTCTCGATTCGTTAGATGCCTCTCCGTGACGGGGGCGAATATGTGGTAGAAGTACTAGTAACAGGTTTTGAAAAATGACTTCTTGCGGGAAGAGCGGAGCATGTCACAGGAGCAAACACCCCTTTCCGCGCGATCACCCACTTCTTTCAAGGCCACCTGGAGGACCTCCTTCAACTGTACCTTTAGCCTCTCGTTCTGGGTATATATTCCGTCGGTCAACCACACCGATTGCAGGAGGCAAAGCCACCTGTGAATCCTGGGTATCTCGGTCTCCCTGTTGGCGATCCCGCCCGGCCCATAATAATCCTGCGTCTCGAGCAGGAACATGGCCCATGCTACAAAATGAGCGGCATGGTGGTTCTGGGCCCATCCTTCCTTTTCCTTGATGGAGTTCGGCACTACCCACGGCGAATTTGCCACGGGCCGGGACCTGCTCGGCTTGGCCGGCTTGATCACTTCGCGACGAGACTTGCTCGGCCTGAGCTTGCACATGGTCTTGATATCGAGCCAGAGCCGATTTGACTTGGGTTGGGACTCACCCTCGGCAAATAATTTCTCGATTTCCGCGAGATCTGGTTCCTGAGCATCATCACGGTGGTCCGTAAGGAAGTCTCTGAGATAGATATAGAAAGAAATGAGGAGGACACGGGTCACATCGTCTCTTGGGAGGTTGAGGTGCCTTGTCAGCAGCCCGACGTTAGCCGTAAGTACTTCAGACTCAGTCATTGTGGAAGTCCGTCGTCCCGATGCTGGTCAAGATCCGTTGAGGACTCGGGTGCGTTCCAAAGCTAAGTGTGGGAGAGTTTCTGGGGTGTTGTTGGAGGCTGCGCCTGCATGGTGCTAGAAATTATCTGTCCCAAACAAGCTAGCATTCACGATGTTTTTATCTCACTTCTCGAGGATTTGGGATTCCACAGGCAAAGCAGACAAACCAAGGTATTGTTTTCAAAGGTATTGAGAGCAACTGTGGGTTCCGGTGACTCGGACGACTAGTACTACACAACCCAGCTGTTTAGCAACAAGGCGAGTAGTAGAAGTCTAGTAAACAAGACGTCCCCGCACAACCAAAATTCGGGACAACTACTAGTACACTACCCTTTGTCAAATCCCATTTCGCAATGAATCAAGTACAAACCAGATACCACCCCTTCCCCCCCTCCCGCTCCCCTCCCCCTCCCCGGGTCAACGCCCCAACACCCCTAATTAGCACCTCACGCCCCGACCTCGAACTTGGTACAATCATCCTGCGGTCCCCTCTGCGCAATGGGCATAATGGGTGGTTGATGGTTCCTCGCCGCGACCATGGTGCAAACCCTGTACACGCCTACCGGCAGACCCCCCGAAACCTCGGCTTTGAGCGCACCCTTCCCATCACCGGCGTCATCCACCCCCTTGAAGAAGGCAAACTGCGTTGGATCCGGCGCCACGAGCGCCTTCAGGCTCCCAATCTCCTGGATCGTGACGTGCACGTGGCCAATGACGTCCCCGTTCTCGTCCAGGTCCTGCGGGGCCGAGTAGTAGTTAGTCGACGGGTTGGCGAGGAACCCGGCGCGGAGGTTGCGCGTCTGGATTTTGACGAAAAAGGTGGTCATGGGCTTGAAGCGGTCGCCGGGCTGCGGGGATGTGATAATCATGGAGATCATGTTGTTGGCCGAGGGGATGCGGCCCATGGGGATGCCGTTGCAGGAGCCGTTGCGGTTCTGCTGGCCGTTGGTGAGCGTGCGGCCGGCGCAAAAGTTGACAAAGTTGGCTTCGTCGCTCGGGGGCAGTTAGTGACTGTAATATTGGCTAGGGTTGAACGGGTAAAGAGGAGGGACATACGTCGCTGACTCTGAGAGCCCGGGCCTGATTCCTACTGTGCCCTCTTCCAGACCAGTGTATAAGCTGCCAGTCTGCAGAGCATCGGGTGCAATGCAAGTCGCGGAGGGCTTGGGCTTCTTTTTTCCCCGTCCGTTCCTCGCCTCGTAGGAGGCTAATGAACCTCTATCTACGGCTAGGCCGCGGGCTATGCCTAGGGAGGCGAGAAGCAAGGTGATTATGGTCAGCGGAAGCATCGTGTAGCTTTGAAGGATGATGGAACGGAAGTTGCGCTACGCATCCTCTCCCTTAAAATTAAGGAATCGGCGCAACAAAAAATACACATTAAGGATATCTTCCCGGAACTCAGTTGATTCAACCGCGCCGAGATGTGCTGGCTGCGGCCTCATCCTCTGTGATAGTAATTATTGCAAAAGACCTCGGCTAAATTCAACAGCCTCGAGAATAACAACCGCGCACTACATTGCGTATTGCGCCAGAAGGCGAACCCTGTCCTTCTGGGTGTTCAGAGAAGTGTATCTCGTGGGTTTTGTCCTTATTTGATGGAGCGCTTGGATGCCATACCGCTGTTCCCTACAGGGGCTGGGCTGCGAAGTGTATGGTGTCTCGCTGAGACGAGGAATCATGAGTCCTTAGTCACGTTGCAGTCCCAAGGGGTCGGGATGTGCACCACCATATTGTTTAGGGAGTTTGCGTTCCGTAAACGGCAATCCGCCAATTGTTCCGCCAACAGTGGGAAGGTAGTAACAATGAACCAAGAAGATCCTCCCCCTTCCCCTCCCCCAACCCCTCGTTGGCACTTCCCGCGAAAGCGGCGTGGGAACCCCGGAGCGGCAAGGGTAAGGCACGGCCGATAGCGAACGCCACCGTTACAATCCGGTCTCCGATGCTAAAGGATCCGGCATGATCTGCCAATCACGCTGTCGTACCAGACTACTACCCCCGGCTGATACATCCCAAAGTATTGTGTTGGCAGACAGGGCGCATATCGGACGTAGCCGGAGTGGGATGGGAGACGGGTCCTTGTCGGTACGTCGCCTTAAATCGCCCCGCGGCCCGATTCCGACCCGGTTGAACGTAGCGCTATTTCTTCGTTTCTCCCCACGCCAATTCAGGAGGTTCAATTTCCGAGACAACGGGTAGTGAAGGCTCTAAACCGTTAGACAGGGCTCCCCTTCCTTATTGTCCGCATTTGCTATTGTTTGATCGGTTCTTTGTGTACCATGAGCTCAAAGCCCAAGTCGCCTTCTCCAGAGGCACAAGCAGGGACAGAGCTCGGGGCACAAGCTGTGGCACAGCCCGCTCACATTCTCCCTGCCGAGCACTGGACTGAACAGGTACATCACTCCAACGAAAACGTACCACAAACCTTGTCTGACAATTCGCTGACGTCCGCTTCCAGGCATTGGATGATGACAATGACTCAAGCCTCGGCGACGACGCCGCCAGCTCGACTGCATCGCTGACTTCGAGCATCTTGGAGTACCGAACCCTCCATGGCAGAACCTACCACAGCGACAGGGTGACGGACGCTGATTATTGGTAATTATGCGGAAACTGCCTTTGAGTCGGGCGGGTAGGACGGCGTGCTTGATAAATACTGATCTGTTCTTGCTGCAGGACCCCCAATGACCAGAGGCAGATGGAAGCTGCCGATGTCGGGTGTGTTTTCCGCTCGGTTTGCTTCATCAGATCACGACATTTGTTTCTCAAGGAAACTAATGCAGACAACAGCCACCATTGCGTGACGCTTATTCATGATGGAGCCCTCTTCCGCGCGCCGCTCAAAGACGACGTTGAAGTAATTATGCCACATTCCCCCAACCGCGAAGACGCCTGCCCCCCTCGCCCTGCTGCCCGGTGACTAACCCAGCAAAGCGCGTGCTCGACGTAGGAACAGGAACCGGTGGGTGACTCCTTGCCACTTAGCCCCGTCACGAGGCTTTGCGTATACCCAACGTTGCTGATCGATACTTATCTCCGCAGGTATATGGGCAGTGTACCAACACCCCACTTTACTATCCTCAGAGCTATCCCAACTTCCACAAGCCACCACTAACCTCCTGTAATCAGCGACTTTGCAGACCAATTCCCCGAGGCCACGGTCATCGGCACCGACATCTCGCCCATCCAGCCCACCTGGGTGCCGCCCAACGTGAAATTCGAAATCGACGACGCCACCGTGGACTGGGCCTACCCAAACGACCACTTTGATTACATCCACATGCGCTATCTGATTGGCTCCATCAGCGACTGGCCCCGCCTGCTACGGCAAGCCTACCGGTGCTGCAAACCCGGCGGCTACGTCGAGTCGTATGAGACGTCGTGCACCTTCGACTCGGACGACGGGACCCTGCTCGACGGCTCGCCCATGGACCAGTGGGGGAAGGTGTTTGTCGAGGCGGGCAAAAAGTTTGGCAGGTCGTTTGATGTGGTCAGGGAAGGGATTGTCCAGGAGTCATTTCGCGAGGCCGGGTTTGAGGAGGTCACCGTGTGGGAGTTCAAGGTGAGCCCGGCACAGTTCGAGCTGGCTTCTCAGCCGGTTCACGTGGCTTTCTGGAAACCCAGCTGACCATGGCAGTGCCCTGTCGGCAGGTGGCCCAAGGATGAGAAGCTCAAGGAGATTGGCCAGTATGCCCTCTTATCCATAGACCTTGACATCGAGGGTAAGTTTGCCGCGCTCCCGGGCTGAGTGAACACGCGGAATTAACACGAGGTACCGCAGGATGGATCTTGTATATCTGGTCGCAGGTGATGGGTTGGACGAGAGAGCAGATTGCGGTATACATCGCCCATCTCCGCAGGCAGCTGCGGGATCCAAAGGTGCACGCCTACTTCCTCATGCGTTGCGTCTATGGTCGCAAGCCAAAGGAGGATCAGCCTGCGCCTGCGCCGGCTGCGTAACACTGGCATCGCTCAGCATTCTTTTGGTGTTTTTGGGGAGCATGTCGGGGTGGGGAAGACACCACGCTAAGACCTGGGTCATGGCTAGAAGGTGCCATTATAGTCGTCTCTAGATACTAGATACTTTGGGGTGCATTGAGGAGGTGGCGCGGGCAATAGCACCTCCGTCATCCTTCGTTCCCGTGCTCCTCGATCCCAGCTGTCTTGCAAACGGCGCCAGGCTATCTGATCTCCATACCACCCTAGACGAACTGACTCAAGACCTCGAGAGGTGTGTTGGGAAAGGCCGGGGTGCGTGAGGAAGAGGCATTCTTCCCAGATGATGTTACGGAGCTCCCCGGGGAGGGGCATGAAGGGTGAAGAAAGCTGTCGTATTAGCGGGTTGGGTTGTCTGTTGTCTGACAAGCGGATGCGTTTTTTAATGACTGCAATTATGGAAGGTGATGATGATAAGGATGATGTTTGAGGTTGATGTTTAGATGAAAAAAAACTGGAACCAATGAGAGCTAAGCAATACGGTCCAAACACACACATCCCTAGACGTACATGCCCAGCCATGTCTATACCTAGGGTACATCGACATATTCACACATACACCCGGGGATACAATGCCCTGTGCCTGCCGCAGTCACTGAAACTGACTTCCGATGCCAAGAAGATCCGTTGGCATGTCCGTCGTGAGTCCCTTCGAAGACACGCTTACATGGTTCAAGTCCGCAGCGAGCTCCTCAAGCTCTTCAGCCATACGTTCCATACATAGGGTACTATCCACCTCGCAGATCAGACTAAATGTGCGCTTCTTCAGTTTTGCGGGCTTGGGTTTGCCGCTAAAAGCCACGTGGAGCAAATCAGCACAAGTAAACGAGTGATCTCAGGCTACCAGCCGAAGTAATGGAGTGGAAGAACCAAATTTACCGATCAGCAATGCTCCCTACAGCTCCAAGGGACTTCGTCTTTCTTGGCGAAGCCATTGCAACACAGATTGGGTTCGCGGTTGCAGTGCGTTGGTACGAGAAATCGAAGATGAGGACTTGACGATGGACCGAGTGGTGGGAACGGCATCGCATTCTACTTCACGGGTCGATGAAGTGACATCTTCAACATTTTTATAGCGGCAGAACAGTCGTAGCTTATTGTGATGGCAAGAGCTGAATGGGCTACTCAGTCGAATGCAGCTGTGTGTGATACCAGATATTTGGGGACTTGTGCAAGTGCGCATTGACACAGGCAGCACAACTGGCTCTGGTCGGCGCGCGCTACTCTCCTATATGGAGGTTCCATTACTGCCGTCACGGACGCACAAGTGGTATAACTAACGCCACACGACGACACGAAAGACATGTGCAGCACGTAAAACGGAGGTGTAGGTGACTGCCCCTTTCTCGGTATTTTTGTGACTTGCACGCCACGTCCGGAGCGATTGGTTGGTTGTACTGTACGAAGCCTCCCGTGTCTCTTTCGGGTTAGCTTCGTGCTGGTTGTGTTCGGTGTGTGGCTGTGTTTCAGGGCCACTGATCAGGTTCAGGCCTGACCTCCAGTTTCCGCCTTGGCGCTGTCCCATTTCAACACAACTCAAACTCATCGTCACTACCTTACCTTCGGTATCCATCTCGTCGACCAGACATCGAAGCCTGTTGATTCAAGGGCAGCTGGCAAATTGCCTAGTCATACCTGCAGGCACCTCTTTCTACCTTCTACACCTGCTCCTGGATCTGGACCGAGACAGACCATCGGACCAGGACACCTCAACCCATTACCATGGAGCCTTATGAAGACCAGGATTTATTCGCCGACCATCCAGGCCCTATCTCCTATGTTCCGCCCGTAGTGTATGACGGCGGGTCTAGCGAATACGGTAACATATTCCATGATGGTGACCTCGCCAACTCGAACGAACCATGCGCTCCACGAATCGATGCCGTCCCTCCCAATGGATCATACCCCACTCCCCCGAGTCCCAGCATAATCCCTCAGGAGTGGTTGTTTTTACACTCTGCAGCCCATACCCAGGCCTGGTTAACGCAAGAAAACATGGAAAGCATCCAACAAGGCCGGAACTGGACCGACGCACCCCTTTCCCTCCCAATCACCCAAACACGACATCAGCCAAACTCGTCCCAAGCCGCAATAGAGAAGTTTGAGCGAGCATGCAAAGACGATGCTTCCGATATCTCCATAGCCGCGACATGGGGCACTCAGAGGCAGGATATCGCACACACCACTCTGATAAACGACACCGAAGATAGAACCATCGAGGAATGCCCCCAAGGAGAAGAGAGAAGGTCCTTCGACAACAATGAAAGACATCATCCTTCGAACGATTCCGTAAAGTTCAGCCAGCCATTAGCTTCAGCCTACACTAATTGGACGTCCCTCGGTACAACTCAGGATACCGAAACTCTCGGTATCCCCCGCGCCCTCCTCCGCAGAGGCTCACTTCCCATAGGAGATCTCGACAAGGCAACAGATCCCAATGAAGAACAGAAAGTATTAGAGCCCCCCGGAACTGAGGAGGGCAAAGTGATAGAGCACTCGACAGACGAGTCGGAACACAAGGGAACTGTAACCGATACAACGGATGATTCCATGAAAGGGGAAGCCAAAAATGCATCTGTTGGGCGGATACACAATGCGAGGAGTCCCAGAATGTTTCGCCAAGTTGGGGTTGGGAAAATCCGACTTGACCTGGTCACACTGTTGAGCCAATACGTCGCCACTGCCCGAGGCCGGACTGTTGAAGGCTCTGAGGACGCATCGTTCTCATCCGGATCGTCTGAAATCGGTGATGATGATCAAGATGCCGAAGCCCCTTCGGATGAAAACAGCCATGCTGATGGGGGGGGCGATCCCACCTACCAGGCAGCAGGTATCTCGTCAGGCCCGACTACAGCAGCGCCCGCTACTTCAGCGAACAAGAGAGCCGCACCAAATGAAAATACCGGAAATGGCGAAGGGGACGGGAATTCTCCCAAGCGGCGAAGACTCAACCCGAAACCCCCCGACACGTCCAAGTCAAATCTAGCTCGGTTTGCCTGCCCATACCAGGCATATGAGCCATTCCGGTCGTGCTTGAGACGGACAAAGCGAAACCCGGAGGGTGGGTGTGACGGCATCATTCGTCTCAAGTACGCCATCTTTCCTGGTTGACGGCGGCTGTTGTTAACTATGCTAACATCGCCCAGACAGCACCTAGCACGGAAGCACATGGTCTCGTATCGATGCCCGCGTTGCTGGATATCATTCGACACACGGCGAAAGGGAGCCGACCACCGCAATAAGGGAGGCTGCATCGAGAAGCAAAAACCCGACGACGAGTGTTTCATGGATCCCTGGCATGAAGCCCAGGTTGAGAAAGCATACAGCAGCACCTCCGAAGAAGAGACGTGGTGGAGCCTCTTTCGTCTCCTCGTATCCAGCGTTCGGGGGTTGGATGAGGCCACATTGCAAGCTCGGTATTGGCCATGTAAGCCGCAGACTCCGTCATTTTCGCGAAGGCAACACGTTAGAGGGTTTAGTTTTGACATGGCACTCCCTCGCAACTTTAGACTACGTTCACCTCGACATGTCCCTAATGATTCCTGCCCTGACATTTTCGGACGTCTCGTTCCACGCCCTCGGAACGTCATCCCAGGGAGAAACCAGAATGTCCAACAGGTACGCATGGTCCCCACGCCAGAGAAGCAACAGCGATCACAACTCTAACCCACCAACCAGTACCGAAGCCCTCAGCCTTGGACAACCGGACCCACTCTTCTTGACAGCAGGCTCCGCCATCCCCAGCAGTAGCAGGCTATCCTACTCGCTGGAGTCACAAAGCCTCTCCGTGCCCATATACGCAGCGTACTCACCAGCCCCCGACGCCCTGTCTCCGTTCGGCAGCTACCAGCCACCCACGCAACCCGTTGTCTTCACCCCTTCCACAACAGTCGACTCTCAGTCCCGGCCGTCAAACCCCTCCTCATCCCCGGATACCGCGGATACCAGCGCCAACCAAACGCCAGGTCCTGTACCTGCGCCGGCATCGCAAGCTCAGGCAAACCTCGAAGCTCAGTCTTGGCACCCACAGCCACAACGCAACGCCGAACGCCTGAGACAGCGACTCACACAGACAGAGGCTGAAAATGAAGAGCTGCGAGAGATGCACCGCCTGAGCCGCATCGACCTCGGCCGTGTCCACTTGGTTTTGGATGAGGTCCTGGACATGGCGCTACCAAAAACAGTGTACGAGAAGCTCGCAGGGGTGTCCGAGATGTTGGGCGACGTAATGAAGAAGCTTCGTTGATGGATAATTAGCTGCCTACCTTACCTTCCCTAGCGCTCCATTAGCGAGGGCATCGGATCTCGGATTGGCCAAGTGGTATATTCGTCCTTGGATCGCTAGACAACAGGACGCCCGAGAAAGACGGTACATTTCCCTTCCTCGACAGCCGCAACAACGTTCGATATCCCCACCTACCTGGAAAAGTGAGACAAGAACGTTCCTGGACGTGGAGCGACCGCCCCGACCACCCTCAGTTTGATCTGCAATCCCCCCAAGTCCGTGTACATGTGGCTCGATCAGACGGGCAACTCTCCTACGCGTCCCGCAGGCGAGCTCAACATCACCGAAAAGGGGGTATTCTGGGATTGCGTACGCTATAATGCATCAGACTGGAGACCCTTGGGCTTCCGTGGAGACTTTTCGCCCAAGTTCTAAGACTCAGACGCGCGGATGGTTAAGTCCCTCCTACTCGCTGGCGCGCGGGCAGGCGTAGAAGGCCGGAAGTCAGAGCTGTACCGCCTGTGGAGACGGCTGGTCCAGGACTATACCTGGCTGAAGTCTTCAGACTCTGGAGATCGTATCCTCGCCATACAGGGTGCAGCAAGGCATATTGAGACCGTTCTCACGAAGGACTCCTGCGTTGTTCGCATCTGGCGCGGCGATGCATTGCGCTCTCTGATCTTGCCTATCGAACCCAGCGAAGACCATTACGTGGGTGTGTGGGAACGCAATACGCCTGCTACCGTGGCTCCGTCCTGGTTACGGACGTCTGTGTGGCATCTTATTCAGTATATACCAATTTCGGTAACCCTCTACACCACGAAACGTCGTGAATCGCAATATCGAGCATTTCAAGCCATGCGCTACAATCCTGAAGAGCTCAGCAATGCAGCCCAGTCCACACTCCGCCAGGGAATCCACAGGGGAGATCACCGCCAAAGCGCCTCCCGCGAAGATCGGTGCAGGAGAAGTTGACGTCGGGCTGCAAAGGTGTTTCTCGAGCCGCGCTTCCACTGGTTGTGGAGGTCCGAAACCGAACCGACCATGATGCGGCGAGACATCTTCGGAACTAACTTGCATGGTTTTTGGAGGATGTTTCTTCCATAGAAGCCGCTGGTCATGCCTATTCTCGACTGCGGATACAAAGACTTGCAACGGGCGCGGTGTTGCTTGATATTGGCAGAACGGACACGTCATGCGTTCTCTCGACTGGGGTTGCTACTTACCAGTAGTCTTGGACATGAAGATGGGACCGCCCTGTATGAACGATCCGGAGTTGTGCCCTAACGAGAGCTGTGGGAACCCGTCTCGCTAGACTGGAAGACGGATGCCGTGGCAAAATGCAGACAGTGCGGCTGATATAGACAGTTGTTGTCCTGAGCGTGTATCATCATTTGTCGTCCCTCTTTCACTGCGTCTTCACGTGCGCGTGCCTTGAGATGGCGGTTATGGCCTTACCCGACTTTCTCAACGTTCTTCCCCACTCACCTCCCCATCACCTCAGGTGGGGCACCTGCTAGGTCCTCTCTCACGAAAGAGGTGAACTTCCCGGTACCAACACATCCTTCTGCGGCAAAATAGGTATCTAGGCCCGACCCCCGCCACAAAATCCATCACAGCGCCCATTGTTGATGGGGCGGTGGAGGAGGCGGTAGCAGCTTCGAGGATATCGAGAATCTCGAGTGTCACTTCTTCACTATCGATGTGAGCGGCTTCGGGCAAATCTAGTACGTATCCGTACCCACATACTGGACACCCTCCTTTTCGGACAGTCTCTGAGGCCCAGCCTAAAAACAAGACGCTAAGTCAATTACCAGTTCTTTTGCCCGGACTAACATACGGAGAGCTATTGAATTGTGATTTATAATAGTATTATTGTTCCTACGCCGCTCTACTTCCAGAGGGTGTGACGGTCCTTCCACCGCTACTTACCCACGTAGGAAAACCGTACTGTATACGTAAGCTGGATGAAAAGACCCTAATCAATGAATACCTGAAAACAACAGTAGTAAGAAGGTCAGTCTGTGGAAAGGAAAGGAACGTATTTTATAAAGCCGTGGATCTTCTAGCCTTCAGCTTTGATCACGGCCGTTGTCTCCTATTCTTTTGCTTACAGCAGAGGTACCTTGCTAGAGGCCTGTTCAGATGCTCAAGGCATATGACGGTAGTTAATCAAGTCACACAAAGCTAATAATAAGGTATGAAAGAGGGAAGAGTTGCCTTCTTATTCTTGCGTGCAGTCGAGTGACTGACTGTTGACTTCTCTAATAATATAGACAAGAGGGAAGCCCTATTTGTATCACAAGGCACGTGACGAAGTCTGGCCTTCTTCTACTCCGCTTCAATATCGTATCCATTAGGATAAGGTGGTCCACCAGTGCTAGGACATCCAGTCGACCATCCGTTCCAGAGTTACCTCTGCTTCTTGAGGTTGCAGGTACAGCACTCAGACAAGCAACTGCACCTCGACTCACAATATCACGCATCAATTCAGCGCGGATATCTCGCTAGGATGTCTATTAGCGCCAACTATCTAAAATGTTCTCTATCCTCCGCTCTAACAGTTAGCCCGGTTCTTTTCCCAGTCTGTCTTCTTTGTTATACTTTCGCCAACTGTTGAGGGAGAGGTCCGGATATTGGAAATGCAGTGTTCAAGATGTTACTCAGTGGTTGCGAGGTCAAGGGGTTGTCTGGTGACTGCGGGGCCTAAATGCCGACCAAGCAGCCGTACAGCAGCCCAAGACCTAGCTCTACCTTCCGGCATCCCAGATAGGTGCTGAGGAAGCCGATCCACAATACCGGTACATTTTCTCACTGCGCGCCGAGATTCCAGTTCTAGAAGGGCTTAGTAAGGGCTTCGGCAGAGGTTTAGAGAGAGCTTTGCGCCAATTACCCAGAGGACTCAATCTTTCCAGAGCTGGTCTTGTATTTTAGCCCATTGGCTGCTCCATTATCCGGCAACGTTTATATGACACACCCCATCCCCATGCACCCTGGATCCCGGCACCGACGCGTCATGTTGTGGAATTCTGGGGTACATGATCAGTTTCAGGCAATGTAATTAGACTCAATTTATATTTCTTGTTCTATGTTGTCTTATTTCATTTCTCTCCTTATTAGAGCCGGCAGACGGGTTCGGAGCAAGCCGAATGCACAGAAGATGGTTAAAACCCCATTTGCATTTCCTTTTTCGCTCGTGTCACCAGGGTTGCGTCAAATTTTCTACCCAGGTTGACCGAAGCCATGCTCTCTGTCCTGAAGCTAGTCGCGGCCGCGGCCCTGCTCGCGGGCTCGGCCGCCGCCGCCGCCATCCCAACGTTCACCCAGGCCCAGATCGACTCGGGCGAGGCCCTCCGCCAGCTGGGCAAGATCGCCTACGACACCGCCATGGCTCGGGCGGCCAAGGCGACGACGGGTTGTACGAAAGACAAGGTCAAGATCCGTAAGGAATGGTGAGGTCCCTCATTCCAACGGGCCCGAGGCTCAGACAGAGAGGGGCGGTTACTGACGGCGTGCCGGTAGGAGAAATATGACTCTCGAAGACAGGAAGGCTTATCAGGAGGGGTATGCGATTTTTTTTAGAAATCTTATTCCTGAGTTCTTCGTCTTTGCCAGCTGGGTGTCTTGAGACACGCCGCTGCCCACCGCCTGACGCGAGACAAGTAACTAACCGATATCCACCATTAGCATTCAGTGCCTAATGCAAAAGCCATCACGGTACCAGAACATCCCAGGGGCCAAGTCGGCGTGGGACGACTACGGAGTACTGCACTACTACCAAACCCCCTATGTCCACAACGACGCTACCTTCCTCCTATGGCATCGCCACTACAACTGGGTCCTCGAACAGGACTTGATCAACCTTTGCGGATACAAGGGGACCTTCCCGTACTGGGAATGGGGGCTGGATTGCGGCAAAATGGACCAGTCGCCCGTGTTCGACGGGTCCGAGTACTCGCTCGGCGGTAACGGCGAGTTCGTCCAGGGCCACCGGGCGGCGATCGGGGGCGCCAGGCCCGGGACCGGCGGAGGGTGCCTCAATAGCGGGCCATTCTCCAACTTTACGGTGAACCTGGGCCCGCTCATGTCGAGGAATCCTCTGGCGTACAACCCGCGGTGCTTCAAGCGCGATCTCAACGACGACGTCTGCAACAAGTGGGCCACGCTGCGCAACACGACGGATACCATCCTTTCCACCAGCACCATCGCTGTCTTCCAGAGCGCCGTGCAGGGCGAGGGCGTCAGGGGCGACGGCGGCAAGACGTTCGGCATGGGCGTGCACACCGGCGGTCACTACGCCATCAGCGGCGACCCGGGCAGCGACTTTTACTTCTCGTCCCTCGAGCCGGGCTTCTACCTCCACCACGGCAACATTGACCGCATGCATTTCATCTGGCAGAACCTGGATTGGGATGCCAGACAGACCATCTCGGGCACCAACACCATGTTCAACCGGCCCCCAACCCCGGAGGCCGTGCTTACCGACAACATGGGATTCGAGCCGCTCAACCGGAACATCACCATCGGAGACGCCATGGACACGGTAGGAGGGACGCCGTTGTGCTACGTCTACGAGCCGTGGTGAGCGGAGTGAGGCCCAGGTTGCGGAGCGGTAGCCCGGGTACGAAGATGAAACTTAGTTTGTAGCTGTCGCGTGTGCTCAACCGTGGAGATTCAGAGAAACCTCAGGATACTTTTTCTTAGGACTGCAAATGCGGCGCTGTCTCCGTAGGCGTCTTAACCAGCTCGACTGTTTTCCTAGGTGGATCTGGGTCAGAACGTTCTTCAACTAGCTGCAAGGGCGACAAGAGCTCAGCAGTCAGGCCCATAGGACACGGCTCAGAGCGACTCCTATAAACCGATAATCCAAATTGTGAAAGATGTTGGCGTGAGCTTGTGCTGTGAAGGCTAGAGATCCTACCGGTCGTTGGCGTAGTCACGGTGCCGTTGAGGTCCGGGGCGTCATCATCTTCAAGCTGTCATGAATTTCATGCTAACCCGGGACACGAAGATTGCGCCTGCGACCAGGGTGGAAAGCATACTTCCCAGGTAGGCAGATGATTGTGGTTCTTTCGACTGTGGGACTGTCATTGCGGTTGCTCTTTCGTTCCGATATGCCGGTAAACGCACCGTTTGTTGCGAGTTTCAAGCTTGACAATGATAAGAGACTAATTAAACCTTCGCAACGGGTTTAAGATTATTTGCTTCTGGCTCTTTGTAATTGGGGTCAACCCCGGCAGGCCGCTAACGCACACTCCGCCGGTGACACGGCGTGCGTCTCCTGCAGAATACAGTAAGTTGGGTACGTTATGTTAATACCTGATTCACGCAAAGTTGTTCCTTGGAGGTTTGGGAACTTGAGTGCGTGGGTGGGACGTTAGCGATGGGATCCTCGATGCAACGCTAAGGTAGGTAATTAATGGCAAATTGCAAAAATCTGATACATAATCATTCAAATGATGTCTTGCAGTCCACGATGGTCAGGTGCAATTATTTTTGAGTTTTACATACGCCGGGGTTCAAACCACACGTTCGCGCACGCCAGAGTTGGGCAAGACGGAACTAGACACCGCGCGCTAGCAAGGCTCATCTAATTCAGGTAACATTGCTCACATTTACGCACCTTTCCTCCCCCCCCTCCTCCCATCACTTTTGGCAAGATCCTGCCACAACAGGCTAAGAATTGTTTTAACTCTAACCGGGGAGGCCTGAACCGGGTTCCCCTTAACGAGAGCCGAAATAAGCCCGCTTCCTTTCGAAACACACTCGGGAATACACGGCATTACCCCCATCACCTGCACTTCGTCTTACTCCCCCTGTTTCTGAGTACTATTCACTTAGGCGCGCAGTTCCTCGTCCCTTAACTCTTACATCCTCAATACCGATATCCCATGCATGTCATCCAGCTCCCGGAAGGCGACTTCCTCATCAATGTTAATCTCCAGACTGCTGAGTGAAGGTACCTAAATAGTAAGATAGACACAGTTGAAGCAGCATCCCCTGATCCTTCACTTGGAGGAAACAACTAGGATCCGATTGCTTGGGGGTTCTTAATGCAAACTCCTTGAACTGATCCCGGGAATCATGTGCCAATATTGGACTGTTTTTAGATCCGACATCTCGTTTTGGTGGTTGGTACAGCAGCAGTCTCCAGAGAAGGACAAATTCCAAGCGTATTTGGTCTTCAACAAGATATTGCTATACGCTGGCGTTCCGCACAGTAACACTGGCCAGAGCCGTCAAGATCGCGGCGTCTATTGATGTGATCCGAGTGAGTGGCCGAAGCGTGAGCAGTGCAAAGGTGGAGAAGCACTTTGCTCATCCCTCGTTGATTGACGGGTATAATACGGAAGTAGCTAATAGTTTGTGCGATGCCCGTATCTATCCATGATCACGAACGCCTAGGGTTCGGGGAGCTTGAGCATCTCCATGCCCGTTCTGGGTTCAACATCATGCAAACGGCGATCAGGCGAAACTCGGAGACGGTTGAGAAAGACGGAAAAAACTATCTTTGGAAAGGCTGGGTCACGGGTCATTTGGAAGACATCATGGATCCATGTGAAAAACTTGACAAGGATACCGAGGAGGCCAAAGGACCAGAAGCAAGGTACGCAGTCACAACCCACATTATACCCCCCATGACCAAATATCGTACCCGATGAAGGATCCAATCACCAGTCCCAATCAGGTTTTAGCATGTAGAAAGAGTGGTCCCGGACGGCGAAGCAGCATTCCGACAGTCACATATTCAACGTCAGGGGGTCAGGTTGCTAGATGAAGAGGAGCCGGAGGACCCGTAGTCAGCACTTGGAACATTACAATAGGCGAGTTTGCACGCTAATTAATACGCGCTCCCCAAGCGAATACGCTCCCTCTACAGTTCTAGCAACAACAACGGAGAGAGTCAATGCGACGACGTGGTCTGCTTGCGGTGTCGAACAAAGTATAAGATGGGAATGTCCTCGCCAACATTTACCAGTCAACAAGGAGAAAGCATCCGACATCCACACTGCGAACCGCCTGTACAGACAAACAGCAATACGATACAATGAGCGGCATCCTCTATCCAATCTCACTAGGGGTTCTGGCCCTGACTGGGGCCGCAGCTAGTGCCCCTACCGGGTCTGCTACAACCATCAAGCAATGCGTCCAGCTTGAAGTGCCTATCCCAGTTGTGGCCACCAACACCCACTTCATCATGCCCCAGGTTGACAGCACCACTGACGCCATCGACTGGGCGGTAAATGTCACCACCTGGTCGACCCTTGAGGCTGAGCGTGTTGTTGGCCCTGTGCCCGTCGACCGCACGTTCCGCATCAATGCGCAGCTTTGCGTCCCGTCGCAGAAGGGAGCTAAAGCCGAGATTTTGCAGATCGCCACCCACGGCCTCGGTTTTGATAAAAGGTTGGTGGTGTAGTTTCGGCCGACTGAGCAGCAGCAGCGGAGACTGACGGATATACGTTCGGTGTAGATACTGGGACGTGGAAGTTAAGCCGGAAGAGTACTCGTATCTCGATGCCGCCATCAGGAAAGGATACTCCGTCCTCACGTACGATCGGATCGGCACGGGCCAGTCCGAGAAACCGGACGCTTACGACATTGTGCAAATCCCCGTCGAGGTCGAGATCCTGGCCGGCCTGACGCAGCTCGCCCGCAGCGGGCAGCTGCTCAGCTCGTCCAGGGTGATGTCGACCACCAGCGGAGCCACCACCGTCCACGACTTCCAACCCTCCAAAGTCGTCCACGTCGGCCACTCGTTCGGCTCTTTCCTAACAGCCGGGATGCTCGGGCGGTACGGGAATCTCAGCGACGGCGCCCTCCTGACGGGCTTCCTCCTCAATGCCAAGCTGGGGAGTGTCGACGTGGCGCATTTCGACCACGAGTTCGCTCCCGAGCACGACCCCGTCCGCTTCGGCGAGTACTCGTCCGGGTACTTTGTGCTGACGACGGAGAGCTGCCTCCAGAAGCTGTTTTTCCGGAAGGGCGGCTTCGAGCCGGACCTGCTGACCTACACCGAGAAGATCAAGCAGCCCGAGACCGTGGGCGAGTACGCCTCGCAAGCAAACTCCAGGAGCCCCCCCGCGACCGAGTTCAGAGGGCCAGTTCAGGTGAGTCTCGACCGGGAACCCTTCCCCCCTTGCCCTTTTTTTTTTTTTTTTTTTTTTTTTTTTTTTTTTTTTTGGCCTCAGGGCTACTTGAAGGAAGGCAAGACGAACTGACGGATTTTACCCACATACAGTTCCTCGTTGGCGAGTTCGACTATCCCACCTGCGACGGCGACTGCAGGACTCTCTATGATGAGAACCTCGCACAGGGTATGTTTCCGGCGGCGTCCAATATTTTCCCCTATCTACAACCCAACACCGGTCACGCCCTGACGCTGGCTTCAAACGCTTCCGCCGGCTTCGAGGTCATGTTGCAGTACTTGGATTCACAGGGGTTGTAAAAGAGTTGGAGAAGAACACTAGAACTAGAGTCCCTAATTAAGACTTGCGTTGCCGCTTGGCTTGCTATATATCCTAGCAGGTTGTTTTCGACCCCATTCACGTTGAGGCGTCCGTTTTGGACTGTAGGAAATATCTCGCCAAACGGTAGGCCCACCTAATGAAAAGTACTTAGTAGGTAAGGTAGTTGGTGTGTATGCGTTCTTACCAATGCTGTACAAGTTGTCAATCGTCGGCATTCGTATCTGTGCATAAGGAGAAGCTGTGTGTGGGAAGCATCGCTCTACCTTAGTACTAGTAATTAGTGTGCGGAATTTGGAGCCGGTAGGGAATGCTGTCATGATACATCCAATTGGATGCCATCCGGCAGCTATGGCCGGCGCTAGTCTTGATGATGGATGGCCTCCTCCCATTCTTGGGCTACCGCTGGCTTTAAAATTTCCCCAAGGCTGCCGTACGTTATCAAGTATACTTACGCCGTAATTGTGGAACCAAGCCAAACAGCTGTAGACGAGTTAGACGCCACGTCTGCCGGTCTCCCACATGCTCAACAGCCAATCCGGAGCGTCTCAGGCCATTGACTTGGTTTAGTCCAAGGGGCGCGTGCCGAGACTGCTTGGTGCCGCCCGGGTATGCTGCGTCTTACCACACAGTCGGTAGCTACCCGTGGGCGGCCTTGGCAAGTGACAGAGTGTGCCAATGCCCTTGAGTTTTTGTCCGTAGAGGTCCTGGATGGTAGAACGCAGCCTAACAAATCCTGTCCCGACAGGCTGGGTCGGTGACGCGCCATCGCCCCGTGCTCGGCTAAGGTACTGAAGCTGATCTAGACGTCGAAATTTCCCAACCTCCAACTTCGAGTTTAGGGAGAAGCATAATGCGTCTCTGTTTATTGCACGGCAGAAAAAGCTGTGCTCGTACCTATGCCCGGCTTCCATTCTTTTCTTCAGATCTCTAGCAGAATGCTATGCGCGTGCACCGTCCTCACATCAGCAATCGCAGATTGGCTGAGCGCCACAATGCGTTATTTTCCGGTGGCAGGGGCCGTTGCAACTGTATTGTATCAATATCTCATCCACTAGCGCCGTTAACCGTATTATAGCAAATCTGAGCCATGAAAAGTGATGTGGCGTTTGGGTTCGTGGATCAAGCAATAAAACGCACCAAGAAGCGGGGGAGGCTAACTCACAAGTGGCCCTTGCGAGAGTCTACCCGTATTAACGATGGCTCCCGGGATGCTCGTCTGCTGTTTCCGATGATGAAGATGGTTCCTGACAAATCTCCGCTGCGTCCTGTCGGTAAGTATTAGCAGCCGAGGAGTAGCGGATAGGGGTGGTTGCGCTGAGGTAACGCCGGAGTTTCTATTTCGATCCGTGATACTAGTAGTCCGCAGTCGAGTCTAGAACGAAATATTTACCAACGTCAGCTCACCGGTTCAACTGTTTATGGCTCTTTTGCATGTCCCTAGCTCGTATACGATGCAGTGTGGTTGCAACGCTGGAACAAGCCGCGCCTGCAAACCGGGTCAACCTATTGCTAGCTCAGTCAAATGGCCCGGGACCGAAAAAGTTACATCGATGTGGGATATTGAGTGTCACGGTGTCAGTCGCGACGGATTCAGCTCGAGTTTCTAGACCGTCAATTTCTCCTTGGCTTCTTTCGCTGCTGCAGAATTCACGGCGCTGACCTTCCATATGAAGCGGTTAATATTGGGCCTACGTTGCATTGATCCACAGCTCGCAAATTGCCCAGATCGAGGTGCGTCTGCAACCCCACAGAAAAGGAGGACGGAGTCCCTGGTCGACGGCGTCCAGGCGGCGCAGTACAGTACTGTACAGTACGTCAGCGAAGAACCACTCCACTAGACCGTTTGAGCTTAGCAGGACAAGCAAGCCGTGAGACCGCCACAGACACGCTCCGGTTCGGAACTCTCAACCGCAGAGACGAGCTGATAAGGCAAAGGTACCGAGTCAAGTTCCGGGCCCCGCCTATTCGAAGCTCGTGTGTCCATCATTGGAAATATCAGCGCTCGCTCGCTACACAATCTCTAGCAGCGTTTCATTGCAGGTAGATGAGGTGGGCTTCCGAGAAAGGAAACTGTTGGACCGAGGGATTGATGGCTGCGACTTGCAATCTTTGATCCCTTCTGAGCTGAAAGCGCGCGTCAGAGGCATGGTGCAGCCAATTTCGGCGTGAAATATGCTGTGCGACTGACGACGCCCTTCCTAAACGGGCTTTCTCACCGGCCGACTTTTGTTTTTCTTTTTGGGAGGATCCCCGCTAAGGCCTGAGCCGACGTGGGTGGTGGCTTGGTCTATTGTTTGTCTAGCGTATGTCGCCCCGTATGTTCATGTAATGTCAGCGGGCTGTTACCCCATTTGCGGCTGCGCTAGACGCAGGAACCGAACGCCAACGAGTGGAGAGTGGGGGAAGGCCTCGCGGACAGCCTCCAGGTGACCGGCCTGCTCCCATGTTGCCCGCGACGGAACAGTCCGACCGGCAGCTTGCAGGGGAATTAGCGCGTGGCACATGGCGAATTAGCGCTGAGAACGTCAGACATATGACCAGAATTCGGATCCCGGAGACACCAGCAGACGCGAGCCTGTACTTGTGTATACCTAGTACCCCAAAACTTAAATCTCTTGGCCCTCCGCGGCTGGGGGATGGTGGCGCACGAACCAGACCCTTGGCGTTGCATCCGAGGTTGGCATGCGGCTCTGCTCAACAAAAGGATCGCCGCAAGGGGCCCAGCCCCTGAAAAACCGTCAACTTCTGCCCTCCCGGGCCCCATCCGCGTTCCGCTAGGTTCGGCGCGGACCTGATGGCTGCATGTGATATTCAGGCCGCGCATATGCAGGAAGACGTGGTGGTACTGCCACCTGTTGCCCCACCCAGCTGAGCCCGAGGCACCGGTATGTTGACTTGGCGATATCGTATGTACGCGGCATGCTTACCGTGTCTGGAGAGTGACAGTGCAGCGTATGATCGTAGAAGCGAGCGAGACAATGAGGCGGTAGCATCCGATATCCCCTGCCGTGTCGAGATGGAGGGTTGTCAGGTCGAAGAAGCTGAACGAGGCAAAGAGACTGTCGACCAAGTATAAATACTCTCTATCCCTCGGATGATATTACCCATCTCTCTTTTCTCAGCATCGGCCAGAATCCTCATCATCACTCTCAACTCAGCTTCCAGTCAACAAACCACAGCCTCTTCCACCCCAAGATGCAGCACCTTCTCGCCCTCGCGGCCGTCGTGCCCGCCGTTCTCGCCCAGACCTTCTATGGTTGCTACACTGAAGTCCCCACTCGCGCCCTGTCCGACTTCTCGCAGGTCGACTACGCCAACATGACCGTGGCTATTTGCGAGACGTTCTGCACCGGTCAAGGGAGCACCCTCTGGGGTCTCGAGTACGGTGGCGAGTGGTATGTTAATCCCTCCCCCAACCAAAAACCCCACCGCCAACAGCAACATAATGACCATAATTACTGACCAAACCAACCAGCTACTGCGGCGATGTCCTGGCGCAAGGCTCGTTCCCGGCCTTCTCCACCGACTGCGCCATGCCCTGCGGCGGCGACCCGGCCGAGGTGTGCGGGGGGCCGAACCGGCTGTCGCTGTACGGGACCTCGACGGAGCCGCCGGCGGTGACGCCGTACCCGCACGACCCGGTGACGGCGGCGCAGTACGAAGGGTGCTGGACCGAGGGCGTGGGCGTGCGGGCGCTGGCGGGCGCCAGCGCCGTCTCGGCCACCGACATGACCGTCGACGGGTGCGCCAACTACTGCCTCAACTCGGGCTTCCTGTGGTTCGGCCTCGAGTACACGGCCGAGTGCTATTGCGGCAACGGGCTCGACGCCACCAGCACCAACGTCACCGACACCGAGTGCTCCATGCCTTGCTCCGGCAACGCCGCCGAGGATTGCGGCGGGCCGGACAGGCTCAGCGTTTACCAGTGGGTCTAAGTTGGACCTTGGTTTCGTCCGATGAGTGGAGAGGTTTGGTGGATCAAAGATAGGATGGCGGGCGGACCAGATTTCCCCTTCTTGTCCTTTTCCCTAGTTTAATAACCTGCAGGATTTCGTGGTAGGGGCTGTATTGGACTCGGTTTATATAGCGCTGCCGTGATTAGTAGTAGTCGCTAGAATGGATCCGGTCAACGTCAAAAGTTGACAGCGAGCCTTTTCTTTTCAAACTCAATATCGTTGTGAAAGTGTAAGAAGGAAGTGGGTTCAGTTTCGATCGTCGTGGTGGAGCCGTAAGAAATCAGAAGTCGGCCAATCAACAAACCTTGCGGTGCTAGAATTAAGAGAGAAACAATGTAAAGAGTCCTCAAATTCTGATTGCTCATGATATTGGCAAAAAAAAAAAAAAAGAAGTATAAAAATAAAAGTAAAACGGCGCTGAAGCGACCTTCAGAACAAAAACAACCCAAACAAAGCCGAGACGGACCCGTCTTGATTACCTAGTGTTCGCAAAACGAGTACGAATTCCTCCACTCCTCTTCGCCTTTAACTTGGAAAGCGCTGCGCTCCTCCATTAGCCGGAGGCGATGTTGCCGTGCCTCATCAAGTGTCATGATGCCCTCGGGCAACACCTGTTCGCGGCGCACCATATCCAGGACCTCGGCTGGTAGCCGACTGCTCATCTTGCTGAGCATTTCCTGCGACGGCTTCACCGACTGGGCGACGCCTTGCTCCAGGAGCAACTGGAACAGCTCCGACGGCATCTCGCCCACGACAGCCTGTGATTCGGTACCAAACACCGCCTCTGCCCACCAATCAAGTTGTTGCGGAGGGACGTTGGCCGTTGAGATGATGCGCTGATGTGGATCTACAAGCCACAGGGCAATGAAGCGACGGTGGCCGGGCCGGGTGCGATCCTGCAGGCTAAACGATGACACGCGGTGTTGACTTGGAGAAGGAGCCTTTGTCAGTTGAACTTGCTCCACATAGTAGCTACTACCTCACTTAGAGGCAGCGGGAGGACGCTTACAAGACATTGGGAAAGGCGACCAGTCGCCCCTCCCGCGTTTCTATATCGCCGTAATTCTGAACCGTATTGCCGTTTTCCGGGTCATAATACAAGCGGGTACCGAAGATTCGCTCGTAAGACCCGTATAAATTTTGGCCGACTCGAACTTGCATGTCTTCTTGATCTCCATCCGTCATCATGCGGAACGATAGGCGGCTCGGTGTCACATTTTCAGAGTCGAGATAGTACAGTGCCGTTGCGACAATGTGTTCGTTCATCTGACCCTCAACCTAGACCATCGTTAGCCCGATTCGGGCATGAGGAATATCGAACTGGGATGCTACTGGTACTTACGTGCCAGCCACCGACGGGGAATTCGGGCTTCTCCGGAGTAAGCTCGATGGATGCCATCTTGATGATGACTTGGAGCCCAGTATCCTTGAACTTTCCACGAAGGCTCTGCGCGATGCGATACGCAACTGGCCCAAAGTCCAGCGGTTCGGGAAGCAGGGGATCCCTGATCTCTCTCCACTTGAGCTTCGAAATCCACTCCGCCTTCATTTCTTCCTTTGTTGTCTCGGGTGTGTCTTCATCAACCTCGACGTAGTCTTCCCATGCTTCGACGAGATAGGGATCGCTGATGGCGATCTCACCAACCTCCTTCTCCCACGCAGCAAGAACGTCGGGGTTGAAAGGCTCCCAATTCGTCACTTCGTCGTCCTCGCTGGATCAAACTTCAGTCAGCCGCACATCGCCTATGCGCAGGGCAGAGACGATTGGGATTATGGCCACCGGTACTCACAAGACCTCTGGGGGCAAATCAAATCGCTTCTGCATCTCCTCTTTGCCATCTGCGCCGCCTTGTAAGCCACTTCTCCCGCTCTCATTAACCTGACAAAAAACCGCGACAGCGAGCCAAGCGATTCGTGCTACGTACCGATCATGGCCACTCCACTGAGGACTCGATCCCAAGCCGGGATGGCAGCGTCGACGAGCTTTTCGACGAGTCTATATATTTCGCGATGCTTCTTCGGATGTAAATTGTTGATATAGCTCGTGAACCGCACGGTACCGTCCTCTTGGAAGGACAGGTTGGCGGGGAGCCACTGGTAAGTTGATGACCAGTAGTCCGCGGGGACTTCGACTCTCTGCCATGCTGGTCTGGGGTCGTCATGGGCTATCTCTTTGTCTTTTTGTACGATTTCGCCCTTACCGGACCATTTCTCGATGGCATCGGCAACTCCAACAACTTCCTCCTGGATGAACTTGGACTTGCCTACGATTTGTTAGATCTAGTATGAATAGGGACGCGACAGAGTGTAACCCTTACCGTAGACAAAGGGATGCATGGACGGGTGGACCAGGTCCTGAACCTTGTCATCAGTCCATGGGTGCCACTCTGGCTCGGCGCCCTGCTCGGCACGTAGCTTCTCGAAGGCGGCCTTCAGGCCTTGGCGGAGCTCGTCGCTTATCAGGGAGTCAGACTTGATGACAGTGTTCCCATCAGCGTTGAGAGTGAAGATCAGGCCTGACTCCTTGAAGTGCGCCGCTTTGCATCTGAGTTCGGCGATGCACTGCGCCGTAGAGTTGCAGTCAGCAGGGCGAACATAAAACAGCCACCATCACGGGGTTATGGGCTTCACCAACGTAGTCGAATGCCCTTTCAGAAATGATCCTTGTCCGCTCCAGCATGGGGATCGCTTTCCCGCCGAGGACCTGGAGATAGAGGTCGTCTTCATCCTGCGACAGGGCTTCCTGGCGCCACTTGTCGACAATGTCATCGTCAAACACTTTCTCGTGCCAGTTCGGCTTGTCCGTCAGGCTGTCCATGAGAATCATCATGGCCACCTCGCGGACCTGCAGCATCCTTGATGTGACATCTTGGAGGCCTTCAAAGGAGCCGAGGCGGTAGAAATCGACGCCTGGTGTGCCCTGCTGGTCGAGATAGCGCAACGGAAGGTTCACGCCAGGATACTGATGCGTCTCGGGCGGCATGGTTGGTTGTGGTGTTTAAGGCTGTTGAGAAAGGAGCGGCGGCCTGTGAGATCGTAGGTGCAACTTTACAGGGAGTTGCGAATTGTTTCGAGTGCAAGGAAGGGCGATTCGATCCAGGATCAACCGCCAATTTCTACTCTGCCACACAGTCCCTGCTTCATCCCGGCTCAGGGACCCAAGGTAAGTAAGAAACAGGACCTTACCTTATACTTGTCGGTGCATTTCCACCTCCGTCCCGCCGAGTGCACGAGGGGTTCAGCCCAGGTTTGCTGCCTTACTGGTGCCTGGCTAGCGCTTTGCGGTCAGGGACAGCTGCCGGGATCTGCAGCAGCCCCCCCCTGCCGACCGTCAGATTCGGACCGGGTTTAGCGCACGATGCAGCGGTGCCAAGCAGCGAGAGCCCCGCCCAATCCCCCAATACAGCACTGGTTTCCTGCTGGGGGCATTTGCCTGGATCCCAGAGCACGAAGCCAAATCCGGTCACCAGCACGGCGTTTCGGTTGATCTTTTGCTGGAACTCGTGCAGGTGGCTGCTGTTTCCAGTCATCTCTATCACCTCCATCTGTTGTCCTAATTACGGTGAGAGGAGGTGACTAGTAATTACCTTGATTATCTTTTTCTAGGCCCGGAGAGCATTGGAGACTCGAAACCGAGACATGCAGGCCTTCGAAGACGGATTCCCAAGTAAAGTAGCTACCTTGTTTATGGGCCCCTTTTCATTTGGCTGACGCACAAAGTCGCGTAGCCATCTCGTGACATCTCAGTCCAAAGCAGCCTCATGCCATTCAGCTCACTTCAGTTCCCACCGTTGCCAGACTGAGAGGCGTATGCCGCGGAACAGCCGGATCCGGTACGAGACACGTAACGGCGCAGTCCTGAAGGTCGAATGGATTTCTGGTTCTTTGTGACGCAGTTGATGCACAAATCCACACGTAACTGGTGACTAGAACTAAAAGAAATCTGCAGCCCATGCGGACCTGAATCGAATCCTCCATTGTATCCGCTCGTGGGGCTTGCCGTACGAGTGACCAGGAGGATGCCCCCTTACTTCCTCCTCGCAATAACCCACAGGAACGACCCATCGATCCTCGTCTCGTCCCTCGTCACCTCCGAGAACACGATCTCCAACCCGGCGTCCGTGAGCATCTCCAACGTCTTGACCTCCCCAAACCCGCTCCAGAACATCCACCCCTTCTCGTCCAGCCAGCCGTCAATGACGTGGCCCTCCATCTCCTCGGCCCCAAAGTTCAGCAGCACCACGCCGCCGGGCTTCAGCCACCCCGCGACCCGCTCCATCAGGACGCGCTGCTCGTGCCGGGGGAGGTGGATGACGCTGTAGAAGGCGACGACGAGGTCGAACGACGCGGGCGGGAACGCCAGGTCCATCATGTCGCCCTCGACCCAGCGCACCCGCGCCGGGTCGTCGCCGAGGCGCTGCCGCGCCAGCGCGAGCTGCGTCGACGACAGGTCGTTGGCCGTCACGTGCGTGCCGCCGCGGGCGAGCAGCGCCTCCGTCACGGGCACCCCCGCGCCGCACCCCAGCTCGAGCGCCGCCATGGCCGCCGCCTTGTCGTCGCCGCCCCCGCCCCCCGCGTCGTCGCTGCGCGGGGGAAACTCGGCAAGCAGTTTGGAGAGGTAGCGCAGGCGCACCGGGTGGTGCGATTCCGTCCAGGTGTTGTAGGCGGTTGCTATGGCGTCGTAGGACTCTTTGATGCGGGCTTTGAGGTTGGCAGGGACGCTGGGGTCGGCGGGGTTGGGCTGGTCCATTGTATCAATGTAACCGCGACGTCGATAGTAGAGTGAGAGGACTTGCTTGTTGACGCTTTTGGGATGGGTTGCCACGAATACAACCAGCGATGAATAAGATGTTGTGATCCGTTTCTCGGCGATAGGTTTGGCCCTTGGGAAGTAGGTTTGAGGTAAGGCAATCGCTTGTTGACGTTAGATGCTGTTCCCCGCATCTTCCGGTGTGACTCAGCGGCGAATCACACTCAAACGTCCGGTTCCGGGTTCAAGGGGGTGGGAAGCGCAATCCTTTTCACTTCGGTCTTCCGGGAAGGACGGAACGCTCGGGGCAACCTGGAAGAAGGGGCTTCCACATACCGCAACAACCAGCGGGGAACAAAAGCCGAGCGATGTTAAACTCCAAGGGAACGACACTGTGAACACTCAGAATCTATACGGAACGACCGTAAATGCTAGGCTTCTCTAAGATTGCCGCCTAAAGTCCTAGGGATTTCAACCGCATTTGTATGAGATGATGACCGTTCCGTGCACAGCGCTGATGGGGATGTAAGTCGAGTTAGGAAGCGTGATCCAGACTGCCTATATCGTGACGTCCATGAGGCACACACGAGATGCCTGCTTATTGCATTGCCTTGCCCTTCAAGGCATAGTAGCAGACCTAACCCACCACCAGTAGAAAACATCAATTGCTAAATATAAAGTACTTTATCTGGATCTTGTTTCTTGCGTAAGGGAAATAGCAGTATACTGATCAAAGCCAAAGGCGGCTGCCAGCGAGCCATATCCACACCCCGGATCATCATCGTCACGTTGCTAACTCGCAATCATGTTTACACAAGCGCAAGTCAGTGATTCTGCAAAGGGTACAGTTCTTGTAGATTTCAACAAATATATTTGTACCAGCGACTTTACGTGTCGAATCCTGTTCAGCCGTCCCTAGAGACGCCATTGGTAGTCCTCGTGTTTTTCTCTGTTGCGGGGCACTCCGATTCAATCGCCATCTCTTCTCTCAATGTGGAACCGGCTTTCCCGTCAATGTTTACGGATTCGCTCCCTCCGCAAACTCCATTGGAATTCTCCGGGCTTACACGGTCATCGTCGGGTATCCCGTTGCGTGTTCCATCGACCTTCTCCTTCGGCGGTCCGGGAACATCTTCCCTCTCGGCCTCGCCTTCATCGTCCTTTTTTCTTCTAACCTTCCTCTTGGCCTTTTCCTCAACCTTTTGCCGCAAGTCCTCAAGCTCTTCGTCCGACGCGTATTTTCGCATCGCATCGGCCATCTCAGCTACTCGCTTCAGCTTCCTCTCTCTCTTCCTCTTTTTCTTCAGTTCAGCAGCCTTCCTGGCTTTCTCCTTCGCCACCTCCAATATTTTGACTTCTTCCTTCACCCAACCCTCGACATTGGCTGCGGCCTCGAGAGGCGAGTTGCGGTGATTGAGCAGATATCCTTGAAGCTGGGCGGGGGTAAACACCTCGCTGGGGATGTGCTTGCTGAACTCGAGTGCGAGCCGTTTTAACTCGGCTTCCGGTAATTGCTGGGACGGATTCGCAGGGACGGCACCATCCGTGTCCGGGCTGTACATGCGCAGGAACATGAGCTCACTGCTTCTTGGCGAGATATGGCCCAGGTAGATCATCCTGTCGACCCGTCCTGGACGCACCAGTGCCTTGTCTAGCTTCTCGGCAAAGTTGGACGTCATGAGCACAATCCGGCCTTCTTGTGATGCGACGCCGTCGAGCACATTCAGCAGGCCCGAGATCGTGACGTTTGATCTCCTGTTGTCCTCATTGTCCGAATTCGACTCGGAGTCACTGCCGCTATCGTTGCTGCTGTCGTCATCGGGCTTGTCGCGGCGCTTGATACCGACGGCGTCGATGTCCTCGAGCAACACGATACATCGAGGCGGCAACGTGGTGAACAGTCTCTCGAGCGCCTCGTCGTCGCGCACGCTTGGGATATGCAGCAAGTACAGCTCCAATCCAAATTTGCCCGCTAGGGCGAGCGAGAGTGACGTCTTGCCGGTGCCGGGCGGGCCATACAGAAGGAAACCCCTTCGGTACGGAATACCGCGCCCATTGTAGAACTTGCGTGTGTTGGGATCGAGGTAATTATCAATGTCAGCGACGAGAGCCGCCTTGATGTCTTCGTCGAAATGCACCGTCTCGAGGGGCCGGAGAGGCCGCAGGATCGATGTGTCCCAAGACTCATCATACGACCGCTTGCTGATCCGAACCGTAATGTAGGCCTCACGTTGTTTATCGGCGAAGTCGCGACAAGCCTCGAGGAACTTTTTGATGGGCTCGACTGACCTACCGAGGCACATAATCACGAGCGGCTCATCGCCCTCGGGGGCTCCTGCGTACTCGTCCGGTGTGCGACTCGACCACGAGCTATGAAAGTGGGAGCTGCCCGTCAAGATGCGGCGTACCATGAAAAGACTGCGCTGGTGTATGAACCAGGTCGTGCCAAAGGTTGGCAGGTAGTGTACCGGCAATCTCTTGTCGTGGTGGTAGTCGTTGCGTTCTTGCGACACACGGCTATAATGCCAGGCTTCGTTCCGAATCCTCTCCGAGTTTGCAGTCAGGATGCGAGTGCCATTCTTTGTGAGGACATGTGCGCCCAGCCAGTTGAGGACCTCGCGGTTGAGACGGTCATTCCCCGCGATGGAGACGGAAGCCGTGAGGAAGCGCACTATCTACCAATAGAGCTTGAACCCCATTCCCTGGAGCCGCCGGATGCCACTCGACGCTGCGCCCATCACGGCCGCAATTGTTAGAATGGATGTGAGGTCGAGCCTGAGCCATGTCTTGAAAAAGCTCTGCAGGACAGCAAAGCCTGGTATGTGCTGTTCGAGGTCTTCGACCGTCATGCCCGACGCGCCGGCGAGTAGCGACCTCGCGCTCGCTAGCGCCAGCAGGCTGTCCATTGTGGCCGAACAGAGCACGACGCAGGCTAGCGCCGGCTAAAGATGCGGCGTAAGAGAACTTCAGGGCAGGCGGCGCGACACCAGCTATACCTCAACTTCCGCTTGGTTCACGCGATCTCAGGATGACGGTGATTCAGTTGTTGGGAAGCGAGCGGAAGACTGGGTCGGGCGTCTCCAGCTGTAAATATCACGGATCGTTGCGTACGGAATGGACTGCCCGAAGGCAGCAGCTGGCCTCGCAGCCTCTAATAGATCCCGTCTAGCTGTCTGACATCTGCAGGCACACACCGCTCTGCGGAGTTTTGTTGGTTCCGGGAATGGCGACAACCCCAGACCGCAGCAGCCCCCACAATTCTGCACTGGACCTGATGCAAGAAAGCCGTGCTGTGAGATGGGCAACCGCGAGCCCGTGCGGCCTGCAGCCCAGGTGGCCCGTGGGCGAATACAGTACATGCTCAACCAAACTGTTCTGTCGCACCTCTTGGAGCTGCCGGCGCAAAAGGCATCCTGCGCGTTGAGTAGCTGCATTGCAACGGCCCATAACTAAGGTAGCGCTCCCAGTTTAGTTTTGTTCCAATGCGGGGTATTGGGAATTTGGATGTGCTGCCGCGGAGGAATTCCTCATTGTCGTTTACCTCAATTGCCCCATCTTACCTTACCTAAGTACACACAGCCCCACCAATGCCAGCAGGCAACAGAAGCTCAAGCTCAGCCCTACCGCGGCAGAGGAGCTGATGACAGATGCCAAGCTTTCCGTCTTCTGTATTGAGTCATAAGTACAGGGCGTTTGGCAACGAGTGGGTTCGACAGGTTGAACCAACATAGGTACGAGGGGCGGACGGCCTGGAACTTGCCGAAAGACGAGGTGATATCGGTTCCAACAATTAGATGGCTGACCAGGCACGATTCCTGGTACGTCGAAAAGGGAAACCCGGTGGCGACGGTGGAAATGGCCCAAAAGTACACTACAGTAGCAGTACGCAAGTAGATAGTTCAATCCATCCGACCGCGCCCTAGTGTCTAATATTGTGAGGTAAAGCCTCATATCTATTATCCTGCATTCGACTTCCAAGCCCTAGCTTCTTTGGCCCGCCATATGTTCTTCTACACGTACACCTCTGCCATATTTGTTTCCAAGTTCGCGAGTGTTACCGTGCAATCAATCCCAGCGCAACCCCACCATACCGTGCGAAAAGGCACATTGGTACCTACTGGAACATTGCCAAGCTCAACCCCGCCATCCCCCCAGCTGGGCTGTTTGCTTGACTTGTCGCAATCGAGGCATCGTCATTCCGAAATTCGACACACAAGACCCCCGCGCAGATTGCGAAAAGCCACAAAATATGCGGTTCGCCTCGAAGAAGCAGACCCTCGAGGCCATCGACGAGGAGGCCGGGGTCTCGCTGCTGATTGTTGAGACCGAAGACATGTGGCACGCCAACAACCTGATCGCCGTGGGCGACATCGTCCGCGCTCCCACCCTTCGCAAGGTCACGGTGGAGACGGCTACCGGCTCGACGGTCGGCTCGAGCGTACGCATCAACCTGGCTGTCAAGGTCAAGTCGACCTTCTTCGACCCTGTCGCATCGGAGCTGAGGGTCTCGGGCACCGTTGTCAACGAGAACGAGTGGGTCAGCATCGGGCAACACCACACCCTCACGCTCAGGTTTGAGAAGACGGACATCAAGTTCACAATATGGAAGGAGGCCGGGTGGGATTCGGTGGCGCTACAGGCGCTCCGAGAGGCGCTTAGCGAGGACAAGCCCGAGGCGGTGGCCGCCGTCGTCATGCAGGAGGGCCTCGCCAACATCTGCCTGATCACCGACTTCCGGACCGTCGTCAAACAGCGCGTCGAAAGCTCGATCCCAAAAAAGCGGTCGTTGGCGAAGGACACAGCAGGAGGCATGGCGTCCTTTTACGAGAAGACGTTGTCCACTCTTCGAAATAACGTCGACTTTAGCATCCCACGGACATTGCTGCTCGCGAGCCCCGGCTTCGTCGCCCAAGATTTCCGCACCTACATGCAGACCGAGGCCACAAGGAGGGGCGACAAGAGCTTGCAGCGCATCGCAAAGGACGCAGTCGTGGTACACTCCAGCACCGGCCACGTCCACAGCTTGAACGAGGTCCTCAAGAGCCCCGAGGTGCAGAAAACGATGCGTGACACAAGGTTTACAACCGAGACGATGCTCATGGACCAGTTCTACGATCGGCTACGCATGGACGACGGGAGAGCGTGGTACGGCACGAAGCCGGTTGAGAAGGCAGTCGCCGAGGGCGCAGTTGGTCGTGGTGGCGGGGTTCTGTTGATCAACAACGCTCTTTTTCGGAGCATGGACGTGGCGACGAGGAAAAAGTACGTTGCTCTAGTAGACAAGGTCAAGGAGGACGGCGGAGAGGCCAGGTTGCTCAGCAGCGACCACGAGAGCGGGCAGCGGTTGGACGCATTAGGTGGAATCGCGGCCATTTTGACATATCCGATCTTCGACCTGGATGAAGACGAGGAGGAAGAGTCAGCCGATGTAGAAAACTCTACAGAAGGAACCACAATAATATGAAGCTTTGCGAAGCACTGGGCTTCAGGAGATTTCGGACCCCTTGACATTGTAGTAACTGGGATCTGCAGTGGAACCACCCCCCCCCCCCCCCCCCCCCCCCGGGGGCCCAAAAAAAAAATAAATAAATAAATAAAAAAAAAAAAAATTCGGACAGTGCTCGGGGGCTGCAGGTCCCAATACAGCACGTCTCTGTCTCTGACGCGCGTCAGTTAGTGGTAGCTTGGTCTATCAACATCGATGCCTAGGTGCCATACGTACCGGGCTTGCGTTCTCAGTCGTCAAGATCGAATAACGTCATTCCATTAAGTTACCAGACTTGACCCTTGCAGATTCCAGGTCCCCCCGCCTTTGGTCTTTCCTGGCCTCGTGGCCGCCCGGCGGCAACCGGGTTGGATTGGCGCAAACATGTTTGGCTAATTATGTAAGGTACCTCACACATCTTAGGCATTAGGTTACTGTCAATTGCGTGTCCTGAGCACTCAGAATCTTCCCACAAGTTCCAGGTAAGGTCCAGTACTGCACCTGGCAGTTCGCTCGACATTGCTTAGCGGATTGGCGGGGCCGAGGCCTAATGATGCAGGTTTCCCAATTTGCCTTGGCATGGTTTAACTGTGCGTGTCAATAACCCCCCGGTTTACCCACCGTCTTGCACCAAACTGCAAGGCTCCTTTATACCTATCTCGTCGGATGAACTTTATTTTTCCCTCCAGACCTCCACTTTGCGTCAATCAAACGCTCCGAAGAGTACACGTAGAGTTGGTTCTTAACAAGGACCGTTTTCACAGTGCTGCGGCAAGGATCTGACAGATCAGTTGCGGTGTCTACACGTACATATTACACTAGTAGTGACCCCAAGCACCCTTACGGCACAACGCCAGGCTGAATCCTTCTGATGCATGGTCCCATCTCGGGAGTTCACAAGCGACAGTGACGCTAGCCGGCCGTTGGTGGGACCGGATCCTCATCCCAGGGGATTCACAGGAGCGGAACTGGACCAATCCGCTGGAAGCAAAACCTCGGGTTCTTCCCGAGTCTGACAACTGCAGCCCTGTCGCAAACTCATTCGCAACCGCACCCAGACTGCTCTTGGTGGCGGTGTTTGCGGCGCACCCATATGTCGCTAGCACACCGTAAGTATGGCGGGCGTCTGGTCGACGATAAAGGGCGCTCCTGGGCCTGCACCGGAGCGCCAGAGCGAAAATCCACCCCGAGTCGCTGGAGCCAGCAGCAGCAGCAGCAGCCGGCCATCGCCACCTCCCAAGGACCTCGGCACGTCGTCATCGCGGTCTTTGCCAAGATCGCATAGCTCAGGTGTTGACCCCCGAGGTAAGTCTTTTACATACTGTGCGACGCCCCTGGTCCTTGTATCCACGTCCTGTATCCACATTGTGAATTCGTCATTTCTGCTGCGCTGGTATTTGCGGTCACGAGCTCTCTGCAGCGCGCCAACGCGCTGATATACGCGGACGTTTTGGTATTTCTGGTACTGCTTTCTGGGGCACAGCGGCGATGGATCCTAACTTGCCGGCACCAGGCGCCCGGAGCCCAGGCGCGACGACATCGCAATCCTTCAGCCCCGGCAAAAGCAGCCCGTCGAGGCGCTCTCGCAGTAGCACCGCACTTGGACAGAGAGAAAGGAGCAGGGCCAAGGATAGAAAGATCGAGCGCGAGAATGCAAACGAGGACGTTAACGACACTACCACAATCCCCGGCATAGGCAACGGCACTGGGAGCGGTGCAGACGTAGCGCGCGCCGCGCCTCCGCCGGTGCAGGCCTCTGCCCCCTTTACCATTGACCCACTCTCGCAGGTGAGCGATAGAAGCTCATGTGTTTTGGCTAGCCATGCGAAGAACTGACAATGTCTCGCCCAGCACATCTTCATGCGAAAGAATCCTAGCGCCGACCAATCCATCCCCCAACGCCTAACCCAGATGGCCGAAGGGCTCGCCCGGCCTCCCTCAGATCTTACAGCAAGGAATGCAGCAGCAGCAGGCGATAAGAGGTAGGCATGTCCCCAAACTGAGGCCCGGGTAGCGCCTTCAAGACGCACGGCTAACGACTCCGCCCCGACACGAAGCAAACCACGAACCTCGTTTCTCAGCAAGCTGAGCATGCGCGGCGGCCGGAAGAAGGACTTTGGGGACCTCGACTCCGACTCCGAATTTGGCGGCGAGACCCGTATCGACGGCGTCAATGCTCATGTCTTCAGTCAGGCGTTAGGTAGTCCGCTGGTGGGAGGGGGTTTCATCCCATACCACAAAGAACCGCCACGGTACATACGGATAAAGGCGACGAACAAGAGGACTCGAGAGTTCAGCCGTATGTTTCTCGCCCAAGAGTTAGTCGGAACACGGCCACCGCGAACCGAGGAGGACCCGGCCGCAAGTACGGGCAGAACTCCCGAGGTAACAGTCAGCGTGGCGGGCGCAAGCGATAGAAGGTCGACGCGGACAGGAGGCGCCATATGGGCCACTGAATTCAGTAACGACGGGAAGTATCTGGCATCGGCAGGGCGAGACCATGTGGTCAGAATATGGGCTGTCCTCTCGACTCCCGAGGAGCGACGGGCCCACGAGGAAGACGAGGCTGCGAACGGCGGCACTGGAGAGAGGCTTAGCGCGCCTGTGTTCAGGGAGCAGCCGGTCAAAGAGTTTGAAGGGCACACTGGCGAGATTCTCGACCTCAGTTGGAGCAAGAACAACTTCCTGCTGTCGTCGTCCATGGATAAGACGGTCCGGCTCTGGCACCTCAGCAGAGCAGAATGTCTCTGCACATTCAAGCATAAAGACTTTGTGACTAAGCTCGCCTTTCACCCGCGAGACGACCGCTTCTTCTTGGCCGGCTCACTGGATACCATGTTGCGCCTGTGGAGTATCCCTGACAGGGCTGTCGCATTTTCGGCCCAGTTGCCAGACCTAGTCACGGCCGTCGCGTTTTCCCCAGACGGCAAAGTGGCCATTGCCGGTCTCCTTAACGGGCTATGCATGTTTTACGAAACTGAGGGCCTGAAGTTGAGCAGCCAGCTCCACGTGCGGTCGTCTCGGGGGAAGAATGCCAAGGGAAGCAAGATCACTGGCATTCAGACGATGGCCATTCCGCAGCCGAGCTCGTCGAATATGGCGTCTTCTCGAGCGCCGAGCTCCAACTCAACATCCCGGACCTCCACAGACCTCGCAGGACAAGGGGAGGTTCGAGTATTAGTGACGTCAAACGACAGCAGAATCCGGATCTACAACCTACGAGATAAATCGCTGGACGTCAAGTTCAAGGGACACGAGAACTCGTGTAGCCAAATCGCGGCGACATTTTCCGACGATGGCAAGTACGTTATCTGCGGAAGCGAGGACCGCAAGGCGTTTATTTGGAACCTCACCGGCAACGAAGCTGTCGTCCATGACAAGGACAAGTCGCCCTGCGAATCCTTCGAGGCGCACGGGGAGATTGTCACGACGGCTCTGTTTGCGCCCACCAAGACAAGGATGCTCCTCAGCCAGAGCGGCGATCCAATCTACGACCTCTGCAACCCGCCCCCTGTGCTGTTACAGAGTCTCGAGGAGGCAGCAAGCGCCGCAGCGAGCCAGGTCGCGCTCACGAACGACTCGCAGACCCCAGTGCTAGCAGAGTCCCTCCTCAAGCGGCCGGAGCCGAGCCCTGCGTACATTGCAAGGTCGACGCACTACGACGGCAACATCATTGTGACGACCGGAGACACTGGCATTATCAAAGTCTTCCGTCAGGATTGCGCCTTCGCCAAGCGCAAGAACGACGGCTGGGAAACGGGCAGCACGTTCAGCCGCAAGCTTGGAGCCCACGGCGGCGGATTCATCAACAACGGCCTCGGCCGAAGCGTTAGCGTCTTGACCCGGACCAGCGCAGGCAGCACTGCCCACAGTAGGAGGGGCTCGCTCAGCCAGCCCATCGCGCCCGGCATGATCGGTTCTCCCCAGTTGGCTGCTGCCGGCGGACACCCGGAGCGCATCCTGAGTTGGCGGCAGGACATTGAAAACGGCGGCGACAAGCGTACCGGCGCGTTGCCTAATGGCAGTGGAACACCAGCCCGCAGCGAGCGATCCATCAGTCCGGCCAAGGCCAGCAGGACATCGCTAAACTCGGCCGCCAATCTGGCGCGCGAGGCAAGGAAGCAGCCGTACTTCGGCTCGTCACCAGCCCGGAATCGGGCGGGCAGCGCTGTGACTAGCCCAACAGTGAGCGTGTTCAGCAGCCCGACAGATAGACGCCCTTCCCGATTGGTAAAGGACAAGGATCGCCCGCAAACAGGTAGTGGGCAGAGCTATAAAGAGGAGGAGCCCTCGTTCCCGCCAACCCCAAGTTTCACCTTCCACCCTGCCGATGACGATGATGGCGACAACGGCAACCAGCCGCAGCCTGATGCTGCGGGTGGGGGCTCGTCATTTTGGAACCTGAACCGGTGGCGCGGCATTACGGGGTTCAAGGCGAGCTCCTCGAACACAGCGTTGACGGGTGGACGCGGCCGAGGCGGCGGCGGTCACTCTTCCCTTTCCCGAACACGAAACCAGACGGACAACTCGGGGGATGAGGGGGAAGTGGACGGGACTACGGACAAGGATAGACAGCAGAATCCGGGCGTGGCCCCTGCTATGACAGGAGTTGCCGGGGATGGCAAGACGTCAGGCGCCCATGGAGGAGGCAGCGATTCCGATCTTCGCTCCGTCCCCGCCGGAGCGGAGCACGAGGGCGGAGGGGGAGGCCGCCCGTCTGTGCGGGTCAGCCATGACGGGTCGCCGTTCCGCCAGCTCTTGAGCCGGCTGAGTTCGGATATGGCCGGCCACGCCCGCGACGAAGTGGATGCCGGCGCTGACGGCGACGGGATGCCGTGCCGGCACTGCGGCGGGAAGGAGTTCAAGGCGAAGAAGCGGCCCGGGAAGCAGAAGCTTGCTTGTGGGAGGTGCGGCAAGTCGGCGGATTAATCCGAGAGAACACGCATGGGAACGTCGGTTCGAGGGGATTGTCTTTTTTGTGCGCGGTTTGCGCATCATACACCTGCATAGCGTACATGGTGTGGATAGATGGCTTCGGAAATTCTTAGGGTTCAGGAAGCGGGTTCTTAAAGGGGGAGTTTGCACCTATGATACCATTTGGCCACGCGGTACGATAAACAGTCCCCGTCGGCCCAGCAATCTTGGCGTATTTGTTCGGTCTCTAAATCCAAGCGCCTTGGACTGATAGCGCGGTTAAGCGTAAGAGAAGCTTGTGTTGTGAAGTGTAATCCATCAATGTTTAGGGGTCACAAAGTCCCGGGTATCCATCCCTCGAACTGGCCGTGTATTGCTCGTTGCCGGATTTCCTCAGTCCATCCCCCTTGTCCCCCTTCACGAATGGTCTAGCGACGAGCGGATGCCGCCCAATTAGGCAGTCTGCATAGTTCGGATCACAGTCAGTCATTCCATTCCAACCTTGTCTGGCTTCTATGGCAGCGCGCGGGTAGACTTACGCCCTCAGCCGCCGCCTTAGCCGCCTTGCCCAGCTCGGAAATCACGGCCGTCAGGGCCCTCGGGTCCGCGCCGCGAATCATCTGCACCTTTTGGTCGTCGGCGAGGACGGCGCCGCCCCCGGCCGCGAGCCCGCTGACCTCCACGGCGGCCGGCTGGCCGTCGACGAGGAACAGGAAGCTGGGCATGGCCGTCACGCCGAACTCGGCCGTGATGTCGGGCACCTCGTCCACGTCCACCTTGCCGAACGCCAGCTGGCCCGGCACCGCGTACTCCTTGGCCAGCTTGACGAACAGCGGCCCGATCGCCTTGCACGGCGGGCACCACTCGGCCCAGAAGTCCAGCACCACCGTCTTGTTGGCCTCGGTCAGCGCGTTGAGGTCCGCCTTGCTGGCGATGTGAACTGGCTCGGCCATTTTCGTCTTTGTTATCGGCTTCGAAAGGGTTTCAGATGGGAGTTGGACGCGTGGTGGTGGTGGTAAGGGGTGTTTGCTCGAGGGTACCTAGGTAAGGTGGGTAAGGAGGGGTTTTGGCCGGTGGTTGAGTGCAGTGCGGGGTTTTAAGGAATGGAGGGGCAGAGGCACCCTCCTGGGGGATGCCTGCTCAGCACCTGCGGGTGATCGGACTTGGCGACCATCAGCGGCCCGCTCGGTCTGGACAGTGGATCCAGGACCCCGAAGGTCCCGAATCACGGAGCCGATTGGGCAAGGTTGGGAACGGGACAAGGCTGGCCAGTTTCTCGATATGCTTAGTTATACAGAAGATTATCAAGCGAGGCCATGCCCGAGGCGGTCTTGGTGCCGAGACCCCCCGCCAACGGCTAACACGGCACCTGCAAATTTGATGGAGGCATCCAATGCACGCAGGCAGCACCATAACAGGTTTTCGGTTCGTGTGGCTTTGCCGCGATCAAGCGGGAGGCCTGCTGCAGCCTGATATCCTGGGACGGGACGGCCATGCAGACGAGGTACCAGACAATCACCGAAAGGTATTACGAAACAGAACGTTTCCGTCGTACAAAGGCCGTCACAACCAACCACCGCCATTGCCCACCGGGCTGCAAGTTACATCTGTACTTGGGACATGGCACGAGCCTCGGTGTGCCGCAGACCGATCTCTGCAACCCTCCATAGATAAGGTAGCTACTAATCATGTAGCTTACCCATTATAGTCTCTAACGGTTCGACCAATATCCCCAACTCACCTCAGTTATCGTTTGTCTCGGCAATGCCTCCGGACCCAGATTGGCCAGAGTTAGGATTCGCACCAATCTTCCACCGATCATAGAGCAAATGCGCCACTTCATGATATGGTCATCATGACTGCTTGGTAAAAATCCGTAAATTCGGGCATTGTGTTATGGTATTATCATGCTACTTGTCCCTTACCGGTAGGTAAAACGTCCTCGCCCACTTGAAACTTGCGTTACTTGGATACCTTATTCTAGAATGACCCGGCCCTACCTCGCTGCACTTTAGCCAAGGTATGGTTCTAATTGGCGTTCTGCCGTAGCCGATAAATCCAAGAATTCCGCCATGCGTAACATTATGGCTGACACTTTGGCACTAGCACATTAACTCTGTCAGGACCCGTCCAGCTAACCTAGGGTAGTTGTGACTGTTTTGCCTTCGTTGTCCGACTCGCCCCTTTCACACACATCGCCCCCTGACAGTTATACGACTACTCCCATGAATCGAGCACATCAACGATTAAAGCCAGCTCCTGTAGCATATTGATTAGGATAAGGGCTTCACCAACCGCGTATCATGGCAAGTGCCATTGACTCCGGGTCAAACCAGAGCGCGAAAGGGCTACTTCTCCCTCTTCAAGATCTCCTTTAGTATGATATCACTCGTCGACTCTATTCCTGCTTGAGTCACAACTAACACCCTGGCCTTCTTTTTCCTACGTGACTGCGCCATGTCTAGCGCGCCAATGCTAGATGTCATCCGTTCTCTCGCGGGTCGGCAATCTGAAAACCGATATCGTAGTATCCGGGTATCCGAGCATGCCCCGGGTGTTCTGCGTGGCAATAACCTTTTCTTACACTGACCAGCAAACCGAGTTGGCAAGGGCTCAAGCTGCGGCCCGGGTTACCGACAGTGAAGGACCCGATGTCCAAGCGGCTGTTTCACGCTGCCGACAGTGCGAGCGTAATCCAAATACGACCGTTTCCCCGTGGCGGCGCAGATTGAATTAGGCCCCAGTCAAATATTTGCTTCCGATATTGGCGCTTCATCCAACGGGTCTGATCGCGAGGCTTAGCAGGACGATCCCCGCAAGCCTTTCTCTTAGCCGGCGCTTAAGCCACCGACACCGCCGGTCCAGGGGGTGGGCAGCACACCTCCTTGGAAGAAGAGGCGCCCTCCACCCCGTCGGACGCCGCGAGATGTCTCACTAATTATGGGAAGCGCCTTCTAGCCGGGCCAAGTAGGTGAGACCGTGGCATTGTACGGCTGTGTCTCACAGCGCCGTAGAATGACGCCTGCGCCGTGCATTAGCCTCATATCTACGATCGGTAAGCGCACGTTGCGGCTCTGCTGTGCATCGGGATGCGGGTACATGTCGTCTGTGACTGAGACGGTGAGACAGCCGCTGTGCATGATTGGGCACGCTCCACACCCCTTTTCTGGCGGCCGCACCACCAACCCTATGCGGCCGAGAAAACACCGGGTCCGGGGTTAACAAGGCTGTCTCCACATGCCTGCCTTACCTACCTACTTAGTATGGACGCTGGGCAAGTCTTCGGCGCGGGCCAAATCCGGCAGCGCTACGGCATCAGCAAACAGTCCCACAGCGTTGGAAGTTTCCATGTAAGCGCCTTGGGGGGGCTGTTGGTGGCCCTGGCCCATTTGCTTCTGCCAGGTGCACGCTCCAAGTGGCCCGGCGCCATCCAGCGAGCTTTTCAGCGGTGTAATCATGCACCCACATCTCAAGGTCAAGGGCGAGACGCTGAGACTGAGTCCTGCCACTAGTGTGTCACCTGCGGTGTCCTCGGTTGCCAGTGGTTCGCAATCCACAAGTGATCACAACAGGTGACGGACAAGCATTGCAACATGGCATCCCCCCACGGCGTCACGCCCCGCAATCGATGTCGTTTGAATTCTGTGATGGCGGGTCCGGGTCTACGGCGGCTCTCCGACAGCTAGAAAACTAGTGGTCGTCAAGTCCTTAATCCCCAGACTGTCTCGGATTGGAGTAGATCAGGTCAACTTGACTGGTGCTGTACCCCAGAGCCAGTTGGGCTTTTCAAACAGAGAAGCGGCCAGTCTGTCTTTAGCATGCTGGCTTAAGACAGTATTTTTTTTTTTTTTTGGGTGAATCACGCCTCAGCAGCACGTGTGTTGAGTTGGCAGGAAACAAAATGTTGGACGTACTTGGTATAAAGAGGCACAGGGTGTATGGGGGAATTTGGAAGCTCTGGTCGCAATTCAGGAGCTACTCTTTCCTCGTCGGGGTGCTTTAGAGACGGTCTTCCAAATCCAAGCATTAGCGTTTTACTTAACCCAAGCTTCCCAACATGGCCGGCGGCACGTTCCAGTTCGGCATCGAGATCGAGCTGTTCCTCGGCAGCCGCAAACAGAAATCCCCAACCTTCCAGTCCCTCGCTGAGGAAGTGAGCCAGAAACTCAGAAAAGCCGGCATCTCCAACCACATCCAGCAGAGCAACGACAAGTCCGCCGGCAAGTACCGCAAGTGGTCCATCGTGCAAGAAGTTAGCATCATGCCGTCCCTCACGCACTGTTCGTCCAACCCCCCCTTCACCCACTTCTACTGAGGTTAACAAGACACTAACCACCATTACTCCATTATCACATACCCAGACGGCATCGAGCTAGTCTCCCCAATCTACACCCTGCCCTCCGGCAGCAGCAGCAGCAGCAGCAGCAGCGGTGGCAACGGTAGCAGCACGCACTGGGCAACGGAACTGAGCAAGCTGTTCGCGACGCTGCACAAGCACTTCCTGGTGTCGCCGTCGGCCAAGTGCGCGACGCACGTCCACGTGTCGGGCGCGCCGGCGCCGCTGTCGGCGGGGGAGCTGGCGGGGCTGGCCAAGACGGCCGTGTACTTCGAGCCGGCCGTCGACTTCCTGGTGCCGGCGGACCGCCGCGGCGCCACCTACTGGTGCCAGTCGAACCGCGCCAGCCCGGCCCTGCAGGGCCTCGCGCTGGGGGAGTGCCTCGCGGCGCTGGACGGGGCGGCGGCGGCGGGGGCGGCGGCGGAAGCGGCGGCGGACGGCATGGGGACGGCGGCCGTCGTCGAAGCCATGAATCTCGTCGCCGCTGCCTCCCCCGCCGGCAGGTCCTTCCGCCACACGGCCGACTTTGTCCATGGGAAGGTGTACAAGTGGAACTTCACTGGCATGCTGCCCGGCGGCAGCGGCACGGTCGAGTTCCGCCAGCCGCCCGGGTGCGCCACGGCCGGCGATGCCGCCGCGTGGGTGAGGTTTACGCTGGCGTTTGTGGTCGGGGCGATGAATCACGGCCCAGCGCTCGGGAGGGACGGGGTGTGGGCGGGCGCGGGGGAGTCGTTTGAGGAGTTGTGGGAGCTGCTGGATATGGGGAGGCGGGGGTTGGGGTGGGCGCGGCTTGACGGGGTTGATCAGTTGTTTGAGAGGGCGGTTGGTGGCGACTATGGTTACACTCAGTAGGTAATGTGTGTCGTAGCCAGGCTCGATGTGGGGGAGGAGGTTCGTGGCCGTCATCTTTATGGAGAACAAGCTTCTCATCTTCTTTTTAACCTTTGTTATTTATTGAGTAGTCGTTTCTCGCTCATTGTATTTATGTACACTCAGTCATCGAGAGACGCCTTGTTCGGGTCCCAACATACCGGCGAGTACTCGTCGGTTTCGAGCTCGTCGACCTCTTCAGCTGTGAGCTCAAAGTTGTAGACATCGGCGTTCGACCGGATGCGTTCCGGCGTGGCGCTCTTGGGCAGTGGAATGAAGCCCTTTTGCAAGCTCCAACGTATCAAGATCTGAGCCTCGCTCTTGGCATATTTCTCAGCCTGCTTCTTGAGCACCGGTTCGCCCCAGCGCATCCCGCGCACCAGCGGGCTGTATGCCTCGATGGCAATGCCGCGCTTGGTGCACCACTCGACGATGTCTCTGCGCGGACAAAAAGGGTGGATCTCCCACTGGCCGACGCTGATGACGCCGCCCTTGCCCCTACCGCCGCGTTCGTCCTCGAGCTCAGCAATGTGTCTTTCCAGCTCGTCAAGGTGGTGCACGCCGTAGTTGCTCACTCCGATGCTGCGAACCTTGCCGGCCTCGACTGCTTCCACTAAAGCCTTCCAGGCACCCTTGCGCTTGGCCGAGCCACCGTACGGTGCATGCAGCAGCATCAGGTCGATGTACTCGAGACCGGACTCGGCGAGAGTCTTGTCGATTTGGGCGCCGGTGCCCTGGTAGCTAAGTGCTTTCGGGGGGATCTTGGACGTGAAGAAGATCTGATCGCGGGGAGGTGAGGATGACGAACGAATCGCTTGTCCGCAAGCTGCCTCGTTCCTGTAGGACACCGCCGAGTCAATCTGCCATTCGGGCGTCTCTTTCGTCAGCCGCGCTGGAGTGACAGGTTGGTGTTGGAAGAGGGGTGACTTGCATGACGGTAGCCAGCTCTAAATGCCTCATTGACACATCTCTCGGTGTCCCCTGGCGGCCTGCACACTCGCTATTAGTCTACATGTGCAATTGTACTCAAGTTTTCTTAACATCCTCACGTTTGATAAACCTGCGCAACACATACTTCGTCAGCAAAGCTATCTCCATGATTGACGTAGCCGAGGGATTCTATGGAGGACCTACTCCGAATCCTAACTGGGGAATCTCGTGGCCGCTGGGCAACATGATTGTGGTGTTGATGTCGAGAGGCGCCATTTTGCCCATAGAAGTTCCCTGTCTGCTCAAAAGGTCTAGAACTGGTAGCTATAGGGACAAGAAGCCGCACCCTTCGGACAACAATGAAGACTATAAACCGTCCTTGTTGTGGGGGTGAAAACGTGAATATGGACCTGGCAGTTCACTTTCTTTTTGGTCCAAATTGCTGACTCAGCAGAGTTTGAGTCACGTTTCTAGAACGATTTTTGAGGATCAGAACGGTAGACCTCGACCCGCGTATTTTCTTACTATACTGTTTCCCAACTCCGTTTCCGAATTCTACCGTAGTGTAATCCTAACATTGCCTTGTGACCGCTAGTTCCACCAAAACGTTGCTTTATTCCAAGCTAACCAAACGCGTTTGCGGCCTCGCGCCTAGCGGTGTTTGCAAGGCGTAGCGGCTGAGTTGCCACGTATCCGGCGGCATTAGCCTAAGGCTAACAGCCGCTTTTGCGTCATCAATCTCTCCTTGCTAATAAACAACATCGGTGCAAGTCGAGCAATTTTCTTTCGGTCGTCGTGAAGTTCTTCTTAGTTAACTTCGTTCAAGTCATTAGCAACTTCCGTAAAGGATTATGCGAATGCCGTCACCTGGTCTGCACGAGTCAAACCGTTAGTGCTGCAGGAAAAGGGCGGATGCGCCCAATGCGTGGTTGCAGCCTGAAGAACCGTTGCTCGACTTGCTTCTCTCGAGTTTCTACAAACGAACTCGAATCAAACGACTAGGAAGGTTTAGAAAGTTTCACGCGCCAGACACTCTTTGACTGGAGCAACCATTGCACAAAACACTTATCGATTCGATTTACAAACTTGCCTCAAGCCAGCATCCTCTGGTCCTGGTCAGGAGACGCTACACCTCGACATTTGGACGTGTCCAGTTGCCACATCTTGGGCACGTCGAGAAGAGGGCAACGACGTGTCTCGTCGAATCGCATCGCTGGAGGATGTGGAGGATAATTTCGGTAGGCGCGCGCTGGCCGAGGAAGCTCTGCAAAAGCATTGCAGATAACTGAGAAACTGCCGTTTGTGGTCCGGTCGGAGCATGAGAGGCAGGGGAGAAGGAACGGAGTGATGTTGCCTCGCACTATGGAGGCTGCGGCCAAAAGAGAGTGAACGGGTCTGTTATGGTCCTGCTTTCTACGCCCAGACCACACAGTATTCCTGAAGGAGAGCTAATCAAACTTCTCAACTGGTGCATTTATTAGTGGGTTCATAGCGGGTACAATACCTGGAACCTAGCGGACAGTCCCTAACCTACACCAAAACACAGTGCAACTAAGGTTATGGATTTGCATGCTATACTTTCGCTCACACTAACAGGACAGTTCACTCAACTTTTGGCTACAGCCTCCGTACGGGATTCCGGGTTTAGCCCCGCACTGCAGTCTGGTCACGGTGGTTGCAACAGTACAGCCGGCCACCAGCCAACCTTTCTTACCCTTTTTTTTTTTCAATTCCTACCATACAAAGTCAGAGACATATATCACCAGCCTTACTCCCACAGACTGTTAGCCCTGTGCACAAGAAGTCGCACTACAGTACCACAGTTCGCTCAGCGGTTGTTAGGGTAAAATTAGGCTATTGGAACGTGCACCCTAGTCCACAGGGTGCCAAGACGGACTCACATGTGTCCTGTCGACCAGAAAGAAAACACGCACTGGAAATTGGAAGAGACAGAACACAATCAACGGCATTGAAGCCGCCACTGACATCTTGATGTTACTAGATGATCACTGTCCATTTTTCCTTCGTTTACCACGTAGCGGTTCTGACAGTAGCTCAAGTAGAAAATGGGGGGAAAGCCCTTGCAGGAAAGGAGACGAGCGCAGTGGTATGCGAATCCAAGCTCTTCTACCTGGCGTATATTTATGCAAAGGGAGTGAGACTACCCCAGGTATCCAACTAGGAAGCTTTCCTGTCTGAAAGTCAGTTTCGCGCGGCCTGTTGACCGACGTCACACGCACAAAAGTTCAACAACCCGAGCTCAACAACCCGAGCTCAACAACCCGAGCTCAACAATCCGAGGCAACCCGCCTACCGTAGTGCCTCGAGCAGTTTCTGCTTGGAACATTAGCAAACTACTCCAAGAAAGCGCCAACCGCTGTTATAGACCTCTCTTACCTGGTATCTCTGTCCGTCCTTCTCAGGTCTGCTGAGCTCCGTAGAGGATAGAGACTGGTGGATCAATCTCAGCTTGTCCTCCTGCACACCACGGACGTACTGCGAAGTTCGTCGTCAGCCAAGAGATTAAGCGCCATAATCGAACGGGCCGTCACAGTAAGTTCATGAGGCAAGCACTCACAAACTCGATGGAGTTCTTAATGAGGTAGCGGGTGATTACGACGTCCTTTGGCTGCCCGATCCGGTGCACCCTGTCCACAGCCTGTGCCTCCACCATAGGATTCCAGTGCGGCTCCATGATATGAACGTGGTTTGCAGCGCTAAGATTGACACTAATACAATGTCAGACGGGATTTGTGAGCGACCCGGAAGTGTTCGTTGGAGACTGGGGGTGGGGGGGGGAGGAGGGAAAAGGAGGCTCACCCCTCTGCAACACTGCCGATGCTGGCAAGCATGACCTTACAATCGGCGTCATCTCGAAACGCCGCGAGGGCCGCTGTGCGTCCTTGCAGTGTCGTCTGCCCGTCGATGCGTCGGTAAGATATGCCTTCGTTCCGGAGCGCCTTCTCGATGAAGTTGAGCATGGCGGTCCAGCAGCTGAATACCACGCTTTGAAATCGTGTCAGCAAGTTTAAAGAGTCAAAATTTGGCGAGGAGTTGGGCATGCAAAAAGAACCTCGGTACCTTTTGCAGCTGGTTCCGTTTCCACCTGTCGATCCCGTACCGTGTTCTCTGGCGAGATTCTGTAACAAAGCCTGGATTTTGACGGACGGACGGTATCCCTTCGACACGTCCTCATCAACGCCTGGCAAGGGAGACCTGCCGAAACACCCAGAGCAGGCTGCCTGCGCTGATGATGCATCACTTACATCCTCCGCCGCAGAGCAGCCGGCGCAAGTGAAATGTCCGCAGGAAAGCTCCACGGGACCCATGAGCCCGTCATCATTCTCGAGTTCTGCTCCGCATGCAACGCACTTCGCCAGCCCCGCCGTCGCTAGCGGCCACATGGTGGAGTCGGCGATGTGTCGCTCCCGCCACGCACGCAGAGCCGCTTGCGGAAGGAGATCTTGCCCGTGATCGCAAATGCGCCGTAGGTGGCCGATCAGCGGCAGGATTTCCCCGTACCAGCCGCCCCGGACGCGAGGTCTGGGCCGTCCCCGGTGACTGAGCTCGGAGGACGCGATGACGTCTCTGACCAGCGTCACGGCCTGGGACTTGAAGAAGTCGTATAGTTCTCTGTCGATCGGGTCGAGGTCGAGAACCACGTTGACCTCCTCTTTCTTCGGCAACGTCAGTGCGTGCCCTATGCTTTGCTTGGTTCTTCGCAGGCAGGTAGCTCTGACCAGTGTGCGGAGCCGTTTGAAAGCATATTGATTTCTCTTTTTGACGGGTTCGACCACCCAGTGGTTGAACTTGTCTGCTGTCTCAAACGGCGGAATACGGATGAAGCTGAGCAGCGCCCCATAGTCGTCCAAGCGGTTCTGAATCGGCGTGCCGGTCAGACACCAGCGATTTTGGGCCTTGATGGCCTGCGCCGCGGTGAAGATCTTTGAGAACCGGTTGCGGATGCTGTGCGCTGCAAAGAGAGTGGGGGAGAGGGTGTTAGCATCGCTTCCACTTCGAAAACTGCCACGCACGCGATTCTTAGGCTAACTCCACCTTCATCGAGTATTATCCTCGCCCAGCCCATCTCGAAGAGGGGGCCCTCACAGTCTTTCTCGGATCTGAGAGTATCATACGTCGTCAAGACAACGTCAACATCTCGCCAGGCTCGAGAAAGCAGTTGCCGATGACTGCCGTGATGAACCCGGGTCTTGATACACCCTGGTTTGATGTGTCTAGAAATCTACTGTTAGAAATTTACAACTAACGTTAAGCATTACCTCTGCTCACATAATGGGCCGTACCTCTCAAACTGCTGTATCCACTCGGGGATAGCTGATCAAGCAAGGTAGTCGGGTTAATGTCAGGGCACGAAAAGCAATATCACGTCGCTGGTCTTGTTCCTCACTTGATTTGGGTGTGACTATCAACGTAGCACGGGGGGTCGAAGGGTCCGACTTGGAGGTCTCGAAGGCATCAATGTGCCACAAGATCAATGCTATGGCGGAAAGCGTCTTTCCGAGTCCCATTTCCTGTGCTCATGGTCAGAGATACTTGTATCAGCAAGGGTTCACGTTGGTAGATCGAGGCTTACATCGGCAAGGATTCCGCCATGCACAAGCGGCGGATGTCTCTCGTGTCGTTCGCCGCTCACAACATGTCGATAACTAGAACCAGTAAGCGGCGGGCGGTTTTGTACCTGACAGTGGCAACCTGACCTTCTCAACCCTTGCTCATCCTCGGTCGGTTCCCAGAGCGTTGGGAATATGGCCTCGTCAAACGTTCCGCATTCCTTTTCTACCATCATGGCCAGGGCACTGATCTGGTGACTGGACCATCTCGGTTAGATGGATCGCCAAGGAGGCCGGGACGGGCGACATACTCTTTGAGCGTAGACCGGAGGCGCTTGCTGGGACGAATCCTAAAGGTTGCGTCCGGATCATGAGCGGATTCAAAGACCTGCAACAGCCGGCTCCTCTCATCCTCAGTCAGGGAAGTCTGTAGTCCTGCGCTAGATAGCCTGGCAGGACTGGGAATTCTTAGACTTTCCAAATCGGGCATTGACCCCCCTGGACGTAGCAGGTATTGTGGATTGAAGTAGGGCACTCGACCGGTGTACTCGTCTGCTGACGGGTGTTGAAGATGGAGGTTGCCATCGGACAAGATCCTGGCAACCGTGTCCTCTTCTGACAAGAAACCGTAGACGACAACTCGTAAGGTGGCCCTGATGTACTGCAAGCGGCGGCTGCGATCGTGAGGGAACAGAACCGTTGCTGTCAGCACGACCTTGGCTTTTTCCTGGAGCTGGTAGATCGCTGCCGAATACTCCGAAGAAACCGAACCTATGTGCTGCCCTGAATCCAATGTATTGATCTGCAGGGCTTTATCACCCAGCTCAACATTGACTGGGAACCACGCCGAATCCGGTGCGGAGGAGGTGGTGATCGTCGAAGGAAGTTCAAGCTGCGCTAGGTCAGGGACTTGTGCTTCATCGGGAGAGAAGTATCCGTCTGGCTGGGTACCTACCAAGCCAAAGCACGTATCGTATTGAACATCTGAATTAATTTCAGATCCAGACGTCGAAGTGAACTCGGAGACCTCCGCGGTTCGTCTTGTCGGCCGAGAGGCCTGTGCTCTCCCTTCGGAAACTGAAAGCCCTCGGTGATCGTCCGTCCCGTCATTCTCATTATCGCTCCAAACTGGAATCGGGTCCGCAATCAGCGGCCGGGTCCCCAGCTGAGTTGGATCTGCGCCGGATGTCGATGGCGGATGCCCTGGCGGATTCCACCGCAGTCGCTTGCCGTGTCCTTCGCCAGGTTGGCCATCCTCCCTCTCGCGGCGCTTGTTTGCATGTCCAAGGACAGCATAGGCGTCCGCACCTGCCATGATGGATTCCGGGCGATACGGATCAAGGTGCCACAGGTCGCTTGATTCAGGTAATTGCACTGCGACGAAGGCCGAAGAGGTGGGGTATATGCCCGTCTGGCTCTCTGTTGGCGCATCGGCACGGACGCGGCGGTTGGCCCCTGAAGTACCTGCATGTAACATAAGGGTTGCCATTCGGCCCCGCGGCCTCCGCGCCGCCAAAGGCATGGGCTACTTCACTGCACCGCCATTGACCAGAGCTGTTGGACGAATTTGCCTTGATTGAGGCTTGGAAACACAGGGGGCGGTGCGACCTCTTTCAGGGCCTCAGCCTGAACAAGGGGTTGGCCGCGCAGCCGAGGGCTCTCCGACAAGGCAGGTCTCAGGAATGACAGGGTTTGTGCCACACGGTTCAGAGAAGGGGGATGTCTCGTTGGTCCCTGGCCTGCTCTCTCCTTTTCACTCCTACGCCTACCGATCATGCTCCTGCAAGCTATCATCGCCCGTTGCGAACCACTCGGCAAATCCTGGATCTCCCCCCCCGTTACGGAAGAGACGAGCTCATCGGATGCGAGCCCATAGCAGGGAAGGTGAAAGCGCTTGCCATAGCTACTTTACCTATGTAGAACAGTAGACAAAGGGGAGGCCCCAACGTCTAATTGGTCGCACGACGCTACGTTATAAATGCATCTACGCCGTCTTGACAACATGGCCTACGACACTCAACTCACAGCCTTACGTCGCTGAATTCTCGCTCGTACAACTCAGCGTTGATTACCTCCCTTTACCTCCCCTCTGTAACATATATCATCATGGGGCTGCGGACTTCCTTCAGTGTTGAAATCCGGCCCGGCGCCTCAGCAGTGTGCCTCGCTTTTGGGCCCATAGATTTGCTCTCAGCATTGAGGTATGCTGGTTCCGTCACAGCGCCCGACGATCTAGTAGGGCACCGCGGAATAGAGGAAGAGCAGGTGTCTTGGAGGGTTACACGGCGTCTATTGTCATTGGGTCTGAGGCGAATCGGGCTGCCTCCTGAGCGCCCAGGGGTGCAGGACGCATGTGGCGATGCAGCCAACGGGCCAGTGGTGTTTCAGCGGCTCCCCGGAACCGCCCGCGGAAGCACTCGAGCACCTCATGACTACCTTAGGTAGATGAGATCCCTTACCTGATCTTGACCAGTTTCCGCCCTCTTATTTTTTCCTGTGCAAACGTGAACACACCAGAGGCCGGACCCGAATTACTGTGAAGTTTCCTGGATTTTTGGGCATCCTGGTGTCACATACGCCTCTTGTTTGGCGATGGCTTCACCCGACCCTCTACAAAAGATTTTCGACGACGCCAAACGAGAGTTCCAAAGTAAACTCCCAGCAGGGGCCCGGTTCCAGGACCTGCTCGGCATTACCACTATCAACGAACTGTACGATGCCACAGACAAGCTGCAGCGGATTCATCCAACAAGGCTTCGCAGCATGAAAAGGATCCAGCCTTTTCTGGCTCGAATACAAGCACTTTCCGGCGCTGTTGAGGTCTTCGTTCAGGTAAAACCAGAAATCTTGGCCCTTCTCTGGGGCCCGATAAAGTTGCTCCTCACGTGGACGATCGAGTGGCAGCAGGGATTCGAAGCCATCGTGAGAACGATAGAGAGAATCGGAGAACTACTTCCGCTATTCACTAATGTCTTGAGGGATTTTGTCGACAAAGAGCATATCCAGGACATCCTCGGCCTGTTTTACCAGGATATTCTCGACTTCTACTGCCAGATCCTGGAGTTCTTTGCCTTGCCACGTGAGCTTGCTCGACACACCATTCTCGTACTTGGGTGGCGTTTGCTGATAATTCAACACTGAACAGGCCGCAAAATCATGTTTGAGACGCTTTGGCCAAAGCGCCGTGAGAGAATCACAGTAGTTGAAGCCAACATTGAGAGACACGCACGGCTCCTAGGCGAGAACATCACCTTTGAGAGCATCAAAAGAGAGCACGAGGCGAGGCTCCGGTCCTTTGCAGAATATCAAGAAGCTGAGACGTTTCGCGCCAACCAAAAATTCCACGCACTCGAGACCGCGCTCTGCCCACGCCTGTACAACGACAAGTTCGAGTGGCTGAGCAGCCGGACCTGTCCGGGAACAGCGAGCTGGCTTGCGAGAGAAGCGTCGTTCCGCGAATGGATAGATGTGTCTTCCAGCTCAACGACACTGCTGTGGCTGCAGGGTATCCCAGGGGCCGGTAAATCCTGCAAGTGCGTCTCCGCAGTTGCAACAGCTGTCGCTCACAACTCTGCCCAGGAAAGACGTTTCTCGCCTGTTGGGTGGTTGAACGGTTGAACGCACAGGGTTGTACTGCTCTGTATGCGTTTCTCAGTCACATCCACGCCAACACCACCGCCATCTCCGTCATTCACTCCCTTCTCTTTCAGCTGGTATCACGGGACAAGAACCTCCAGGCCATGTTGACGGATTCCAACAAGCGGGATTTCATGAGCAATCTCGTCGCAGCCAAAGGCCTTCTCGAAGACGTACTGAAGTGCAAGGGGCCCACGTTTGTGGTCATAGACGGGCTGGATGAAGTTGAAGAGGTTGAACGGAAACTGCTGCAGTCTTCGCTTCTCGACGTCTTGCACGCTTGCAAGGACACGGGGCTCAGAGTCTGCATTAGCAGCCGGGCTGAGGACGATATCGCCAGACTTCTGACTTCGAAGGCTGCGGTAATCTGTGTCAATACTAGGAATCGTGGGGGGATCTATACCTACGTCAACAGCAGATTTGACGAGTGGATGAGGAACGCCGATTTCCTCGACGGAGGGAAGAGTGAGATCAAGGCTCTGCTGTCCCCCATCTGCATGAGAGCGAGAGGTGAGTTGATTTCTGGCTGCCAAAGCCGTTTCGAGATTACCTACTCACCACCCATCCCTGGGTGCGCCAGGAATGTTTTTGTATGCCCGTATTGTCCTAGATAACGTTGTCGACTTGATCAACATCGAAGATGTGAGGAAAGAGCTACGAGTCCCCCCAGAGGATCTCAATCATGCGCAAGTCTCCGATGTATTCTTATAAACAAGCTGTTCTAACTTCTGCGTAGATACGAGCGTGTCTTCTCACGTATCAACAGACTGTCAACCTGGAAACAAGACGCAGTGAAGAGAATCCTCGGCTGGATTGGCTCTTCTCCGGTCCCGCTCACTATTCACGAGCTCGAGCAAGCAATTGTAGTGAGCACCAAGGCTCACGATGATGCCCCGTCAGTCGACAGCTCGTTGAACATTGTCAAGCTTTGCGGCCCAATCGTCGAAGTAGTGGATGGGACACCACAGTTTGTGCACTTCACTGTCAAAGAGCGAGTCATCGTCCCGCAGTATGCCCGCTTACCGCGAAGCTAACGTGGTCAACGTCTGATTCAGGTACGTGTTCAGCGACCGGCTGAACTTCGTGAACATGCGCGACTCGACCATGGATCTTCTCATTGCCTGTTTGACATACCTCTGCTATGACGCATTGAATACAGACCTTGATGCAGATCAGGTGCGGAACAACCTCTTGGAGGGAAAATATCGACTTCATGTCTTTGCGTCTTCCATGTGGTTTGATCTGGCGAAACAGTATGCTCGATTAGTGCGAGACGAGAGCCACCTCAGCGTCTTGAACGCGCTGATGCAGAACATGTATTCCGAGTTGACGAACCCCAACTTTTCGGTCGGACCCGACGACGACGAGCGCCTCAGTCCAGTGTCTTTGCAGCCGGGACCCTCTCCATGGCTAAACGCTCCTGAATTCGTGTCCCGGACGCTCAAGTTCCTGAGGAACCACGAAAAGGATCTATGGACGTCGGACAACAGTAAGAGCCTTCAGTTTCCAGGTCCCGCAACCTTCGTCCATCTGGCGACGAAAGAGAAGACGGGCGAGTACCTGTAGCTGACGTACTTGTCATTAGCCGACCTTTGGGTGCACCTGGACCCCTTGACTGTCTCCAGCGCTTGCGCTAGGGTGGAAACCTTCTACAGCAGTCTACTCTGCCGCGATGGTGACCCGGGGCATGGAGAGAATTGTCTATGCCCTGGATTTCGCAGACATTATGGACCAAGATTGTACAAGTGCCACTACTTCTCGTGTTCTCTGCGGCGTCATGGATTCGAGACCAGCGTGCAGTGCACAAAGCACATGGAAAATCACTGCAGGCCGTGGAAATGTTCGGTCTCAGGCTGTGACTTCGCAGTCATCGGCTTCCTGACCGCCAACGGCTTGGGGCAACATCGACGAAGGGTTCATCTCGTGGTACGGGAGACCGACTACACCCAACCCTCGGCATTGGATGACGAAGCGTTGCATACCCTCTTGTATGAGCGGATTGAATCCGAGGATATTGACGAGCTTGAAGCACTCTGGCCCACTTGTTCACAAAAGATGAACGACTTTACCAAGGCTGAACTGATCATGCTGGCGGCCGGCCAAGGCTCGCTGCCGATGGTCCAGTTGTTCCTGGAATGGGACGAGCAAAAGCAGGAGCCGCGGAACACGGCCGTGAAGTTTGGCGGCGTCATCAACCACGGGATTCAGAGCGGCAACCTGAAGCTCTCCCGATGGCTCCTGGAAAAAGCTACGGCCTGGGGCGGTCGACGCTCCGGGCGGTACCGCGACGCAGTTGTGGCGGTCCTCAAGTCGGATTCCGCCGAGATTTTCGAAATCTGGGAAGACACCATCACCTCCGCCGCGCCCGAAAGCACTCATATCGCGCAGGAGCTGTTGGAAAAAACTGTGCTCAACACGGCGAAGCGGTTCCCCGACCAGGAGCTGCGCATGTTCGAGATCTGGCGGCGGCTCGTCGGCACGGGCAAAGTGCAACCGTGCGATCTCGGCCGGGGGCTGACCAACGTCGCGCAGACGACTTGCTCCATCGAGCAGGCAAAGCTCTTGCTCGACCTGGGCGCGCCCATTGACTACCCCCAGTCTGAACAGTCCAGGGGATACACGGCGCTCCATTGGGCAAGCAAGAAGACTTCGGAGGACGCGGCGCACTTCATGAAGTTCCTGCTGTTGAAAGGGGCAAGCCCTACGCTTGGGTTTGGTAACGCTTGGCCTGCAAAAGAGGAGGGGGCGCGAAAGATCGAGACGTGGCTAAAGATGACCTGGGATGAGCTGGTAAAATGGGCTGAGGAGGAATAAGACTCTTAGCCTGGGTATCCAGAAGCAAACGACAATGAGACCAGGCCACTGGCTTAGGTTTCGAAATAAAATCCTGCTTTTCTTGTGTCGCGCTGGAAACCGCACTTGTGGAGCTCGGCTCTCACCGCCGAGCTCAGCAGCTCATCACGTGAGCTCGCCCAGACCATTTCCTTTGTGTATTTAAGCCAGTTCTTCAGTCTCCTACTGCAGTAGATAGATCTTCAGAGACTTCAACCTTTCCACGCACTTCCTGCAACCTCTGCTGAGCTCCTGTGCGCTTGACATCTTGGAAAGGCTGAATGACTGGAAGGAACGCGGGCTGCGGCCTGTAACACGCTGGCGGTTTCTATAGGGCTTGAAGGGAGGTGTAAAGCAACGCACTGCCGAGCAGACACACTAGTAGTAGCTTTTTTGAGTGGAGAAGGGGTTTAGGGTAGATCAGTAGCGAATAGGTAGGTAGAGAAGGCGGAAGAGAGAGTATAAAACGTATACAGAGCGAAAGCTTTGCGCACAACTCCCCAAGACTCTCCAGATGTCAAGCTCATGCGATGTTGCAAGTGGCAAATGCTACTTCTAACAAGGTAGTCTCAACATGAAGGGCTTGACGCTCATCAAGATTAACTCCACCGTAGTAATAATGACAGGACGTTAACCACCTCCCCTCCCTTCTCCCGCGACAGAGATAACAAAACATCTAACAGTATACATAGTACAGCGGAGTCCCCCCAAGAGTGTTGGGAACATTCTTGATTGGGATCGCCGGCCCTAGCTTTCCCATCTCGCCCGTTCCTGGGCGACTAGGGAGGTTGTTGCGGAAGGTAATAGTGCCGTTGACCTTGCCCGCCTCGGCGGGGTGTAGCACCTGCTAGATCCAGTAGATGCGGTCGATCATAGCGTGGTGCAGGTAAAAGGCGGGGTCGTTGAGCGAGGTGAAGACGTCGGAGCTATCGCCGCTTATGGCGTAGTGCCCAGCGCATCCCCAGCGGGCTTTGAAGCTCGTCCTGGAAGGTACCGACGGTGGCCGGTGCGGCGCCTATGTTCATGTTGAGCAGGTTCTCAGCCATAAGGTGAATATGGACGCGCTATAGTAAGGTCGCGCCGCTAGTAGCGCGGGTTAAGCTGCTTGACGTCGGTAAAAGACGGGGGTATATGTAACGGTCTCGGGCAGTGTATTGCAACTAGCTGATGACGACTCTACGAGTACACTAATGGTAATCTTGAAGAGAAAAGAAGAAAAGAGAAGAAGAATCATTCTAGCGTCGCGGTCTTCGCGTGTCCAGCTAGGGCCGTGAGTCGCGTGGTGGACCTGGCGCCGTCGCCGAGGCCAACATCGAGCTTAGCCTGTTACGGTATAACCTTGTGTAGCCGGCTAGACGGGATCGAGGTTAATTGTGAGCCTACCAATAAGATTCTAGGGTCAGTGTGACGAATCTCGGAGACCCCTACTTCTGAAAGGCATCCCTGAAGGTACTTTGACAACTGGTCGGCGGTGAGGTTCGGTGAACAAATGTTTCCACAGTAGGTGTAGCGACTATGATGTATTGCTTACTGAGGAAGCTAGGAAATTAGCTAAAGAGTGACTATGACGGTCCTTAAATACAAGCTTCCTCCCTGCTTGGACGACGATGGTCACCAGCGCCCTTGGGCGTCAATGCTGGACGACGATGGTCATCAGCGTCCCTGGGCGTCCACGTTCTGGCTGACGGTCGCCTCCTCGTGTCCTGTCGTTTCGATTGGTCGTGACCTCTCCCGTCACCCCTCCGCCGGGCCGCGATATATGGTTGGTCCGTGATATTGATATCTTAGGAGCAATATACTATGTAAGCTCTAGTACCAAGATAAAGAGTATAAGGGTAGATAGGCCTACGTCAGCCTATAACAAGGGGCCACTACATCTATGGCTCGTAAAACACTAGGTATATTAGCGGGAAATGTAACGGGCTGAGCCCGATGTGGGGCCTCGTCAACCCTCGGCCAAGACCCTCCCCCCTGACCGCACCGTTGTCCGGGGCAGCCGCGCCAAATACAGGACCCACAGTCCCTGTCTGGTTAAACAGAAGGCTCACCACTGGATTGGTTCCTATCTCCTTTTCTCTCTCTCCTTAAGTTCAGTGTACTCGTAGAGTCATCACCAGCTAGTTGCAATATACTCCTGGGATCGTTACGGGAAAAGAGGCTTGTCTTGAAATTCCCCTTTTTAGGGAATGCCGAGTTAGCTGTGTCACGATTTGACCTCATGCACCGGCCCAGTCGGGCGCACGGGACGTATCCCCAGCCAATCGTTAAGACTCAGGGCACGGAACCAATTAGAAAGGGGACGAAAGGAACGATGAACGTTCCCAACGTTCCAGGTACGAAGGTACCTGGGGAGGAAGCTTGTATTTAAGACCTACCACAGTTACTCTCTAGACAGTTTCCTAGCTCCCTCAGTAAGCAGTTCATACAAGCAGTTGCCTACAGCTACTGTTGAGGCATTTGCTTGTGCACTTGTCGTGAACCTTTTGGCTTCACCAGAGCTCACCCTGTCTTCAGGAATCCCTTTCAGAGTAGGGGCTCCGAGATTTGTCACACAAGGAGTGCGTTAGGAGTAGGAAGAATGACGGGAAAGAAGAGAGGAAGGGAATTCTGTGTTTCGGGGGAGAGGAGGGAGGCTCTGGAGGCATGAGCGAGCTAGCACCGAGCCTTAGTTGGTTTGTATCCTTTACGATAGCCCCGAACGACTGTACGAATATTCTGTCTCGTTTGTATTGATAGGGGGCGGGATCCTGGCGCCGAAAATGCATCTCTATCGCGAATACGCGGGAGGCGTTCTAGCGGACTCGATGGGTATAAACGAAGTAGAATGGGCGACGCCTTCCGGCCTCTGTCGCTGGCGCCGTTTGTAGTCGTTACGGAGCCAGCTACGGCCCGGGAACGCGAATGGGATCTCGTCCGGCAGAACTTCGGGCGAGTGATGAGCCGACTCTGCTGAGTCAGCAATTGCAGTCGTGCACTAGGCTCTATTTTGCGAGATGGAGGATGGAACAGTAGGGCTTGCGCTTCTTGTCCTCAAAGTATACGCGCCGCGGCCATACGCGATGTCCAATCAGATCTCCGACAAAAAGAGCGCTCGAGGGATCTTGACACGTAACAGGCGTCCAGATTCCGCCGGAAATACCCCCCGAACACCGGAAATGAGCCGTAGATGCAGCGGCATGCAGCCCCGGCGAGCAAGCGAATGTAACGTGGTTACTGTCAGTGCATCAGGGGCGGTACGGCGTGTCGCTAATATAACTCTACCTCTTATGTAGACAGCCTGCCCTCCCACTCCATAATCTACCAAAACTGGACTTGCGAAAGATAGCCTCTCGATACAGCGGCAAAGGCGCCAAGCTCCTCACAGATACAGCGCTAAAGGGAGCAGTAGGAGGACTCGTCCATAACTCGTAGGTTTAACACCGAGCAAAGATTGGATTGAGCCTACAGTTAAGCGTCAGGTTAACTGCCCCTAGACATTGATCCTATAGCAGCGAAGCGTTTATAAGCAGTCTATCCCTGGTCAACAGACCTCCTCCGCTTCTTTCATGTTTCCTCCTCTATAGCCTCAACTACCAATATCTTTACTCGGCATTTTTTACCGTTCCCCTTCTTTTTCAGCTTCCATTAACAAGAATAGTTCCAATCATAGACATCCAAATCTAGCCCTTTCAGGCTAGTAGTGATCTCATTAAGTCGGGCCTCCGTTAGAGCGCTGAGCGAAAAAGAACAGGAAGTATAACCATACGTAAGAGACGGCTTGTGCCAGTAGCGATTTGGTAACTGCATATCACGGATTTTCTTTACCATATCCATACCACTGCGATCTTCGAATCGCGGCACCACAGCGTCATATAGCAACCCTTCATCATGCATGTGCTTGACAAGTGCGCCCAGAAGAATCGAACAACATTCGAATGAGCAGCCGGCGGCGGCATTAAGGAAATCGTGTTTGACACCGTCAAGTAACTCGAGTAGTTTTCTTAGCGCTGCCTCTCGTTACACATTGAGCTCGTCTGTTGCATTATCGTTAGGTGCTATAGCGAAACCAAACATCTTCTGTATTCAAACTTATTAATTATGCTTCTGGAGATCCGGAGATCAAGTGTTCGCACGTCTTCTGGGCTATTTTCAATAGCGACCGTTGTAACAGCGCAGAAAGAAGAGGAGAAATATGCCGAGCCGGCCATCGACCTGCACATACCCGAGCGCGCCCAGCTCGCCGAGATCCTCTGCAGCCAACCAGACAACTTGACCTCCGCAGAATTGCTCGAACTCCGCATCCAGGCGGCCGAGATCATGGTCGCCCTGTACGGCAAACGGGAGACCGTGAAGCGAAACTGCATCCGACGGAGAGCGCGGGCCGACGTCACGGTGAAGGAGTCTCCCAGGCCGGACCCCTTTCCGCTCCTGATGGACAGGAAGCAATGTCCACGCTGCATCGGGGACGAAGCCCTGTCTTACGAGGAAAGAACGTTCAAGTATTGTCGACCGGCGGCAATGCACGGCCATTTTGATAGGAATCACGCGAAACAGCTGGGCGGCACGAAGCGGATGTCGTGCAACTACCCTAAATGCAAGGGGGAGCGCTAGAGTTCAAGCACTTGAACCATTTTAAGAATCATGTAGAGAGGATCCATGGCGTTAAATTGCGGGTCTGAGCGTGTCTATAGCTATATAATTGCGCCGCCCCCCGGACCCCTTCTGTGTCACGCTATTAGAAAAATATAGAGAATTAACATACTACTTCGCTGACTTGAGTAAGTGGACAATAGTCTCGTGCCCGTTCTCAGTAGCCCACGACAACGGTGTCCAGCCAGCATTATCTTTCGCGTCGACATCGACCTTGCCTGTACCAAGCAGCGGCTGGACGATAGCCTCATGCCCTTTCTCAGCAGCTAGCGACAGCAGCATCCGGCCATAGTTATCTTTCGCATCGAGATCGACCTTGCCCGTGCTAAGTAGCAGCTAGACAATAGCCTCGTACCCTTCGCAGCAGCCCACTATAGCAGCGTCCAGCTAGAGTTATCTTTCGTATCGATATCTATAGCAATTTAATCTGCCTTTTATAAAATAGCTATTAATAGCCCGAAGACTCTATATCTCGATATAGCGTATATCCGGCTAGTCTCTTCTAGTAAGCAGTCCTCGGAATAAGGATCTATTTTCCGGTAAATATAAACCTATAACTCCATAAGGGCATTTGATAGCTAAGCAAGCAACACTAGAAGATCCTCTTGAGAGACACTTTTAGTATTGCACTGCTTCGTATATGCTACCTATAAGGTTGTAGCGTAATGCAAGAAGGGAAAGTCTTCATACTTATAGCTTGTTGACTGGCCAATCTCCTCTATCGCCAAGTAGCATATATAAATTCTAGAGAACCGGAAGTATACTCTGATTATAGCTTCGGTCGACATTACGTTATCGTCCAAAGCTGACAGGCTCTTCTCGACGAAGAAATACTTAATGGACTGGTAGATGAACTGGATGACCTATATATAGGTGACCTAGTGAAATGGTGCAGGAACACACACCTACACACACAACAACAACAAGAGGGGAGGGCGAAAGGCCACGACGGCCACAACAAAAGTAGGTAGATAGAGCTCCCTCTGATCAGAGGGAGAATATCTTGCCCGCAAGGGATCTCCCGCAAGTCGGGGTAAAACTAGGAAAAGAGAGTTGTTGAATTCGTTCCCCTGTGTCTAAGGACGACAGTCCGGATAGTCTTAAATACAGGAAAAAGCGGGTCCTGGGCTAAGACAGTCCCAGTCTAGCCCTCTGATCAGAGGGCCCAAGTGCTGGGAAACAGTTTTCCCCAATTCATCATGTCGAAGCAGCTAGTCGTATATCCCTACAACAGCACTGCTAATGTCATGTAAGCAACTCTTGTTGCGAAGCAAAAGATGTGGAAAAAGATCTGATTCTGCTTGTCCCTCAAAGCAAGTGAGGGCGGAAGAACTACACTATTTATGTGACAAAGTTGACCCCTAATGGGCCAAGATCACATGACAAGGTGGCCTACAATGGGCCGAGGTTCAAACCTGTCAACTCGTAACAACTCTGCATTTGCGGAAAAGCTAGCGATTTGAGGCAGTCTTGTGTAGTCTAGGACAGGATTCGACCTTCGAGTAGATTTAGCCCAGCGCATTATTCTCGCAGAAGTAATTTGCTAGTTCTCCTTACTTATTACGAGGTTTCTATCTTGGTCCCGTAACTAGTGATCTTAGGGGCGTCGACCTTGACACTGCTGAGCAGTATTAATCTCCACCACATAATATATACGCTCTAGACAGAGCAAATAGAGTAACTACAAGCGATATCTATAAAAGACATTCCTTAAATACTTCTAAAGGACTCGAGGAGTTCTCTAGTAAGTAATATAACTTATTAGCTTTAACGTACATTATCAGTGAGTCGTACATATCAGTAGGTCGTACACTCTCCCCTACCTCTACAACAACTATTCCCAATTGCAATATATCAACACTAGCAACCAACTATAATTACATCAGAAATAGATGAATCAGATGATTCTACAGCCTCCTGGCAAGTACGTGCATTATGGCCAGGCTTGCCGCACACCCCACAGCACCGAACCTTCGTACGACCTCCCCCTACACTACTACCATCCGGCTGCGTTTCTTGCGCTCCCTCCCTACCTACGGCCTTCTGATCTAGTAGGTCGTGTACATCTTGTACAGCAAATGACCCTCCAAGCCGTACGCGTGTTTTTTTGGCTCTCCGGCGCTTGCTTAGTGCCTCGTTAGCTTTGCGGAGCGAAGAGACCTCTGCCTGAAGGAGGGCCACCTAGTGCATTACAGCTATCGTACCCTTGGTAAGCTGGTCCACAGCAGCCAACATCGAAGTCGGGGAGCTATTTTAATGGTTGGCAATGCGAGTCTTGATGAGCGTCGACTGTGACTCGGCTTCCCAAGGGTTGTAGGGTGTCTGGAAGACCCAGGGTTGTGAGGTGCTAGGCCGTGAGGTCGGGGGTATCGGTGTACGAAGCTTGATATCCAGCTTGGAAAGCACCCTCTATAGATCGTACGGCACAAGGCCGGCCCCTACAAAGCCCCCCTGGATATTCCTCTCCGTCGTGGAGGTAAAAAAGGCCTCGCGAAAGGCATAGAGGAACTCGAGCTTGCTGACGTGGTTGATATACGCACGCATCAAGTCCTCAACCTAGCGGCCGTACGCCTGCTTCAATAGCCCAAAGTACCCAATATCGAGTGGCTGGAGGAGGTAGGAGGAATGTGGAGGCATATAGAGTATAATGATATTGTTCTGTTGGCAATAGAGCTCAAATTCAGTTGAGTAGTAGCTCTCGTGGCCGTCGAGGATCAACAACCGATATTTACCTTTCGTACGAGGTGTTGTATAGTAGTCGAAGTGCTTGATCCAATCTAGGCCTACGGCATTGGTAGTCCAGCCATTATCGGTAGTTACGATATGCCAATCGGCTAGGAGGTTGCACTCGGTATACCAGTTAGCGAGGTAGTAATACGCGGCCAAGATAATAAACGGAGGGATAGCCCAGCCAAGGGCATTAACGCCTTAGATCACCGTTGCCCATTCGCGGTTGCCAGGCTGAGCTAGTTTTGCCTTGCTATAGCCATCCGAGGTCGTAACTACCATGCCCGCGTAGATTATACCCATCATGAACCCGGTCTCGTCGAAGTTATAGATATCATCATCTACAATCCTATATTTAGCCTTGGTATTTCGTACGAGTGTAAACCACTTGCCAACAACCTTTAGATCCTCGCACTTGGCCCTTTGGTAATCGTATTGACGCGTATAACATATATGGAGCTGTAGCTAGCGTTTGACAAACCGATGTGCCCAGAGTTTGCCGACAGGGGGCGCGTCGCATTCGCGTAGCAGATGGTTGGCCATATCCTCTACACCACATAGTCTAGGTGGAAAAGCGCGTTTAGATAGCTCAATTATATACCGAACAATAGCCTCCTCTTCTAGTCGAGTGAGCTTCCTCGATTTGGGTGTTGTATCTAATCGGGCAGGCCAGCTAGCGCGTCGGTCGGAGAGAGTTGCGGCTGGTACGTTGTAGAGCTTGGCTGCGGCTCGGAGGCTTAGATTTTTGTCATTTTGAAGAGCTTCAAGTGCCAAGATTACCCTGGCTTCCTTTGAAGTAGGGAGTATATTGGGTTGTTGAGAAAATTAGTATTAAGGATAGAGGTGATGCGTCGCGTGGGAAAGTATACGACCCACTGATATATACGACCCACTGATAATGTACGTTACTGCTATTGAAATATCTCTTATGTGATTGTTATAAACCCTTAGGCTTCACCGAATCTACTATCCTTTAAGTTAAGACACCTTACAGAATCCTCTTAGACGTTAGGGACTACGAAGGATTCGTTATAATACTCTGATAAACACTACTCTTGCGCTTACCTCGAGCTCGTTCCAGGTCCTAGATAGTTCGCATATATCGAGGTCGTCAGCCCTTATTATATTGGTAGCTATATTATCTATAGTATATAACTACATGGTATTCGAGTTCAATTTCTACGATAAACAATATGTCTTTCGAAGGTACTAGTATTACAAGGTACTACTTAACAATCCTTTTTTTTAAGATACTTCTATAACGTATATTATAAGCGAACGGTCCATATAAGTGAACGGTCCACTTTCTACAACCCTACAAATACTATCTGCAATTGCAACACAACAACACTAGGAACCAACGATAATTACATTAGAAACAGCTGAATCCGAGGATTCTGCAGCCTCCCGGCAAGTACGCGCATTATGGCCAGGCTTGCCACACACACCACAACACCGAACCTTCGTACGACCCCCTGTACTACTACCTTCTGGCTGTGTATCTCCCACTACCTCCCTACCTACGGCCTTCTGGGCCAGTAGATCCTGTGCATCTTGTACAGTAAGTGACCCCCCAAGCTGTATACGTGTTCTTTTAGCTCTCCGGCGCTTGCTTAGTGCCTCGTTGGCTTTGCGGAGCGAAGAGACCTCTGACTGTAGAAGAGCAACTTGGTGCATTACAGCCATTGTACCCTTGGTAAGTTGATCTACAGCAGCTAACATCGAAG